>NW_022111373.1:78597880-78618519 GCF_000313985.2 Echinops telfairi | reverse complement strand
TATACTGGACAGGTTACCAGGAGCGCGCAGTCCCTGGAACAGGGCATCATGCTGGGAGGGTGGGTTAGCAAAGAAAGACCATCAAAGTAATGACAGTGGCTGCAACAGTAGGCTCAACCCTCACGATTTTCAGGCTGTCACCTAGCACACCAGGTCATCTCTCCACATCTTCTCTAGCCTTCAATCGTTTTAATACCTTAATAGTTTCATTAATGAATGAAAATACTTGATAAATGCTCATTTCGTATTTACATGACAGCCCTGCTTTTTTAATCATTTGAACTTGACTCCTCCTCGATGCATTTCACAGTGGTGGGCATGAACACTGACACTGGGTAGTGAGTACCTTGCTGGCAGAACTGTGACTGTCACCATTTTATGCATGCACAAATCAGTGTCTGGTTCCCGTTTTGAATACATATATGTCCAATCAATAAACACTACCTAAGAGATAAATGATTTTTAAGAGGAGTTTGATAACTGGCCATTAAGCATCATTTCTGTTGCTTTAATGAACTTGGACTAGTATCTGTTTACTAAGGGATTCTTTTTTCTTCCCAGTGTGGTAGCGCTAACATATGGCAGAGTTGAAAAGAGTAACATTTTCTGGGATCAGCTGTTTATCAATCCTAAGAGTCAGGCTGAGAGCGGAGTGATTAATCTCAATTGAACACTAGCACAGCTTGTCAGGTTGCTCGTCACTGTGGAAACACTGATAAGCAGCCCTCAGAGGGATGTGCCCAAGTAGGCCACTGTGTGTTGTCACTGTATAATATGAGCAGGAGCAATCGCCTCACGGATGTGTGCCAGTAAGGAAGGAACCGAGTGGAAGGATGAATGGCTTTAGGGAAATCCATCAAGTCTTCGGATATCAATTTGAAGTATATGCTTTACTGACAATGGGTGAAGTCACCAGGACCCCAATTGGCTCTATTTCCCAAATGAAGAGATTCCATTCAAGTCTCCCATTCAGAGTGGTCAAATCAACTTCAGTTTAGGTGCAACATGAGTTTATGGTGTTCCATTAGGGAAATTAAAAAACAGCTGACATTTATTGAAGATTTAACTTCTCTTTCATGGAAGAGATTTCCCGCTAAAAAACTTAACTACAACAGAATCATATTCTAAGTGTAGTTATAAAATGAGTATAAACAAGTCTCTGTTGATTGACTTGTACATCTTAATTACATTAATTATATGTGAGAGCTAATGCTAGCATGGCAGAAGGGCTAAAATAAAATCTCACAGAAATTCATATTAATCCTTTACAATTAAAAAAATCAGCAAGCAAACTGACAGAAAAAAAGTGCTTTATTTGTAATGGCATTTTGTAAACAATCACACTGTGCATTTTTTAACTTTAACAATAACCAAATTTGGTTTCTATGGATTTATAGCAAACTCTATATAAAGCCAATGAGTTAATACAGGAGTATAGATGAACCCAGTGGGATAACTTCTCAAAATATCAAATTATAGCACTTAATACAAAGACTCATAACTATCTGTACCATAAAAATTTACATGCCATAAAACATTATAATTTAAAATAGGCAGTACATTTATTTTTTTTTTAATTAACTAACTTTATTAAAAACCAGTGAATTACTCAGAGGGACATTTATTAAAACTTACTAAAAAATCAGTAAATATTGCAACCGAGGTAAACATTTAGATGTAAACAAAACTATCATTATTCAGGCCCAAACGTAAACATGAGGGTAGACAACATCCTCGACAATTAGGTCTACTCCTTGACGTTCTGAAGCAGCTTCAGTAAATGTGCCTCGATAACCTGTTGAACTAGAGCAGAAACAAATCAAGGTCACTGCGTACTGATTCCCACGCTCTTCAACACACACCGAGCTTAACTTCACATTCCCATCTTCAGCCTAAAACAAATTTATTTCTAAGGTGCATATATTCATAGTCGGAGGGCAATGTGATCCTTACATCAATTTGCAGAGGCTATAATGTAGTCTGCTCCTGACTTCACAGCTTTGTCAATGCCTTGGACTTTCTACGCTTTGCTTTCTACATATGTGATCTGAAGGAGAGCCCCGAGGACAAGGCTGTTCTAAGCGTCAGAAAAGGGCTTATTATAAAGCAATTTACAAATACGCTTTGTCATGGAATATTAAACACATCTTGTAAATAGGCATGTAGTTCCCTAGTGACTACTTATTTGGGTTAGTAAAAAGAGTAACCAGCTCATCTGTAGATATTACAGGAATTTGTGGACTTGACTCATAGTTAAATGCTTATGTCAGGAAGCGGGTTAGCAGACAATGCTTTATGACTACCGATTACGAAAACTGGTCCACTATACTATTTGTAGACCTAAAATAAAAATCTCATGACTTCTAAATTACTTACCACTTCGATAGCCTAGGGCTACAGCTAAATCCATAGAATTATATCCAGAGTCAGTTTCAACCGTTGGGTCAGCTCCATTTTCTATACCGAAATAGAAAGAGCTACATAAATAAAATAGAAGTGTGGATCATGTGCCTATTACTGGCTCATATGTAAATGGATGACCAGGTACTTAGCAAATTTGATGTGTTCAGGATGCTCCAACAAGGTACATTGTGCGTGGGATGCACAGAATTCACCTTGGTGGGTTGGAGGGAAGACACTTGAAACCCAAAGGCATTCTCTAGAGCAGGCAAAACGAATCATCAGTTAAAGACACTGAGGGTAGGAAAACAAATGGAGGCTTCCGATTCAGCTCCCCAAATGAAGGACACGGGGCAGATGTTCCCATTGTGGACGTGATGTGTGATGGCATCCCATCTCCCGTGCCAATGCTGTGGTAGCAGGTGCTCAAAAACTCACTGCCATCAAGTCGACTCTGACTCATAGCAACCTTATATGACAAGCAGAGCTGCCCCTGTGGGTCTCCAACACTGTAAACCTTTACAGGAGTAGAAAGCCTCATCATTCTCCTGTGGTTGGTGCTTTGGGCAGTTAGCAGCATAGTGAATAGAACCTTACGTTACCAGGGCTTCTTGTTTGATGGTTTTGAACTGCTGACCTTGTGATTAGCAGCCAACGCATCGCCCACTATACCCCCAGGGATAAATAGCAGCAGAGATTTATCTCATTTAAAAATGGAGCCCAGGTGGCAGAGTGGTTAAGTACTTAGTGGTTAAAGAGCAAAGTCAGTGGTCTGAGCTACCAGCAAGTCTGAGGGAGAAAACAGGGCAGTCTGCTCACATAGAAACCTTACAGGGCAGGTCTACTCTAGGGGTCAGAATCTGCCAGACGGCAGTGGGTTTGGTTCGGAAGCACAATGGTTAAATGCCTGCCTACTTGGGAGGCAAGTGATTCCAATTCAACGTGTGACCCTGCAGAAGGAAGACATGGCTACCAGCGCCCTACAGCTTACAGTCAAGGAAACCGCAGGGGGCAGTTCTACTCTGTTCCCTGTGCTTTCGGCTCCATTCAACACCACCCAACGGTAACGTTCCTTCTGAGGAATAGCAGGGAAGGCCAGGTTCTAAAAAATTAAAGTCCTCACATAGCATTTCCTAAGTACATCTCACTTTTATGTGCTTACCTAACAGCATTTTTACACATTTCACATGATTCCCATGCACAGCATAAAGCAAAGGTGTCCCTCCATTCTGGGGGGAAAAAAAGCGATACAGAGTGATTCCAGGGTGAGCAAAATTCAAACCATTTAATCCATTTCATGCCTCAGAGTCAAGTTTTACCGTAAACTGGGCTTCAAGAAGTAGTAAAGGATACTTAAATCAAAATAAAAAGTGTTCAACACAATTATATACCTTCAATAGCAATTTAACGAGTGTTATTTTTTAATTTTTATAGAAATTTTAAAATCCATACACTCACCCAGTCATACTCATTGACATCAACTCCACAGTCGAGCAGCATTTTCACAATATCGGTGTAGCCTTTGCTACAGGCCAGTGACAGTGCACTTTCTCGACCTTTGCCTAGAAGTTGAGGATCAGCACCCTAGGGTGAAGAGTGGAGATAAAAGACTTATCAATCCGTTTAAATGTGTGCTTCAGTCCGATAAAGCTCTGAGTTCATAAAAAAACAATGCCAACTCTTATCCAGGGACGGCCCTGTTATCAACATTGACTGGATGCCTTCCTTCTAGCCTCTGTCTACCTGAATTCTGGCATCCTGCTACCCTGGAGTCAAGTCACGCCTCCTCCAGGAAGCCTTCCACAGGGCTGGCTGGACTTTCCTTCCTACTACGTTGGGAGGGGCTGGGCATAAAGTCCTCTCTCACTATTTCATGTCTGATTAGACTTGCTTCCCCAACTAGATTGTGGTTCCAGAGTAAAAAAGAAACATTTGGTAATTTTTTTGGGTATCCTCTATCATGATCTCTAGCTACATTTTCTAGATATGTATCCTCTACCATGATATCTAGACTTGACTGAACTTAAATGACTATATATAGACATTCGCTGAGGCATTTTCCTTACATTCTGAAGTAGAAACTCTACCACAGCTATTTGCCCGTGTGCTGCAGCCCACATCAGAGGAGTAAATCCTTCTTCATCCGTGTGATTGATAACATTTTCTAGTTAAAAGAAAAGCAATTTTTGTGATCTAATTTAACAACCACATATACTATGAAAATACTGGCATTCTAGAACGTTGACTCTATCACTTAATGCTGAATTTTGTTCACTGAAGTTTTGTTGGAATGTATTCAAATGTGCCTCAATTTAAATAGCTGAGTGAAACATCAGGAAAAGGTATGTAACGGTGTCCTATCCTTTGACCACGCCAGTTCAATCTGTATGCTGAACAGATCATCTGAGAAGCTGGACTATAATGAAGAGCATGGCTTCCAGCTGGGAGGAAGGTTCAGTAACACCCTGATCGACTATTACAGCCTTCAGTGTGGATCACACATCCACAGACAGAAAACAAAACTCACAACTGGGCAATGGCAACATCATGATAAATGGAGACAATATTGATGCTGTCAAGGATCTGATTTTCCTTGGATCCATAGGCAACCACCACTGAAGCAGCAATCAAGCAATCAAAATGTACCACATCGCAAAGGTGCTGCAAAAGACCCTTTTTATAAAGCATAAAAAAGCAAACATTTCTGTCCCTGGAGGACTAAGGTGCACTTGATCTAACCTATGGTATTTTCAAGCACCTCCCATGCCTATGTAACTGGATAAAGAACAAGGAAGGGAGGGGGTAGAGGTCTGTGAGAGACTGAGAGAGATAAGACACAGTGGTGCAGAAATAGGCAACAGTTGTTGAGGATGGTGCGGGGCAGTGCAGGGCAGGATTGTGTTAGGTTGTATTGCACCTTAGGCTGCTATGAGTCAGAAATGACTTGACGGCATCCAACAACATACATCATATTATTTATAAGCATAAACTGTCAGACAAGATAAAACACTGGGCAGAACACTGGACTTAAGAATCAGGAGAGGGCTTGAATCTTGAATCCTGGCTGTCACTTATTTGTAATGTGACCTGAGCAAGTGACTTAATTTTTCTAATAAGCAGATAAATACCTTACCTACCTCAATGTATAGTTGGGACAATGGCAACTAGGATTGTTTGATAACCTTTAGCATGATATAAATACACACTATACAAAATTTCACAAGGTATCAAATCTCTCTCCTCTGTAGCTAACAGCGCAGCCTCTGACCTTTCATTCTTACAGCAAACACAGTGATGTGAATGAAGGCTAAACCACCTGAAGCACGGGACCATGCAATTCCTCGAACCACATTTAATTCCCGAAATTCACTGGTCTTTCTTATAAAAGAATACCACGATTTGAAAATAATAACTTAAAAAAAAAGAAAATAATAACTTTTAATATGATGCTCAATATCCATTGGAAAGACAACTGGCTGACTTTTTGAACAGTAAAAACCATGGTAATTTACCCCATGACACCAGAAAAAACTTTTTGTGGACCACGGGTTCAAGGTAAAAAAAGAAACCACTGAAGTCCTAAAATAAAACATTTATCCCCTTGAGAGGAAAATAGTTTCTAAACAGGATTGAAAAGAGAGCATAAAAACAAAACACAACACAAATGTGCTCTTAAAAAATGTAAACTTCTATTTGAAAACATAATAAATGTTGTCAAAGGAAAAATAACCAACTGAGAAAAAGATATGCAACTTAAACAACAAAAGAGCTAGTTGGCCTTAATTTAGACTTTACAGACATCAGTATTTAACAAGCAGTTCACACAAAAACAAATTCACACAGACTGTAATTTTACAATATAAGTGAAACAACTACAAGATATTTTTCACCTATCAAATTATCCAATACTGAGATCTGATAATATCTTGTATTAGTGAGGGTCTAGGGAAGAAGAAAATCTTACTCGGGCAATATTTGGTAACATGTATACAAAATTAAAAACTCGAACTGTTTGACTCAGCCAATCACCTTGTAGGAATTACCCACAATGGATATACTTAAAAAAAGAATGCCCGGATCACTGTGTTTAATAACACCACCAGGAGTCTAATTCAACAACAGCCTGAGATACGTCTACGCAAGGCAATGCAATGTCGTGGAACTGTTCAAGAATGACGTACACGTTTAGATGCTAATATGAAAAGAGCTTCAAGATAGCAAGTGAAAGAGGAGGCAATGCAGCATGTACGTGTGGGTTACTTTTCCCCCTGTGTGCCTACAAAAAGCACACACATGCTCTCACACATAACCCAAAATACAAACAGAAATATTTTCTGAAAAAAGTGTTCTGAAAAGATAAGAAACTTACAAATGTATCTGCCTGGTGGAATTATGCAACGATTTGCTTTTGTCTTTCTTTATACCTTTCTGCATTAAACTGCTAATTCCTATTAATTTTGTCTTACATTTTTAAAGTAGACGATTACCTTGTTCAATCCGAGTGGCCAGATAGAGCATCTCACCCTGTGCAGCCAACTGGTGAACGGACAAGGCTGAAACAACACCGTAACAAGTGTCAAGGACATCTGGAGGGCACGCCCTCATCAGTCTGGCTCCTAGTGATGAACAATTGTATTTTCCAAAGCAAAAACGACCATTTTATTGTTTTAAAATACAAACTAAAGGCCAACCTAATGTTCTGTAGCTGAGAATTCTCTTCTATGTCCATTTAAAAGGATCTGACCTCTGCAAATTACTGTTTTCAAACTATTCCAAAGAAATGACTTAGGTGACTTAATTTTTCCAATGTTGTATATTACTGAATCCAAGTATACGAGGACCACAGTTCTAAAAGATACAATAATATTCATTGGTCTTTTTTACTGATTGAATGTACTGAAGCTCTAAATACCTCTATTTCAAGATTCTTTTTCTTCACTTTGGAAATAAAGTTGTACATGGAAAAGTGGCTTTATTGGTGAAAGTTTAGGCCTACCTGTGCCTAATTTGCTGTGTGAGCTTGGATGCATGTTTTAACACTTTTATTTGTAACAGAAAGGATGTGAACCAGGGGATTCTTTCCAACTAAAAAATTCTATGGTTGGATTGTTTTAAGAAAACCTCTTCAATTTAAAATAACACCAAACAGGTAGTTTCCTCTAAGAGTTGGCCTTAACAATTGGATCGTTTCATCACTGACTTCAGTGGTATGGCTGGGTGACCCTAACAGAGTAAGGAAAGCAATTGAGAGGCATATACAAATTAATATAAGAAATGGTCAGGCTGTGGTGGGAGTTGAGTTACAGGCATAGACTCTACCTGGCTCAACTGCTGCAGCATACTATTCAACTAACAGTGGTGTGTTAGTATGCGCAAAGTAAAGACATACATTCTACCATGCTTTAGAGCATAGCCTCAATTCCATGACTAACATCAAATTGCTAGTAATTGATTTTGTTCTTGCTTTTTCATTAGCATACTCAAACTTACAGATCATTTCTAATTTATATATAAAAACAATTTCATTTTCTTTCTTTTAGAGTCTACTTTTTAAATTGTGGATCCAAAGTTAAAAAAAAATATACCTGAACATTCATATTTTTTCAGATTAAAATTACAGCAAAAATTGCTCAACTTTCCCTAGGAAACAATTTATTGTTAGTGATCTAATTTACAAGTAGAATGTGACTCACTGTCCTCCCAACAAACATACACACACCTGAAATGTCCTTATCTTCACAGGTTCAGAGTAACTCCTGTTTTATAGTAAAACTTTAAGGGGTTAAAAATGAAAATTTCAATCCGTATGTGTGCTAAATGGTGAAACATTAAATAAGAAATACCATGAACACATATCACAATAATTAAAAAAAAGTTTTGGGAGGAGGGAGCAGGGAGGGAGGGGAAAAATGAGCTGATACCAGGGGCTTAGGTGGAAAGCAAATGTTTTGAGAAGGATGAGGGCAATGAATGCACAAATGTGCTTGACACAATTGATGTATGTATGGATTGTGATAAGAGTTGTATAAGCCCCTAATAAAATGATTTTAAAAAAAGTTTTAAGTTACCAAGACTATTGGGATATTACTGAAGTTTTCAAAAGGAGATAATAAAATGGTGTTTCACTGCCAAACTCTTGGAATAATCATATTACTAATATTTAGCACGTAAGAGCAACATGAATACTTACAATTTGCTAACAGAGGTGTTGTAGAGACCTCGTTTCCTCTGTGTTTGTTGGTTAAGGTCGTTGATTGTTTTATGGGTGAGAAGTGCTTGGTTGTAGAGGGGGTGTAGACATGTCTTACTTGAATCCCAGGAGAAGCAGATGTATGGATGGTGCATTCAGCTAATAAGTAAAATACATTGATTTAACATGCTTAAGTGACATTTTAATGACAAAGCATTTCAATAAAAGTTCTATGGTAGTATGTACATGAAAAGAAATGTATGAGGTATTAATAGCTTCAAATGATGTTAAATGATTTTTACCGTAAGTCTATACTCCCATAGAGAAAGTTACAGGGGGGAAAAAAAAGAATGGTAGAAATCTTGAACAACTTTATTCAGAGATTGGATCAGTATAAAACTAAATCTAGGAGTCTTCACTGAAGGATAATGCTAATATAAACTAAGTATTCATGAAATAGGAAATATTGTGCAAATATTTTTTTTCTCCAGTGATATAAAAAGGAACCTAATTGGAGAGGTTCTAAGTAAACAAAACTTAGACAAGAAATAAAAAAATAAAAAAACCCAATGCTTCAACATGAAACTTCGCTGTTTTCAGTAGCCCTACAGAGCAGAGTAGAACTGCCCCCAGGGCTCCCAAGGCTGTCCATCAGGACACAAGCAGATTGCCACACCCTTCTCCCTTGGCGCAGCTGGTGGGTTCTATTCACCTGCCTCTTTGATTAGTGCACAAACATTCTTATCAATGTTAATCAACCAAGGTTCATCTTGTTTAAAACAGATTTTTATAAGAGGGACCTCAAAAAGTTTTGTGGGAAAAGAAACGATAACAGAATTTTTCCAAAACTTTTTGGAGTTCCCTCTTAAATAACCTGAAAATATTTCATATCAGTTTCTGTGGGATTCCAGAAAATCATATTAAAAGGTGACTTCTAAACTCTTCCCAAACTCAAAATCTAATGATTGGGGGTGGGTAGTGGAGAAACTAAAAAAAAAAAAAAGCGGATATTTATACCATAACTTTCAACCTTTAAATAGGACAGATGCCACCTCCAGGTCCGAGTTAACCTGGTCTTGAATATTTTTACTATCCTCTTCATTTAAAGACTTCACAAATCGAGAACACACGTTCATATCAAATCGGTTAGGCAAGATGAATTTCATTCCCATGGCAACACCCTGAGCAGATCCAGCTTCAGAACTGGAGTCCAGGGGGTGTTCTAGCTTAATGTCCGGCATGCCAGGGAGACTGTAACTGCTGGGACATTCTTCTACTATCAGCTGGGCTCCAATATCCAGATTGGTTGATGTCGCCATTGTTTTGACTGTAGTTTCAATAATGAACACAGAACTTCATGACTTCCTCTTGGTATTCCAGCCAGTGTCTTCTTGGAATTTGGGTATTTGAAAAAATTCTGAAATACAATTTAAAAACTTATAAATACTATACCAACTTGGGTAATAATTTTCAATCAAGATTCCTCACAGGTGTCTCTGATATAACAGATATCAGAGGCATGCATATATAATAGACAGCCTACAATGTTCAAAGATAAGCATCACCATTCACTAGCTGTGTGAATCTGTACAAATCACTCCACCTCTCTAAACCTCAGGCCCAGTTGCATGGCATATCACCACTAACCTACCTGAGAGGATCCAGTCTCACCTCCATCACTCCAAAAACTACCAAACTTATTGCCATCGTGTCAATTCTGACTCCCACTGACCCTATAGGGCAGAGGAGAACTGCCCCTGTAGGTTTCCCTGACTACAAATCTTTAGGAAAACAGAGAGCCTCATCTTTCTCCCAATGGGTATCTGGTGGTTCTGAACTGCTGACCTTGTGGTTAGTAGACTCAAGCATTACTCACTATGCCACAAGTGCTCCTTCGGTTCCACCACATTTTAGTATTCTTTCCTCTTCTTTCATATACCTGAATATTGCTAAGTGGATAAAAGATCAGGGTAACAATAGAAATACATTTTTATGTGAAAGCTTTAACCATTTATCAGGAGTTCAATTTTTTTTTGAGGGAGGGAAGGTTCATTTATTAATATGTCGTATTTATTTACGTTGTTCTCTGCTCAAATTTAAGCTCTATCTCACAGTATAGCATGTTTAACTAGAATATCTATGATTCCTAGATAGTGAACAGCCGTACAAAGCTTTTATTCTGGTGAACTGGAGATAAATTAGTTTTTATTCGGATTAAGTATCAGCAACTCAATATAGGTTTTCATGGAAAACAAAGTATACAAATTATGGGCTGCTTCCTTTGCCTTAGCATCTCTAGGTCATTAAAGTCAATGTATAATTTTTTAAAACAGGTATCTTGACTTATAATTCACGTATCATACATTTCAATGGTTTACATATATTATAAAGAATTGTACATTCTCCACAATCAATTTTAGAAAATTTTCTTCAATTTTGTACTCATTATTAGTTCCCTATTTCCCCTAATCTCTCCTGCCATTACGTTAAACTATTAATCTTGTTGTTCTCTATAGATTTCCCCAACTTGAGTTACATATAAAGAAAATCATTTAAAACCAACAAAAACCCAGCAACAACAGAATAAAATACAGAAAAATCTCAATCTAAAAGGCAGCAGAAATTAATACAAACAAGACAAGTTAAATGTGGGTCAAAAGGAAGAGCAACTGGTGAGATGTAAATTTGTACGACGTCTGCAGTCATCCACCTTCCAAGGTACTCTGTCTGGGCACAAGCCTATTCACATCCTTGTTCAATGGACCGAGGGAACTCAAGAGGCTTAGTCCATGTGAGGGTCAAAGTATAATTTTGGATATCAATCTTTATAGTATTAAGAAATACAAATTATGGATGTATGTATGGATTGTGTTAAGAGCTGGAATAGCCCACAATAAAATGATTAAAAAAGCATACAGCTTCAAACCCACCCCCCCAAAAAGAAATACAAATTACTGAAGTCTTTTTTTCTTCCAAAGTATGTATTGTCAAGACATGAACTCAATAGAAGCTAGCTCTTAAGGCATAAATCATAGGCATATCTTTTATTGAATCTTTATTATTGTTTAGATGTGAATTTTTAGTCATTGTTCTGGCACTTCCTTATGGACTTTACAATAATTTCAAGAGAAACCATTAAAACTAAACCAAAAATCCTTAAATTCGCTGCCATTGAGTCTATGACGACTCAAAATGACTATATAGAAATGTCATTACCTAAAATGGCTTCTAAAGAAATCTAAGATATTAAGTCACTTAAGATAGGAAGAAAATGAATAACATCCCAAGTAATCTATTTGTGTTAGGCCTACTATTTCTGTTATAAATTCTCAGAGGCCATAGAGTGCTTTCTAACTGGAAATAATGGGGGATTAAGAGCTAGCAATGCCTTAGGATCACAGTGGAGCACCATTTAAAAACCATGTTCAGAGGCTGATCCCACAGCAACCCTTTGGAGGATGCTGGGCAGGGTGGTTATCACGTCCAGAGAGAGGGAAAGATGCCCACAGAGCAAGAGGGGGCCTGTGCGGCTCCTCCAACACCTTTATTCTTGCCATGAAAATGTTCCTGGGAGAAGTTGAAGACAAATACCAAATACTAAGAGAACAAGTAGCAGCAGGTAGCAACGTTGTTAATAGAGTCTAATGAACAAACGGATGGTGCAAAACCAGCAGAACAAGAACAGCAAACGTTTGGTGATTCCAGTGGCAATGCTGGAATCAAGGTACCAAGCCGAGAGCAATGGGTCTGCAAAAAAGGTCTCCAATGGGAACTGTACTTCCCAAGAGAACTACCCCTCAAAGCTCCAGGGGCCGAGAATTGCAACACTGAGCTCTCCAGCAGCTTGCATATGTCTATTTCCACATGTCTCTAGTGGAAATTTCCACTGAAAACGGAAAATTCCTTTAGAATGGAGACCATGCCGACTCACAGACCCCACGGGATAGGGTACAGCTGTGTAACTCCACGGGAGAAGAAAGCTGCCTTTCGCGCATCTTAATAGTCCCCTGGAGATGAGAGTCACAGTTATCGCATAAACCCAAATTTGAAGACAGGAATGGAGGCGTGGGGTGCGGTGGGGGGACTGACTGAAAAGAGGGCCACCTGTCAGAAAGGAGGAAGAACCTAAGGAAATAAAGCGGTAGCTGTGCTCGTCCCCAGCCCAGTAAACAGCAGCCGCGCCCCCCCTCCACCCCGCGCCCCTGCTTTCTAAATCTGGAATTATCCTACTTACTAGGAGAACAAAACCCAAAACCCCCAAGCGGCCCCGACGGTCGCTTTCCGAGCCTCAATCTTTCCAGGAGCAGAGACTGTCCATCTTTCTCCGCCGAGGGGCTGGTGGGTCTGCCCGCCGCCTTCGCCGTTACGGCCCAAGCCTAGCCTGGAGCCCTTGGGCGAGCAAGGTGCTAGAAGGAAGGCGGCCTCCCAGGCGACAGGTGTCCCGGCGCTCGTCGTTAACTCCGCCCGAGACTTCCCCGCGCGGGTCCGACACGGGGAAGCGGAAACGCCGGGTCGCCCGAGGCGGGCGGGTCCCGGGACGCGAGCGGGAGGCCGGCCGCGTCTGCCGACCACCTCAGGCGGCACCGAGCGAGCCGGGCCTTCGCTCCTGCGGGCACAGATTTCACCACACGTCTCCTTCAAGCCAGGGCTTGTTTGGGCCGCGACGTCACTTCCGAGTGGTTTCCCTTTCTGGCAAAAAGGCGTTCTGCATCTTGGCAGCTGGGCGGTCCTCCAGGGTTTCCCGCCCTCGCCGCGACGCTGCGCGGTACCCGCCGCCCGAGGAACGCCGACGTCCGTGCAGGATTCAGGCTAACTAGGGGACCAGGCTAGTCCGGCGACCCGGCCACGCCTCCTTCTTCCCCTCGCCCCGCCCCCTCCAGCCATCGCGTCATCTGGCGGCGCGTCTCGTGAGCACGGGCCTGTACGTCATCTTTACGCGGCGACTCACCCTTTTCCGTACGCGGTGTGTCATGGCGGCTCCTTAGAGGGTCCGCGTGAGTGAGCTAGATCGGTCCAGCGGACAGTCCAGCACAGGTAGGTGAAGGAAGCGTCCGTCGGTCCTTCCTGTGACATTTGTCATGCCCCTTGGGGATTTTCTAGTCTCCGCAAGATAATGGCTTAAATTCATTAACCAACCTCTCAGAATCCCCGCAGTTTCGTTTGATTTAACATTTCCTTCTCTACGGTCACATTTCTTTTACTGTCCATCGTAATCCGCCGTTTTCTAAGATACTTGACAAAAAGTTCACCTCTATCTTGGCTAATGAGGCGCCTTCAGTTTCAAATGGCTGCCCCCTTGTAGCCCCACTTCCCTTGCCCTCCCCTTCCGGTTTTGCGCCCATCTTACGTGGTGACTTGTAATCGCCTTCAAGACCCCATTGAAATGGTACGGGGCTTCGAGTCTTTATGGGAGGCTCCCCTGTTAAGATTTAGAATCTTCCTCTGAGTTGTTGCATCCTTCCATTTTACTCATTGCATTTATTTGGCATTCTGCATTGTATCGGAGTAGAATGTATTTGGTTTTACCCTCAAGTTTTCAGACTCTGCTGTCTTCCCGTTCTATCATTTTCCTCTTAATTATTTTCATGT
The DNA here is from genome assembly GCF_000313985.2 of Echinops telfairi. Classification (NCBI taxonomy): domain Eukaryota; kingdom Metazoa; phylum Chordata; class Mammalia; order Afrosoricida; family Tenrecidae; genus Echinops; species Echinops telfairi. The sequence continues at coordinate 78,604,340 of NW_022111373.1, read as the reverse complement.
GATTTCTTCGTGCCTTTGCACAATGGCCCGCCCCTGGGCTGATCTGTATTTCAGTCCGGCAAGCTACTGTTCCTCACTTCTTCGTTGTACAGACTTGGAATTATTTTGTCAGGAAATACTTCTTCACCTTAATACTGTATGCGATATATAAAAAAAGAAACCCTGCCGTGGTGTCGATTCTGACTCATGGCAACCCATCCTGTCAGACAGAGTAGAACCGCCGCATTGGATTACCCAGGCAGGAGCAGACAGCCTCATCTTTCTCCTGTGGAGCAGCTGGTGGTTTTAACTATTGACTTTAAGAACCCTGGTGGTGTGATGATTTCACATTGGGGTGCGATCTGCAGTCAGCAGTTTGAAACTACCAGCCACTCTGTGGTAGAAAAAGAGGTACAATCTCTGGAAATTTACCTGTCCTAAAAAGTCACTGTGAGTCGGCATCCACTGGATTACAGTGAGGAACAAACTAATGTTGGACACCAAATCTTACTGGCTTCTTGTTTTTGTGGAGCTAGGGAACTAATAGTTGTTTGTTTGTTTTTTACCAGTGAACAGTTGCAATCTGTTTGCTGTTAGAAAACACACACCTTGAATCCCCTTAAATGAAATGTCTTCATCCCCCCCACCAAGAATTCTTTACTTATACTTTGTATATAAAAGATTATGCTTGTTTTTAAAAATATTATTCCATCAATTAAAAGCTTAGAAAAGTTTCTTTGCTATTATTTGAGTACCTGTATAGCATTCTCCATTTTGTCTTTTGGCCCACAAAGCATAAATATGTATTCTGGCCCTGTACAGAAAAGTTTGTGAGGGTCTGCTATACAGTGTTGTTCACATTATAAAAGAGCCACAGCGTCCAGTAGAACTTCCCCTTCAGGTTTTTCAAGCAGCCTCCTTTCTCCCTCAGAGCCGCAGGTGGGCTGGAGTTGCTGACCTTGTGGTTAGCAACTCAATGTGTAACCCCCTACTCTACCAGAGCGCCTTTGTTCACATTCATTAAACACCACTTAATTTGCTATTTTCCTACTACTGCAATAGATGAGAGGGCTTGAATTGGGGCAGTTGAATTCAATGTAGAGAGGACATGGAATTGAGGAAGATTTGGAAAGTAAAATCAGAAGGATGTTAGAGTAAGGAGGAAGGACATGGCAAAGCAGATTCCCGGTTTCTAGCATCTGGTTCTCATCACCAGCAGAAATGGCAAATACTGATGTGTGCATCCTGTAAATGCTGAAATTGTTATGTTCTCATGTGGTCTGTGGAATGCTTTCTGTGGGAGCTGCACCAGCTTTTCTGCTTCTGAGTGATGCCCAGGGGTGTTAGAGGGGTAATAGCATCTTGGCCATGGCATTGAGAAACCTGTATTTACAGCGAAGTCCTGAAATTGTCTAGGCTTTTGTGAGCCCTTGCACTTCCCTCCTCTACTTTTCTCTCAATGAAGCTTATAGGACTTGCTGCCTCCCTTCATCTTTGTCTCTGCTCTCATGGTACCTTGCCAGAGAGAACTGCCCTGAGCACTGGATTAAAGGCATCCCACCTGTCATTTTCTGCTCCTCTTTTCTTTCTGATTTAGAGTTATAAAGTGCGTAGTCATTTATTTTTCTCTCACATCCCCACCCACCCCAAGAACAAAAGGAACATAAAGCCTGGAATTTTGTGAGGTTGGTTTTCTGCAGTAGCCCCAGTGTCTGTCAAAACTGTGCTTCTAAGTTGTGAGCTGGACTTTTTTTTGTCCTCTCTTGAAAGTCTCTTTAACCATTAAAAATGGAGAGAAAATGAGATATGACAAAGTATGGCTACAAAGTTTTGTTACATTAAATTTTTATAATTCATACTGTTAACCCACATACAAAAAGACCCCTCACTTCCTTTGAGAATGTGAACCCTTGGGTACTGATTCCTCCCAAGGCTGCCACATCTTTCACAAGTGGTACAGAAGTAAGTAGATGTGAAGGAATTTCTGAAACTTACTAGATCTCTTCAAGATAATGGATTGTATTATATTTAATTTGCCCATCCAGACTAGAATTCTACTTTTGGGGCCTCCAGCCCTCCCATATCCTAAGGCTGTTTTTATGGTTAGCACTTTACCAGATTAAAGATTAAGACATCTTAGAATTTCAATGCCTGTGCACAAGGGATTGTTTCATTGTGATTCATTGGGTTTTCTTGGGCTGTTTTATTGATTTATTTTTTGGCTGTAGATGACGGCCTCTCTGACTAGTCTTTCCTAGTCTGGCCATTCTGCTGAAATTTGATGGACGGTGCCTGTGCTTGAGGTGCACTGCCTGGGAATTGAACCTGGGTCTCTGGGGAATCTTAATCACAGCCCTCACAAAGAACACCAAGATTTTTTTTTTAATGAATCATTTTATTGGGGGCTCTTACAGCTCTTATAACATATCAAAGCACATTTGTACATATCTTACACTGTCTGCCGCCTCCCTTCACCCACATTTCTGTTAGAACACCAAGATTTAAACTTATCTGCCAGAACAAAATTAGTTTACTTCATGTGTTTGTATAATTCATTCCTGACAGAACAGCCACGCAGGCCTTTTGGAACCATAAAAACCCATCGTGTCACCTGGATTCAGTGTCATTGAGCCGGGTCAGACTCGCAGTGACCTGTACACAACAGAACAAACACCGCCGGTCCTGCGCCGTCCTCGCTGTTGTTCTTGTGTTTGAGCCCATTGTTGCTGGGTCAAAGCATCTCGTCCAGGGTCTTCCTCATTTCCACCTCCCCTCTCTCTAGTTTACAAAGCATGACCTCCTTCTCTAGGAACTGGTCTCGTGAGAACATGTTCAAAATATGTTCGATGACGTCTCTCCAGCCTTTCCTCTAAGGAGCATTCTAGCGGTACTTCTTCACAAACAGGTTTATTTGTTTTATGGCAATCCATGGTGCTTTCAGGATCCGTCACCAGCACTGGAGTAATTCCAGTGCATCAAGTCTTCAGTCTTCTTTATTCAATGTCCAACTTCCAAAAGCATATGAGGCAACCGAAAATACCATGGCTTGCGCCAGGCGCACCTTAGTCCTCAAAGTAACATCCTTGCTTTTCAACACATTAGAGAAGCTTCGTGCAGCAGATTTATCCAATGCAGTGTATCATTTGATCTCTTGACTGCTGCTTCTATGAACATTGATGATGGGTTCAAACAAGACGAAATCCTTGCCAACATCGGTTCCTTATTTATCATGATGCTACCCTATTGGTATTGTTGTGAGGATTTGGGTTTACTTTCTTTCCTCCTCCTCCTCCTCTTTAAATGTTTTTACTTTGAGATTTTTTTTTTAATCTGCAAGGTCATTCTCGTCGGTTCTCTTTGCACTGAGTTGTCATCCATCTCGAAGGCTGCAATCCTGGACCTTCATCAGCAAATGCTTCAACTCATACTCACTGAAAGCAAGGTTGTGTCATCTGTGTTTTGCAGCTTGTAATCAGCTTTCCTCTATTCCTGTTCCTCATTTGTTTCCATATTATTTGCTCAACATACAGAATGAGTAAGTATTGTGAAAGAATACAACCCTACCTCGCACCTTTCCTGATTTGAAACCATGCAGAATTCCCTTACTCTGTTTGCACAGCTGCCTCTTGATCCATGTACAGGCTCCACAGGTGCACAATGAAGTGTTCAGGAATTCTCATTCTTCTGAAGACTATCCATAGTTTATTATGACCTATACAATTGAATGCCTTTGCGTCGTCACTAAAACACAAATAAATATCTTTTGGGTATTCTCTGCTTTGACCCAAGGTCATCTGACATTAGCCATGATATCCCTTGTTCCATGTCCTCGTCTGATTCTGGCCTGAAGTTCTGGCAGCTCCCTTTCAATGGACTGCTGCTTGTTTTGTTGGATGATCTTCAGCACAATTTTATTTGCATGTGATATTGATATTGTTGTATAATTTGAGCATTCTGTTGGGACACCTTTTCTTTTTTTTTGTTTAATTGTTTTATTAGGGGGTCATACAACTCTTATCACAATCCATACATACATCAATTGTGTAAACCACATTTGTACATTCATTGCCGTCATCCTTCTCAAAACATTTGCTTTCCACCTAAGCCCCTGGCATCAGCTCCTCATTTTTTCCCCCTCCCTCCCCACTCCCCCCTCCCTCATGAACCATTGATAATTTATAAATTATTATTTTGTCATATCTTGCACTGTCCGACATCTCCCTTCACCCACTTTTCTGTTGTCCGTCCCCCAAGGAGGAGGTTATATGTAGATATTTGTAATTGGTTCCCCTTTCCAGCCCACCCTACCTCCACCCTCCCCGTATCGCCACTCACACCACTGGTCCTGAAGGGGTCATCCTCCCTGGATTCCCTGTTTCCCGTTCCTATCTGTACCAGTGTACATCCTCTGGTCTAGCCAGATTTGTAAGGTAGAATTTGGATCATGATACTGTGTCGGGAGGGGGGGGCGCAGGGAAAGCATTTAGAAACTAGAGGAAAGTTGTATGTTCATCGGTGCTACATCGCACCCTGACTGGCTTGTCTCCTCCCCGAGACCCTTTTGTAAGGGGATGTCCAGTGGCTTACAAATGGGCTTTGGGTCTTCACGCCGCACTGCCCCCCTCATTCACTATGATAAGATTTTTTTGTTCTGATGTTGCCTGATACCTGATCCTTTCGAGACCTCATGATTGCACAGGCTGGTGTGCTTCTTCCATGTGGACTTTGTTGCTTCTGAGCTGGATGGCCGCTTGTTTACCTTAAAGCCTTTAAGACCCCAGATGCTATATCTTTTGATAGCCGGGCACCATCAGTTTTCTTCACCACATTTACTTATTCACCCGCTTTGTCTTCAGCGGTTTTGTCTGGAAGGTGAGGGTCATAGAATGCCAATTTAATAGAACAACGTATTTTTGCACTGAGGAAGTACTTGAGTGGAGGCCCAATGTCCTTCTGCTACCTTAATACTAAACCTATAAATGTAGGCTCATAGATCTATTTCCCCATCCTCATATAACATATTTGTATATGTACATGTCTTTATCTAGAGCTCTATAAATACCCTTTGCCTCCCAGCTCTTTCCTCTATTTCCATTGATTCTCCTCCTGTCCCACTATCATGCTCAGTCCCCACCAGGATTTCAGCACTTCCTCTTTGTTACGTTCCCCTTGATCCTGCCCTACCAGGTCTCCCACACCCACCTCCCCACCAATTTGGATCGCTTGTTGTTCCCATGTCCCTGGGTTTGATTTTTATATTATTCTGTTACTTTAATCCAGAATTTAATTTCAGAATTGCTTTCCTCCTGTTTTCTTCCTACCTTCTAAACCTTTAAAATTATTTAATTGAAGCTTCTATATCTGAAACCAATCAGAAACCAAACTCACTGCCATTGAATCAAGTGTGACTCCTAGCGGTCTTAGAGGACAGAGTAGAACTACCCCCGTGGGTTTTGGAGGCTGTAAATGTTTACCGGAATAGAAAGCCTCCCCATTCTCACATGGGCATCTGGTAGTTTTGAACTGTTGGTCTTGTGGCTGGCAGCCATGTACCACTGCACTACCAGGGCCCCTTAAATGTCTGTTTGGATGTTAGTTCTGCTTTTCTTTCTTGGCTTGGTTTTCAGGCTTTCAGAAAGTCAAGTCCTTAGACCACATTGTGTGTTAAATGTCACCGCAAGTTTAGTTTCAGGAAACATTTGTACTCGCAGTTTCACCTCTCACCAGACTCACGGCTGTGGAGTCCATTCTGACTCATGGTGACCCTATGGGGTAGACTAGAATTGCCCCAGGAGTTTCTGAGATGGTAACTGGTTACAGAAGTAGAAAGCATTATCTTTCTCCTTCTGAGTGGCTGGTGGTTTCCAACCGCTGACTTTGGGGGTTAGCAGCCCAGTGCGTAACCACTACACTTCAGGGTTCCTAAAGGGTCTTTGTGTCGGGGAGGGTGTATATGGGGTGTGGTGTGGTGGAGGCTGTTCGTTCCTCTGCTAGTGGGCTGCTCTGGTTTGACTCCCTGAAGGTTGGACCAGGTTGAGGCTGTTTTGGAAACTGGTCAGGTGGGAGAACATCTGTGTTCCCCTCCGTGCGCTGCTGAGCCTACAAGTTGGCAGCCCTGCCTGTGTCCTATCCATCCTGCTTCCAGTTTAGACCAATGTTTCTCCACCCATGGATGGCACAGGAACGATCCAGGGAGGGGGTCAGAGAAGCAGATACCTACACTTTTACCTGGATAATAAAAACAAAAGTTTTTCATTGCTGGGGGGCACTGGGTAATTTTTTTTTTCTGGAAAGGGAGCAGCAGGCCAGCTAACTCTGGGAACCTGTGCTTTAGTCGATCTGTTCTAGATTACAATTAGGGACTGCACTCCTAGTCGGTCTGTTCCAGATTACAATTAGGGACTGCGCTCCTAGTCGGTCTGTTCCAGATTACAATTAGGGACTGCGCTCCTAGTCGGTCTGTTCTAGATTACAATTAGGG
>NW_022111373.1:78588128-78597780 GCF_000313985.2 Echinops telfairi | reverse complement strand
ATTAGGGACTGCGCTCCTAGTCGGTCTGTTCTAGATTACAATTAGGGACTGCGCTCCTAGTCGGTCTGTTCTAGATTACAATTAGGGACTGCGCTTTAGTCGGTCTGTTCTAGATTACAATTAGAAACTGTGCTTTAGTCGGTCTGTTCTAGATTACAATTAGGAACTGCGCTCCTAGTCGGTCTGTTCTAGATTACAATTAAGAACTGCGCTCTTAGGCGGTTAGGTGCCATCGAGTCCTCTCCGACTCTGACTCAGCGACCCCGTGCACTACAGAAGGAAATGCTGCTTGCTCCTGCACCTTCCTCACAATTTTGATGCTTGAGCCCATTGCTTCAGCCACAAAGTCAGTACATCTCTTTGAGGCCCTTCCTGCTGGTCATGACTCTAGAAAGCAACCACACACACATACTTTTTGAAAAGGATGGAGTAGAAATCTGAACACTGTGTTTGTGCTGGTCAATCATTCATGCATATGCAATGTTTTATTTTTCAGAATTGAGGTGGAGTGTCTAGTATTATTTCTAGCATTGATTCCATACAAGTGCCCCATAAACAACAGTGCAGTTAGAGGAAACCATGGCGGGTTATAAGCCTGTAGTTCTTCAGACATATCCTGTCCTTGGAGAGAAAATCACCCAGGATACTCTGTACTGGAACAACTATAAGGTGAGTGGGGGTACTGGGGGCACGGAGGGAGGGTTGCGGTTAGGCCACCTTCTCCAGCATGGGTCATATTTTGAATAATCAGATAATAACTTTTTCATTTCTTTAATAATAGCTTTTTAATCTATAAGCAGTATATCATTTACATAGATCCTTTGGTACCTGATATTTTTCTTACAGTTCTATGTAAGAAATCCATACTAATTGGTCAATTTAACTACACGAGTACCTACCACAAAGTAGATAGTGCCAAATGAATTCAATTTCAGAATTGGAATATTATGCAAGGTGGTGTTTTTGTTTTTTTAACCTTTCTTAGTCCAAGGAAGAAATGGTATGAAATAAACTCTTGTGTCCACTTTTAAGGAGGGGCATTGGTATAAACTTTTTGGAGAACAATCTGGTAATATATTTCATCATTTAAAAACACCAACAATAAAACACATACTTTCTGACCTAGCGGGCTCAGCTGGGAACTTGCACCATAAGTTTAAAAAACAAAAACTCACTGGCATTGAGTTGATTCTGATATATAGGGACCTTGTAGGATAGCATAGAACTGCCCCTGTGGATGTCTGAGACTAACTTTACGGGAGTAGAAAGCTGTATTTTTATCCTGGAGAGAGACTGGTGGTTTCAAACTGCTTGCCTTGTGATTAGCAGCCCAATGAGTAACCCATACGTCACCAGGGCTCCTTATAATAAGTGTACTCCTGGATTTGCAAAGATGTGTGCGTGTGCTCACTGAAGTCTTACTTGTAGTATCAGAAATCCTCATGAAAGTTACCTAATAGGTGTTCTGAAGTGGAAAAAAGAGCGAGATGCAGGATGGTCTGCCTGGTAGGATCTTTGGGTTGGTTGAAAATGATACCGATCAATACTCTGGTAAAGGCAGTGGGTCCACCCCCTGGAAGGAATCACAGAAACTCAGCAGCTGAAGACAGAGTGTCTGTAGCTTTGTATTTGTTCCTCAGTGACTTACGGCAAGGAGGACTGCTTGGGTGGATGGGATTATGGGCCTTTTGCTTGTCTTTATGCAACAGAATGTTACAAAGCAAAAAGAAAGGATCTGAAAGAGGCTGTAACACTGGGATTTGTTTGCCCTTGTAATTTTGTACGATGTTTTCTTTTTCATTAAGACCCCGGTTCAGATTAAGGAGTTTGGTGCTGTGTCAAAAGTAGACTTTTCCCCCCAGCCGCCCTATAATTATGCCGTCACCGCTTCCTCAAGGGTAAGTATAGCAGGAAACACCTTTGTTTTTCTTATGTATCATTAGAGCTATGCCCAAGCTTGAGCCAGCCAGTGAAATACTATGTTGAAGTGCATATTTTTTATCCTGTGATAGATTCATATCTACGGCCGATACTCCCAGGAACCAATAAAAACCTTCTCCCGATTTAAGGACACGGCGTACGGTGCCACTTTCCGACAGGACGGCCAGCTGCTTGTGGCCGGCAGCGAAGATGGCGCCGTGCAGCTCTTTGATATAAGTGGGAGGGCTCCGCTCAGACAGTTTGAAGGCCACACAAAGTAAGAGACACGTGTTGATGTGTGCCTTGGTCTGTTTTCCCTGAAGGTGTCTCCTCTTTTCCCTGCTTTGAATAAAAATGGAAGGACGATCCGTATTAGTTATGGACCTGTGTGCACTCTCATTTCCCAGTTCCTCTAAGACTGGTTACTTCACCTGGGCCCCGGGGTCTGGCTTCATGGACTTATGAATTCTTAGAATTCTTCTGACATCTTAGGAAGTGTCAGCTTATCCAGGGAGACTTCCTGTAACTCTCCACTCTGATCCCCTTGAGGCTGTGAAGGCAACCTCATAGCCTAAAGGGGGCTCTGGGGGACCTGCACTGTCTTAAAAGTTCTCTTTTTGAAAGCATGGTGGAAGATGGCCCCCTTTTTTACTTGGATTTGTTATACTTTGCCCCTAAGTGAATTGCATGACCAGTGAAATTTTATATTATAACTTTTTTTTCCAGGAATATTAATTAATGTCTTTGTTGAAATGAGCTATTAGTTAAAACACCCCAAAAGTGTTTGATTTTTTTTTTTTTTTACAGTGTTTTAGCTGGGTGGTCTTACTCCATCAGGGAAATATTTAAAATTTAACATCCAGGCTTAATCTCTTAGGAGGAGGCTTCAAAAAGTTTGTGGGGAAAGTGGACTTAAAAGATAATGGAATTAAAAAAAAAAAAGAGAGAATGGAATTTTTCTCTGGATATTTTGAAACCCCTTATGTGTATATCTCTTGATTGAAATGTTTTGTTGAAATGCACCTAACGTGCTCCTACTTTGTAGCATGTAATATGAGTTCATGTGTACACATACATATACACATATATAATTTAAGTTTTTTAAATGCCCTTTTTATGACATTTTAAAAATTAAAGCTTTTTTTGCCCTAGGATTCAATAGCAGAAAACCAACCTTGTAGGGCCGCTATGTAACATTCTTGTTACTGTCATAGCACAGGGTGTTGACATTCGTCTGGGGGAAGGTTTTCTTTTTTTTTCCTGATTTCCACCGACCAGTACTCTCTTGCTTTTTAATATACTGACCCTTGATCATTCAGAGCCGTCCACATGGTAGATTTCACAGCTGACAAGTACCACGTGGTCTCTGGGGCTGATGATTACACGGTGAAGCTGTGGGACATTCCGAACTCCGAAGAAGTTTTGACCTTCAAAGAGCATTCTGATTATGTGAGGTGTGGATGTGCTAGCAAGCTGAACCCGGATCTCTTCGTAACAGGTTTGTGCCTCCTTTTCCAAACCTCCTGACATAGATAGCTTTACTGTGGTGTACTTTGATATTACTTTGGGGCTTTAGAGAATGAGCTTGCATATTTTATAAAGAAAAGAATATGTGACTGTTTATCCAGTGGTTTTGGTGTCCCTTTTTTTTTGGTGGTGGTTCCTATGGCCCCCCAAGTGCGTTTGGGAATGTCAGACTGCCTCGATTTCAGAGTGGTACAGGTTTAGGACCCAGGCTTCCCAAAGAGGCTCCAGCAGCAAGGAAATGGCAGGTTCAGCCTTTGGTGCCCATGCAGACTCCCAGCCCCCCGGGGCAGTAGGCAGTAGTATGAACATTAAGGTAGTGTAAGCTCAGAACCAGTTAGAGCAGTGGTTCTCAACTTTCCTAATGCTAAGACCCTTTAATACAGTTTCTCATGTTGTGGTGACCCCCCAACCATAAAATTATTATCCATGCTACTCCATCACTGTCATTTTGCTACTGTTATGAATCGGCTGATCCCTGTAAAACAGTTGTTCGCCTCCCGCCCTCCCCAAGGGGTTGTGACCCACAGGTTGAGAACCGCTGAGTTAGAGCCCGTGAGACCTAGCATAGGGCTGCTACAAAAAATTTAGCCCAGCAGAGGGTTTGGAAAGACAATGTTTTTGTATGTGTCTTCTGAAAATTTCATCTAAGGTTTTTCTCCTTTTAAAATTGATGTCTGAAATCTCTAGACGTGTATGTTGTGTTAAGAGGTGAAATTCACATGATGTAAACGTTGACACTTCAGGGTCGTATGATCACACGGTGAAGATGTTCGACACTCGGACCAGTAAGAGTGTCCTCTCTGTGGAGCACGGGCAGCCCGTGGAGAGCGTCCTGCTTTTCCCCTCCGGAGGGCTGCTGGTATCCGCAGGTATGTGCCTCCCACGGCGCTGCTGTTTTCCCCATCTTCCTTCGGCAGTTGTCAGGTTGCGTTTGCACACCTCACTGCTCTGACAGTTGATAGAGGAAGGAGGCAAGTAGTTAGCGTTTGTTGAGCATTTAATGTGGGCCAGACATTGCTGTTACATACATGCTCTCTCTAATGCCCCACAAGCTTCTACTTTCCACCCTCTTATAGCTAGGGAAAGCAGCAAACGTTTTAACTCATTTATCCCAGGCAAAGTTGGTGTATGGCCAGTCTGAAGTCCCAGACCTTGGAGGATATAATCCTGTGCTGCCTTGTTTGACCATGGCTCTTTCGTTCTTACTCCTCTGCTGATCCTCTCTTGAGAGGGTGGGGTGCCAGTCTGAAGTCCCAGACCTTGGAGGATATAATCCTGTGCTGCCTTGTTTGACCATGGCTCTTTCGTTCTTACTCCTCTGCTGATCCTCTCTTGAGAGGGTGGGGTGGCTCTTTCAGACCTAGCACCAGGCCTGGCTCGGATGGACTCTTGATTGAAAGGGCCTTGACCAGCAAGCATATAGCTGATACTGCTAGAAAAAGATCGTGTACAGTCAAAAGGAGCCTTGATAACATTTTGTAATTACATTAAAACAAGGTGTTTTTTGTTATGTTGGCCTCAAAAACTAACTTACTGCCCTTCAGTTAATTCTGACTTATACCAACCCTATAACACGGGGTAGAGCTGCCCTGTGGGTTTCTGAGGTTAGAACTTTTTGCAGGAGTAGAAAGCCTCATCTCTCCCTCGGAGTGTCTGGTAGCTTCAAACTGCTGACCTTGTGGTGAACCGCTTAATAAACTGCTAGGCCACCAGTGGTCCTTGTGCTTTTTATCAATAAAGCCAAAATTAATGTTGAGATTTGCAGACTATGTACGTAACGTATGAGTTTTGCTGATGCTTTTTGGTAAGCGGTTCTTCAAACTCACCAGCTGCTCCTTGGGAAAAGATGGCTGGCTGCTCCCACAAAGACTTAGGACCTCAGAAGCCCCATGGAGAGCTGCGAGGAGTCGGAATCAACTTGATGTCAGTTGGGTGCTTTTCCTTTCTTAAGTATACTTGATAGCACATATGTAATTGTGTGGATTGAGCACACCCTTCTTTTTAAATCTTATTCTAAGATCCAAGTATAAATGATCCTTTCTTACTCATTTCCTAGTACCTATTTGATGTAAAGACCAGTTGGTGACCTTGTCAGACATCATCCCCATCGTGAGAAAGGAATACAGTCGAGTTAAATAGGGAGAATGCTACTTGCTACACTGGGCAGACCCTTAGCTTTCCTACAGCTGGGAAACGAGAGTTGGACGAGATCTGTGCTTTCAGACTCGATACCCTATCGTACGTGCTTCCACATCCAAGTGGGGACTGTACATTGGGCCCTAGACCGGATTCCTCAATTAGAATAAATCTCTAACCTGAATACCATTTCTCCCTCCCGTCTTTTTTTTCTGTTTGACCTACAAGCTTTTGCTTAGAGATATTGTCAAAAGAGAAGATGCTGTGTTAAAAACTTTTTTAAAATATTAAGCTAGCTACCTCCTAAGACACCCTCCAATTAGCTGAAAAATTAAGGGGAAAACTTTTCCAGGTTTGTTGAGATTCACAAAATTTTTAGGTAGTAAAATCTATTCATTTCCATGCTTATGCAAAATTATTTTCAAAGGCTGGTTTTATTTTAACCCTCACCACCCTCTGCGCTAAGAGTACCTCCCGAAGAGTGCTTTTCAGAGCATGGAAAATTTAACTTGGAAGGCAGATTGTCTAATTAATGGCTGCTTCCTGTTGTAGGCGGCCGTTATGTTAAGGTCTGGGACATGTTAAAAGGAGGACAGTTGTTAGTGTCTCTGAAAAATCACCACAAAACGGTGACGTGCTTGTGCTTGAGCAGCTCTGGACAGAGGTTACTTTCCGGCTCACTGGACAGGTCAGTGTTTTCATTTTTACTATTCACCATTACTGGTCTACTAGTGAGTTTACTGCTGGGGACATGAGTTACCTCAGCAATATTTGTGGTAACGTAAGTGTTCTGCTAGATGCTTCTCATAGAAAAACAAATCTATTGGTTTGAAAAAAATTTGAATTGTTTGCTTATAGCCACCTTATTATTATCCTTTGACAGTTTATTGCCTAAACTTAGATGGTTCATTAATTTTATTGACCCATTCAAGCATTAATCCCTTAGAACAATTTACTGCTCCAGTTTCTTTTAAAATCATACTATACATTGGTATATTTTGAAGTACTAGTAATGAGTATGTTTACACCATTGTTTACATTTTTTAAAATTTAAATGTCTTGTGAAAATTTCTGCATATCAGTGTAGTCCATGCAGTTCTTTTTAAATAGATATTTAAAATTTCATTAGTTCGTGTTCTGGACCAAGGTTGTCCAAACACGTCTTCTATGTCATTTTGACTATTTTACTAGCCACCTTAAAGGAAAAGGGTTGGAATCCAGGAACAGGACTAGGAGTAGCAATACCAGGAGGGAGGGTAGGTGGAGAGAGGAAAGGAGGAAGGGGAAACTGGTTGGAATGACTGACATAACTTCACCACAGTTCCCCAGGGGGCGAGCAACAGAAACTGTGGGGGAAGGGAGACAGCAGTTGGTGTAAAATATGAAAATAATTTATAATTTATCGGGGTCATGGGGGGGGGGCTGATATTGAGAACTCCAATAGAAAGTAAATGCTTAGAAAATAATGAGGGCAACATATGTACAAATATGCTTGATACAATTAATATTCGGATTGTTATAAGAATCCCAATAAAAGGATCTTTTAATATAAGTAAATAGTGGCAGGGAGGGAACTAGATCAAATTAATTTTAAAACCATATCTTTATGTAGCTAAGTATGTCTTAATGCTACCATTTCAACATGTTATTACTATAAGGGTTATTTAAAAAGATAATAGAAACAATGACGCATCTAATAGATGTACTATGATACATTAATAAAACAATTAAAGGAAATACAATCTACCCAAACAAAATAAAATAAACACAAGGACAGACCATTCATCGTCAATAGATGAATATCTGTAAATTCTAGAGCTATGCTGTGCAATGTGGTATCCACTGGCCACTGTGGATTTAATGAACACGAGAAACTAAAGTTTTTATTTTAAATAATGTAAAGTTCAACACTGAGGCAGAAGTGGTAGTTTAAAAGTTTTATTATAAATATCATGGCCACTGCTGATACAGACCATTTTTATTGAGGGATTCTGTTTGTAAATAACATTACTAATTCTCAGTTGCATAAGTTTTAATATTTATATGTTGATTTTTCAAAAACATAGCAGCATGTTTTAATAGTTTTATTTTTAACAATTTCAACAATATACAGTTCATATGTCATCCATTATAGTAGCTCAGTCACATTTGTAAGAGTTGTGTAACCATCACGACAATCAATTAGAAACTGCATGTGTTAGACAGGGTTCTCTAGAGAAACAAAACCAGAATGCTAATAATTTTATATATATATTTATATAGCTAGCTATATAACATAAGAAATAACAGTTAATTAAATTATAAAGCAGTACAAATGGCTCAGTGGAACTCAGTCCCGTGAGACAGTTGTGAGACACTGGAAGTCCTTCAAGTCTTAAGGGCCGCTGGGTAGTCCTCTGTAGAGCAATTCAGGCTATCCGGCCACAGGCAGCAAACAGCAAGGCAGGTCACCAACCATCAAATCACAGCGACACAGTCCACGGGTTACGTGTCCCACAGGTAGTGTAGCTTGCAAATTAAGGCACAGAACAAGCCAGGCAGCCGCACACTGGTCTGATGATCAAAGAGCAAGAGACAAGAAAGGCAAGGCTCGCCGAGCCATTTATCTCTCCGCTTCAATTAATCCCACGTGTTCATGGGCCAGGTTGGGACAGTAAACGTTAACTATCTCACTGCATTGTATACTCATTTCCCAAATGATTTGTGACGATGAAACTTTCTTATTTTATAGGAAGGTGAAAGTGTATAGCACCGCATCCTACAAAGTAGTCCACAGTTTTGACTATGCAGCTTCCATTTTGAGTCTGGCACTTGCAGTAAGTACTTTTAGCTCTTAAATTTTTCCCTGAGCTTGCCGGTGAAAGAAGACCAGGGGTTCTCAAACTACGGCCCACGGGCCACATGCAGCCCGCCGAGGACAATTATCCGGCCGGCCCGCTGGGTGTTTTTGCCCCATTTGTTTTTTTACTTCAAAATAAGATGTGTGCAGTATGCATAGGAATTTGTTCATAGTTTTTTTTGAAACTATAGTCTGGCCCTCCAACGGGTCTGAGGGACAGTGAACTGGCCCCCTGTTAAAAAAGTTTGAGGATCCCTGAATAAGACTGCAGTAGATTTTAATAAGCCTTGTTTTTTTCTTACCACATTGGTTCTTTATGTTAGCGCAATTGCTAGAATATGTGACTTTTACTAATAATTTAGCATGAATTCAGATTCATATTCTACTCACTGTGTGCCTTCCAGGTGAGTACACCTTCCAGGTGTTAACTTGGAATTGACACATTGCTCTTTAGCATATTTTATGAAGGGTGTCATGATATTTTAAAAGGAAAATTGGCTATCGAGCCAACAAACTGAAATACCTGTTTTGGGTCGACTGCTCATTCAGAATTCATGAGGAGCCATATTTGGGGAGGAAAGCAGATGAATGTATTATATAATAATCTGTACTGAGAGTAAAGTTATTCCAAAGTCTTTTCTATCAGCATTGTAGGTCATGCCAAACTCCCCAAATATCATTAACTATGCCTTGTTGTTATACAAGCTTGGCCAGTGATACTTTTTAGCACATAGAATAAATTCTGACAACATAATGGTATCCTTATTTCCTAAAAAACCTTTTAAAATCTATTTCTGAATGGAACTGTTGGTGGAAGTGGGAATAAGCTGCCAAGGTTAGACATGTTATTTGGAGAAAAGGCCCTATCGGCTGGGAGTAAGCAGACTAACTTCTTCTTCTGATCGCTGCCAGCATGACGACGAGATGATCGTTGTAGGCATGACCAATGGAATACTGAGCGTTAAGCATCGGAAAGCCGAAGCAAAGAAGGACGCTCCTTCCAGGAGACGAAGGCCAGCATATCGAACCTTTATTAAAGGAAAAAATTACATGAAGCAACGGGTACTTACGTATTTCTCTTATTTTTTTAAAAGGGTGGCATTTGTTAGCGTAGCCAACTCCATGTTTGAACATTGCTGAAGAGGCTCGTTTAGGTGGCATTTCACGTCATACTGCTTTCCTTTGCCTGCGCTCTGCCTCACGATTGCCAGCTGGGGGGCACTGTGAGCC
>NW_022111373.1:78579960-78588028 GCF_000313985.2 Echinops telfairi | reverse complement strand
CCCCGTCAGGTCGCAGAGGCGGCAGGGGAGGGGTTGGCGCAGACGTGAGTTGCTCTGTGTGCTGTGAGTCAAACACTGGTGTGCTTGCTCCTTTCTGCTCTCACGGGGTCCTTATGGTGGACAGAAGAACGTGAGTTAGGATGTACTTCAGGGCCACCTGCTTTCTAAAAGTCCCACTGTGCCAACGTTCCTATTGACAGCAACGGGATGCAGATAGTGACTCATCTCTAAATTTTTTTGACTACAGGATGACATTTCAGTCAATAGACCATCCAAAAAACACCTGGAATTGTATGACAGGGATCTGAAAAATTTCCGCATCTCAAAGGCGCTCGACAGAGTCCTAGAGGTAGGTGAGGAGCGTGGTTTTTTTTAAAAGACTCGGTTGTCAACCACATTACCGTGATTCGGGGCAGACAAACCCATGTTCAAACTTGGCGCTTTTTTGGGAATTCTGAAGCTAATTTTCTTCTGCTGTCTTGTTTGTACATGTTATTTATTTACTTATTTTTACATTTTAAAGCCAGAAATTACAATAAAGACACCAGAGATTACAGTTTCCATCATAAAGGAGTTAGGCCGAAGAGGAGTCCTGGCAAACGCCCTTGCAGGCCGGGATGAGAAGGAACTCAGCCGCGTGCTGAATTTTTTGATAAGGTTTGTGAAACACGCTGGTTTGCATCTGAAAGCTGTTACTGGCAAAGGAGGAACATTGTGTAGTTTGATCTCTGTAGAGAGCAGGTGGACTAGAGTAAGAAAATCTATTCTACGGATTTTCAAAAATATTTGCAAGTTTCAATATGCAGATTTTTTTTCTTTGTAGGAATCTATCTCAGCCAAGATTTGCTCCTGTCTTGATAAACGTTGCTGAACTAATCATTGGTAAGTAGCTGAAACTTGTAAATATGGCTATGCTTACAGAAGTAGTGACGTTAAACAATGTAAGCAGACCGTGTACAGCTTGAAATACAGCAATTTGGTTGTAGTAGTGGCACTTTGAATTGGTGGGACCAGGGATATTCTACATATTTTAAAGTTTTATAAATATGATCCCAAGAATTTTTAATTAAGAAAGTAAAGTCAAAACTTCTCCTCTGTACTTTGAGTAATTTTTGAAATATTCAAGTGATTGCTATTTCATGCAAATTGAAAATTGATTGTAAAATAGACTCTTCCACATTTATGTATAACGTTTGTACTTTTCCAAGTACTTATAACTTACTGTGTAGAAGCTGTTTCTAGTGAATACATTTTTTCTCTTTTCAGATATATATCTGCCTGTGATTGGCCAGTCACCTATAGTGGATAAGAAATTTTTGTTACTTCAGGGACTTGTAGAAAAAGAGATTGATTACCAAAGAGAACTGCTGGAAACCTTGGGGATGATGGAAATGCTGTTTGCTACGACGACAATGACTGGAAGCACTTTTACATTGGAACAAAGATCTGATGGATTTCTAGAAAACAAGAAGGCAGAATCGTAATGCTCACTAGATACCCTAAGAATGGACTTGGAATGGATTTAATTCCACGAACTGTTGGAAAGAGAATCTCTTTGATATATTAAAACAACAACAACAAAAATTATTATTTCAAGAAGCAATTTAATGGAAGACACTGAAATGACTACAATTGGAAAATTAGCACCTGTTTTCAGACTTGAAGTTTCCTGTATCATTTTGAATTTTTTAATAACAGCTTCAGCTAGAAGAGCGCCATTGTTTTTGTTATGTTCATCTTGGATGAGTTGATACTGATGTTAATATAGTAAAAAATATATCAAAGTTTTGTTAAGCATTCAGATGGAAAATTCAAATATGAACCCTTTCTGAAGAGGGCTCCCACTGTTGTCAGGTGCTGTCGAATCAGTTCCGACTCACAGTAACCCTATATACAACAGAACAAACCACCGCTCGGCCCTACACCATCCGCACCAAGGTTAGGATTGAGCCCGTGGGTCAGTCCATCTCGTTAAGGGTCTTCATCTGTTTTGTTATCTTCTGCTTTATCAAGTACAATGTCCTTCAGGGACTAGGCTCTCCTGGTACCATGTCCAAAGTAAACGAGAGAGTTGCCATCTTCACTGTGGAGTGTTTTAGCTCTACTTCTTCCAAGACATTTGTTGGTTTTTTGGACAGTCCACGCTACTTTCATTATCATTTAGCAGCATCATAATTCAGTTCTCTAGCCTTCCTTATTCATTGTCCAACTTTCACATGCATATGAGGCGATTGAAAAATACCATGGCTTTAGCCAGGCCCACCTTAGTCCTCAGAGTGACGTCCTTGCTCTTGAATACTTTAAAGAGCTCTTTTGCGACAGATTTGCCCAGTGTAATATGCTGCTTGATTCCTTGACTGCTGCTCCCATGAGCGTTGATTATGGATCCAAGTAGATTAAAATCCTTGACATCTTCAACCTTTTCTCCATTTATCATGATGCTACGTGTCGGTCCAGGTGTAAGGATTTGATTTTTGTTTTTACATTGAGTTGTACTTCATATTGAAGGTTGCAGTCTAGGATCTTCCTCAGCAAAATGCTTCAAGTTTGTTATCTGCATATTACAAGTTGTTAATAAGCCTTCCTCCAATCCTGATGCCGCATTCTTCATATGTAGTCCAACTTCTTGGATTATTTATTCAGCATACAGATTGAATAAATATGAGAGGATACAGTCTCGATACACTGATTTTAAACAATGCAGTATTTCCCTCTTGTTCTATTCAGACAATTGCACTTGATCCATGTTCAGGTTCTACGTGAGCACAGTGAAGCGTTCTCAAATTTTCGTCAAATGTTGTCCACAGTTATGATCTACACGGTTGAATGCCTTTCTATAGTCAATAGAACACAAAGGTTCCGATATTCTCTGCTTTCAGCCAAGACCCTTTCTGATGTCAGCAAAGATATCCCTTGTGCCACATTCTCTTCTGAATCCGATTACAGTTTTTGTCAGCTCCCTGCGGATGTATCATTGCAACTTTTAAGATTAACTTCGGTAGAAACACTTGGATATGATATTAGTGATGCTGTTCCAAAGTTTCCTACTCTGTGGGAGCTCTTCCATCGGGTTGGCCAAGTAGCTGCCCTCCAAGTTCTGGGCAGAGGTGAATGAGTGTTCCGGTGCTTCATCAGCTCGTGGAAACGTTTCCGTTGGTGTCTGTCAATTCCTGGAGCCTGGTTTTTCACTGGTGTCTGCAGTGCAGCGTGAATTTCTCCCGTTTTTGATGATACTCTACCTTCTGAAATGGTTGAATATCAAACAGTGACTCGTATTGTTTCCTTTTTTTTAATGACCTTGTCATCTTATGTATGATCCTCTTGATGTCATCTGTCCACTCATCATTCAATCTGAGCTTCCATATGCACAGTTGACGAGTCTGCTCCACACTCGACCGCTCCTGATACTGAGCTGCTTCGTCATCACTTCCCACAAATAGTTTGTTTACAGTCACTGGTCTTGCAAAATTCAAGTGATTTCCATTCCATTTCTGTCACCAAGGTCATGTTTTTCCAACTAATATTCCTTCCTCTTTGTTTCCACATTTTTCATTTCAATGATCAATAATTATCAATATACCTTGATTGTACGTTTGCCCAATTTCTGACTGAAGAAGTTGGTAGATTTCATGTTTCTTCATCACTAGTTTTCATAGTTGGTGAGTAGATTTGAATATTTATTTTAACCCATCTTTTTTGGCGGCATATAGATATTGCAGACAGCGTTGTACTCCAAGATCTTGGAAAAAAGTTTTTGATGGTGAATGTGACGTCATTCCTCTAGAATTTGTCATTTCTGGTGGTCTGACTCGAAGTGGCCAACAGCACCCCATTTCAGCTCAGTGATGGTTAGCATGTCAATCTTTGTGTTTTGTTTCATTTTTGACAACTTCCAGTTTTCCTATATTCGTCCTTTACACATCCCACATCCTAATGAGTAATGGATCGGAGCGGCTGTTCTCATTTAAATTTCCCCATCAGCAAAAGAAGGGCCTGGAGTTCACGATCCTCTCATTAGAGTTGACTCTATTGTGAGGATGCATTGCTTTCTCAGTTGTATTTTGAGTGCCTTCTAATTGAGGGGCTCACACTTCCTGCACTCTTTCTGGCAGTGCTTCCCTGCTATTGATAAGGTTTTAACAATTAATCAGAAATGGTCTGTTTTTAGCCTAGAAACCCTACTGAAATGGTTTGAGCTGGGTTACCCTGCTGGCATCTTAAACACCAGGGACATAGCTTCCCGCATCACTGCAACCCCCCAAGCTACCATAGTATGACACACTGACAAGTGGTGGCCCAAAGAAATAGTGCCTTGTTTTGATTTTACACTTCTGCCCTGGAAAAAGAAGAAAGGGGAAAAAGCAACAACACAAATTCCTTTATTCATGGCCATCAGTGCTCTTGGGATTTCCATCCAGGCCCCTCCTGAGCTTGACTCCCCTCCCTTCGTGTCATCGCCAGACTTGGTGACATGCCCCATTTCAGCTGCTAATAGACTTGTATCCTCTCCATGTGTCATCTCTGAATAGCAGATACTAGCTGGACCACCAGTGTTCAGAGTGGGATGAGGCAGGGGCGGTGCTTAAGAATTGTCCCAGGTGCTTGTTTCTTGAACTTTGATTCTGTTCTGCACATTTAGTGGGCAACATTTCTTCCCCTAAATATATAGCATTTGTCTCGGGTTTCAACTAACTTCAGGCCCAGAGAATGATAAAATTGGCCATTTCTCTTATAATACAGTGAACCTGGAGACAGCACAAATCCCCGGGGAGTGCCTTGGCTCTAGGACTTGCAGGTAGCTTGTAGCAGCTATCAAGATTTTTGCCCTGGTCTACAGCCTTCCCACTTAGCTGTAGCTTGCTCTCAGTGGGAAAAACTTGAATTTTCCTTCCTGGCAGGTATCTGCCTTATACAGGCTCAGGTGTTTGCAGGTTTTACTGTCATTAGCCTTTCATACATACCCTAAAGCTTATCATACATACACTAAAGCTCTTCAAAAAACTTTTTCTTGGATCTGATTTGAGAAGTTTTTTTCTCCCTCTAATCTTCATGTCTTCCAAACTCCAAACCAGAGTAACTGAAAAATGTTTGTTTTTAAAAATTTGAATATAAATCATGTTTTCTATCATGAAACCCCCTATTTTTCTTCGGGCTGATGGATATTCACTGGCGAGTGTCTTCTAAGACACGCCTTCCACAATTCATCTGTCTGAAAACTGGAGGTGCTTCAAAGAGTTCCTGGGAAAATGGTATGAAAAATTAATGGAAATTTTCCATGAATTTTTTGAAGCACCCTTCCTATGTCTCAAGCTAGAATAGGAAGGGTTTGTAATGGTTTCAGTTCTATAAACTTGGACTCTGTTTCCCTGTTTGGTTGGAGAAAAGCAGGATAGGTGCATCCTCAGGTTAAGGGTTTCTTTCAAAAAGGCTTCTAGTTAAAAGCTTTTAAAATAAATTAACTTCATAGATAAGTCTGATCATTCACCTACTAGTAAAACTAGGAAGTTGAAATTCTGTTTAAAACTGATCTTAGGATCCAGAGAATTGACTCAGCTCCACATTCTTATGTACAACAAAGCAACCCTTCCTGGCCCTGGTCTTGCTGCATCCTCACAGTTGTTCTTATGTTTGAGTCCATCATTGTAGCCACTTGTTCACAGAGGCCTTCTTTTTCCCTGCCCCTCTGCTTTAGCAAGCATGATGACCTTCACCAGGGACTGGTCTCTGTTGACAACATGCCCAAAGCATGTGAAACAAAGTCTTGCCATCTTTGCTTCTAAGGAGCACTCTGACTGTATGGCCTAGACAGATGTTTGCTCTTTTGGTATTCCATGGTATTTTCAATATTCTTCACCAGCACCATAATTCATATGCATCAATTCTTCGGTCTCCTTTATTCAATGCCCAACTTTCACATGCTTATGAGGTGATGGAAAATACCATGGCTTGGATCAGGCACACCTTAGGCCTCAAAGACAAATCCTTGCTTTTCAACATTCTTTTTTTTCTTTTCTTTTTTTTTTTAATCAATTTATTGGGGCTCATACAATTCATCACAATACATAGATCAATTGTGTAAAGCACATCTATACATTTGTAGCCCTAATTATTCCCAAAATTCGCTTGCCTCTTGGGTTCCCGGAATCCGCTGCTTTTCAACATTCTAAAGAGGTCTTGGGCAGCATATTTACCCAATGCAATGCACCATTTGATCTCTTGACTGCTGTTTCCATGAACATTGTGGATCCTAGCAAGATGAAATCCTTGACCATTTCAGTCTTTCCCCTGCTTACCATGGTGTTACCTATTTGTCCACTGAAGAGGATCCCTGTCTTCTTTACGTTTGTAAGCCATGTTGAAGGCTGCAACCCTTGATCTTCAGCAAATGCAAGTATCTCTTTTAGCAAGCAAAGTGTGTCATCTGCATATTGCAGGTTAATGTCTTCCCTCGATCCTGATACCACATTCTTCACTTATCTAAAGCTATAGTTGCCATTAATTGTATATTAGGTGACAATGGTTGCCCAAGATAGAATTTTTCCCAATTAAAACAAAAATCATTAGCTGTATCATCTTAATATATGTTTCGTAATAACTTTAAATTGTGAATTGAATGGGGGTTTATATTCCGAATCACCAGCTTTGTATTCAGCACTTAAAAAGTATTCATTGAACCCTCAAGAGTTGACCCTTCTCGGGATCCTTGATTTCTCTTCTCCCTCTTGTGGACGGATTAGCAGTTCACCCGAGTGGACACCCATCAATCATCTGAAACTCCAGACTCACTGCCACCAAGGCAATGTGGTTTTTTGTTTCAAGTCAATGCTGACTCATGGTGACACCGCCTGTCCGCCTGTGGATTTCCAAAACTAACTGTTTAAGGGAGTAGAAAACCCAATCTGGCGGTTTCAAGTTGCTGGCCGTGGGGCTCACAGCCCAACACGTAACCACTACACCACCAGCCTGCAATGTAGACATTGCTTTATCTTCCCTCCCATGCCTTGCCATCACTCTCCACCCTAGCAATCTCCAAAGTCTGCTCCCTTGGGGCTGAAAGTCTTTATTTTGATTCCCACCACAGCCATCCTAGCTAGTTTCATTGTTCTCATTAAGCACTGCATTGCTTAAAGCGGTTATTCCTTCTGACGTTCCCAACCTTCAACTACTCATCAGTTGCCCTCTTAGCTCTGCTGCTGGAGCACTGACCTCATCGACCGAGTCCTAAGAGCCTTCACGGACGCTGCCCGTTCTCAAGTGAAATATGTTTCCATTGTCCATCAAAAGACTAGGAAACCGCTCCGGTGGTCGTCAATGCTTTCCTGTTACGTTTAGGGGTCGGCTTTTCACTCCCAGGGACGACTAGTATTTGTACTTGGAAGTATTTTAAACAGTTGGCATGCTGCATGATGTGGGTCTTAACATTCTGACTTAAGTGGTTAGCATTTTTTAAAATATAGTTTATAGTTGAAAGGTATTTTTGAAATGTTGGTATGCTGCAAACATTAGGGTGTTTTTAGGAACTAGGAACATCACTCTGTGTTTAATTTATTGTACTGATAAGAGCTGAGCACTTGGGAAGGTTAGCTGGTTGGGTAAGCATTTAAAGTGAAGCTTCAACCAAATCCCTCAAGTGTCTAAATGCTCTAAAATTGTTTAAAGGGATTTCAGTTGTAAATGGAACTGCTTAAATTTTTTTTATTCTGTTTAACCTCAATGAGCTTTGTCAAATAAAGACACCTTTAAAAGTGTGTTGTTGTTTTTTTAACAATTGTGTTGGCATATAATTCACATATCATACAATTCAATAGTTCAGTCATATCAAGAAGAATTGTACAATCTTTATTATTATTTTTACTTGTACAATCTTTAGCACAATCAATTTTAGAACATTTTTTCTTCCTTGTACTCGTTATTCATGTAATTTTTTTTTTCAGTTTTGGCAAAAATATACAGAACAAAATATTCTCTAGTTCAACAACTTCTACATTCAGTGCCATTGATTATTCTCTTCATATACACCATTATCGATAGCCCTCTCCAAATTGTTTCACCACCACTAACATAAAGT
>NW_022111373.1:78570086-78579342 GCF_000313985.2 Echinops telfairi | reverse complement strand
TATATATATAATATATATGATAAAGTCAGAGCATGAGACATAGAAGAGAGATTGAAATAATGGAGTCAGACACATTTCATGGTAGCATGCTCACCTCAGCCCTGCTTGGTGGTCCACGTGGAGATGGGAGACCAGAGGGCAGGAGAGAGGGGGAGGGGAAAGGGAACAGGGTAGCGAGAATCCTGGGAGAGGGAAAAGCCAAGGTCAGGGGGAATCTTTATTGCTAACCAAGGTTTATATATCTTTGGGGAGCGTGCAAGTCCACTAATTATAGGTAAAGACATACGTCACAGGAAGGAGTTGTGCTATAGGTAATACTGTAATGAGAAGGATGATCTAGGGGTAAGCATGCAATAGGAAGGGGTGGTATTTGGGGCACACGTGACAAGAAGGGCAGATCCTAGATTCAGGATGGCAGCCTAACTTTGGATGTCACTGAACAAGCTTGACCTGTTCTCTGGATCTCTATGGAAACCATCAGTAGGGTGTAAACCCCACTTACAGGGACCAGACTGATGTCCGGCAAGCCTTCAGTGAGAAGTAGCCCATTGTCCTTAACAGCTCTGAGTGGCCCTACTTGTGGTGTGCCCAGACAGTTGTCTGGCAACTGACTGCCTTCAGGGAGGATGTCTCTAAGCATCTGACCTCCCACCATATGCTGGCAAATACCCTCTAATGTTTGACATGTCTTTGGGGGAGACAAAGCTGGGGAAAAATCTCTTTATAGCCCCACAGCATCTGGGGTCTTAAAGACTTGTAGTTAAACAAGTGGCCATCTAGCAGGGAAGCAACAAAGCCCACATGGAAGAAGCACACCAGCCTGTGTGATCATGAGGTGTTGATGGGAAGAGGTATCAAAAGTTAAAAACAAGCAACCAAATCCATGTGAAGGGGCATGAGACCCAAAATCTACCTGTAAGATAATTGGACAGTCCCGTTCAGAAGGGCCACATGGAAGGGATGATAAATCCACAGTGCGGTAGAGCACTGATGAACCACATAATGATCCTCTATTTCTTTAATATTTCCTCCCCTTACTATTATGGTTTTTATTTGCTTTACCTTATTAATCATGTTGCATTTGCATATGTTCATTTGTATGTTTAAGATCATTCAGTATGAAAGCCAAGATAGATAATCCTTCAGAAACAGTAGCAGGAGTAATGGCTCCCTGAAGCTATAGGAAGGATGGGGAGGGGAAGGGGAGAATAGGGAGCTGAGAGCATTGATGACTGTATAGCCCCACTTGATGGGATAGAACAGTGGTTCTCAACCTGTGGGTCGCGACCCCTTTGGGGGGGTCAAACAACCTTTCACAGGGGTCGCCCAATTCACAACAGTAGTAAAATTACAGTTATGAAGTAGCAACGAAAATAATTTTATGGTTGGGGGGGGGTCACCACAACATGAGGAACTGTTTTAAGGATCATGGCATTGGGAAAGTTGAGAATCATGGATCGAACAATTATATGTGAATGGGGAAAAAAAGAGCTGTGTACACATCATCACAATCAGTTCTAATGCTCCCTCCCCCCTCCTGCATTCATTGATAGCTCCCCAATGCCCCCCACGCCACCCCCTTTCCTGATAAACTATTGCATCAGTTATTATCTCTGCATCCACTCCTCTGTACTTCCTAAACTGGGAAATCCAACAATAACAGCAACAACAAAATGAAGAAAACAATAATAACAATAAAAGACAAAATAGCAACCAAAAAAAGACAAAAATAAAGAGTAAGAAAGAAAAGTCCACCAACAGTATTTAAGAAGCCAGAGAAAAAAGAAGAAGGGAAAAAAAATTTAAAACAGAAGCCAGAGAAGAAATTTCTGTTGTGGAACAAGTGAGAAATACTTGAACATAGAGCAAATTCAGGTTGGGCCGAGAGAGAGGTCAACTGAAGCAGAATCACATCATACCATGGTTTGATCCACCACCATCAAGTCTACAGTCATCTCTGTCCGTGAGAGTCAAGCTGTGCATTGCCTGTGACTAGAGAGGGTCTGCCAGAGGCTCCATCTGACTAGACACTCTGCAGATGGATTTTGGGCTCCCACTATCCTCCATAGCCTTCTAGAAATTGACGTGTTCACAATTTAAGCTCTGCTACTTATCCCTTCGTCCTATTTGGATTTTGTTGCCATCATCTTTAGACTACACAGGCTGGTGTGCTTTTACAATATGGGCTTAGTGGATGCCTCACTTAGAGTGCTGCTTGTTTGAATACAAGCCTTTAAGACCCAGAGACTATTCCAATTAATAGACGGGCACCATCTACTTTCTTCACCACACTTTGCTGTAGCACCCTTATCTTCAGTGATCTCTACATGAAGGCAAGTATGGAGCAGGGCCATGTTATAAGAACTAACTGTTCTTGGATTGGGACTAGAATTGCATGTTTACTTTGGTGGTCATATTATCACAAAAACCAGAACCAGAACCAACAAGAGCAATACAACACAAACAAACAAAGTCCTGAAAAACAAACAAACAAAGAAAAACATTGCTGATCATCCCTTAAGGGGGGGAGCGGGCTACTGCATTGGTAAAATCAATAATTTATCTAATGGCATAGAATTTAAGGTACTGTTGATATGAGGAGTTTATGTGAGTATAGTCCAACTGCAAGCTGCAACTCATGAGTTGTTGCTTTGTACAGATATATTTCTTTATTGATTGATCTCTATTTACTTTGATCATGGGGGTTGGTGCCAGGGAAATTTTCCTGTATCATTTCTTGCAAGGGCAGACTCTTGCCTCTCAGATTAAATCCTGTCATATTAATGCAAGGGAACATTGATGTACTAAACATATAGTGGTTCTCAGTTCCCTTTCATTGGGTACCCACTAAGCCAGGAGTCCCACCCAAAGTCCAATGACAGCCATTTCCACAGTCTTGGGTAGCCATCCTTTGCAGCTTCTTCCATTGGGGTATTTCAGTCCTAAGTCCAAGAGTACAGGTAGTTTTGGGGGAGGGCGCAGTTTGTTCAGTCAGGCTTCCACGCCAAGCCCTTTTAGTGTGGGCCTTGGGGTGAGACCACTCAGTTTTAGAACATTTTCTTCATTCTTGTACTCATCATTATTAGCTCCCCATTTCCCCCAACCTCACCTGCCATACCTCCAAGGCATCATTAATCCAGTTACTGTCTCCATAGGTTTACCTCTCCTGGATTTCATATACAGAAAAACATTAAAAAACAAACAAACACGAACTTAATAGCAAAGTGAAACATAAAAACCTCAATTGAAAAGAAAGCTAGAAAAAACAAAATGGATCAAAAGGAAGACCAAATGATAAAGTATTCAATTTTAACCTAACTACATCTGCAATAATCCACTTTCCACTGCATCATACTTCAAATGTGCGGATTCTTCTCGGGTCTTCCTAATTCAATGTCCAATTCCACAAGTATATGATGAATAGAGAATACTTGGCTCTGGTTAAGCATGTCTACATTCTCAAAATAACATCCTTGCTCTTCAATGCTTTAAAGAGGTCTTGTGCAGCAGACTTACCTAATACACTGCATCATTTATCTCTTTACTGCTGCTTCTGTGAGCGTTGATTGTGGATCCAAGCAAGACAAAATCCTTGACAACCTCAACCTCTTCTCCATTTATCATGATGTTATTGCTTCAGGAGTTAAGACTGGTCTTTTAAAAACTGAGTTGTAATCGACATTGAGGGCTGCAATCCTTGCTTTTTATCAGCAAATGCTTCAGTTCCCCCTGCAAGCAAGGTTATCACCTGCATATCGAAAATTGTTAATGCCTTCCTCCAATCCTGATACCACATTCTTCTTCATATCATCAAATTTCTCTGATGATTTGCTCAGCATACAGATGGAATAACTATGGTGAGAGGATACATCCCTGATGCACAACTTTCCTGGTTTTCAGCCATGTAGTATTCCTGAGTTCAAATGCACAACTGCCTCTTGATCCATGTACAAGCTCCTCAGGAGAATAATGAGCTGTTCTGGAATTCCTATTCTTTTCAAGGTGATCCATAGTTTGTTATGGTCCATACAGTCAAATGCCTTAGCATTGTCAATAAAACACCATTTAACAGCTGTCTGGTGTTCTCGGCTTTCAGCCAAGATCCATCTGGCATCGGCAATGATGTCCCTTGTTCCATGTCTTATTCAGAATCTGGCTTGAACTTCGGGGAGCTCCCTGTCAATATACTGCTGCTGCAACAGTTGTTAGATCATCTTAAGCTAAAGATTCTTTACTGGCATGTGCTATCAGTTGTGTTCTGTAGTTTGAGCATTCTGGTGGTCACCCTTATTTGGAATGGGTACACAGATGGACCTCTGCTAGTCTTTTCGCCACGAAGCTATCATCTAAATGTCCTGACACAGACAAGTGAGTGTTTCCAGTGGTTCATCAGCTTGTTGAAGCATTTCAATGGGTATTCCAGTAATTCCGGGAGCCTTATTTTGCCTAATGCTTTCAGTGCAGTATGAACTTCCTCCTTTAGCACCATTGGTTCTTGCTATCTGCTGTCTTCCGAAATGCCGGAATGTCGACTAGCTCTTTCTGGTACTGCACAGTAACTGCGTGTTCTTGCCATCTTCTTTTGGTGCTTGCTGCATCTTCAATATTTTGCCTGTAGAATCTTTCCGGATTGCAACTCGAGCCTCGAATGTTTTCTCGAGTTCTTTCGGTTTAAGGTCTGCTGAGCACGTTCTTCCTTTTTGGTTTGCTAACTCGAGGTCTTTGCACCTTTCATTCTAACGTTTTACTTGATCCTCTCAAGCTGCCCTTGGACATTTTCTGTTCAGCTCGTTGACGTCATCATTTCTTCCATTTGTCTTTGAAGCAAATGATTAAGAGCAAGCTTCAGAGTTTTATCTGACATCCACTTTGATCTTTCGTTCCTGTCTTTTTCATAACCTTTTGCTTTCTTCATGTATGATGTTCGTGATGTCACAGCTCATCCGGTCTTCCGTCATCAGGGTTTAGTGCTGCCAATCTGCTCTCGAGATGTTCTCAAAATTTGGGAGGAACATCTGCAAGGTTGTATTTGGGCATTCGTGAACTTGCTTTCATTGACTTCAGCTTCAAACTGAACTAACATGCGAGCCGTTAATAGTCTTTCCCACAGTGCAGATAGGTCTGAGAGGTTTTGTCATTGAAAAAGTAAATTAAAGAGACACGAGACAAGACAAAGCATGCAAGGCCTCACCTCCGTCGCCATGACTTCAAGAGCCAGGTCTGCCCAGAGAGAGAGATTGCATTCTCACCATCCTCTTATATACTCTCAGGGCATGCAAGCGCCCCCTGATTACAGGTAACCACATCCGTAAACATAAAAAGGTGGGTGGCACCCTAACCCTAGATATCGCTGAGTTCATTGGAGGAGTGCCCTAGCACCAGTGCCGGGCAGGTAAGGGCAGTGACTGTTCCCTGAGCGAGAACAATTGCAACCTGCCTGCTCCTATAGAGAAAGCTGCAGGGTGGAGAGCAATCAAGCCTGTGCTTGTAGGAGGTAACTCCCGTAAGGTTGCACTATGATGGGAGGATAAGGTGGGGAACAATATTAATCATGAGAAGGTGTTTGGGACTCATCTCTAAGCACGTGTGTGAAGGCCTCCCTCCTCCCCAGAATCCTGGCCTGCCAGGCTTCTTAAAGTATGAGAGTAAGGAATTCATCTGCATCCACTCTCCTCCCGCTCCTCAGTTTCCCACAGCTTACGTCCTAGTTTTATGCTGATCG
The DNA here is from genome assembly GCF_000313985.2 of Echinops telfairi. NCBI lineage: Eukaryota > Metazoa > Chordata > Mammalia > Afrosoricida > Tenrecidae > Echinops > Echinops telfairi. Next base: position 78,573,620 of record NW_022111373.1, on the reverse strand, counting down.
TGAGCTTCTCCATCATCCTTCCCCACACATGTTGTCAATTTGATTTCTGTGTTTTTCATCTGGAGAAGTCCATGTGTATTCACCATGAATGTTGTTAAAAAGGTGTTTGCTATGAATAAGTCGTTGGTCTGGCAGAATTCTGTCATTTGATTTTCAGATTAATTTCTATCACCAAGATCTTATTTTCCACTTTCGGTTCTTTCCTCTTTGTTTCCAACCTTTGCAATCCAATCGGCAATAAATACATCTTGAGCTCATGCTTGATCAATTTCAGACTGAAGCTATTGCTAGAATTCTTTTAATTTCTTCATCACTAGCTTTAGTGATTGCTGCAAAGCGTTAATATTTTTATTGATTGAATTTCTTTATATGCAGATAGACATTATCTTATCACAGACAGCATTGCTTGAAGGCAGGTCTTGCGATGTCCTTTTTGATGATGACTGCAAGGCCATGCTCTTGCCTGGGTCACTAGCAAAGTAACCGTATGACCTTCGGATTCGATGTGGCCAAGACCAGTCCAGCTCAGCTCACGAATGTCTAGAATATGGATTGTTATATATTCTGCTTCATTTCCCCTAGATTTATACTTGGTACATCCCATGTTCCAATTATTAATTGGTGTTTGCATCTGTTTCTTCTCATTTTGAGTTGTTCTACATGCTGATTTCCCAGGCCATCATTGACTGCCCCAGAGCTGGGCACCTGATCCAAGTCATCTTCCAAGGAATTCAAGGGATTTATGATTGGGATTGATAATCAAATAACTTGATTTAGGGACATGTAGGTGGCTAAGGTAAGGTAGGTGATTCAATGTAAAGAAGACCAAAATTCTCACACTTGGACCTATAGGTAACATCATGATACATGGAGAAAAGGTCCCAGTGGTCAAGGATTTTGTCTTGCTTGATTCCACCTCAGTGCTCGTGGAAGCAGCAGTCAAGAGATCCAAAGATGAGTTGCATTACGTAAGTCTGCTGCACAAATCCTTTTCAGAAAAGTGAAATTCAAGAATGTACCTTTGGAGACGAAAGGCATGCCTGAACCAAGCCCGGTGTTTTCAATGGCCTCGTACGCATGTGAAAGTCGGCCATGGGGTAAGAAAGACCAAAGAAGAATCAATGCATTGGAATGGTGTTGCTGGAGAAGAACACCATGGCTGCTAAAAGGACGAACCAATTTGTGTTGGAAGAAGTAAGGTCAGAGTGCTCCTTGGAGGTGAGGATGGCCAGGCTTCATCTGACATACTTGCGACAGGCCGTCAGGCGACACCAGTCCCTGGAGAAGGACATCGTGTTTGGTAAAGCAGAGAGGCAGCGGAAAAAAGGCAGGCCCGCAACGCGATGGGTGGACACAGTGGCTGCATCTGTGGGCTCAGGCATGGGGACAGTTGTGAGGATCGTGCCGGCCACTGGGCTTGTTCTGTTGTGCATAGGGTCTCTTTGGTTCGGAACCGACTCAATGGCACCCAACAACAGGGTGCTAAGAAGAGACCGCACGGAGCCCTGGTGGTGTAGCAGACTACACACTGGTCTACTAACCGCAAGATCAGCAGTTCGAACCCACCGGTTGCTCTGTGGAGAAAGACGAGGCTTTCTGTCCCCATAAAGATTTACAGCTTCAGACACCAAAGCAGCATTGGGTCACTCTGGGTCAACATTGCCTGGGTGGACGGGAATGCGTGAAGAAAAGACCAGCTCTGTTTGTTGTGGTTGTTATAAAAAACGTTAAGTTATGGTTTAGGAAACAGTCCACAAGCAAATTTGTTTTCCATTCCACAATTTGCTCAGACACTGTGGCAGCACCCGCAGTGTGTCAGCCCTCTTTCCACCACCTGCCTGGCTTCCCTTGTCTACCCACCTAGTTTGCTGCCCCTTCCGGCTTTCAGCATATTCCCTTTAGGTGAGCACATTTCTTTCTTTTTCTTTTTTTTTTTTGAGTTATTATTATTTTTTATTAATCATTTTATTGAAGTCTCGTACAACTCTTATCACAGTCCATCCATCCATCCATTGTGTCCAGTACATATGTACATTTGTTGTCCTCATCATTCTCAAAACATTTGCTTTCTACTTGAGCCCTAGGTATCAGCTCCTCATTTTCCCCCTCCCTCCCTACTCCCCCCTCCCTCATGAACCCTTGATAATTTATAAATTATTATTTTGTCATATCTTACACTGTCCAATGTCTCCCTTCACCCGCTTTTCTGTTGTCTGTCCCACAGGGAGTAGGTTATATGTAGATCCTTGTAATCGGTTCCCCCTTTCTATCCCACCCTCCCGGTATTGCCACTCACCACTGGACCTGAAGGGATTATCCATTCTGGATTCCCTGTGTTTCCAGTTCCTATCTGTACCAGTGCACATCCTCTGGTCTAGCCAGATTTGTAAGGTAGAATTAGAATCATGATAGTGGGTGTGGGGGAAGAATTTAAGAACTAGAGGAAAGTTGTATGTTTTATTGTTGCTACCCTGGTGAGCACATTTCTTACAGGTATCATTGACCACCACTCGGTAGGCCTGCTTATTGCTTGGTTGTAAGGGGGTCTCTGGGAGTTCTAAGTTTGAAGGGTGGGGGCATCCAGTGGAGTGGTGTGCCCCTTTGGGCATTTATTAGCAGCCCAGAAAGAACTTCGTAACATGTCCTGATAAACAACTGAATAGTCAGCATTGCTCACTAGCATTATAACTTGTGAATTTCCTTAATACATCCTTTAATCGGGAATTTTGTCTGTGGTTCTATGTAGCCATTGCAACGGATATTAGAAACAAGAGAAGTAAACTAGAGAACACCAATTAAGACAGAGATAGATACATACATTGCTCTAGCGCAACTGACACATGTGATGTACACTGCCCTTCACATTGCTTCAGATTCTCAAACAAGACAAAAGGGAATCCAGCGGAAAGGAAATCTTCATTCTTCCCATATCCAGCCCACTTTCTCCAAAGCTTTCGAGATCACTTTCTCACAGGTAACAGTCAACAGTTGGGTCTAGAAATCATTCTCGGAAGCAACCAGACTGACGGGAAGCAGCAGAACAAAACTCCGCCTGGTCCTGCCCCATCCTCACGCGTATTCCTGTCTGAGCCGCCATTGCAGTCGCGGGGGCTGGCGGTCCATCTGGTTGCGTCTTCCCTTCTCCACAGACTGGTCCCTCCTCCTGACACCACATCCCAGGGATGCGAGACAAAGTCTTACCAGCCTTTTTGGCTGTATTTTCTCCAAAACAGTTTTTATTCTTCCTGTAGCTCATGGGATTCTTAATCCGTATGAGGGGGACCCCTCCACCCCCAAAATGGAAAAAATCTCCACTGGTCGGAGCTTTCATAGTGCACATTTTTTCTGCTAGGCAAGCATCCAGCAACTTGCTCTGCATTAGTGCACCCAGTGGTGTGGCCTGGGAAGGTGCTCTCTGGTCACAGTGAATGTTTTCGTAAAAGCAGTTTCACTCGAACCTTGTTTTTTTGTGATGGCTGATTTAAGAGAATAGCATGTGGCTGTGAAATTTTGTTTCCTGCTTGGGAAAAATGC
>NW_022111373.1:78567771-78568858 GCF_000313985.2 Echinops telfairi | reverse complement strand
CGTGTGTGACAAAAAAGGCCTGATTTGTGACAGGACACAACCCTGACACACACCTCTCCTGATTTGGGACCACACACTCTCCCTTTGTGCTGTTTGAATGACGTGGTCTGTGTACAGGTTCTGTGTGAGCATAATTAGGTGTTTTGGAATTCCTACTCTTTGTAGCTGCCTTCCAAATTTCTTGGCGCAGCTGAATGAGGCCTTCCAGTGTTGCATTCCTGTGTTGAAACATTGCAACCGAAACTCTGCCCGCTCCTGGAGCTTGGCTGTGAACCAGTGCCTCCAGTGTAGTTTGGACTTCTTCCCGCACGACCTTCGGGTCTTGACATTGACCACGTGCTGCCTCCTGAAGCGGCTGAGCCTCGGCCGTTCCTGGTGGCAGTGTATTTACTCAGTGGGCTCGTTCTGTTTCTGTGGATGCTGCTTGTATTCGTCAACATTTTGCCTATGAGTCAATAAACCAAACAAACAGTCTCCACTGTCACTGAGTTCGTTCTGCATCACAGGGAAAGTACAGGGCAGACTAGACCCACCCCTTCCGTTTCCAGGACTTTCAACCTTCCAGAGGTGGACAGCCTCGTCTTCCTAACAAGGAGCTGCTGGTGAACCACTGACTTTGTGATCGGCAGCTCAACATGTAAGCCACTAGGACACCACAACTTTGTTGTTTTTTACCCGAAGCCCCGTGATAGACAATCTGAGATGAGATTTTTTTCTTCAGTTCTTTTAGTGTGAGAGATGCTGAGTGAGTTCTTCTTCTCTTGTCTAACCACGTCTGTGCACAGTTCCTTAGAATACTGCACCTTGTCCTGGAGCTGCCCCGTGACGTCTTCTGTTCAGCTCTTTCACCTCACGTCTTCCCTTTGTTTCTGCTATGCACAGCTAAGAGCAAGTTCGAAACCGGCAGGTGTTCGATGGGAGAAAGATGATGCTTTCAGCTCCTGTAAAACCTTGCAGCCTCACACTGTTGAAACACACAATATTCCTCTAGTTCTTGAATGTTCCTTCCCTCCTCACTTCCCTGACCCCAGTTCTGCCTGACACATCCTGCTACATCAGAGTCCATACATCAGTACAGATAAGAGCT
>NW_022111373.1:78564901-78565881 GCF_000313985.2 Echinops telfairi | reverse complement strand
GGGCTTCTGTCAGGATGTAAGGCAGGTGCTATTGTTATTCCTACTCTAACCATGGTGACTGGGATGCATGGAAGGGTTTGAAGATTTGCCTAAATTTCCCAGCTAGTTAGTGGCAGACTCGGCATTTAAGCTCAGGCCGCCAGGTCAAAACGCACATGTTCTCTATCACTACAGGAACAACGCCTTATGTTCTAGAAGCCTACGTACTCATCTACCATTTGTTTTCTTCATTTTATTCACCAGATATCCCTGGAACTTAGTAAATACGCATGGAATAGAGGAACACACAAACACGTACAATTTACCTGAAACTAACAGATTTGTTGATGAGTACACAGGGTGACACGGTCATGTTATTATGTTTCTGTGAAACAGCTCAGACAGAAAACGTTTGAAGCTGCGCTTGACTGCTGACTGAGAATTCAAGCCTTGCGTGAGGACAACTTCCCTCAGTTTGACATGAGTCCACTAGATGGCAGTGTTATCTTGATATCCTGCTCTTCTCCGCCCCTTTCCTAAACCTGGTGGCATATTGGTTATGCATTGGGCTGCTGACCACAGGACAGCAGTTCGAAACCACCAGTCACTCTGAAGGAGAAAGCTGGGACTTTCTACTCCCGGCAAGAATTTCAGTCTTGGAAACTCACAGGGGCCACTGTGAGTCAGCCTTGAGTTTCTTTTGCGTTTTTCTGAAACAAATAGGTATTTTCAGGTAGTCTCAGAAACTCCCATGGCAGTTCTACCTGACTATGAGTCGGAAACCACCCGATAGCTGTGAGGTTAGTTTGGGTTACTCATATGGTGAAGGAGGTTGAGCATTGGCTGCTTCGTCCCAAGGGCAGCGGTTCGAACCCACCAGCTGCCTTCTGGGATAAAGACGAGGCGCTCTGCTCCACAAAGACTTGTGGCCTGAGGAAACCCGATGGGCAGTTCTGGTCTGGCCGAGAGAGCCCATCACGAGTTGGAGTTGACTCAGCGGC
>NW_022111373.1:78561238-78562967 GCF_000313985.2 Echinops telfairi | reverse complement strand
AAAAAAATCTGTGCTCACCAGAGAAAACACCCTTCTGAAAGGTAGAAGGATTAGGGATTGCGGGGGTTGTCTCCACCAAATGCCCACGCTGAACGAAACGTAGCTGGCCATGCCACGACCAATGGGTGCGAAAGGCACACATCAGACACTTTCAACCAGCTGGACGGACGCAGCGGCTGCAACAATGGGCTCAAACGTAAGAACACGTGTGAGGACGGCACAGGCCTGCTTTGTTCTGTGGTGCATGAGCTTGCTACGGGTCGGAACTGACCCAATGGCACCTGAAACAACAACAACAACAAATTAATTATGGAGAAGAGATTAGTTTAAAGGATATCAAAGAGGCGTACAGAAACTCTAACGAGACAACAGACTCAGGCTTGGCAGCTACCCGACAGAGTGATGCCCAGAGAATATCTGCAGACCCGGCAGGGAGACCCGGCACCACCTGCCCTGCCCAGAAGCCCTGCAGCCTGGGACGTGGAGTCCGTGCACTTGGGCTTTCTGCCCAAACTGCCTCGGGAATCTTGGGACATTTGACTCTACAAGACATTATCCTTTTTACCCTATTGTCTTCAGAAGGAAGCCCTCTGAGCGGAAGCATCAGGTGACATGCCTGCGTGTAGCTTCAAGGACGGTTGATGACCGGCTGGCTTCGATGTCTTGGGGGGGCCGGGACTGAGCGTTTCAGAGGCTGTAACTCTTTACAGAAGTAGAGCGCCCCACCTGGGTGCTCTTTCGCACAATGCTGCAACGGACATTGTTAGGCGCTGTGGACGCCGCTCTGACTCAGAGCACCCTTATGCACGAGAGTCTGAAGCACCGGCCAGTCGCGGCCCGTCCTCACCACGGAGGTTTCTCTGTTTCATTTGGATTGCAGGATGTTCTTCTGTGTCGCCTTCTCGCTCCCGCGTCTGTGCACTTTCCATCGTCATGTTTTACTTTGTCTTCTCGCTCGGGCTGCCTGTGGACATTTTCCGTTCAGCTCTTCATCATTCCTTCCATTTGCTTTAGCTATTCCATATTTCAGATTACAGTGTTCAGGCTCCATATTCAGAGTCTCATCTGACGTCCTCTTTGGTCTTGTATTTTAAATGCCCTTCTGTTGTTTTTTTCTTTGTGTAATGTACTTGATGTCCTTCCACAACCTGCCGGGTTTTCAGTCAAATCTGCTCTTGAAATGCTCTCCAAATCCAGGTGGGACATTCTCAAAGTTCCTATTTTGGCTCAGTGAATACAGACGCGCATATATATCTGTTGGGTGTCTCGTCTTAGTCTATAGGGTATACACATAGGAGTGGGCTTAATGGATCATATGGTACTTTTATTACTGGCTTTTTTTTTTCTTTTTCCTTCAGGTCCCTGAGAGTGAGACTTTCCTGAGGGCCCAGGGCCGTTGGGCTCAGGTGAAGCCCACCGGCAGCAGGTAGAGGCAGGAGCCCTTGACCTTCTTCTCGTGGCCTCACTTGTTCTTGCGGCAGTGAACCGAACGGGGTGAAGGCGAGCATAACACTTGCGGCAGATCACCTTGTCGCAGTTGTGCCTCTGGGCCAGCTGGCGCAGGGAGGACTTGATAATACCACCCACCGCACAGACGCAGCCCCAACTACAGGGTGGACTCTTTCTGGATGTTGTAGTCGAGAGAGTGCCACCATCCCCCAGCTGTTGACCAGCAAGAATCAGACGCTACTGTCCTGGGGATGCCCTCCTTGTCTTGGATTTTAACGTT
>NW_022111373.1:78551434-78558939 GCF_000313985.2 Echinops telfairi | reverse complement strand
TCATCCGCCCTGGATTCCCTGTATTTCCAGTTCCTATCTGTATCAGTGTACATCCTCTGGTCTAGCCAGATTTGTAAGGTAGAATTGGGCTCATGATAGTGGGGGGTGGGGAGGAGGAAGCATTCAGGAACTAGAGGAAAGGTGTCTGTTTCATCGTGACTTCTCTTAACAGCCATTTTTCCGTGTGGTTTTTTGAGTTCCCCTGAAGCGGCCATTTTCGGTTGCGAATTTTCCCATGGCCCTCCCACCAGGCACCCTTGCACGCTGTCCAGAGACAGCGAGTACAGTCTGAGACTGTGCTACCCGAAACTTGCCTTTGCTTCATAAACATTCCTTGGATTACAAAAGTGTTTCTGCCTCGTGAATTCTTTCAGAGCTGAGCAGCAAGAACTGAGGTATACCACGCCAGAAACCTCACGCTTCTAGGACTGCAAGTTGAAGGGAGCCAGTGATCAACCAGCCTGGTTTGCTTCTGGTGGTAACAAGCTGGTGCCTTTGTGGACAGGAAGTTGGGGAGAAGCAGCAATGAAGAGAACAGCTGAGTTTGATCATGTTCCGTTGGTACCCACTGACCTGCTCCACAAAGGCTAGATAGAACTCAAAGAGGAGAAAAAGGAAGGGTTGGTTTGGAAGTAGGAGAGTTGTGGGGACTCCTGAGCCTACAGGTAGGCTCTAATCTCCAGCAGGCTCAGAATGAGACTGGGTGAGAAGAGGCCAGCTGACCTGAAGTGCAAGGCCCCACGTGTGGGCTCCCAAGCTTGCAGCTGGTACTCATGTGCAGCTGGATGGCTAGGGATGGGATGACTAGAACCCCACCAGATGAAGAGAGATGCCGACATTATGAGCTGGTGTAAATATTGCTGAAATTAGATGGCTTGTTCTGGACTAGACTTTACCGATGGATGCAGACTGCCAAAATTCCAACCAGAAATGCTTCTTCTCATCCCGAAGCACTCTTGTCTCCACGGAGTACTGGTTTGATAGGCTATTTAGCAATCGGATATCCAAAAGGATAGAGTTATGAAGGCTGGTGGACACATTTTCATGGAGGTGCTTACAATAAAATTACTGAGAGGGGGAGAAGTCGATCCTTCCTATATGAAAAGGAAAATGGCTGGAAGAGCCAGGGATGGTCTGCAGTGCAGTGGACTATTTAATCGGGTTTTTCTAGCCATAATCTTTGTTACCCCCACCAAAGCACCTTTTCTTTTCTTTCTTAATTTTTTTCAAAGCATCTTTTTGTGTGTGATGGGTCTGGATAAGAGAAGGTGGGGGAAGACACTGATAGTATTATGTTAATGATTGTAATGATTGTGAACAGGATTAATAAATACTGTTGGTTACTAAAGGAGCCATCTCAACACATGAGGAGTGTCGGGAAGCACGAGCAAGGCCCTGCAGGGAAAGGCGGATCTGGATGGGAGAAAAGACACGGGGGCGTGGAGCAAAACAAAACTCTGATCAAGCTCATTTATTTGGGCAAAGCTGGGGTATAAAAAAGGGGAACTGGGAAGTGCATATTTTAATAAGGTGTGCTACACAACATCCAATCCAACATGTACATTAATGAAGCATAAGAACGTTAACCAATCAGCTGCAGGTAAAAAGGCGCGCGCTCCAATGAGCGCCTGGCATTATTAACCAATGGGTGAAAAGGTCGACTTTACAACCACCCATGCTACAGAGCACGTAGCTAGGAACGCGGAGGCAGGAATTTAGGCAGGGCCAGTCCCCCACAGGTTTAGCAAATGAAAGGCGAAACTTAACCAGGAAGCAGGCAAGTTCGGCTCCGTGGCTGAGGCTAAGGCCTTAATGGCCACCGGCTCCCAACAGAGGAGGGGATCTCACTACCTACCAGCAAGAGAAGACCCAGGAATAGAGCACGTTATTTGGACCCGAGGTCTTTGTACTTTGAGCTTCCATGACCCAAGAGGCAGCATTGAGACCAGGAAAGAGGCAGAGGGGTGGCAGGAGCAGACTCAGAGACAGAGCATGAGAGCAGAGTGGTGGACTTCTGAGCCCACAGAACAAGTAAAAGTGAGTTCCTTCAGGTGAAGGCTGGCTTGTGGAGGGGGTCATCACCAGGCTCTTAAGTAGGGGGGCTAGATTTGCTTATCCATGGAACTAGAATTGAGTGATTTTGAGCTGAGGCTTATGGTCAAGTGGAATGCCCTTTGGACACTTATTGGCATCCTTAGGAGAGGTTTGCAACATGGCACAGGCAGTGCAGAGGCCAAATACCAGAGAAAGGCCTGTCAGAACATGGCTGAGAAGAGGCTGTCCTGTCTGACTAACTATACTGTGAGCTTTGGTAATGTATTAACTTCCTTAATAAACTCCGTAATTATGAATGTCGTCTGAGTTCGAGTGGTCATTGCAACGAATTGTTGAACCCAGCTGAAAAGTAGAGTGCTGTGTAAGGGACAGCTGGTGTCAGAATTGGTAGGAGGTTAGGCGGTGGAGTGTCTGACTTCCGCCTCGTGGAAATGGCCCTTGGGTAATGCTGATATGGAGTTTTGATTTTTCTTCCCCACTGTGTAGCTGGAGCAGGTCAGGCCACTCCCAGGTCTCTCCCCATTCCATCTCTCTCTTTTAAAATTAGGCCCCAAAGTATTGTCCTTATGTTATCTTCCAGGCCCTTTATAGGTTTAGCTCTAAAATCTAGGTCTTTGATCCACTTTGAGTTAGTGTGAGGTATGGATCTGGTTTCAGTTATAGGCAAATGAATATCCAGTTTTGCCAGCACCATTTGTCAAAGGGATAGTTTCTTCCCTGCTGACTGGATGTTGACTCTCTGGAAAGTCCGCTGCCCATAGACGGGATTTCTGTCTGGTGTCTCAGTCTGATTCCATTAGTATTTGTGTCTACCAGACTGTGCTGATCACTGTGGGTATAGAGGGCATTTTGGGATCAGGGAGGGTGAGGCTTCCTACCTTGTTCCTCTTCAATATTGCTTTAACAATTCGAGTCTCCATCCTTTCCATATTAAATTGGTGATAAGGTTTATTTTTCCATTTAGTAAAGAAAGTTGTTGGACTTAGGATAGGATTCGGATTGTGTTACCAAAATGTTCTCATATAACACTCTGCACTTCAACAACACACACATAAAATGTGCCCTGCATGGGTTTCAGAGCTTACACTGTGAGCACCTGGTTTGCAGAAGGTGCTAGATGATAATGGAAGCCCAAAATCCATTTGCAGGGCCCTCCCATGGATTAAGCCTCCAGTAAAACCCCTCTGCCCGTAGTTGAGGGACGTGAATCGCCTGCTTATCACACAGAGAACTTTGGGAAGGTGACTTTGGCACACATAATTAGGTTAAAGTGTAATAGCTTAGCATTTGACCTCCCTTTTGATCCATTTTAAAGTCATTACAGTTAAAAAAAAAGTGAAGGGGAAATGCATGTGGATTGAGCCTCTGGGGAATGTTCTCTGAGCACAGACCAGGGATGAATAGCCTTGCTGTCATGCAAAACACACTGGAAAGTGGACGATTGCAGGTGTCATTAGACTAAAATTTAACAACTCATCATTTGATCTCCCTTTCCATGGATTTGCATTTGTTCTAATTTTTAATATTTCTGCTCTGTTTGAGGTTTTTCTGTTTTGCTTTGTGACTGTATACAAAATCCGGGATAGAAGAATCTATGGAGGCGGTAATTGGATTAATGGTTTCTTGAGAGTCTGGCAGGGGAGGTTAGCGGGAAATGGGGAGCTAATAACAATTAGGACAAGAAAATCTTTTAAAATCGATTGTGGTTATGATTGTAAAGCTCTTCTTAATATGGTTAAACTATTGAGTTGTGTGATATGTGAGTTATATGCCAATAAAACTGTTAAAAAAGAATCCTCTCAAACCATATAATGTGCATACTATTTGTGTCAAATTATGTCTATAAACATATACAATATACAGATAGAAGTATGTCTCTAGATCTCTTGGGTAGTATTGATATTTTCACAATGTTAAGTCTCCTAGTACATGAGCATGGAATGTTTGAATGTGTGAGTTCCATGAATGTTGTGGACCATGAATGGACTTTGGACCAGGAACCCCCTGAGAAACAAGTACAGTTTGGTGAGGTCAAGTAAATGTCCATCATTTTAGGATCATGGCTTGAGTTTATTTCCTATTTTCCCCAAAATGGGCTTGGGATTGCCCCTCCCTGTGGATCCTCCCTCCCACTCCCTTCTTCGAAAAGCTTGCATGTTTTTGTAGAACCTAGTGGACAATCATGGATCATTCTTTTACTCAAATTTAAAGTGCCAGGTTTGGCAACACTTCTAGAGAGGTACAGCATGAACTGCAATTCAATTGGATCACGGTGGTTGGAGAAAAAACATGTCCACACAATGGACCGAAGGTTATACGGCGCCCTTTCATGTTGCCAAGTACACAGATTGAGATCAGCATTCGACCATGCAGCATGTTTGCCTTACAGGGAAACAATTACATTTTGATGCCAGCAGAAAAGCAAATACGTATTTGGTGTGATTAATGATACTTAAGCATTTGGGGCTTTCATCTTGTGAGGTGATGTTTGCTTTATTATGGTTCATACAGTTTGTCAGGCAGTCAGGAGTGAAGGTGAAAGTCAAAGTGAACTATGCTAGCATATTAAAAGCTTTCCAGAATTCCTTTTCCATTCTTCCCTTAAATACCTTTAGGCCATTCTTCTTCTTTTTATAAAATCAAATACTTTTATTGGGAGCTCTCACATCTCGTATCACAGCCCATACATTCATCCATTGTGCCAAGCACATTTTTACACATGTTGCCATCATCGTTTTCAAAGCATTTTCTTTCTACTGAAGCCCTTGGTCCCACATCCTCCTTTTCTCATGAACCCTAGATAAATTATATATTATTATTTTCATATCTTACATCATCCTCTGTCACCTTTCACCTACTTTCCATCCCCCTAGGAGGGGGTTATATGTTGATCCTTGTGATAGATTCCTCCTTTCTCCCGCCACCTTTCTCTTATTCTCCTCGCATCTCTATTCTCATTGTTGGCCCTGAGGGTTTTTATCCTGGATTACCTGTGTTGTGGGCTCTTATCTGTAGAAGTGTTAAGCCATTCTTATTAATGCAGCCGAGATGGGGGTTGGGGTGGGGTGTTAGAAGAATGCAACGCTTTGTGCCAGAGAATAGTTTGATGACCTTATCTTGAATTTGGCATCTGAATCATTTTGACTCATTGCCACAGAGCCAAAATGACTGGTGAACCAAACAGATAGTGAGCTACCTATTTGAAGGGGGTGGGAGTATGCAGCGGGAGAGTGATGGAAAATGAGCTTTGCATCGTGCAGAACTATTCATCTTGGAGGATGTCAGGGGTCATCTATGGCGGTCATAGACATTATTAATAAAGTCATTACTGTGCGTTAGAGGAGAACTCGTGTTAGGTGTGAAGCACACTAGAAAGTCTGCATCCGGGGCATCTTCTTTCTTGGTTAATTCGTGTCTTTCTACTCAGAGACCTTTGCTGGATGTACTTGCACTTTACAAGGGGCAAGTGATTCTGAAGACCTCAGATTTAAAGATATAAAAACTAGAGAGTTTATAGGTGTGACTTCTGTGTTGAGGATGACAACGAAGTCTTTCATTATTGCGCATGTTCCCAGAGACCCTGTTTCACAGATCAGCAGGGCACTACACGTTTTTTGTTATTGGGTTCTAGTCTGCCATTTCTGACTCCTAGCAACCCTATAGGACAGAACTGGGCAGCCCCAGCGGGCTTCCCGGGCTGTATTTTTATGGCAACAGATGGTCAGGCCTTTCCTGCCACAGATCTACTGGTGGATTCCAACCACTGACCTCTCAGTGAGCAGCCGAGTGCCTAATCACGGTGCCACCAGGGCAACATGAGCCAGCATAAGACAGCGTGGCACAGAGCAGATTGAATGGTGGGAAAGAGGAATTTCCTGCTAGAAACGTTGGGGTTTGAATGGGAGCATATCTTTTGAATATTAAACAAGACTGTTGTGTTCTGGTTCCTTTGTTGTAGAAAAAGAATGTGAGTATAAGGGGGCTTCAAGAAATTTTTGGAAAAATAGGATTGGAAAAAAAGTAAAATTTCTATGAACATTTTGAAGTTCCCTCACATATTGTGATAGCAGATTGGGAAAGAGAAATAGAAAAATAAAGCAAAGACTATGGGTCTATAGTTCCTAGAGAGAAAATCTGATTATAGCGGCGTCAGGTCAGAAGTCGTCCCTTCTTGATTCAGGCCCCTGGAGCTGGGTGGCTAAGTGGGCTGCTCCTGGGGCTGTCAACAGCACGGGGAGTGGTTCGAACTTAGCCGCTGTTCCTCGAGAGAAAGAGGGGGTGTCTTCGCCCAGAAAGACTGACAGTCTCAGAACCTGACAGGGACAGTTCTGTCCTGTTCTATAAGGCTGCTGTGAGTCAGAATTGACTAGACGGGAGTGCGTCTGGTGTTTGGTTTTGACATTGGAGATATCATTGAAACCGATGTTACTGAGTCCTTCCCGAGGGCTGATGTGATCCGCTCACTGGCTCTTGGGCTGTTGTTGCTGGTTGGCCTGACTTTTGACTCAGGTTCAGCCCATGCACACTGGAACTAAAACCCGTCCAGGCTCACACCACCTTATAATCAGTCACAGATCAAACTATTGCGATCCAGAGGGTTGTGAGTGGCTGATTGCCCCCCTGCAACTTGTTCAGTGGGAGTAGCCACAGGTGAGCCTCCACGGGCAGTCATGGCTGCTCACAGGGTTCATTGGCGCTGAATGGAACCTGGGGCTTCTGTTGGGGATTTGAGACTTCTACCACGGAGCCACCACTGTCCCCAGGCCTGTTCTAGGTCCTGAATATCCCAGGCGACTGAAACATAGTCCTGACCTTCGAGATCTCTCAGTGGGGAGACCTGGCAGCAGAAATACAACAGCCAAGTGGCTGCAACAAATGGGATGATCTATCAGGAATGGCACAAATGGGAAGGGCATACTGTACGCGTAAAGGCACCTGATCCAGTTTGCGGCGGAGGACTGGGGTGCTGGGGAGTTTGCTGGAAGGAAAGCCTGAGTTGAGGCTTGTGGGCCTCCACTCTTGGAAAACTTGTGGTTTGTCACATTCTGGACGTATGAGGTTGAGCAGACCAAGAACGCACTGTGCCGTCAAGGTTCCTACCGATAAGTGTTGTCAGGCCACCGTTACTGCAGAGCCAGATGGGAAATGAAAGGTAATTTGAATCCACCCGGCCAGGGAGAAAGACTGGGTGACCTATAAAGATTTCAACCAGAACCAACCCACTACGATTCAGTCACTTCCAGCACATAGCAATTCTAGGTAGGGTTTCAGAGACTGTAATTTTTTATTTTTATTTGAAAAATAATTTTATTGGGGGCTCATAAAACTCTTATCACAATCCATCCATCCATCCATTGCGTCAAGCACATTTGTATATTTGTTGCCATCATCATTCTCAAAACATTTGCTTTCTATTTGAGCTCTTGGTATCAGCTCCTCATTTTTTCCCC
>NW_022111373.1:78541381-78550000 GCF_000313985.2 Echinops telfairi | reverse complement strand
GTGTGGTGGGGTCAGATCAGGTGCAATTCCCACCCTGTGTCTCCAGTGTTGTCCCCTGTAGCGCTATGGGTCAGTGAGGGACGTTGTATCTCATGGTGGGGCTGGCCATATGGTCCTCTCTCTGTTTGGCTGCTCTGAGCAGGGATATTATCCTCAGGGCTTGGGGGGTCAGGATGTGCTCTGGACTCTCCCCCTTCCTTTGTTCCCGTGTGCTCTGATCAGACATGTCCCTCTCCCTGAGCTGTAGCTTCAGTACTGTCCTCTGAAGTGAATTCTCCTAAGGGGATGGGCGCCTGCAGAGACTAATCTTTATCAGAGCAGAAAACCTCATCTTTCTCCCATGAAACAGCTGGAAGTTTTGAACTTCTGACTTTGTGGCAAGCAGCCCAATGCAACCAGACCTCTTATCTAGGGTTTCCGAGACAGGAAATGTATAGAGGCTAGAATTCATAACACATCACATAAGGGGTTATGGCTAGAAAGGTCATATTAATTTAAATACATCTCACCACGGACAATTCTATTTGTTGAAATGAGTCTTGCCAAGGCATGCTGTGCCGTGTTAAGCACTAAGGATTCATGCTGAGTTATGGACTGCCCTGCCCTTAAGGAACTCCTGGCAAAACCAACCAAGAACAAACTCCGCCAACGATTCAAACTCATGGGGACTCTATAGGACAGGGTAGAACTGCCCCTCTGGGTTTCCAAGACTGTAACTCTGTAGGGGAGTAGAAAGCCTCTGACCTTCTGCCCAGGGAAGCAAGCATAAATAGAGTGAAGCTTACTTCTGCAGCACCTGCTGGGTTCTAGAGGCCACACAGGTTTTCTGACTCAATGGTGTTGAAATGATGACTCAATGGTGTTGAAAGCGCACCACGCCCATATTGTAGTGAAATCCTCAGAGTGTCTCGAGTGTTGGATGAGCAAAAGGGAGAAAGACTTGACCTTTGCCAGCATGTTTAGATCGGAAGTCTACCTGGGGTTGATAGTATAAGGCGGACACAGGAGGGGGTTAGCACCTTTTTAGGAAATGATCAAAAGCAACAGAACTCATGCCATCAAGTGGATTCTGACTCACAGTGACACTAGGGAAATGGAGGGTGGACTATGGAAAACTTGATCATGGCCATACGTGTAAGTTCAGGTATCTCGCTGCCAGGGAGTTAATGCTGACACACAACGACCCCTTGTGGGTGTCTGACACAACTCTTCATGAGAGTAGAAAGACCAATCTGTCTCCCTTGTTGCTGTGATGGTTTTGACCTGTTGACCATGGGGTTTGCAGCCCAATGCCTAACCACGCTGCCACCAGTGCTCCATGAGTTCAGGCATCAAACTGCAGACATGACCCATGGGCCACTTCTCAGAAGTCAGGAGCTGTTAGTGGTTTTCTCCTTCATTTCCAAGTTTGGTTTCTTTTAGGCTATTTAAACTCTATTTAAACCTCTGGCCTCTATTTCTTTAATGGAGGAGAAGTGCTTGTCTTCTTTCTCTATGTATAAATTGATTTCTTTCTCTATGTATAAATTGAACTCTCTCTGTCTTATTTTCAAGTAGCTTCATTGTCTAATCCAGGGTTTCTCAAAGTGGGTGATACCACCATCCTGGGGAGTGCTGGGATGATCCAAAGAGAGGGGGGGGATCTGTAAAAGCAGATACCTACACTTTAATCTGGCTTGTGGGCCACAGCACAATGTTTTTAATTGCCAGGGAGGGAGGATGAGGGGTTTTGTTTTGTTTTTGTTTTTGGTAGGGTTTGGTAGGCCAAATATGTTTGGGAACCTATGGTCTAACCCAATTATTTGGCAGAAATAGTGAACAGTCCTTTTGCACTTTTAGAAGCTCTGTATTTATACGGGGTTAGCAATGTGCTAGTTTAAAAAACTACTAAGAGGTAGGTGGAAGTTGGTGGTGGCACTTTTGGGGCTTCTTAAACACGATTGATGAGACGGGGAGGCATGCCTCTTTCATCCCTCCTTTCTGCTGTGCAGAACGTTAAGTCTAAAGCTGGAGCTACAGCACCCACCGTGCAATGATGAGGCTGCCTGTGGAAGCCAGGACCACAGGTAGTGAAGCACAAAAGTAGAGAAGCCTGAGGCTTTGATGCTGATGGAGTTTTGAGAGTGCAGTACCGCTTGACTCTGGGCCCCCTTGACCTGTAGGAGAAGGCTGCGTGGTAAGCTTTCCCAGTTTATCCACTACTTCTGCCACGGTTGCTTCCCATGCCTATCGAGTCCAATGGCCTAAATGCTCTTTCAAAATGAGAACAGCTGTTTTGTTTTTATTTTTTATATTGAAGTAACACAAAAAGCGATCATTTAAAGCTTTCTTAGTTTTGTCTTTTAATAGTAAGTGAGAGTTAAATGTTCTTATATGGTCAGGCTTTGGGTAGGACACTTAATTAAAAAAAAAAAGAATTGAAGATTTGCTGTTTAAAAGTGTCCCCCAAATCTTTCACCCTTTTCTCTGGAAAGCATGAGTGGTTCCTAATCTTTTCATCTGCTTGGCAGTATCCCATCCTTGGTCATCTTACTGCCCAATATACACCTCTCCCCAGAATGTGGAAGGGAAAGGTCTGATCGAAAAGCCAATCCCAGGAGAATCGGGCAGGATCCTTTCAGAATTGAAAACAACACTCAAAACACACTTCTTACGACTTTCACTTCCCATTGGCTGCCTGGGTCTCTAGGAGCCCTGATAACGTAGGGGGTTACAAATCCTGCTACTATCCTCAAGCTCAGCAGCTAGAAACCATTAGCTGCTCTTTGGGAGAAAGATGAGACTTTCTACTCCCATAGAAACTTACATCCTCTGCAGCCCTGGGGAGCAGTTCTACTCTGTCCTCTAGGGCCACTATGAGTCAGCAGGGACTCATGGGCAATTAATTTGTTTGTTTTTTTAAAAACGTAGGTCACTTGAGTTGAATTTGAAGATGGTAGGATATTTATCATAGGCTATTCAAATAATTCTTGGGTCCTTTAGTGACAGGGTCCCCAATCTGGTCTTTGGGTTATATATTGTGAAGAGTCAGGTAGGATTGAATTAATTAAAAAAATCTCAAATTGAAAAAAAATTCTATAGATAATTTGGAGGGGGAGAGGAGGAAAACGAATTCATACCCATTTTATTTATAGATTTTCCTATTGTTTTCTTCCTTGCCTGCCCTTTGGAAACCAGAAAACAGGATCTTGAACCTTTTTGATGAGTAATAGCTGCCCAAAGTGATCGTGCATCTGGAAGCTTCCCAGTGACATCCTGGTCTGAGTACCCAGGCTTCATTCTCACCATCTGTCACGTCACCAGATGCCTTAAATATAATTACAGCCCATGTGACAGTTGCACGCCACATGATTTTCCCACATGATTTTCAGGGCCGAGTTGCACCCCCCTAATTAAAATGGTGTTAGTATCTCAATTATCGGCCCTGGTTTTAAAGGGCTTTATTATAGAGCTGTGAAAACTTGCTCCGGGCTGGGATTTAACTAAACCCAGTTCTTGGGAGTGTTCAGCAGGTGGCAGGGGGTTGCTCTGCTCCACACCTGGCACCTGAGCACTCTGGGATCCTCCTGGGAGAAACAGCAAAATGCTGACGGAGGGGCCATGGCAAGCACGGGTGGTGGGGGCCTGGCCTGCCTAGTTAACCTCTGCCCCGGCGACCAACGTAGGGCTTTGGCTTGGTTTGACATCTAGGTTGGCAACAACTTGAGGATCCGTTGGCACCAGTTTGGGAAAAAGAGGAAATAAAAACAAAGAATGATGTGCATGAACAATCCTACTCTGAGATGGAGGCTTCCCCCCTGGACCCTGTGGAAAACCTCTGCAGTTCCTTGGGTAGATCAAGCATAAGATTTATTGCCTCTTTACACATCTAAGGCTGGAGCCGTGGTGGTGCGGTGGTCACGAGTTCAGCTGAGACTCGAAAGGTCGGCAGTTCAAAACCACCGGTCGCTCCTCCGGAGAAAGATGGAGCTTTCTACTCCTGGAGGGAGTTGCACTCTCCAAAACTCCCAGGGTCAGCTCTAGCCTGTCCTATTGGGTCTCTGTGAATCAGCATCAGTGTAATGGCAGTGAATGTGGGTGTGAAGGTTACAAGTCTAAAGGGGCGGGCTTTCCTGAAAGGGGGTAGGGTGGGGGAGGGGGAGGGGACACAAAGGGGTGTCGTGGACGTTTTGGTGTGAGGAGGGTTAGGAAACAGGGGTATTGGTTTTCTGTGTAGCTGTCGGGCAGTTGACAAGGAGGGAGAAAGAAATGGCCTGAGTCAGTCTCAATACTTCCCCAAACTCCCCTTGCTTTTCAAGGGCTCCAGGAAGGGCAGTCCCTCCCCACAGGAGAGCTTTGAAAACAGCCCAGCCCGATAGACTTTCCTGCCAGGCTGGACCTGTGCTGTCCAATAGGAGCGTGTGCTACGAAGCCCTCGGAATGTGGCTCAGGAAAAGACACGGAAGGGCATTTCATGTCGATGAACTGAGATGTCAATGGACTCACACGTGGTTTCTGGTTACCTTAGTGGTGAGATAATCCTTCATTTCTGCTGAGGTTATTGCCCTGAGCCTCGGATGAGGATGAAGGTTAGGCCCTTTACCTCTCAATGTGAGGAACTGATTCGAGTGGTCCGTACTGGTCAGAGTGATAGGCCCTCTATCCTCTTAGCCACTCTTCAGGTCTCGAACTGAACTCCCTCCTGTGCTAGGATAATTAAGAAGGAAGGGGGGGCAGAGTTCAGAGGTTAGGAAAGAGGAGGCACAGAAACAGGAGTCACGGGGAGGAAGTGGGGTAAGGGATGGGACATGGAGAGGCTTGCGATGGACTAGTTGAAACAAAATGTGTAAGACGTGTTACATAGAAAATGATCTACTCTGTAATCCTTCACCCAATTACAATAAAAAGTTAATCCAAGAGTAAGCAAATTATATTGTTCTGTCAAAAACTCGCAAACAAAAACCCCAATGGGTGCTAGCTGGGACACGGATTGCTTGCATTTTGTGTCTTCCTTCGCTGAGAGGACGTCCTGAGACGTCCCTGGGGGCGTGGTTCCAGCTTCTGGAGCTGGGGAGGAACCCAGCCGGAGAGGTCAGGGGTCCACGGAAGACAGGCTCTCCAGATAAACTGTGACTCCAGAGGGTGGCTCTGGAGCTGTGGGAACTCTCTCCAGGTGGAATTTTAGGGATAAGCTAAGGAGAAGCTGGGCTTTTTATTTGTTTGTTTGTTGTTGTTGTTGTTTTGAGTCAACAGAGTATGCACTCCTCAGATCCCACACGCAGCAAGTGTTTCAAAAACCAGTCATTGTGCTAATACATATATATCTACCTATCAAACCATTTGCCAGTTTGACATTTTATGGGTGTGTGTGTGTACAATTCAGTGACTTGCTTCTGTTCATCAGGGTGTGCAACCATCACCAGTATCCGTTTCCAAATGATCCCACCAGAATCCCCGTGCCCCCCTCAGCTAGGAGTCTCCTCTCCCCTCCCGGACCCGGCCCCGGTCCGTGTCTCACCTGGGAGATTTTGAACTGTGTGTTGACAAGGCTGGCTGGCTCCACAGCGCCGCCCTCCCTGCTCCTCACTGCCGTCGAGTTGATGGTGACTGAGCGGGACCCTGGCCTAGAGGACCCGGGAGAACTGCCCTGTGAGAGGCTGAGACAGTAACTCCTGCCCTAAATATCAGCCACAACAGGCTTCCTATTGTTCCCTAAAAACACCCGAGACTAAAAGCGGCTTTGAGGATGGGGCTGCATTTTAATTTTCACCGACCTCAGGCCCATTGCCTTTGTGGGCTCTCTTTCCCAATAACAATCAGATAGAGTGCTATTTTCTAATGCATATGGAGCCCTGGGGTGTATCCATTGGCTATGCATTGGGTTGTGCATTGAGCTGCCAATCACTAGGCTGGCTGTTCAAAGCCTCCAGCTACTCTGTGGGAGGCCCAGGAGGCAGTCTGCTTCTACACAGATTTACAGCCTCTGAGATCCCAAAGGACAGAAGTCTGTCCTATAGGGTCACTGTGAGTTGGAACTGACTTGATGGCAGTGGGCTTTTTCTTTCGTTCTTTCTTTGTTTTAACTAATGCATTGTTAAAAAGATGAATATATATCGATGCTATATGATTAACACATTTCTGATTAATTTTGATTAATTTGTCTGGAAACCAAGAGGTTGGCTGTTTGAATCCATGCAAGGGCTCTTGGGGAGAAAACCCTCGTGGTCTATTTCTGTAAAGATTACAGCCTCGAAGACGCCCGGGGGTGCCTGTGCATTGCAGTTGACTTGAGGGCCCCCAACAGCAACACAATCCCTTTAAGAAAGACATCAGATGTATAACTAGCTAGAAAATGGCCAATTCTTAAAGATTGCCAAGATTGGTATTTTGTACATAGTTGGTGCTCAATCAGTATTTGGTGATTAAAATATTCAGAGAACGTGTTAAATCGTTGCTTTTAACAGATGGGACGATTTCACTTCCCACCCCCACCCCTTTTTTTTCCCTTTTCATAATGTCCCATTTGAATCTCTAGGGCTGTGCTACTCAGAATCATGTCTGCAGGGCCGCAGGCACGCACTGCCTGGAGCAGGTCAGAAGTGCCGAGGACCGGGCCTTGTCTGTCAGTGCGTGGGAACCTGCATTGTCACAAGAGGCCCAGGGATGTCATATTCACACTACACGATGATGCTCTGTTCTCCTGCAATTGAAACCAGATCTTCATCGTTGCTGGTAAAAGAAGAACTGATTCCCTTAACCTTCCCTTCTGCATATCAACACAGCTCCTTTAGCCTAGTTGTTTCCAATCTTGGGGGAACATTGGAATCACTCCGGAGCCGAAAACAAAAAACACCTGAAAGCTGGGCCCCCCACCCTGGAGATTGGGAAGTAATCTGCCTGGCTGAGGCTCTGGGAACCAGAGTGGTATGTTTTGGGGAGTTGGTTTCTGAAGCCTTTCCTGTCATGCTAGTATAGCTTAGTTAGAGGCATTCCTTATTTCATTGTTGTGGGAAAAGTGGCCCACAGAAGCAAATGTGTCTCTATAACAAAAACTTCCTGCCATTGAGTCAATGCTGACTCACAGGGACCCTTATAGGACAAGGTAGAAACCCCCCCGCCCTCCCTGTGAATTCATGGGAGTTGAAAGTCCCATCTTTTTCCCAAAGAGCAACTGGAAGTTTCGATCTGCTGACCTTGGGGAATCTCAGCAGAAGGCATGACCACTACACCACCAAGTATCCTGTTCAAATGTGCCTGGGACCCATGAAAATCAGAATGCAGCCCTGTCCTCAAAGTCCCTTTTAGTCTCAGGTGTTTGAAGGTAAAGACATAAACATGCCTATTGTGGCTGATAGTTACAGGACTAGGTCGGTGCTGTGGAGCTGACTCTATCTATATACATGCAGAATTCAAAACCTGGGAGGAAAGGGGACACCTAGCTTGGGGAGCACGGGGATCATGGTGGGATCATTTGGAAAAGGATAGTGGTGATGGTTGTACAATTTGATGAACAAAACCAGAAAGATGTTTACTTGTGTTTCATTGACTATGCAAAGGCATTTGACTGTGTGGATCATAACAAACTATGTGGGAATTCTAGAACACTACACTGTGTCATGTGGAACATGTACATGATTACGAGGCAGTTATTGGAACAAAACAAGGGGTTTCTCTAGGGTTTGAAATCAGAAAAGGATGCGCCAGGGCTTTATCTTTTCATCATAGTTATTCAATCTGTCCGCCGAGCAAATCAGTAATGAACTGAACTACATGGCCTCAGGATTGGAGGAATGCTTTTTAACGGCCTATGATATGCAGGTGACACAACTTTGTTTGCTGATAGTCAGTAGGACTTGAAGCATTTCCTGATAAAGATACTGAATTGTAGTCGTCAGTATGGCTTTTTCCTTATAACCCAATGTAAGGAAAACCCAATTCTTCACAATTGGAGCAATAGGAAACATTGTGATAACTAAATAAAAGATTGAATTTGTCAAGGATTTTGTCTTGCATGAATCTACAATCAATTCTCATAGAAGCAGCAATCAAGAGATCAGAGCACATAATAAATACATTGTGGAAATCAATGGTATAAGACTTCTTTAAAGTGTTGACGGCAAGGATGTCACGTTGAGTTCTAAAGTATGCCTAATCCAAGTCTTGGTATTTTTTTTTAAATCATTTTATTGGGGCTCATACAACTCTTTTCACAATCCACACATACATCAATTGTGTAAAGCACACTTATACATTCATTGCCCTCATCATTCTCAAAACTCTCGCTTTCCGCTTGGGTTCCTGGAATCAGCTCCTCATTACCACCCCCTTGCTCCCTCCTCCCTCATGAACCCTTGATAATTTATAAATTATTATTTTATCCTATCTTACACTGCCTGGCGTCTCCCTTCACCTACTTTCCTGCTGCCCATCCCCCAGAGATGAGGTTATATGTAGATCCTTATAATCTGTTCCCCCTTTCTACACCCCCTTCCCTCCCGGTATCACCACTCTCACCACTGGTCCTGAGGGGTTCATCTGTCCTGGATTCCCTGTGTTTCCAGATCCCATCTGCACTGCTGTGCATCCTCTGGTCTAACCAGGTTTGCAAGGTAGAATTGGGATCATGATAGTTGTGGGGAG
>NW_022111373.1:78534959-78539596 GCF_000313985.2 Echinops telfairi | reverse complement strand
CTATAAGAATAAATCTGTCTGTTTTGAGAATGATGATGGCAAAAAATGTACAAATGTGCTTGACACAATGGTCAAGTATGTATGGATTGTGACAAGAGCCCCCAATAAAATGATCAATCAATCAATCAATCAATCAATCAATCTGTCTTGGAAGAAATACAGCCAGAATGCTCGTTAGAGGCAAAGATGGTGAGGCTTTGCCTCACATACTTTGGACATGTTGTCAGGAGGTACCAGACCCTGGAAAAGGACATTATGCTAGGTAAGGTAGAACGGCAGCCAAAAATAAAAAGAGGAAGAGCTGTAGTGAGATGAACTGACACAGTGGCTGCACAGTGGGCTCAAACATAACAATTGTAAGGATGGCGCAGGACTGGGCAGTGTATTGTTCTGCTGTACATAGTGTTGTTATGAGCCAGAACCAATCTGATGCCATCTAATAGCAGTGTCCAGTGAAATGTGAACAATTATTGTTAGTAGCTGTGTTAAGTCGAGTTCTCTAGAGAAACAAAACCAGGACACTTATGTGTGTGTGTGTGTGTGTGTGTGTGTGTGTATGTTTATATAGCTAGAAGGAATATAACAGCTAATTAGTCTACACAGCAGTTCAGAGGGCTCAGTTCAACCTACTTTCGAGCAACAGTTAATATACTGAAGGTCCTTCGACTCAAGCTGGCTGCAGAGCTAAGGTCCAGGAAGCAGACAGTGGAATCTGCCCTCAGGCAAGACAAGCAGAGTCAGCCCTCAGGCAGCAGTCGGCAGGGTGGGGCAACAACAGTCAGAAGTGAAGGAGCATAGTGAAGTAGGCCCAGGCCCTGATGTAGTCTCAAACTCTAGTGATGCATGGCAAGGCTACATCATCCACAAGTTGGCTCAGCCCACAGGTAGTGCAGCGCACAGTTGAGGCAAAAGACTCAAGGACTAGGTCAAGCAGCAGCACACTGGTCTGATTGATCACCAGGGAGAAAGAAAGGCACCAGGCACCTGGCTTTGGAAAGCATATATCTTGATTGCCTTCCAATCAAGTTTCGACCTGATTAAACTCCACCCATAGGTTCCTATGGAAGCCTAGTTGGCACAACAAATCTAATGATCATATTTGCAATTGAGTTGATTCTAACTCATGGTGACCACAGGTGTACAGAGTAGAACTACTCTAAGGTTTTAAGACTGACTCATCAGAAGTAGATTGCCAGGCTTATTCTCTGAGGAACTTTTGAGAGGCTGTGAACTGCCAGCCTTTCAGCTAGTAGTTGAGTAATCACCTCTGTGCCACTTGGGGGTCTCACAATGAGAACTACTGTGAGCATTTTCCCACAAGGTTTACCCCTGGTTTGGGGTGATCATGTTGGCTTCTTTTCTCTGGTCAGCCTTGGTATTTCCCAACTGTCATAGATAGGTTTTGTGTCAACTTGGTTGAGCCAGGATGCTCAATGGTTTGGTAGCTAAAGCCTAGTTATTTGCCGTGGTGTGACTTAGCACCATGCAAGCAGCTCTGTAATGGGATCTTCTGTGAGCAGCCAACCAGTTCTAAAAAGATTAGGGTGAAATGCAGCTGCCTTAGGTCAGAAACCTGATGACATTGAAAGGAAGTGTCCTCAGGGGTGTGGCCTACTTCCTGTGTAACTGGATGCTGTGGTCAAGCTTGCTAGCTTTTTGCTGTGTCTGGATCCAGCATCTGATTCATCAAGCTCTGGTTCTTTGGATTTGGGCCAACAGCCTGCCATGTTGCCTGCCTATCCTGTAGCCATCTTTGGCCTGCCATTTGGCTTCCCAACCTTGGATTCATCGGCCTCTGAAGCTACCAACCTGTGGTCTTCCTACTGAGCTTGAGTTCATTAATCCCTGAAGTTACTCAAGTCAGGAGAAGCCTCCAGTTTAACATCCTGACCCACAGGCTTGGAACTTCCCTGGACTCACATTTGTCTGCTTCTACAACTGTGTGAGCCTTCTTAATGCATTGACTTTCTTAGGCTGAGTGAAAAAGTGTACAATCTAGAATTATTTTTTTTGAATTAGTTTTTTACCTCAGAGCCTCATGCTTTATTGACTATCTCAAAGTTCTTGTTTTCTTGATATAGCCATACTTGAAAATATTAACTGCTACCATTTACCACATCCTCCCTATTATGTGTCTTGTGATCACCTTTAGCCATTTAATTCTCATAAAGACAGTAGACATGATTCTTATGCTCATGTTACAGATAGAGAAATGGAAGCTTAGAAAGCAGATCTTCCCAGGGCAGGCTCCTTAGTGGGTGGAGGAGTTGGTGTTTAGATTTGGCTATTCCTAATTCCAAAGCCTTCCTTCAGCCCAATTACTCTAAACTAGTGTTTCTCAACATGGGTGGAACCATCCCCAGGGGAGCCTGCAAAGCAGATACCTACACTTTATCCTGGATTAGGACTATAGTAGAAACAGTTTTCATTGCTGGGGGAGGGGCCTGGCTGAGTAATTTTTTTTCCTCCCCTAGGCCAAATAATTTTGGGAACCTGTAGTGTTGCATGAAATCAACACTGATAATCAGTCCCCTAACTCCTGTAAATCAACATCAGATTTACAATTATTCAATTTTGATGTTTCTTGGCAAAGGAGCTAGATTAAAGGGCAGGAAAAAATGAAGTAGCTAGTAGGATTTGGGGTGTTTCAAATACATTTTTATAAGTTTGAGACATGCAACATCCATTTTCCTTCCTGTATAACTAATACGATTTTTTTAAATTTAAAAAGCAAATACTAAATACAAAGCTGTGGCATGTGTTAGGACTGAGGAGACTGCAAAGATGAGGAAAAGTCTTTGTCCTTGGAAGGACACATTGGAAGGATGGCTGAGAACCTGCAATCCTCCAATTTATGAGAGTGAGTGTCATCAGGTGCCAAGTTGGGTGGCTAAACCGGGGAGCTTTGTCCAATTGAACCAGAGTGTGAAGAAAGGTTTTCTTGAGGAGGTATGTTTTGATTGAAGCCTGGAAGGATGAAGGGAGCCGGAATAGTTAGATGCAACAGGAACTGAGCCCCAAGTGTGGCGGAGGATT
The DNA here is from genome assembly GCF_000313985.2 of Echinops telfairi. Taxonomy (NCBI): domain Eukaryota; kingdom Metazoa; phylum Chordata; class Mammalia; order Afrosoricida; family Tenrecidae; genus Echinops; species Echinops telfairi. Next base: position 78,536,560 of record NW_022111373.1, on the reverse strand, counting down.
CATTCATTAGAGAGTTCCAACTTTCCCAGCTGCATTGCCAACCTGGTTTCTTGCTGGCTGCATTTCTCCTGTCTTTGGATTCTAGACCAGCAGCTGTCCCAGTCAAGCTTAGCACTAACTAGTTCAGTGTCCTAAGTGACCTATATCTGAAGCAGCGAAATCAATCAGATGCAAAAGGGTTATTTACACAGGCGATAGCTTCCTCCTTCATACATTAGCCAGCTTCTTTTAAGGCGGCTAGAGTACACTTTGTTTAATATTTTTGAACCTACAGAAGTCGAAAGCCAAGTACTTATTTAAACATTGACCAAGAGCCATGCTTGAGAAAAGGCAGGGGAAACTGTAGATCGCTTGATTATCGATCCTCAGCTGGGGAAAGTTTCACGATGAACTCATTTTCTTTGTTTCTTTTGCATGTGAAGGAGTGGGGGGTGAAAAGTCATAATATTTGTTCCCTCTCCCAACTTTTTTTCTTCATTACTCACACAGAGTAATGGGAAAAAATAAACGGGGGACAACCCACCATGAGAAGATGCGCAAAGATTCAATACTAGCTCTGTGGATAATGAGGATGGCAGTCAAGGCTCAAACCTTTCCCAGCCCTGGTGTGTTCAATCAGCTCATCCACAGTGAGAGAGAGAGAGAGAGAGAGAGAGAGAGAGAGAGAGAGAGAGAGAGAGGCAGTTCAAGGCCAGTGGCTTGAGCCCCTTTATCGAGGTGGAAAAACCCTTGACCTTTGCCTTGGAACAGAGCTAAGGACCCCAGACACAGAGGCTTCTTTTCCTGAGAAGGTCATTTTCAGCCTTTCCTCCGTCCTCTCGGCTCCCCCGGGCTGAGGAAGGCGAAGGCATGGAGGGAGGCCACAGAAATGACCATGACCCAGGCCCAGCAGAAGGAGAGTCTGCAGTTGACAGGGGATGGGAAGGGTTGGCCCTTTCTGACCAGGTGCCTTTGTGGACAGCTTCCTCAGGTCATGTCCCCGTTCAGGTTCTGGTGACAGCTCCTCTGCACAGGATGAAAAACAACTCCGAAAATTAGGAGAAAAGTGTAATTGGTGGTCCCCACCCTCTGGAAAGCGGTGGCTACAACGAACTGTCTTCCTTTTGTGAAGGCCTGGCTGACTGAGAAGCTTCTGTGCTCAGTTCTAACCAGACAAGCGCCTTGGGTGAGAGAAGGGCTAGCCCACCGTTTACATTGTTGCCCGGGTGTTTACAAAAACGTTTCTAGAGAAGTTGGGGTTTTGCTGGGCTCTTTTTAATTGGGCTGAGTTTTCAGGGAGCCGGAGGAACGTGAGCCTCAGGTCCGAGGAGGGCATCTGCAGGTTTCAAAGAATACTTCCTATTGTCATACATACACCTCGGCCATATTATGCCAGGGGCGTGGGGGCGTTCCGGCCGAGGACGGCCTGAGCCTCATTCGGTCGGGCCTGGCACAAGTCCTTCCACCAGCTGGCAGGCCACGTTCTTCCCCGGCGGCGCCCAGGCTAGGCCCCTGGGGTCCGGGCATGCGGGAACCGCCACCAGGGCGCAACCTCGTCCTTCCCTGGCCCGCCGGCCGCTTCGCCTCCGTGCGCCTTGGCACCGAGTGCCAAACAGTGGGGG
>NW_022111373.1:78525254-78534506 GCF_000313985.2 Echinops telfairi | reverse complement strand
AGGCTGCGGGGCCACAGCGTCAGGTAAAGACCGTCTGGGGCTTCATCCTCCACGACCCCCTGCAGCCCTGGCTGGAAAAGTTTGTCCCCCTAAGTTTGCAACCGTGGGGCCACTTACCGGCTTGCAGGGGACGCACGGATCAGCAGGGGCGGAAAGGGGGTGCAGCTGCGGGCTCGGCTGCACGAGGGATGGGCGCCGCCTTCCAGGTCCCTGGGGACGGCAACAAGTGCACAGGACTGCGAAGCCCGGCTCGGCGGCCGCGGTGGCAGCTGCGCAGCGCGGGGCGCTCGGGCGGCGCGGCCAGAGCGCGCAGAGAAGGTGGCAGCGGCCTTTCTCGCTCTCCGGACGGGGGATGGGCGGGTGGGAGTCCGGCCTGTGCCCTCTGGGCTCCAGGAAGCTAGATGGCATACCTGCCGTGGAATTGGGGGTGTTTGACGAAGGGAGAGCTGGGAAAACTGGGGTCCTTCCTCCCCATCCGTGCAACCGCTCCGGGGACTGGGTGCTTGGAGGGGCCGAGACGCCAAGCTCACGCTTGGGACACTAGCGCTGCACCAGCGCTAACAGTTATCTCGTAGGGTTTAATGAAACATAGTTATCTTGTTGGAGTGGTGGTGGTGTCAGAATTCTGTTGCACTATGCATATTTTATGGGGTTCCCCCCCCTTGAATACAGGGCGTGTGGGTGTGGGCCCTGCGTAGGGCCTCCAAAGGGGTCCTAATGAGGGGGCCTGTGCTTCATAGAGGCGGCATCCTATCTTGTGAAGGGTGCCGGGGCGCCCTGGAAACCCAGCTCCCGTTTCCCAGACACCAGTTCGGTTTCCAGGAGAGAATCAACCATCCTTCCAGGGAGCCCTCAGCGTCCCCCCTATTGGTTACAGCTGGGGTGGGATGCGGACAGGCTGCAACATCTGTGTTTGCGCAGCGTGTCCCACCTCGACCCCTGCCTGGGTCTTGGCAAGTCTCCGAAGACCCGGCTTGGTGGAGGTTGAACCTTGACCCGTGCCAGTTGGGCAAAAACCCGACAAAGTAAGACGTTGAGAAAGAACTGATCGTTTGAGATCCCTTAGGGCCCCTGGTTTTCTGAAGCTTTGTCATCATCTGTGTGCTTAGGCCCTGAAGTTGTCAGTGCTATATAGAAAAACGAACGGAAGCCCTGCCCTGGTTAGGCTCCCAGGGTAGCTCTTTGCATTTGACGACCCGCGCAGAGTGGTAATTTCACCTGTGAAAACGTCTACATATCGGCTCCATGTGTTTATAGTTTAGGTCCAGGTGCCACCCCTCCCCCCACTCCCCACCCCGTCGAGCCTGATGCGGCTATTTCCGACTGCATCAGGATAGAACTGTGCTCCATAGGGTTTGGGGGGGGCGTTATTTTTGAAACTGGATCGCCAGGTCTTTCTTCCAAAGTGCCTTTGGGTGGATCAGATCTCTTAACATTTTGATTGGCGGCAGCAGCAGTAGAGTTAGTTAACCATTTATTTGTATCTCTCCGGGACTCCCGGGTTTTAGGAGAACATTTCTACAGCACATGGTTGAGCGTCAGCGTCCGCCCCCTCCCCTCGCCCCCGCCCCCACCTCGGACCATGGAGAGCAGCGCCGCCAAGCTCCCTCTCCCGGAACTGCACTCGGCATCAGGCCGCCTTAAGTTAGCTTGTCACTGTCTGAACATTATGTATGTTAGTGTTAATTTAGGTTTTATGTGTTATTTGGTGTGACTTGGCTTGGCAGGTTACTTTTGGGATCTGAGAACACTTAAAATTTACCCCACAGAAATGAATGGTAAATTGCTTTATTGTCCTAGGCCAGTGGTTCTCAACCTGTGGGTCTCAATCCCTTTGGGGGTCTAACGACCCTTTCACAGGCATTGATCGATTCATAACAGAAGCTAAATCACAGTTATGAAGTAGCAACGAAAATAATGTTATGGTTGGGGGGGGTCACCACAACATGAGGAACTGTATTAAAGGGTGGAGACATGAGGAGGGTTGAGAACCACTGTCGTAGGCCACATCACCAGGCCACATCACCGTTAGGCCATTTCTGCTTTTGGATTGGGTGGGTGGGCTGGGGCGTGTTGGGAGGGAATGCGGGGGTGGGCTCATGATGTAGAGTGGTGAGAGGAGGCAGCTATAGTGAAAAACCATTGGTGTTTTGAATATAATACAGTTTGTCAAGGTAGTGTTCTAATGTACATGGGATGTATGATTGTTATGCTTGTTAGCTTGGATCAAATAAGAATTAGGAAAACCTCAGATCTCATGTGTAGTGTTGAGAGAGAGGAAGGCACACACAGATGGCTACTGGGCGTCTGACTCCGATGAGAATCCTGGTCAACTGGAGAACTGGGAACAGAGAATCAGTGTTTGCCATGCCTCGGATTGTATTTTTTTCCTAATCAAAACCACCCAGGCTGGCCAACCAAGAGCCGGCTTATATAACAGGTGTGTCATTAGACTCTCTCTGAAGCCTCCGGGAGTCCCTTCCTTTAAGCAGTTTGGAAACACTTAACAGTACAGAGAATGGTAATTGGCCACTGAGGTTCTAAGACATTTCAGCAGGGGCCCACTTGGGTTTCACGCCCTCTGTATCATGTGAATGCTGCAGACAAATTTGGAATAGTTTTTCTTTGTGTTCTTTTAAGAAACTGCTTCTGAGACTTAAAATGGGCAGGAATTTCAGGTGAGCTCTGATACATGCCTTTAGTATGCCAGGTGAGAAAGTGAAGTGTGCTCTAAGTAGGTATTAAAGCAAATAGCAGCCTATAATATTACTCTGATATTGTGCATTCTGTACAAACCTGGTTACTACTATATTGGTTCTTGAGCCTTAACTTCAAGCCCTGACTTGTCAGAAAGAAAGATTTTTGATCTAAATGTTGACAAACCCTCTAGGGTTGGGGCACGGATGGCTCGGATGGTCATAAATAGAGACCAGATGACTTTCCAACTCTCAGGCTGACTATAATTTTATTATGCTTTAATTTACTGATCAGCTGTGACAGATCTGGTTTATGTAAGTTTTCTCTAATTGCATTTGTACTTATATTGCTTTTAGTGGGCAGACAAACTATAGGATTGTTTCCCCTGGGACCTTCATGAGATTTCTTATGGAGGGGCAAGCCAAACTGGGAAGCTCCTGTCGAGAAGGGCTAAATTAAAAAGTGTTACTTTTGAAACTCCCTGAATTCAGGACTTCTGCCATGTTCAGAGTCGTACTGTAAATATTATGCTGCCCCGTAGGGCGAGAGTCCAACTCCTTTACTCAGGCAAAGCTAGGCTTAGAGATAGATTTTTTTTTTCTTGCTTAAGAAGTACAGATTAGGTCTTGCAGTACAGAGCATTTCGCCCTAATTGGACTGCGTTTCTGCTGTTTTGTGGTGTTTCCATGACCCTTAGCTCTTTTGTTACCTTCTCAATATTGGAAAGAAGTTCCCAAACGTTCAAATCTCCGTTCCTTTGCCAGCTTCCTCGTCTCCCCCAGGTAACTCTGTGAATGATTCTTTCATTTGCAGTTATTCAGTAGGCGTTTGCTGAGGGGCCTTTGGTGGTGCTGTGAGTTAGGCATTGGTGTTTATCGATAAACTTGTGTTTATCGGCCAGGCTGGCACAATAAACTATCTCAGGCTGCTAACTGCATGGTTGGCGGTTCAAATCCACCACTGCTCCATCAGAGAAAGAGGAGGCTGTCTGCTCCCAGGAAGATTTGCACTCTTGGGTATCCTATGAAGGATCGCCATGGTGGTGGTGGTGGGGTGGGGGGTGGCGGTCTCCATGGGAGTGTGTTTGGGTGGGTTTAGTCCTGTTCTTGGCTTTAATTCTCTGGGTTGTGGATTTCATGTCTAAAGTGACGCTTCTGTGGTTCTCTGGTTTTTAGAATTTGTTTTGAATTTGTCGTCTGGACTCTGGGCTGGTACAAGATCCAGCTTGGTGGCTTAGTGGTGGTTGCACATTGGGTTGCTCCCCCAGGTCAGGAGTTCAAAACCAGCTTCTCTCAGGGAGAAAGACGGACCTTCTACCCTTGTCCAGAGTCACAGCGTCAGAAACTCACAGGGCAGTTTGCCCTTAGGGTCATTGTGAGTCTGTATTGACTCGATGGCAATGCGTTTGGTTTTGGTTGGTGTAGACGGAGTAGGACTGTTCCACTGGGCTTCCAGCACTGTCATCTTTGATAGAAACGACTGCCACATGCTTTCCGCCAGAACAACAGCTGGGTTCGAACCGTCAGCCTAACGCTCCTCACATGTCTCCTTAATGGATTTGACTGTGATATTTCTCTTGCAATCGGATCTGAGGCACAGGGATAATTTGCTTATTGGTAGCATTCGGTGCTCCTGGAGTCCTTCTCCTTGATAACCAAGATAATGAGGTTTGACATCGTTTTAACAAGCAGGAAAGTGAAACAGCAGTTGGAGTTTAATACTGGACATTTGTTCCAGGACGCTTGGTTTCAAACATTTTTATTTTAAAACACTGTACATTGATCAGTTCTTCAGAGGTGTTTGGTTTTCTCGTGTAATGTTTTCCTCAGTGACTGTGATGGATAACCTGATCTAAAAGTGAGGATCAGCACTGGCGGAGGCCAGCCATGCCATCTCTGTTCTCCATAGCAGCTTGTCAGAAGAGCCCCCCTCGGACTGCTGGGGTCCTCCCTCAAAGGCCAGTCTGCCCATTTCAAGGAGCAGGCTTTGTCTGTCAGGTGCACCCATCACCACTTTGCTTCTATTAAAAACAAATCCATGAATAAGAAGTTGATAAACTTTAATAGCTCCTTGAAATACACATTGACATTCTCTTAAGGAAATGGGCGACAAAGTGCTGTGTTGCACATGCTAACTCCATTTACAGCTGAGCCCTTACATGTATTACCAAACTCGAATGGTCATGCTCTTTGTGTTGGATGGCTTGCTCCCTGTCTTGCATCCTTCGTGAACAGACAGACATTCTATCTCATGAAATATAGCAAAGCCAGACTTTGGAGCCGTGCTGTCTGGGGGAGACACCTGCCTGGCCCTGTCCTGATTGTGGGACCTCAGGTTTTCCATTTGTCAGACGGAGTGACTAGTAAGCATCCCCTTAGGGTGCTTGCAAGGATTTAAGGGGTTGTCCTTCTAGCAGTGTCTGGCAGAAGCCAAAACAAACTCACTGTTATCGAGTGGATTCCAACGCTTAGGGACCTTGATAGAGCAGAGAGAACTGCCCCTGTGCATTTCTGAGGCTGTGCATCTTTAGGGGAGCAGAAAGCACCCCCTTTTTTTTTCCTGGAGGAGTGTCTTGTTTATTTCTGGTTAGCAGTTCGACATGGAACCCCTTAGACTACGATGGCTAAAGAGTGGTAGATTTAGTAGCCTATCCAGAAGGCTCTTGTCATCTCTGTACCATCAATTAGGAGCGCCCCCTACTGTCTGAAAAGGCACTCTGGTGGCCTAGTGGGTTACGCATCTGGCTGGTCATGGACAGGTCAGTAGCACGAAACTACCAGCTGCTCTGCGGGCGAAGATAAGGCTCTCGGCTCTGGTAGAGAGCGCCAGGCTCGGAAAGCCACGGGCACAGTTCTCCTGTGCCCTGCCGGGTCATTGTGAGCTGGAATCGACTCAACGGTAGTGAGACCTAGACTGAGAGACTGGATTGGCAGCAGCTCTGGTGGCACTGGGCGCTAGTCATTGGACTGCTAACTACCAAGTTGGTGCTACTAACCCACCCAGTAGCTGCTTTGTGGGAGAAAGATGGCAGCTGTCTGCTCCCATAAAGATTTACCATCTCAGAAGCCCTCTGTCGGGTTGCTAGCAGATGGCACTGGTGTGATGACGGTGGGACCTGAGGCAGGATTGGAGTCTCGCTTGTTACTATTCAGCGGTGGAACCTGGGGTGAGTACAACCCCTTTCAGAGCCCGTTTCTTCCCGCCCAATTGGAAGACCTAGACTCAGGATCCTCCCTGTTCTGATGTTCTGTAACTCATGAAAGGTGAGTGTGAAATGGTAGTTTGATTCAGCCTTTTGGGTCTTCCACCCTCGCAGCTGAGGAATGTGCCTTCTACAATGTCATTGTCTGCCCAGAGTAGGCAGGTAGTACATTTTGGACAGGATGATTAATTGTCTGTGACTCTCTCACTGCCATCGAGTCAGTGCTGACTCCGAGTGACCCTCGGGGACAGGGCAGACCTGCCCCTGTGAGTTTCTGAGGCTCTGTTTGCGGGAGTAGAAAGCCCTGTCTATTCCTACTTTTAGCTTATTTCACCTTCTTTAGCAAATAGCCATCGGGATTCAGCGACTTAATTTTCTGGATTTAATCAAGAGGGATTTCAAAGACGTGAAAGTCTGGGTCCCGCATGTGTGGCTCATACGGTCACCCTGCCTCCCTTTCTTTGGGGGAGCCCCCCAGCTGGAAGAGGTGGGGGTGCAACTCTGCAGAGAGAGAAGACTGTGGGCTGATTGTTTCTGAACTTCATGATAGAAATAGCTTGCCCCATGGGTGGCAGAGCACCAGTGATGACCAAGAGGATTTCAGCAGGCTGGGTGGGACAGACAAAGCCCCCTGGAAAATTCTGTCTTTCCGTCTGATACCCAGTCAGTACTGGCTGTGCACCGTGCACCCATGGGGCAACCGTTTTTCTCCTCCTCTGACTCCACTAGTCTCGAGGTTTGCTGTACGACAAAAGGTCAGACTTTTCAAAGGTAGAGGAAAATAATAAATAAGTAAAAGGTACTGGGTGCTCTAAGCTTGAGATTTTTCCATACCTTTGAGACCCTAAGGAGCCCTGGTGGCACTGTGGGCTAAGCAATGAGCTGCTAATCGCAAGGTCAGCAGTTCAAGGGCACCAACCTCTTGACAGGAGAAAGATGAGGCTGTCTGCCCTCATACAGACTTACAGTCTTGGAAACCTGAACAATGTTGCCAAGAGCTGGAATCCACTCAACAGCAGTGGGGCCTTTTGGCTTTTGAGCCCAAATGGTTTCAACCATACTGGCTCATTAGAAGCACCTGGGTCCAGAGCCTCAGCATGGCCTCGTGGTTAAAAAACGATGCCTGTCATCGATAGCACGTAGTTTCAGGCGCGTCACCTCCCAAAGTCTCCAGGAAAAGGGTAATGCCTGCGTTTGCTAGTGGTCCCTTCATGTTGTCGGCATGTCAGCCATCCCCCTGCTGCCCATCCCCCTTTGTGGGCCTTCTACGGCCACTGCAGGCTGGGTAGCTGCCAGGGCACATGCTGTGTAGTTTCTGGCTTTTTGACTTTGCCCGAGTAGGCCCCGCCCCTCCCTAGCTAACATCTATTTCAGGGACAGTGGCTCAAGGCATGCCTCCTATGACATCAGCACCCAGGGCTCCATTCTCCAGCTTTCCTGCTCCCTCTGTTCATTATGGGAGGGGCTTAAAGACGGTTACTGAAAGATGGAATGAGAAGATAATGGAATTTTCCCATGAACTATTTGAAACTCCCCTGGTATCTCAAAGCCCGGTTTAAACTATCTTTTCTTTGAGACGTCGACTAATTTAGATGTCAGTGAGCCCTTTCCTTCTGAATGGCTGTCACCCCATTGCTGGCCCCTCTCGGTTGTCACTTGGCACACACCCCTGGGCTCTTGTGCTCCTGGGTGTAGTTCTCACCCCTCCAAATGGCCCGAGAGCCCACTGAGGGCAGGGGCCTTGATTTGGGCTACTTTGTATCCCACCTTACAGATGAGGTGCTAGCTAACTATACTGACAAGTTACTTTATTATTTTTCTGTTATCCCACTAGTTTCCAGTCAGGCTGCAAAGAATAGTGGGGGTGCTTTTTTGTACGTCCAATGTGAGTGGGACTGGGAAATGTTGGGGTGCAGGGAGGGGAAGGGTGTTGAGGGGGATATGTGATGAGCCCCCCCAGATGACAGTGGACTGCACAGCATGTCAGAGGAAATCTATCACTCCACCTCGACACTTGTATAAGACTCTTGATCAGAATCCGAGCCTTGGAGTGAAGAGGAACCTGAAATCGTTTTCTCTGTCGTCCCCAGCACTTGCACAGTTGCCTTGCAGTGAATACCTGCAACTGACTGACTGTTCTGCTTTTGAAAACACTCAGTGATGGAGAGAGAGAGATGGTTCTCTTTCATGGAAAGGTCGCACATCTACTTTTGGAAAATTTGCAGCAAGCCAGCTCCCGCTCATGGCGGCCCTGTGTGTCTCCGCGTACAAACAACTGTGCTTCAGGAGTTTCTGGGGGCTGGTCTTTCCATCACCAGGCGTTTCTGCTGAGGTGCTCAGGGTGCGCTTCAGCCTCTGGCTAGCAGCAGAGTGTGTTCATGTTTGTAGCATACTGGGACTTGGAAAAAATGGCTAATGGATAACTCAGCACCAGGGAAAATTGTGTTTTATCATAGTTCTGCAGAGTGCCTTTCTGAAAAATTGTTCTTATTTGGCAGCCTTTACATTATTGAAAATTAATTCCCCTTTCTACTTGCAAGCCTTGTTTTAGTTTTTAAAAAAATCTGTTTCATCAGTGACTTAAAAAATTAAATAACATTTTAATTGACATATCTTACTCATTCCAATATATCTCTTCCCTTCCCATACAGTTCTTTTGTTCAGTTCCATTGGGCAGGGTTTTACAATCATCAATGCTGTCATCTCCCTCTCCCCCCCCTTTTCTCCCCACCTCACTTCCCGTGCCCTCAGGGAACCATTACTCCTGTCACTGTCTGTGAAGGTCGTCCATCTTAACTACCATATGCGGAGCAATCTTAAATGTACAAATGGAAAAAAGAGTACAAATGAACATACACCAGTCTAACATGATTAATGAGGTGTATAGCACATAAGGCCTTAAGGTAAGGGGAGGGAATCTTTAAAAAACTAGAGGATAGTTATGTGGGTCATCAGTGCCCTACTGCACCCTGGATTCCTCCATTCCTCTATCCCATGAGGCCCTTTGTCAGTGACGTCTTAAGTGACACGCTTTCAAATGCTCTTGCCCTCATGAATATTGAACACGTTCAACTTTGCCATGCAGGGACGCCTCCCTTGTCAACACGGTTAGGGCCCAGACATCCAGACGTTATACGAAAGTTTGGTGCTATGAGAAGATGGAGGACGGGCCGAATTCACACCTGAGTGTGTGAGCCTGGACACGTACCTGAGGCTGGCACCCTGCCTCCCCAGGGTGTCCTGAACACTCTCCCTGTGCCCCTGCTCTCCACTCTGCCCTCACTCAGCCTGAACCCCTGCCTCGGTTGACCTTGCTGGGCAGCCACAACTACGACCCTGGCAGCAGGGGCGCC
>NW_022111373.1:78519465-78524714 GCF_000313985.2 Echinops telfairi | reverse complement strand
AACAATCAGATCCAAGCATTTTAACCATTGTTTGAATGAGAAATGTCAGATAATAAGGTAGTCGATATGTGAGGAGTCTATGTGTTCTTCTTAAAGGTGGCACCAAGAACTGGGTGCAAGGTGACAGATGCCACCTGACACCTTAGAGCCTAGCGCTGTCCCCATCCTCTATGAGGTCCTTGGTCTTCTAGGGAGGCAGTCAAGCCTCTTTCTCCTTGCTACAATAGTTGTGTTGGAATATATTTCACACATCATACGATGTAATCATTCAGTCATTAAGATGCGTGGCATCGCCGCTGCAATCAATTTCAGGACATTCTCTTTTACTCATTGATGTTGCTTTTCAACTTCCCCAATCACCCCTCCCAGGCCCCTAGGTAATTGTTAATCCAGCTACTATCTCTCTAAATCAGTGGTTCTCAACCCTCCTAATGCTGGGACCCTTTAATACAGTTCCTCATGTGGTGGTGACCCCCCCAACCATAACATTATTTTCATTGCTACTTCATGACTGTCATTTTACTACTGTTATGAATCGGGGAACCCCTGTGAAAGGATCATTCAACCCCCAAAGGGGTCATGACCCACAGGTTGAGAACTACTGCTCCAGATGCACCTATGCTGGATGTTACATATAGAAAGTCATATAAAACACAAACAGGAAGCAAACATACAACAACAACAACAAACTCAAAAACAATGACTAGACAGGACAAAACAAAACCTCAATCAAAAAGAAAGCAGAAAATATTACAAAGTGGAACAACTTTAGAATGTTAAGGTTGAGGTTTATCAGACCATGGAAGGGTGTTTGTAATCTGTTTCCCTTTTCTTTGAAGACAATTATTTTGTGTAAAAAGCAGCACATCTATCGCTGTCATGTTGACTTTCACGGAGTTGCCCACTTTGCAGGTTGCCAGGAGTTCTCAAGGATGCCCAGATAATTAGCCTAATATTGCCTTTAGTGTTTCTGCTCTATCCCTTAGTTTGTTGGCAGCATCTGTGGCTTTAAAAGCTTGTAAGTGACAGCCGAAGGCATAGTGGTCTCTTTTCCTGGTTACTCAAGGAGGAAGGGGAATCAGGAGTAGGAGTTACCTCCATGAACCACTGCCTCTTTTCCCATGAGACTGGAAGCACTAGATGGTACCCAGCTATATTTCTGGATGTTTTGATGAAAGATTCTGTATATGAATCCTTATCAAAAGTGGGGAAATACAGAGCCGATTTTCAAATTCTCATGGAATCCAGACTTTCTGGAGCCATAGAGACTAGACAACCCCCTGAAACTATTGCTCTGAGATACTCTTTAAACCTTAAACAACAACAAATTTTAACCCGAAGTCATAAAACCACGCAATGCTTTTAGCTTCACTTTTTAAGAATGCTTACCTGGAGCATCACAGTAGAAGAGCTGTTTTTTGTAGGATCAGCTGACAATGGCCATGTGAAATATTAGATAAGACACTTGGGGCAGGGAGTTTGAAGAGGAGGTTGGGAAGGGGAGCAGAACTTGAGGAATGTGCCGCACCTCACTGAGTTGCACAGGCAGAAACTGGTGAATGGATATATGCATCCAACAAGAATAAGATATTTAAAAAGCCAAAAAGAATAAAAAAGGATGCAGGGATGGATTTCTGGAAGTTGCCTTGATACGCCTGTATTACGGTCCCTACAGACTTGCCACTCAACCTGTCATCTTCCTGGGTGGATGGGGAAAAAACAGAAAACTAGTTACACTTTAGTAGGTCTGTGGCTCATGCATTTCTAGGGGCAGTAAAATGTAAGTAGTTCTCTTAAGCGGCATGTTTCTAACCACACTACGTGGTTCTATAAGATAGTTGTATATTGCTTCTTCTCTCAGTTGATCACCAGAAATATTGATAGCCTGGTCATGGAATATAAAACTGTCAGGAATCTGTAAGACCTCAGCTATAGGTATGCCAATGACTCCCCCTTGACATCTTGTTTAAAAAGCTCCGGTCTGGACCTCCATTAACTCATTATGAGGCTACAGTGTACCAAAAATAATCATTGTCCTTTGATGTTTACTTTTCTTATAAAAATATTAATTTTGTAAAATCCCATCTGTAGATAAGTTAGATTGTTTTCTAGTAAACATGGCTATTCTTGGTTATCTTCTTCATAAACCAAACTTCAAACTCACTGCCATTGAGCCATTGCTGACTCAGCAGCCCCCGGTGGGGTTCTGAGACGGCAATTGTTCATGGGAGTAGAAAGCCCAGTCTTCTCCCGAGGAGCTGCTGCTGGTTTTGAACTGCTGACCATGCGGATCACAGCCCAATGTGTAACCACTGCAATACCAGGCCCCCTGTGATCTTCTTCATAGCTTTATAAAACCTGAAACTCACTTTTCAGTTGAGTTTTCTGGCAGACCTGGGCCTGAATTTAATCTCCCTTCGGATTGAGCTAGAAAGGAAAACAAAACAAAACGAAGCAACTTTTTAAGGAACCCGTGCAGGGACATCTTTCCTTGCTGGAGATTTGGAAAGTGGAGCATGAGGCTTCTCTTTGGAGGCCGTGTTGTCGCGTTAGAAGAAGCCTTTCTCCCCTTTGCCATTCTTCGTAAGAAGCTCCGTCTTCAACCTTTTGGATTAGGAGTAGTCGGTAGGAAGAGACAGACTGTGAAGATGTAAGAGAATTTAGTCACAGTTTCTTTGACTGGGCCTTGGGCCTGCTAACGGATGGGCTTACACCATTGATGGTTCAGTCAGTCCGAGGAAGGATTATAAGAAGCTTCTTGGGCTGGGTGTACTAAAGGTTGCACCAGCAGCGAGAAGTTGGATTGACATCGGAGCACTCTCGATGGACACAGTTGGTGGGCCAGATCTCCTGTCTGGGCTCCGGTGACCTCATCTGAAACTTGAGGAGGTGGGACCAGCTCCTCACTGCTGTGTTTCCCACTTTGCAAACTCTGTCTGTCTGTAGCATAAGGTGCCCGTGCAGTCAGAATGCCCTTTCGCAGTGAGGATGGCAAAACGCCCTCTCAGTACTTTGGGTTTGTTCTTGGGGAAGACCGGTCCCTGGAGCAGGACATCACGCTTGGTGAAGTTGAAGGGCAGCGAAAAAGAGGAAGGCTCTTCAGGAGGCGGATCGACCCAGTGACGTAGCAAGGGGCTCCAACCTAACAACAGTTCTGAGCATGGTGCAGGGCGGGCAGAGTTTCTGCTCTGCATTTATTTGAGTGGTGATGAGTCGGCGGCACTTAAGAATAACAAGGCTGTGGTCCTAAGCCTCTCGGATTCTTAGTACAATGCTCGCTTCGTAGAGCACTCTCGGATGCCTGACTAGCAACATCGAACTTGTTTAGGAAGTAGGGTTTGAAGATGATGGACTTATTGCCACATCTTTATGGAGAGAAGTGCTGGCTAATACTCGGAGACTGCCCTGTCAAGGCGGCTCGTGTTAGTGCTGTGTGAATGCTTCATGAGCAGTGAGGTGGACTCAACCAGTCATAATCGAGTAATTCTTTTTAATTGCTGTCTAAGATGACTGAAATGGGTAGGAATGTCCTTTTAGCAGATGGAACTTCATGTACCTAACTCCATTTACGCAGGGTGGAGGAGATGCCCTGAAACGGAAGTCATTCCTAATCAGTGCTAATTCTCAGCGACACTAGAAACATTTATAATGCTTCTCTCTCCTCCCTTCCCTGCCTCCGCTTCCCTTCTTTCACCTCTCCCTTTCCCTTATAGGACGAGGGAATTTTCCTTCTGTTTGATTTCTCAGGCAATATAGATTTAGGAAAAAGAAATAGGTCAAACTAGAACGCTCCCAAATGGATCTGACTTGCTGATTATTTTTTCCAGAAAATGAATTAGTTGGCATCCCTCTGGCAATTAAAAACGTTTGTACTGTACAGCCCATTGTCCAGGGTAAAGTGTAGGTATCTGCTTTTGCAGGCCCCTGGGTCATTCCCATCTCCTAGGGGGCAGTATCACCCACTTTGGGAAACACTAGATCCGGTATAGTGCCCATATATCCTGTAACTCGGAATTAAAGAAATCAAGTGTGTACTCACAAAAAAGATGCATTTTGAGACACGTCTTCCCACTGCCTCTCAAAAAAACCTCAAGCTAAAGATATTTATTATTATCTTGGCGAGTCCAACATTGGGCATGATTGCTTGGGATTCAGCTTGCTGGGGGTAGGGACTCTAAACCCTCTTCTTATAGCCAGGGCCCATCTCCCTAGCTTTCCAGCCTAGCCAGTTTTGAGGTTCCTGCTTACTTTTGAGCCTCCAGTGAGTTCTGTGTGAGGAGTAATTACACTGCAATGCGGCAGGCGTCTGCCGGGTGCCTGGCGCTCCGAGATAAGAGACGTGCAAGCAGATTTTGAGACGCGCTCGGT
The DNA here is from genome assembly GCF_000313985.2 of Echinops telfairi. NCBI lineage: Eukaryota > Metazoa > Chordata > Mammalia > Afrosoricida > Tenrecidae > Echinops > Echinops telfairi. The sequence goes on along the minus strand of NW_022111373.1, from coordinate 78,520,346 downwards.
GCTGCCGGCAGCAACCAGGAAAGCCAATCATTGTCCTGTGATGTGGCGGCGGTGCGGGGAAGGGGCTCCTGAGCGCCCGCCCGGGAACTGGCATGGGGGTGTGACGGTGCACTCTTGTTTTGGTCCAATGGGAGTAAAACGGGTCAAAAGAGCATAAAAGGGGCCATGCCTTTGTTTTTTCTTTTCTGTTCAGGTGTTGTGAATGTAATCTGTGTTAAAGATGTACTTGCATCAGTGATGTTCTGGGGAAAAAACCAGTGAATTATGAAGTAGAGGTTTTAATCAGAATCTTGGTACTTCATCTCAGTTCACCCATGTAAAGGGAGTCAAACTTTCTGATTCTAGAATTCTATCACAGACTCTTCAAATTCTTCTGCTTGCTTTAACGTTCTTTTTCTTAATTTAAATTTGACTTATTGGTGATAGTTGCTTAACTGGGAATATAAAACAAACAAACAACCCTTGCAAAGGTGGGCTTACACGTGGGACATTTTGTTCAAATGTCGAAGAGAGCTTAGGAAGCCAGGGCTTGGGTGTTGTTAAACAGAAGAGACCCTTCCTTTGGGTTCCAGTGGGCCTTCAGTTCATTTCGCCCGGAGGCTGGTAGTGATCTGACACCCTCAGTTTGTTTGGGGGAGCGAGAGCTGTACTTTTCTCTAACTCCGGACCCCCCGAGAATTGAAGCCATTGTACGGAATTCTGGTGGGGTTTCCTACAGACCCAGAGGCGGCCGAACAGCCGAGACTCTGAAAGGTACCAAAGGGCTCACCTTCGGCCGCAAACCTAAGGCAACTCCGAGTGCGCCCTCGGCTGTAGTGACGGTAAAGGTTACAGGTGCGCCCTCGGCTGCAGTGACGGTAAAGGTTACAGGTGCGCCCTCG
>NW_022111373.1:78514580-78519365 GCF_000313985.2 Echinops telfairi | reverse complement strand
GTGCGCCCTCGGCTGCAGTGACGGTAAAGGTTACAGGTGCGCCCTCGGCTGCAGCGACGTCACAGGTCACAACGGGCCCACACCTAAGAACAGCGGTGAGCATGCCGGAGGACCGAGCGCTGTTTGCCCCTGTTGTGCGTGGGGTCCCTGTGCGTGGACTCGACCAGATGGCCCCAAACAACGACGACGATTGTGACCACACTGAGGGCATGCGGACTTGGAATCTTTTTTTTTTTTTTTTGTAGTCACGAGGATTTGAACTGCTTGATACTTTAAAAAGCCCCTTCTGTGTCACAATGAGACGTCACCGTGTTAATGGAGCATTTACAGTTGCACAGCGTTTGGGAGATACTAGTGGAATGAATCACCACTCGTGTTGTTTTGACAGGAAGTGGATCCCATCTCAATAATTTCCTTACTTTTTTTTTTTTCCTGCCAGGTGCCTGCTCTTTTCAGGTTCATTTGTTCCCATAGAATTCCAAATATGTGGTTGACATTCCTGGCCATGCACTTCTCCAGTCTCCCCCAGCCCCCATTTAGAGTGGTCCATGCACCTCTTGTTTGTCTGCGAGCCTGAGCATGTCCAGGCAGGATGCCTTTGTTTGGTGACTGGAGCTTCCAGGTCCGGACATGTAGCTTTTCACCAAGGAGCTGTTGGGACGGCCTGTTGATGGGCCACATTCACAGGGAGCATTGGTCAGTCGATCCTCTGTGGAGGGACTGGGGAGAATTCACGATCTCTGGGATGTGCGCAGCCCTGGTGGTGTTGTGGGTGGGCTAGGCGCTGGGCTGCGAACCACAAGGTTCGCGGTTCAAACACACCAGCTGCTCTGTGGGAGAAAGGTGGGGCTGTGTCTAGCTCCTGTCAAGGTTTACAATCTCCGAAATGCTGCACTGCCAGGCAGAATGGACCCAATAGCAGCGGTGTTTGTTTTTTTTTTTTTTGGGGGGGAGGGTGGTGTGGTGGTGATTTTATTTATATCATTGAATTTAGCTTTTAAAATGGGATGAGGTGTTTGGAAGTAAACATACATTAGAAACTAAAGCATTTGGGAGTTGTCTATTTAGAAGCACGGTGTTGTGCCAGGCAGGATGAGAAAGTGTATTGCACCCCGATGGTGAGGTGTGGGGAGTGGAGTGAAGCCGGATGAAGGTCGCCGTGTGTCATGGTATTGTGTGTGTGTGTGTGTGTGTGTGTGTGTGTGTGTGTGTGTAAATGCTGGAGGGTTCCTGTCGGAACCAGAATATGGCTAAGGTTCGAGGCCCATCTAGGAACTCGCTGACACCCTTGAGGTTGGCATGTCTAGGACATCAGTTCTTCAGTCTACACAGTAACAACGGAGAAGAGGGAGGGCGTGATGAGGTCAGCCTGGGTGGACCCTCCTGATCCGGGTTCTTGTTCCTCCTCCCAGTTCTTTTCCTTGGAGTCTTCTCTGCATTCCTCTTACAGGCACCTGATCACCTTCCCATAAGAGATATTTGAATCCTCCATTTTCCTGCTCTGTCTCTTCTTTGGTGCTACAAGCGGTCATGTCGTATTACATCCTGTGTGACAAGCTCCCAGGAAAATCACTCCCTCAGCAAGTATGATGGTTAGTGTTGTGTATCAAGCTGGCTGGGCTCTCATCCTCTTGTTTGGCAGACATCAGTTTGATTGCTCTTCTGTAATGTGATAGGATGTAATCACTCTCCATGTGTGATCTTAGGTGAGCGGCCAATCGGTGGAAAGCCCGTCAGTTTCCTTGGTAGGATGGCCTCTGTCCACCATGTTCTACCCTGTCCTCTAGGGAGAGCCTCTGGAGCTGGCATCGACTTGATGGTAGTGAGCTTGATTTTAATTTGATGTGACTGTTTCCCCTTCTTATTCTCTCTTTCTTTCTTTGATTTTTTCTTCTATAGATAAAACTGAGCAATTTGCCAACCAAGCAAAGTTATAGATGGAAATCTTTGGAAAGTTTTCATGTGAATACAAATATAGAACGAACGAAAGAACAAAAAACCTTTCCCCAAATGGATAGCTCCAAAATCTATTTGTGGGAGGCTGTTTATAGGCTTCCAGCGACTGAAGAAATACATATGTGGAAGAACAGTTAATGTGATCAGTTGGCACCATGCCAGCCTCAACATCTCTTTGATGGCTGAGCCCTTCTGCATTTAGTAGTGGGTGTGTAAGAAACTCGAGCCCATTTAAATGAGGAACAACTCAGGGAGGCTTGTCTTACAAAAAAAGGGGCTCATGAGTGGTCGGGTCTTGCAGGAATCCCTGGGTCTGCATTCATCCTTGTGAAAACCACTGTTTTGCTTTTTTGAAAATAGTTTTGCTGGCATATATGTCACATATCATGCAGTTTAATTGTTCAGTCATCTTATAAGAAGACTTGCGCAATACTTTTAATTTTCTCGTGTTGTTTAAACCTGTTAATAAAAACAAACAAAACAGATTTGAGAAACCAAACCAAACCAAAGCACTAAACCACAAGAGAAAAAGCACTAGCAGACTATCTTATTAGGCCACCTATCTCATTTCAGGAAGAATAGATTGCCACCCAGTGGGATTCTCGTGAGCGTTTCTCTCATATACAGGTGGGAATCATCGGTATCCGTACACTGAAATGGCTTGTGCGTGCTTGCTTTATTCTTTCATTAAGAATGAAACCGTTTCAGGTCCCCAGGACATGCATGTCCTTTGAGTCCTTCAAACCTGGTGACAAAAAGACCCTCTTCTCCTAGACTGGTGGGACACAATGATGAGGAACTGGCAGGGGAGAGGACTTAAAGCTGTTCATTATTGACTCAAATGGCTTTGGAGTCATCCTCAGTTCTAACTGTGTGATTGAAGTCACTGCTTCTGCATTTGGGGAGTGTTCTGGGCTAAGTGCACCTGGACTGCTCTGGGATACTGCATTGGTTTTGACCGACTGGGCAGGACGTTTTCACACAGGTTTCCCTACACCTGGATCTTCTGGGTCACATGGTGCTTCTATTGCAGAAGACGGTCCTGTTAGCTAGAACTACTGCTTATACGTCTCTGTGCCCAGAATGAAGTTGACGGAGTTACTCCACCTGAGCGAGCAGTTCCTGCAGAACCTGAGGGCCCTGCTATGAAGAGCATTAGGTGAGGATTTTCATCAGCAGCCTAGTGGTTATGAGTTGGACTGTGACCTGAAAGGTTGATAGTTCTAAACCACCAGATGCTCCTTAGGAGAAAGACAGGGCTTTCTATTCCCATAAACAGTTAGTCTCAGAAACTCACACGGGGCAGTTCTACCCCGTCCTATAGTATCTATATACCCTGACCCCGAGTCTGCATCAACTGGACAGCTGTGAGTGAGAGTGATGGAAACACATTGTATAATTTAATTTGGAGCTGTAGAGAGGGAGGGGTTGTGGAGATGATGATAACCAGTTTTCCCAAAGTGCTTATCCTGTGCTAGGCACTGCGGTCATCCCTGCCACATCCGTGCTGTCTTTTGCAGAGCCAGAGGCTATGGAGCTGAAAGGTTAAGCAATCTACCCCAGGCCCTCTTCTTATTTATGGATCCCTGGATAGTGAGCTTCTAGAACCTTAGTTATCTCTGGACTACCTTCTGCTGAAGCTGTGGAGAGGAATCCAACCTGGCATGCGGCAGAGGGGACAGAAGAGGTGGTGCCCTGTACAGTTACTGCCTCATCATCTTCAGATTTGTTTTCACTGTGAAACTAAACGTCTCATCTTGTTGCTTTTGTCCTTGATGGGGATGAATGTCCTTGTCACAATCGATGGAAGACACCAGCCTTGGTGTGTGGATCTGATTTCCATACTTTATCGTCCTGAATCTTCTTCCCAGGATGAAAATGAGATGATTTTCTTGTCTCGAGAGTCAAAATGTGCTCGTCTGTTGGCCAGTTCTGACCTCCCCAGGCTTGTGAAAAGCACTAAACTAGGTTTATACAGTATCCCAGACCCAGAATTCTGAGCTCTTACTACCTGTGCCTGGGCACAGTATGCTTTATGCACTGGGGGAGCCTGTTTGCATATTAAATGTGCTGTGTTTTGAACCCGAAGGTGACGCTCAAGGATTTGCTGTTTGCTTTTGGCCCTGTCGCTCTCACTTTGCACTGGTCCTTGGCTGACCTTGAGTCTGTCTCCTTGGGCCTTTTCAGGTTCTACTGACTTGCCAAAATTGTACTGTGAGACGGTTCCCCACTCCCCACCAAGATGCACTCAATAGGGGGTGCATTCTCTGTCGAGAAGTTCAAACCAATATTAAGACTGATTTTAGTTGGTCTAGATTTTCTGATCACCAAATATCAAAAATTCTAAACAATGCCTTTTAATGTTACTCGGTCCCCCAAAAGTAACTTCTGTTGGACTAAGTTCTAAATGATTTTAATCATACGAGTCATCTTCCGTTGTTACTGTTAGTGCTGTTGTTAAGGTGGACGGATGTTTCATAGGGTTTTGTTTTGGGCTAAGTTTCCGAAATAGTTTGCCAGAATTTTCTTCCTAGTCTGCCTTCGTCTTGAAGCACCACTGAAACTTGTTCAGTATCTTAGCCCCTTGCTTACTTCCACTCACAGACAGGTGGTAGGTTTGCCTGAGATGCTTGGACCGGGAATCATACCTAGGTCTCTGGGATGGACAACTGAAGACATTTTCCATGACTTACCCTTACCAGGCATTGTATTCTACCTGGAATTTAATTTGGAGGAGCCTATAATGTTTGTTCTGAGAGCCAGTCTGGGAAGCTTTGCTCAGGTTCTCTGAAGAGAGCTAGTTCATAAGCCTAGTTCATAGCTCTAGTA
>NW_022111373.1:78512721-78514220 GCF_000313985.2 Echinops telfairi | reverse complement strand
ATCCCCGTGCGCTTCTGAGACTGTAACTCTTTATGGGAATAGAAAGCCCGGCCTGTCTCCTTTGGAGTGGCTGGTGGTTTCGAACTGCTGACCTTGTGGATTGCAGCCCAACACGTAACCATGACGGCACCAGTGAAAGCACAGAAAGACCGGTCATTTGCCCTGTTTCCACCGTAAAGCGGTGGGAGTGTGGGCTGTGAGGGTGCTCTGTGGGCTTCTGAAGTGGAGAGTTGAGCTTATGAAATAGTTTACTGATTTTGAGCAATAGCTTCCAAATGGAAACTTCGTTTGTTAATTGAAAAACTGAAGAGTGAATCAAGAAAATAAAATGTCTTCTCCGTTGTCCAAGTCAAGAGTTACCCTGACTTGCTACTTTGCAAGACAGTTAGGGGTTTTATTTAAATTTGCTTCTTTATGTTTTTCTCCTCTCCTACTGGAATGACATAGTAGAAGTTGAATAAAATGAGCGTTCTGTTGTGTGTTTTCTTTTTGGCTATTATTGTGATACTTTTCATTTTTTAAAATCGTTTATTAGGGGCCCATACAACTCTTATCACAATCCGTACACACATCCATTGTGTCAAGCATATTTGTACATTCATGTCCTCATCATTCTCAAAACATTTGCTCTCCACTTAAGCCCCTGGCATCAGCTCCTTGATACTTTTCATTTTATGATTAATACTGAAAATAATTTTGATGTAGAACTGATTCTTTTTTGCCCTTTGGTGTGGATCAAACTGATTGTTGAGGAAGCAATGATGGTGACAAGAAAACCCTTACAACTAGACCGAGGGACAGCGTGGTGATAGCCCGAGCAGAGGTGGGCGGTGTCACGGATTTTATTTTCCTCGGATCCACAATCAACACTCATGGAAGCAGCAGCAGTCAAGAAATCAGACAGTGCGTTGCAGTGGATAAATCTGCACAAGGGCTTTCTAAAATGTTAGCAAAAATGTCACTTTGTAAACCAGACCAAGCCATGGTTATGTTCAATCGCCTTGTCTGCAGGTGACAGCGGGACAATGAACACAGAAGGCCACAGAAGAGTGGATGTGTTTGAATTATGGTTCTGGGTAAGCTTCCAGAAGAACGAACACATTTGCCTGCAAAGAAGTCCAGCCAGAAGGCTCCTTCCTCTAAGGGGGCCGCGAGACGTTCCCTCACGTCTTTTGGACATGTTAGCACGTCACTAGACCCGTCCCTGGAAAGGAGTACCACGCGTGGAGAAGTCCGTGGGACAGAGGCGCACCCTCAACTCGTTACACCGACCGGATAGACTCAAATGGAACCATTGGGAGGGTGTGTGTCCTGCAGCTGAACATGGGGTTGCCGTGAGGCAGAGCGACCTGGCGGCACCCAACAGAAAGAACAACGACGGAAAAGAGTTACATTGCACAGAAGAGGGGGTGTGAAATGACCCGCTTTAAAAAAATGTATTTTCATTGTCAGAAACATGGATGTGATGCCCCCGTCACAAAGAGTTCCGTGGCTGTCGC
>NW_022111373.1:78509540-78512596 GCF_000313985.2 Echinops telfairi | reverse complement strand
GGCACTCCCGGGGCTGCCCCTCTCTTCAGTCCCAGGTAAAGCACGAGCAAGGTACAGCCCCAGCGGATGGCAACCTGACCGCCTGCGAAGAGCCGCTGCAGCCTTTGCCTGGCCTCCTCGCTCAGCTTCACCATGGCCGCAGGAGGGAGGGCGCTCTTCAGGGATCAGCGATGCTAAGGATGCCCCTCCCAAGGTGGCCCCTGTCCCTCTCCTTGGGCATTCTCTTCCAAGCGAGTGAGAGTCCCGGTGACAGGAAGGCATTTAAACCAGCAGAGTTCTGGTTCTAGAATCCTGTGGAATGTTGCATGTGATCTCAATGCGTTCAGACCTCACCATTTCTCTGGCTCACTGGGTATGACCTCTTAACCTCTGCCTCTCCTCTGCCTCTCTGCACCCCTTTTTTGCCCTTGGCTCTTATGACCAATATCCTGCCACATGCCACCTGGCGAACCCCTGCTCTTGAAGATGTCTTTAAAGATACCATCTCCTTGGTCAGAGAAGTGCCCGCAGCTTGTGCAGTGTGGAGTTGGTGCGGCCAGGTGGGGGTCACGTGGTGACCAGTTTGGGGTGCCCCTGGTGCTCCACTGTCCCTTGCCCCTTATGTGAAGTGCCTTCTCCCTAAGACGCCTTGCACCTCTTCGGCATAAAGCAAGGGCCAACCTGATGACCAAATAGCCAGATGACGACCTGGAGACCATGGAGAACAAAGCAGAACCCATCATAGCCAAGCTTCCCAATGGCCTCTCAGTCCTGCAAGGCTTCAGGAAGGCCCTGGTGCTGGTCATGCAGGTGGAAGAGCAGGTCAGCAAACAAATCAGCAGCAAGAAATAGCCCCAGTGATGACTGCAAATAAATGTGAAAATAATGGATGTGTCCTACAAATGTTCAGTTATTTATAGGTTTAAGCCTTATTGACATCAATTACAAGAATCTGTTTGCAAGCTGCCATACCATGATCCATGTTTTTCCATCACCCCTACCCCCTGCCCCTGACTTTCTCTATACTGACCCTAGTAACCACTAATAAACTTTGATATCTATTTAAAAAAATAAAAAGATACCATCTCTTTTAGGGGACCTTTTATACCTTCTCATATTGGAAAAAATGTAGTCTAGGTTATGTTAGGGACATTAGAACAGCGGTTTTATAAGACATGAGTTTCTTTTATTTTTTTAAATACTTTTATTGGGGGCTCATATCTCATCACAATCCATATATTCATTCAGTGTTTCAAGCACATTTGCACATATGCTGCCATCATCATTGTCAAAACATTCTCTTCCCACTTGAACTCCTGATATCAGCTCCCCATTTCTTCCCCCTCCCTCTCCTGCCTGCCCTCCCTTACAAACCCTTGATAAGTTATAAATTATTTTTTCCATATTTTGCATCATCCTCTGTCACCCCTCACCCACTTTTCTGTTGTTCATCTCCTTGGGAGGGGGTTCTAGGTTGATCCTTGTGATTGATTCCCCCTTTCTCCCCGCCACTCTCCCCTAATCCTCCTGGTATCTCTACTCTCATTGTTATCTATCCTGGACTCCCTGTGTTGTGGGCTCTTATCTGTAGCAGTGTGCATGTTCTGGGCTAATCCTATTAGTAAGGTAGAACTGAGGTCATGAGAGTTGGGGGGAAGGAAGCACCAAAGAACTAGAGGAAAGTTGTGTGTTTCATCGGTGCTGAACTGAACCCTGACTGGCTCATTTCTTCCCTGTGACCCCTCTGTAGGGGGATGTCCAATTGTCTACAGATGGGCTTTGGTTCTCCACTCCATGCCCCCCTCCCCCATTCACATTGTATATGATTTTGTTCTGGGTCTTAGATGCCTGACACCTGATCCCATCGACACCTCATGATCACACAGGCTGCTGTGCTTCTTCCATGTGGGCTTTGTTACTTCTGAGCTAGATGGCTGCTTGTTTATTTTCAAACCTTTAAGACCCCAGACACTATATCTTTTGATAGCCGGGCACCATCAGCTAAGACTAAGGGGACCAGGTGTTAACATTGGTAAAGCAGGACACCATTGATAAACGCATATCCTGGCGAAATAGCCACATGGCAGCCAAAACCTGTATGCCCTAGCTTGTTGTGCATTCTTTCAAAAAATCAGGACTTTTAAAAAATGCCGCGGGACGTGGGACAAATTGTTAAAAATTGGGGCTGTCCCGCCAAAAGCGGGACATCTGGTCACCTTACCTAAGACACAAGTTTTTTTATGTGGAGTCCCTAAACTGAAAAACGAACCTCACTGCCATTGAGTCGCTTCTGACTCAAAGCGACACCACAGAACAGCGTAGAACTACATCCGAGGGTTCTGAGATTATAATTTTTTTATGGGAGTAGAGAGCCTCCTCTTTCTCTGATAGAGTGGCTGGTGGTTTCAAACTGCTGACCTTGTGGTTAGCAGCTCAACGTGTAACCCTCTACACCTCTTTCCTGTGGAGTCCCTAGGACGTGCAAATGGTTAATGCACTCAACTGCTGACAGAAAGGTCAGAGATTTGAGTCCCACCAGTGACACCTTGGAAGAAAGGCCTGGTCATGTTGGTCCGAAACATGAGCTATGTGATACCTCTGTGGAGCGCAGCGTGACCACGATACACATGGAGTTGGGATTGACATGCAGGGAACTGGCTTTCTGTGTTTCTTCTGTCCAAGTCTGAGCTGGCAAATGGTGTGGAAGGACTGCTCTTTGAGGTCCCGGAGACCTGGTTCCTTCTGTCCTGCTGCACTGCCTCCCCCAGGGCATTGGCCCCAAGGACACCGCTCACCACCAGCCATCTGTGTTCAGCTCGAAGAAGCAGGCAAAGGCGTTGTGAAGGGGCACACCCTTCCCCTGAAGAGCCTATTTCAGACATTGTACCAACGTTCCTGTTCACAGCCCATCAGCCCAGACTTCACCCTACACCCGCACTTCAGGGCTGCCGTGTGGCACTGACCAGTGGAAGCATCACAGGAGACACATGTATAATTTTAAAATGTCTAACTATAGCATCAACATCAAGAGAACAGGTGAAATTTACCCAGGATGCATATACAGTGAACCCTCGTTT
>NW_022111373.1:78506765-78507921 GCF_000313985.2 Echinops telfairi | reverse complement strand
TTCTAAGGGGTGGCTCCAGAGATGTCTCCCCTGGAGAGTGGAGTGGTGTGTGTGTGTGTAGGGCGGTGAGCTTGGTTCATGGCTTAGCCTCTCAGGCCCCTGGCAACAGAAGCACCATTGCCCCATCTCAGGAGTGGCTCGTGGCATGATTGGCCCCCCTTTGGAGGAGAATCACACTTCTCTCAGGGTATGGCATCCTACCCCAAACAAAACACCAAATGCACTGCTACCACTGGATTCGGACTCATAGCAACCCTATGGGGCAAGTAGAACTGCCCCTGTGGGCTTCTGAGACTGCATAGCTTTACAGAATTAGAAAGCCTCGTCTTTCTCCTAAGGAGCAGCTGGTGGTTTCAAACTGCTGATCTTGTGGTTAGTCCATTTTGCAATCCACCGTTTCCCCAGCGCGCCTGTGACATCCTGCCGGAAAGTAGTATTCATCATGGTAATGATTGCCACTGCCGTGGTAACCGTTGTGAGGCAGGCACAGGGCTGGGTGGTGCTTCCTTCTGCTGTGTATCAGGTGGCTGTGATCAATGGCACCCAACAACTACAACCTCATCACTGTGATAATAGCATTTTAGGTGCCTGCTTCTGGGCTAAGGGCTTCATGTATGTGACTCTTATGCCCTTCCAACAACCTTATGAAATAGGCATTCGAATGATCCCCATTTTGTAGATGAGGAAACAGAGCTCTAGAGACACTAAGCCACTTACCTGCCCAGGGCCACAAGCTACTACATGGCTTAGTCAGATTGTCAACCGGGTCTGATGTCAAATCCTGGTCTGGCTGCCATTATACAATCCAACCTCCTAAATATCACACAGGTGATGCTTAGTTATTTGTTGTTGTTGGTGGTGGGGTCAGTGAGAGTCAGGAGAGGAGGGAGAACAGCTCAGTTGTCCCCGACCTCGAATAGAGAGAGCTGCAGAAGGACTGTGTGTTAGTCTGGGTAAATTAGATGAACAAATCCACAGAAACTCAGATGTATAAGGGAGAGTTTTATATAAAGGGTAAGTGCAAATCAAGAAAACATCCCAACCCAGTGCTGCCCAAACCCACAAGTCCAACATTAGCCCATATGTCCGACACCAATCCACAAAGTCCTCCTCCATCTCACAAAGCACACACTATGAGGAAAGTCGAATCAGTGAA
>NW_022111373.1:78504235-78505944 GCF_000313985.2 Echinops telfairi | reverse complement strand
ACTGACTATGGTGGGGGCAGGAAGGGGAGTGTGTAACCCCATCACCCTCAAGACAGCAGGAGGGCGCTTGTTCTTGGAATTCTAAACCGGGACTCGGATGTTCTTGATGCTGCTTGTTGCTGCCACAGCCGTTGAGTTGGCCCCTGGCTCCTGGTCACTCCATGCATGAAACCCACTTGAGGGCAATGAGTGGTTTCATTTTTTTAAGCTAATGACTTTGGGTTCCCGTCTGCATGAACCAGAGCAAGAACATTCCGTGGGGTCTTTGTGCAGAATAGAGATAGGCCCAAACTAAATCCAACCAAACCCACTGCCTTTGCACTAATTTGGACTCAAAAAGTGCCTCAAACTCACTGTTGTTGTGTCGGAGCGGGATCATAGCAGCTTCATGGGACAGAGTAGAGTGGCCTCTGTGCGTTCCTGAAACATTAACTCTTTACAGGAGCAGAAAGCCCTGTCTTTTTCCAGTGGAATGGCTAGTGGTTTCAAACTGCTGACCTTGTGGTTAGCAGCCCAATGCAAAACACACTATACAACCAGGGTTTCCAAGGCTGTAACTCTTTATATGGGAGCTGACCTTCTTGTCTTCCCCCTTGTCGAGTGACTCGTGGGATTGAACAGCTAACCTTGGGGCTATTGGTCTAACATTTACCTGACAGACAAGTCAATAGAAAGCTCTTGATTTTTGAAATCACAAGAATGGAGGAAACAATTGCCCTAAAAGGGGAGGGGCTTGTCTGGAAACCAAACACCTCGTGTGACTAGATTGTTCATTTATTTGGGGGCTGCATAAGGTTCCTCCCAAACGTTGTTCCGTTTCAGTTTCTATTACTTCCCTGAGCACTGATTACAAGCCACCTTTATGCAGACAAGCCTTTTATTAGGACATGTTAGATACTACATGTGAGAGTAATTTCCATCTTTAGAAGACATCTTTCAGGTTATAAACGGACCAGATTCCAGTGTTCATCAGTTGAGTGCTTACCACTGCAAACACAAATTCATTCTATGAAGTGTTCAGCAGATAGGAATAGTGCTTGTGAACTTGTAGTGAACAGCAGCTTGCGTTTCTAGATGTACAAAGTTGAAATCATATAGCTTGTGGAGTTTTACACACTGAATTTTTAAGAACTTTCTCTCCCCCAACAGTTTCATTGGCATATAATTCATATATCATACCATTCAATCACATCAAGAAGAGTTGTACAGTCATTGCCACAATCAGTTTTTGAACATTTTCTTCATTCTTGTACTCATCCTTAATAGTTCCCCATTCCCTCAAACCTCCCCTTCTGTATCCCCAAGGAACCATTAATCCAGTTACTGTCTCTATATATTTACCTCTCCTGGATTTCACATACAGAAAGACATGAAAAAGACAAGTTTCCCATCATGTTCAGGAATGGCGTGGAGTGCTCCATGCTGCGCACCTCCCAGGGTAGGACTTTCAGGCGATTTTCAACCTTTGTCTCCTCGCATGACTTGTCACGGACCTCTTTAGCCGAACTCTGATCATCATCTCCTTAGCTTCCATTTCTATGAGCGAAAAAGCAATTTTGTGTTTCCACTAAGGCTGTATTTTCTATCCTCTCATATGCTTGTGAAAGTTGGACTTCGAATAAGGAAGCCCCAAGAAGAATCGGTGCATCTGAATTAGGGTGCTGGCGCAGAAGACTGAAAGCCCCGTGGATTGTCACAAGAACCAACAG
>NW_022111373.1:78501452-78503031 GCF_000313985.2 Echinops telfairi | reverse complement strand
TGGCTTTGGGGATTATCCATGTAGATGGATAGAGAGGATGAGGCAGGAACACCAGTGTGAGCAAAAGCCCAGGAGTGGGAATAACCAGTGAGGGAGATGCCGATCTGGGGAGCAAGGGAAGGCATATGAGATAGCTCTGTAGGGTGCGGCCAGATTAAGGAGAATTGGAAGCCAAACAGAAGTTGCAAGAGGCATAATAAGCAATAAAGAGTCTTTGTAGGTTCTAAGTGACAAGAGGAAAGTGGTTGAACTGGAAATTCAAAGGCGGTGTCAGAAATAGCTCTTGGAGAAGGTCATTTGAATGTACACACATACTGGGTAATAATCATAATATTTGGTGCATCTGGAACCCTTAAAGTGTCTGCGAATCTGGTTGATGCCTTCCAGGTGAGGGAGTGGGCAAGGACTTTTATCCCCACTTCACAGATGGGGAAACTGAGCTTCCCAATGGCTGGGTGACCTCTCGGCGTCACCCAGGATGGAAACGGCAGCTGTAAGAACCCAGGTCTCCTCACTCCTGGCCCATAGGCATAAGGGACATGGCTTCCAGAAACCTAGGTTACTGTTGGGGCAACTGCTTCTTGGAAAGAAAAGGCAGCCGCTGGAATGTAGTTAATGTTTATCGAGGGCTTTACAGCCCTAACAGCCTCACAGCTTTATTGTACAGGTGAGAAAACAGGCTCTCAAAGAGGTTAAGTAACTTGCCCAAAGTCACACACCTACTTCGAGGCAGGGATGGGACCCCTAACCCAGCTCTGCAGGGACGTTGTCCCCCGGCTGGGTTCTTTTCACTATGTGACTCTCAGACGGGATGCAGCCAGCTCTGCTTCTGGCTCGGACGAGAATCAGATGAAATGATGGCGTTGTCACAAGTTCAAATCCATCCCATGGCCGCTAGCAGGAGCCACATGTCTACACAGAACGAACTTGTCTGGGAATGGGTTTAAGGAAAGGAGGTGTCTTGGCGTAACGCTTTGTGTTTCACGGGGGCGAGCGTGTACCTTAGGAATGAGTGTGAGGAATTTGAAAATTTGAATTAGGAAGAACACAGACGCTTGTGGGCCCTTGGAGATCGATTCGTACAGTTCTTCAAAGATGATCCCTCAGCCATCCAGTGGCTGGCACAGCACACAGAATGCTTGGGGCGTGGGGCCACGTGTACACTTCTGGTCCCGGCTCTTGCCATTCTTTCAACCCCTTGGACTTTCCACCCAGCAATTTGGAAGGTGTTTTAAATCCTGCCCACAGTTTGACATCTCAGGGTATAGATAAGCTGGAGCTACTGCTTTTCCCAGGGATGCCCCTCTTTTCTTTTCCCCAGCCCTCTCTGCCCCTCCCTTTTGTCTGATAATTATCCCTTGAGATTCGGCATAGCCTCCTGGTATCCTCTTGCTGTTTCTGGCCTGTGCTCACGGCATTCTGGCCGTCCTGGTCTGTTCCATGAAGATGGCATTGGTGGCAGGGTACACCTGCTCTTCAGGGGCACTGGACCTGGCCAACTGGGCAGCGTGGTTGGTTGTACGGGGAAGGTGTGGAATGGGCTGGGGAGTGCCTCAGCCAGAGGCTTTGAACATGAACC
>NW_022111373.1:78498430-78500053 GCF_000313985.2 Echinops telfairi | reverse complement strand
AGGTGTGGGTCTCTCGTGTTCAGTCCAGCCTCCCCGAAAATGTTTTGAAAATGATGATGGCAACAAAGGTATAAATGTGCTTGACATGATGGATGGATGGATGGGTGGATGGATTGGGATAAGAGTTGTACGAGCCCTCAATAAAATGATTAAACAAACAAACTCCCTGACCTTGGGGAACTGCTTAGCCTTTCCTGGCCTCTGGTGTCTACATTGAGGGTGGGTCTCTTTGGTGGAACTCCGTCAGGGTTAACACATTACAATCTTTGGTCGAGATTCAGGTGAATGACCGCTTCATTTCTAGTGTAGTGTTTGTCTCCACCCTATGTGTGCATCCGATATTTTTCGTGCCTCTATGTGTTTCCCTGCTTCCACGCCCCATGCCCCCTTCCCCATTGGTTTTGTCCCAGAAACAAAAAGTGGAGGTGTGTGAAAACCTGAGGTTCACAGTAACGTGAGCACAACCTTGCTTTGTGTGGTGAAAGCTCTCCCCTGCAGATTGCCCGTGCATCTGATTGTGGGCACGCTCTGAGGCAGGAGTTAGACAAGTGGAAGGCTGTGTGAAGACTGAGATCACATCACATCGGGCAGGCAGAACCATTTATGTGGACTATGAACAGCATCTCCACAGTGGCCTATTCACTCGCATGTTAATTTTGACCATTCGCGTGAAGCTGGACAGCATTTACAAAAGAAGGCCCAACACCTCCCACAAAGGTCTTTTCATGGGTGGCTCTTACAATGGGCTTGGTTCTAGGCCGCTGAGACAAGAGTCTCTGTTTTCCCCTCGGGTCTTGTCATGCTTCCAGTTTGTAGAACAACGAGCAGAGTTGCGGAATGATGGTTCACAGGTCAACATGGTTAACCCTACGTGGAGCTCTCCGTGAGCCATAGCTTTGTGCGTGTGCTTATTTGTGACCATTTTAACCTGCGCTAGACGGTGGTTTTGTCTTGAGAGCTTTCGTTTTATTTTTTAAGAAGAAAGAAATCTTTACCTCGGAATGAGACCTTGCCGAGGGCTTGCACGCACGAGCTCATTGTATCTCTGCAGTCCCGTACAAGCTAAGTGCTGAGGTTCGAGTCTCGTCAGCCGCGCTTGTAAGGAAAGAGTTAAGGCGGCTCTGTCTGGACCTGGGAGGCTTACAAAGAGAGCTTCCGGCCCCTGTCCCTTGGGGAGCTCATAGTGCTTTCTCCGCATTGATTCATAACCCTCAGTAAAGGCAGCGGAACCTCGTTTCCCCCCTGCTGCAAGGTTGGCACATTGAGAAACGTAGGCTCAAGGTACCAGCAGGGCCCAGCGTGACCACAGGGAGCCGGTGTGTGTGTATGTGGTGGTGGTGGGGGGAACGCATACCATCTAGTTCTCTCTCTTCTTCCTGGACCACTGGGAAGCCCCAACTTATTTTTCTGTGCAGCGTCATGATTTCCAAGGAAAAGTTTAGGCCGCATTCTCTCGGGCGCTCTGGCGGAACGGGAAGCGGGCACTTTGGGGACGGGTCCCTCACAAAGCTGGCAGCCGGGCTTTCCTGTGCTTGCCTCATGACCGTCGCGTGTCTTGGCCACTGGAACCAGGTGGAATCCAGGCAGGGAGATCCATGTATTGCAGGCGCCCCTCGGGGTCAG
>NW_022111373.1:78494845-78496966 GCF_000313985.2 Echinops telfairi | reverse complement strand
TCCTCCTCCTCCTCCTCCTCCTCAGTTTAGTTTCTTTTTAAAATAGTGCAGATTACTTTCTGTCAGGCCTCATATTTATTCACTGTCCATAAGAAACTGTCATGCGAGCTTCAGGCTGGTGGAGGTGTGGGTCTCTCGTGTTCAGTCCAGCCTCCCCGCAACACCACAGCAATCCCGGCTCCACATGCATATGCCCAGATATTGCTGCGTGAATACACAGTGTTTTCAAAAACAGCCGCTCTGTTCCTCCAGTCCTGGTCAAAGCATACCATGACTGCATTTCCTTCATTACATTTTGACGTATGTGATAATGCACGGCACAGAGCAAAGGTTGCAAAAGAAATGAAATTTCACGAAGGAGATAAGGTAAACAGATGAAACCATGGGCACACAGGGTGTGATATGACTAACCATTAAATTGTAGGATGATCAAAAAGATCTGGGGGAGTCCTTTCAAACACGGGGGAAAGAAGTTTACTGGAGTTTATGGAGTGCCGTGTGCTAGTTCTACTCTGAAAGGTTTTGCTTATATGTTTCATTTGATTTTGACAACAGGTAATGTGAGCTAGGTGAAGTGGTTCAAGGCCCCCGAGCATGTACATGTTTGAGCCAAGATTAAACCCTAGCGTGGGATATCACAGCCTTTGACTAGCCAGGGAGGGCTTGGTGGAAGTGATGGGATTTGGGCGTGGTGAGGTTGGTAGAGGTTGGGTGTGGGACCCTTTGGGAGGCCAATCTGGGATGGGTGGGGGTGGGAGTTGCCCAAGGGTGACTCACAGGTTTTGTGTGAGATGAACACTGTTTGGGAGGACTGGGAGACTCGGCGAGAGCTTGCGTTGGGTCTGTTGGGCCTCAGAGGCTAAGCATGGTTCTTGGCCAGAGCAGCACCAGGATGGCCCACTGTATTGAATCTTCCAGCAGGCGTTAGGATGGGTTTGACGACGGAGTGAGGAATCGGCTGTTGGTGACCACTTCGCAGAATTTGGGAACTTTTTATTTGCAGGAACTGATTTGATTTTCTAAACATCTCTGCAAAGCACATACTTCTACCCTCGTTCTTAAGGAGGGGAAAACAGAGGCCTTTGGAACACTCCGCTTCAAACTAAACCAAACGCATAGCCATTGAGGCGATGCCGACTCATAGTGACCCTACAGGGCAGGGTAGAACAGCCCCTGTGAGTTTCTGAAACTGTCACTACCCGCCTCCCCCCTAAGATCTTTTATTTGTCACCATTAGCAGTCTGAATTTCAAACAGATTCTTCAGAGCCATCCATAGCACGTTTCACTGCAACACCTTTCTCATCTCCAGTAGCGTTCCTAGATCGGCCATGGTCACTGATGCTCCATGAGTTTTTACAATCCCAACTTGGGCTGCTTCGGCTTTTACTTTTCTGACAGACACATCACGGAGAGGATAAACCGATTGGCAAGTCTTTTCTATGGCTTTCCCAATGCTGTCTGGAACCAATTTATTTTTTATATTTTTTAATCATTTTATTGGGGGCTCATACAACTCTTATCACAGTCCATACAGCAATTGAATCAGGCATGTTTGCACATATGTTGCCCTCATTCTTTTCTAAACATTTACTTTCTATTGAGCCCTTGGTATCATCTCTTTTTATACACCCCCAGCCCCAGCCCCATCCCCATACCCCCCTGATAGATTGTACATTGTTATTATTTTCATCTCTCACACCGACCACTGTCTCTGTTCCCCCATGTTTTCTGTTGTTCTTCCCCCTGTAGAGAGGTGTATGGTTATGTGTTGATCATTGTGAAAGGGATGGGAGCCCATGACACACAGAATTCAGGAACAGGTGTGGGAATAGTGATACCAGATGGGTAGGGGGAAGAAGGGGAGAGGAAGGGAGAAAGGTGGAATCCATTTATTGACCACTTTAAAAAAATTATTTTATTGGGGGCTCGTACAATTCTTATCACAGTCCATACATACATCCACTGTGTCAAGCACATATGTACATTTTTTGCCCTCATCATTCTCAAAACATTTGCCTTCTACTTTAGCCCTTAATATCAGTTGCTCATTTTCCCCCTCCCTCCCCCCTCCCTCATGAACCGTTCATAATTCATAAATTATTATAGTTTTGTCATAAGTT
>NW_022111373.1:78466230-78493770 GCF_000313985.2 Echinops telfairi | reverse complement strand
GCACCATCAGCTTTCTTCACCACCTTTGCTATGTTCACATTTTTCTTCAGCAATCGTTTTGGGAAGGTGTGCATCCTGGAATGCCAATTTAATAGAACAATGTGTTCTTGCAATGAGTAAGTGCTGGAGTGGAGGCCCTATGTATTGACCACTTCTTTCAAGGCAATTGTCTGCACCTCTTGGGGAGTGATTTCCATCATTTTCTTTTCGGTTTGTCAGACCTGTTGGAGCTAAGCATAAGAGGTCTTCTGAATCTGACTGTTGAATTTTTTTTAGTAAAACCAACACAGAACAGACAAAGCAGCTTGCCATCAGTAGTTTTGACATCGACACAAGCACATCTTGTCACGCATAGGATCCATACCTGGGAAGGTGGCCAGGCAGTTTTTGCCTCGAAGGTCCTCAGTCATTAGCTTGAGTTTTCTAAATGCAACTTCATCATTCTTCAGATCAACAAGGCTCACTTCAAAACTCCACCCTTGATGTCATCAGATGCAATTTTGGCTCTTTGAGTCCTGGTGGTGGTATGCTTCCACTGAGGGCTGTGAGCCGCATGGTTGGCAGTTCAAAACCACCAGCAGCTCCTTGGGTGAAAGATGAGCTTTCTATCTCAGAAACTCACAGGGGCAGTCTGAGTTGGAATTGACTTGATGGCAGTGAGTTTTGGTTTTGGGTCAGTATTATTTTGAGTTCTGTAGGGTCTAATGTTGCAGCTTGCTTGTGCTGTCCCTCTTATGATGAGTAGTTTGTTGGGTGTGTTAATTTTGAATTGTGAGATAATGCCCAATGAGGCTTTAACTGTGGGAGTCTCTTTTTGACCCCATTATACAAAGGGGGGTCTTCAAAAAGTTCATGAAAAAAATCTTTATTTTTCAGGTCCATTTTTCTCCCGTGAACTTTTTGCAGCTCCCACCCATGTATACTATGCTGAAGTCAATTGTATGTTAATGTTTCAGTGAAGACTTCCAGGAAACATACTCCCCCCTCCCCCACCAACTTTCTCATCAAATGCTTCAGCCAAGGCAGAACAATGTTCTTTTCTTTTCCTTCAGTCAGGAGCATGTTTTTCTGTACAGCAACAACAACAACAAACACTAGGAATATAGTCATTTTGGGTACTGCTCTCTTAGGACCATCAGTTCTAACTCCCAACCTCACAAGGGTTCAAGATTTGTCTTCTTCTCAGTTACCATTAAAACCCCATCGTGTGGGTTACTGAGCTCAGCCCAACTCCTTAGGATGAAGAGTCCCGGTCGCTTACATCACTCTGGTTTTCAATGGCTTTTGGTGATCTCCCTGATTAAAGATCATTCCATTATTGCTTTGCGCCATCAGGTTTTCAAGTGATGGAGGGCATCTCCCAGGCAGAAGAGAAATCCATTTTGTTTACGAGTTCTTGCCAACTCTTCCCACTAGGTCACTCTGCCCTTTCCAGGCAGCATGAGGACTTTCCCAGTGCTTGCTGCCTTTGCGCTCGACATTGCTCGGTGTGGCCTCTAATTGTCCCTTCCTCCAACAGGCTAGGAGTTCCTGAGGGCACGGAGCCTGGTTCATTCATCGTCAAGTTTCCAGGCCTTAGCAGAGGGCAGAGGGAGGGGAAAAGTGAAGAGGAGGGTTTGTACATGTGGGAGAAGAAGAGGCTACAGTGGAGCACAGTCCCTCAGCTCATGGGAACAACTGGGGTCCAGATTATCGGAGGGGCAAGCCCTACCTTTGAAAGGAGATGAGATGGATGCAATGGATGCCGAGCTTGAAGGCAAGCGTTCAAAGGTCTGCTCTCTGAGTGGCTGGGAACGGTGCTGGGAAGCCGAGCCTTCTGTTCAAAGTGAAATGAAGAAAAACTGAGAGGACCTCTTTGGCCCTTTCTGAAAATTCAGTGTCGTCAGAAAGGTGAATTCGAATAGGTAAAGCATGAAGTGAGCTCAGAACAGTAAAGTGAATATTAGCAGTAGCAGTGGATGATAGCAGTAGCCCGGAATTAATCTTCTAGACTAGTTTTTCACCATGTGTTCAGTTGAAATTGAGTTTCCTTAGGCATAGCCGAGAGACCCTTTAGGCCCTGGCTGGTGCCAGTGGTGAAGCTCTGGAACTACTGACCTAACGGTTGGTGGGACCAACTCATCCAGAGGGGCCGTGGAAGTATGGTCTGGTGAACTGCTTTTTGAAGGGCACAGGCTTAAAGACCTGCGGAGCAGCTGTGCTCTACACCGAGGGTTGCCTTGAGTCGGAGTCAACTGGGTGTCAACTAGCAACGACAAGCGTATTCTACCTCTGGGAGATTTTGATCAGTATCTGTGTTCTACTCAGGGTTCTGTGAATGCTCACCTATAAACTTACCAGCGGATCTCCTAGGCGATGCACCCAAACGTGGTAAGGTAGAGGAGCAGCCAAAAAGAAGAAGCCTCTTGACAAGATGAAGTGGCACGGTGGCTGCAGCAACGGACCCAAACATAAGAACAATTGTGAGGATGGTGCAGGACCGGGCAGTGTTTCTTTGGGTTGTACAGAGGGCTGCTATGGGTTGGAATGGATTCGATGGCACCTAGCAACAACACGCACCCAAACATAGCTGTAGTGTCTAAGGTACACACACACACACACACACACACACACACACACACACACGCACGCTGAGGAAGGGGCAGAGAACTGCACATTTTCAATAATCTTGCAAAGGCCAACTTGCTCCGAACTGTGTGTCCTATTGGCTTTCCATGGGGTCTAACATTTCCACCCGTGAGTCACTGTTTTGAATTAAGACATGGCCTGCTTTTTGAAAGACCAAGACTTTATACTCATTACCCTATGAATCTTGATTCTATCACTCAGTTAACTGCCACCTAGGAGAGATTAGGCGTGTCAAGATTGGGCACCCAAGCTAGGTAAAACTAAGTGTGCATGTGTGTGTGTGTTGAGCGGGCAGAGATGGAGATCAGCTAGGTGCTTCTACGTGATGGAAGGTACCGCGTTAGCACAGACTGTCTGTCTGGCTTTCCGTTCATTCGTCCGTTTGTCATACTGTGGTGGCAATGATGCTAAAAGCTCTGCCACTGTGATTTCCATGACCAATGGGGTCACCAAGGGTGGACAGCTTTCAGCGGAGCTACCAAATGAAGGCAGGCCCACTCTCCAAATTCAGCCAATGAGAACGTCCTGGATCACAACAGAACGCTGTCTGACTTCCGTGCTTTGGATACCTTCTCCGGAGAGCTCAGTGGATACAGGAAGGCGCCCTGTTTGGTGAAGCCGAGGGGTCTGCGGGCAAGGGCCCCTCCACGCACTGGATAAGTCCCACAGCTAAAAGAATGAACTTTCACGTGCTTTTGGGAGATTGGCGCAGGGCCAGGCCGTGTTTCCTTCTGTCATATGTACAGGTTGCCATGTGTTGGAGTGGACTGGATGGCAGCTATCAACCACAATCTAATTGGGAGGGACCCACCTATTTACCCAGTGGCTGCTCATGTTAGTCTTTCAGATTACGCCGCTTATCCAGAGCAGGTAGAAAGTAAGGAGTTCAGTCCGTGGCACGCGAAGATCTGTCCTGGTTTGTCCTTGACCGCCTTAGATGGTGCCGAGCTTTGCATTTGTCCCTGGTCCCTTTGTAATGGTGGATACTGAGGCCGTGGGCTAACACATGGAGCTCAGCATTGCTTTAGGGAACCTGGGGATAAGTCAGAGTCACAGAGAACACCGTCTGAGAAGGAAACTTTTATGGTTCTCAAAGGCCTGAGGAGAAATAAATACTGTGAAGTGGCCCCAGTTGTACCTGCTTCACAGCGGGCGGTGCGTTGTTTTTTTTTTTTGGCTCAGCCAATGTTAAGAGTCACCTACTTGTCCAAGTACAGGCAGCCTATAAAGACAAAGCTTTTTCAGTTGCCTTCTCTTGATGTGGATTATCAAACAAGGAGTGTCTGTGCTATCAAATAAAACCATCCACCCATCTGAACCAACTGAATCTAAGAGATTTAGACACGAAAGCTGCTTTTTCCCTGTAATTTTTTTTAAAACATTGATATAATACTATTGATATTCTGTTTTTTTTTTTTTAACGCTTTGTCTGTCTTCTAATATATGATGAAATGTGAGCTGAGCAATGATAATATAAACCAAAATAGTTCAGATTTTTATCTGGAACTCTGTAATTGAAAAAAGAACTTATATACAGGCATACCTCATTTGATCATGCTTTATTGCATTTCATTGATATTGCCCTTCTTCTCTAAAAACAAAACAAATGGAAAGGTTGTGGAGCCACCTTCTAGAGGCCAAGCCTGTGGGTGTTATCTTCCCAACGGCTTGTGCTCACTTTGTGTCCATGGTTACATTTTGGCCTTGCGATATTTCCCACTTTGTCGTACTGGTTTTGCACACTTCACAGACTGCGGTCGACTGTGGCCCTACCTTATCTAGGCACTGGGAAACCACACAAGGCCTGTGTGACCGAGCTTGCGCTAACTCTGGGGCATGCCCCTACGACTTCCACAGAGGACTACAGCCAAAGATATTAAAACTCAAACAAACAAACAAACAAAACAACCCACCCCACCAAAAAACTCACTGCCATTGAGTCACTGCCAACCTGCGGTGACCCTAGAGGACGCAGTAGAAGTGCCCCGGGGGTGTCTGACATGGAAACTCTCCACGGGAGTAGAAAGCGCATCTTTCTCCGGAGGAGCAGCAGGGTTTTAGATTGCGGATCTTGAGGTTAGCAGCGCAGTGCATAGCCACTCCTCCAGGAGGGTGCCTCTCCCTGGAGATACTAGTTGTGGTGACTTGCTATGGGTCTTCTAGAATGTCGGGAGGAATTACCTGAGAGAAAGAGACTTTAGGAGATGACTGAACTTTACGCCCGAAGCCAACTAGAATCTGTCCAGTTTTCAAAGGCGCACCTGGACTGCCCTTGTTCCAGGGCATTGAGCATCCCTGACTGCCAGGCACCAAATACCAGGAGGTGCTCTCGCCAGCACTTTGGACATCCTGTCCCCTTGTGGGAGGGAACGCGGCTTCGAAACAATCAGCTGCATGAGTGAAAGAGGAGGCTTTCTACTCTCATGAAGAGTTAGCACACAGGGGCAGTTCTATTGTATCCTATAGTGTGGCTACCAGTCAGCCTCCACAGTGAGTTTGGTTGGCTCCTTGTGAGCATGCACAGATCCTTCCTAACATAGAAACAGACACTTAAACCCTCTCTCCATCTTTCTTTCCATCTCACTCGAACTAGACACTGGTGACCACTGTCCTCCTGGTCCTCACCACACCCCTCTGTAAGCATTGAGTACTGCGTATTGTTGGGTGATAGGCATGGTGAGTTACATCTTGGACTGCTAACTGCAAAGTTGGCAGTTCAAGACCACCACCTGCTCTGTGGGAGAAAGATGAGGCTGTCTTCTCCTGTAAAGAGTTACAGACTCAGAAACCTGTGGGGTAGCTCTAGCCTGCCTTATAGTTGCTTGGACCCAGTGGCAACGAGTTTGGTTTTTGTTTTATTAGATAGCTTTTGAGTTGTTGCTGAACTGCTGCTGTATTTGGACTTGTATGTCAGCCTTACGCTTCTCTCTGCCCTTAGTAATATTGAGCACAGTTTCCAATACATACCTAATTTGCTAGTTTCAGATTTCTTGTGACTTGTTGCAATGTTTTAATATTTGTTTTCTAAGAAGATTTTTAAGAAAAAAAAGCTTTTCTGGTTTATCTATCAAATGTGGAATTTGACAACAGCTTTTGTTTTAAATGTAATGGAAATGTGTAGAGCTATTATTCTTAGCAGGTGTAGGTCCCTTTGCTCGGGCCCCACCAGCCAGGGCTATAACTGAAGTTCAATCACAGTAACAAAGCAGCTTGAATTCAACTTTCACAGTGAAATTCACGGGACATCTGTTCTCAAAGCTGCCCTCTTGTAAGATAACAGCACAGGATCTTTTTTCCATTGAGGACTTTTTGGAGGACTCCGGTCATGAAGCATTGTTCTTTCCTGGGACTTCCAGCACTGGCTGTTTAGCAGGGTCATCTCCCCTTCCTTCCTTATCCTGGCCACTGCCCCACCACCCTCCCCAGATGTCTCCCCACCAGCAGGGCCCCCAGACTCGCAATGACCTGCGGGGGGCTCGTCTCAGCTCTTGCTTCCCTCCACCGATCCTGCACATTTGTCTTCTCATTCGTCTCGGTTCTGACACTCCTCCCTCGGACTTGGGCTCGTTGTTAGGTACTGTTGCAGCGATTCCCGTTCATGGTGACCCCGTGTGATGGAGTAGAAAGGCCCCTTGGGGTTTGCTGGAGGAGCCCTGGTGTCCCAGGGGATAAGCACTCAGCTGCTAACGGAAGGGCAGCACTTTGAACCCACCAGCTGATTCACAGGAGAGGGACATGAGCCTGCTTTTAGGAAGATTGGCGCTCTGTCCTGTAGGGTTTCTGTGTTAATGACCCCGGAGCCAGCCCCTGACTCGTGTGGACCCACTGCACAATGAAACAGTCTGCCCAGTGCCTCATGCTTGCTTCTTGGTCGAACTGCCTCACTCCAAAGGGCTTTTATTGGCTGCTTCTCAGAAGTAGATGGCCAGGCCGTACTTTTTCCTCTCTCCATCTGGACACTCTGCTGGATGCTCAGCTTCATAGTGTGTGTTAGTCAGGGTTCTCTAGAGAAATAAAACCAAGACACTTATGAATATATATAGATGTAGCTATGGATTGGTTTATACAGTGAGAAGGAATATAGCAGTTAATTAGTCCACACAGCAGTACAGAGGGCTCAGTTCAATGTTCAACTCACTTTCTTGGAACAGTTAATATACTGGAAGTCCTTCAACTCATGGGCTTCTAGTCCAAGGTCAAGGAAGCAGATAGCAGAGTCTTCCCCCAAGCATGACAGGCAGAGTCTGCCTGCAGGCAGCAAACAGCAGGGTGGGTCAGCAACAGTCAGTAGCACGGCAGCTTAGCGAAGCAGTCCCTGATGGGATCTTGAACTCCAGCAATGCATGGCGAACTCTAGAAATGCATGGTGGCAGGATCTACCCACCTCAAGCTCAAGTGATGTACGCCCCAGCAGTGTGGTGAGTCAGGTCTTGAAGGAGTCTGAAGCTTTAGTGACACGATGCACATGGCTTGGCCCACAGGTAGTGGAGCACACGAGCTCCAACAACAGCATGCTGGTCAGAGCAACAGGGAGGAAAAGAGAAGATGGGATGCTGGCAATATTTATCTCTGTCACCCTCCAATCAAGCTGCAACCCGATTAAACTCCACCCACATATTCCTATTGGCCTAGTTGGCACAATAAACCTAACTATCACATAGTAACCTACAAGTGTCCATTGACAGATGGTTGGTAGCCATGCAAGAAGTGCATTGAATGGAACTTGAACCTGGGTCTGCTATATGGAAGGTGGGGATTCTACTACAGAACCACCAATGCCTCTATATAATAGGTTCCCAAAGTCCAAACCCACTGCTCTCCAATCCATTCTGACTCATGTTGACCCTGCATAGCAGGGGTGGTGGTGGATGCCATCGAGTTGGTTCTGACTCATAACGACCCTGTGCACAACAGAAGGAAACCCTGCCCAGTCTTGCGTCATCCTCACAATTGTGCTTATTTTTTAAAAATTTATTTTATTATTTTTTTATTGTGCTTATTTTTGAGCCGATTGTTTGCAGCCACTGTGTCACTCGTCTTGTGAATGGCCTTCCTCTTTTTCGCCGCCCCTCCACTTTACCAAACATGGTGTCCTGGTGAGAACAGGATTTAGAAAACAAAGGCTCTCCACCTTTCTCAGGTCCTGCGATTCCTTGAGACTCTGACAGAAGGTATGCGTGCTCTTGTCAGAAAAATGCACTTGCACACAACATTTTGCCCGTGAGCCTATGGTGCTCATGAATTCTATACAGTCTACCCACGGATCATATGTTAGGAATTCCTGGCTTAATGAATGTTGCCATAATCCATAGGCGTTTCCCATAGGGTGAATTACCTTTCTCTTCTCAAAGTAAAAAATGGGCCATCCTGTAGCTTACAAAATGGGAGCAAACGTCTAAGCGAGGCTCTCTCCTCTCTAGGCCCCAGCTCAAGTGCTCCTTGCTCAGCCTGCATTCCTGACTCCCCTGGGGGACAGTGCCAGGATGCCTGCCTCCCACTTTGTTTCTGTAAGTTGTTCAGCCGCTCAGCACATCCAATCTTTCTTAGACTGAATTCAGGCTTTCAGGCCTCAGCAGATGAACAAACGAGTGAGTTTTCACACCTGCCAGCTACTGGCTCAGCTTCAGCTGCATGTCCCTCTTGCCTGTGTGTGCGATGCGTTAACTTGCACTAACTTTACAAAAACGAGTGGGAAAATATACCCACTATCATTGAATTGATTCCAACTCATGCTATTGTTGTTGTTAGATGCCATTGAGTTGGTTCCGACCCATAGCGACCCTATGCACAACAGGACACACTGCCCAGTCTTGTACCTTCCTCACAATTGTTCCTGAGCTTGAGCCCATTGTGGCAGCCACTGTCGACCCACTGTGTTGAGGGTCTTCCTCTCTTTCACTGCCCCTCTACCTAGCATCCTTCTCCAAGGACTGGTCTCTCCTGACATAGCCAAAGTATGTAAGACAAAGTCTTGCCATACTTGCCTTCAAAGGAGCACTCTGGCTGTACCTCTTCCAAGAAGGATCGGTTTGTCCTTTGAGCAGTCCATGGAACTTTCAAGATTCTTCCCCAGCACCACAATTCAAAGGTATTAATTTGTCTCCAATCTTCTTTGTTCAGTGACCGACTTTCGCATATAAAGCAATTGAAAATACCATAGCTTGGGTCATGCACAGCTTAGTCCTCAAAGTATCATCCTTGCTTTTCAACACACAAGAGGTCTTGTGCAGCAGATTTACCCAATGTTAATCTGTCTTCATCAATGTCTTTGATCTTTTGACTGCTGCTTCCTTGGCTCATAGTGACCATAAATGCCGGTGTCAAGGGTGTGAATCTCTATGGGAGCAGTTAGCCTGCTCTCCTCCCTCAGATTGGCTGGTAGGTTTGTGTCCTGGGAAAATAGGAAAATAAAAATTAGATATTGGTGAAGAAGCTAGGGTTCGATCATCTCAATACAATCATATTTGCTGTAGCATCAATTCCAACTTACAGTGACCCTATAGGACAGAGCGAGACTGCCCCCAGGGTTTTCAAGGCTGTAAATCTTCACGGAAGCACTTAACCACATCATTCCTCCTTGGGGCAGATGGTGGGTTCAAACCCTCAAGCTTTGGGTTAGCAGCTGAGCATCTCACCACTGTACCATGAGGGCCCATGTGTTAGTCTGGGTGGACTAGAGAAACATTCACAGACACTCATGTGTATAAGAAAGAGCTGTATATAAAAGAGCAATTATATATTAAGAAAACATCCCAGCCCAGTCCAGATCAAGTCCGTAAGTCTGATATTAGCCTATATGTCCCATACAATCTATAAATTCCTCTTCAGACTCATGAAACACATGCAATGATGGCGAATACAGGAAGATCACAGGCCAGTGGGTGGAAAGTCTTGTGGATCCAATGGTGGTGTAAGTATTCCAGCACTGGCAGGGGCCCTCACGTGGCTCCTCCAGCTCCAGGGTACTAGCATAGCTCCATGTGTCTTGTCAGCAGGAAGTGTCACAGGGAGTGAGCATTTGTCCTGCCTCCAGTGAGCTATTTATCTTCGTAATGCCTCCAAATGCGGTCATCAAGCTGTGACCTGATTGACAGTCTAAACTCTACCCCTTCACTCTTAATAGTTTCAGATTGACAGCAGATTATGTAACTACCACAGCCCCTAATATAGTTATCAGCTGTCCCTAACCAGAGAATTGTCAGCCATTAGTTTGACCTCACTAAATGTAAGATGGTGCTGAATTCCATTAATTGGGGAAAACAAAAATCAAGTACATGTGAGGAAAACTAGAATACATATCATTGAAAATTCTGACTACAGGTGAGTATATAATCAGGGATTGGGTGGTAGAAACCATAAATGTGCTTGGTAGCTAGCTGAAAGATTGGCAGTTTCAGGCTATCCAGAGGCACCTCCAAAGAAAGGCCTGGCGATCTACTTTGGAAAAATCGGCCATTGGAAACCACGTGTGTGGCATGACTCTCACCCATGTGGTTACCATGAATCAGAGTGGATGTGATGGCAGCTGGCTTTGAACTCGGGGTGCAGCTTTTGGCTCTCTGGGAGAGGACCATTGGAGCCCTGGTGGTGTAGTGGGTTATGCATTGGGCTGCTAATCGCAAGGTCAGCCGTTTGAAACCACTAGGCACTCCCTAGGAAGAAAGATGAGGCTTTCTACTCTCGTAAAGATGTACAGTCTCAGAAACTCACAGAGACAGTTCTGCTCAGAGTGCTGTGCTTTGGGGCTAACTTGCCATGCGAGTGAGTTTGGTCCCTGTAAGAGGGCTGTTTACTCTTGTTGCAGATGTTGTGTGGGGCTTGTGAGGATGCATTATGTCTAAAGCCTGGCCCCGGGGACTTCCTCTGGTTCACAAATGTGTTGCTCCAACCGATCCCCCATCTCAGTGTTTCTGAAACATAACCTGCTCCTTGCTGTGTTGGGGGCCCCTCTGCATCCACGCACAGAGCTGCTTTCCTCTGCCATTATTCCTACCCACCCACCCCACAAGTCCCCGCTGGCCCGTGCATGGCTCCGCCCATTGGTTAGATGTTTATGGCTGTATCCCAGCCAGACTGTGAGCTCCTTAAGGACAGGGGCCGGGTCTCTTGTATTGGAATAATTCTTCTCTGGGTGGGGCTGGATAGGGCTTTGCCTACGCTGAGTACCAGTGAACAGACTTTCAGACTTGGGAGAGGATTTAGAGATCTTGTTACCAATGAGGAGATAGATGCCTTCGTAGAGGTGGTATCCTGCCCAGGATGATCGAGTGATTGAGTTTTGTCACAACCACGAAGGGTGCACCCAGCTGCCATCGGGTTGATCCGGATTCATGGCGATCCCAAACCCACAGCCAAACTCACCGCCATCAAGTTTACCGGACTCATGGCAACCCGATAGCACAGGGTAGAATTGTTCCTGTGAGTGTCTGAGACTGTAACTCTTTACAGGAATAGAAAGCCCCATCCTTTCTCCCGAGGATGGCAGGTGGTTTCGAACTGCGGACCTGTGGTTAGCAACCCCATGAGTAAGCACTCCGGCTCCAGGGCTCCTGGGACAGGGATTTCAGTGGCTGCTTGTTCAGAAGCAGAGCTCCAGGGCTTCCCTTCCAGCTGCAGCTCCACCGGCCTTTCTCCCGACACTGACCACGGGAACAGTTTGCACCACCCAGGGGCTCGTGAAGCCTGTTCCAAGCGGATTAATCACATACGTGCGATTGTAAAGAGGCCATTCAATCTGTGTAGAGAAAGCTTTTAAGGGCTTAATCACTTTGTCTGTGAGCCAGTATATCCTGCGGAAGACAAGACATTTGCGAATGTAGGCTGCACCATTTCAGACTGCCCGGCTCCCCTTGCCCTGCCCACCCCCATTAGGCTGCATTCATGAGAGCTTATCCAACCGTCTCTGTGTTGTTTCTTTGCTAATCTTAGGACATCTCCCTGCACCCCTGAGTTTGCCAAAAAATGCAGCGCTTTGCTTTCAAGCGGCCCAGTCCAGCATTGTTCAGGTAGATCATTCTAGTCGGACCCAGCTCTGGAGATCCTGCCTGGTGTGCCCACCCTTAAGGTGATTTCCACAGTACTTTCTTCTGACCCGTTGTCATTGTGCTAGCGCAGAAGAGTGTTACTTGACCTTGGCCTCACCGCCCAGCTGCTTGACTGCCCCTTGCCGCCTCCTCTGGGGAGTACATATTTCCCCACGAACTTTTGAAGCCCTGTCATATAATTTGACACCCTTAAGTTAGTGTGTTAGTCTGGGGTAGACTAGAGAAACAAATTCTTGGATGCTCATATGTGTGTAAGAGAGTTTTATATAAAAGAACAATTGTATATTGAGAGAACAGCCCAACCCAGTCAAGATCAAGTC
Organism: Echinops telfairi; assembly: GCF_000313985.2. NCBI lineage: Eukaryota > Metazoa > Chordata > Mammalia > Afrosoricida > Tenrecidae > Echinops > Echinops telfairi. Next base: position 78,481,778 of record NW_022111373.1, on the reverse strand, counting down.
CACAAGTCTGGTGGGTATTACCCCATATGTCGATACCAGTCCATAAATTCCCCTTTAGACTCCCGCAGCCATGCAATAACGCAGAATGCAGGAAGATCCCAGTCCAGTGGGTGGAAAGTCTTGTGGATCCAGTGGTGGTAGAAGCATCTCCGCGCTGGGGTGGGTCTCCACGTGACTCCTCCAACTCCGAGGCCATGTGGCTTGTCAACAAGAATGTCTCGAAGGGAGTGAGTGAGCGTCCTGCCTCCAGCGAGCTACTTATCTCCTTGGTGCCTCCAAATGAGGTCATCAAGCTCCGACCTGATTGACAGGCTAAACTTCACCCCTTCGTTCTTAAGTTTCAAGTTGACAACAGATTATGTAACTACCACAGTTAGTAGACACGACCCCGGGTGGCAGAACTGGATCTGCAGTGGGCTGCTAACCCACAAGGTCAGCAGTTTGAAACTGCGTGCTACTCCACGGGACAGAGATGAGGCTTTCTGCTCCTGTGAAGAATAACAGTTTTGGGAAACCCACACGGGCCGTTCTGCACTGTCTCACAGGGTCGCTTTGAGTTGGAAGGGACCCAAAGGCAGTGAGTTGTAGCGAGAGGTCAGTGTGTGGAGCTCGGAATTGACTTTGTGCTTTAGATGCAGAAGGTTGCCCACTGATGCAGCAATAGACTTGAGCCAGTGGTAATTGCTTCCCCCTTTTGAATTTTAAACTGGAAGTGGAAAATTCACCTCCGTAAGAATCCAATAAAATCTCGGTTCTCAAAGTATCAGACTCTCGTGCTACCAAGATCCCTGGCTCTTCTGCTGGGCCATCAAGAATGGGGATCTGAACTGGGCTCCTCCCATTCTGATCATCCAACCCCTTCAGGGTCCAGTACCCACTGAGTCATTTTGATCTGGCGGCTATTTAGCGGGTCTGAAGGAATGCATTGGAAACAAAGATTCATGTCTTAAAGCAACTCGTTTGAAGATGGTTAATCTGTAGTAATAATATTAACCAGGTGGTGTTGAGTGGAGCCGACTCCTGGTGGAGTGGACCTGTGCTCTGTAGAATTTTGCTTGCTGTTGTTCAGGTTTTTATTGTCACTTGGGAGAAAGTTTTCAGAGCAAATTAGCTTTCCGTGCACCAGTTTATGCACATTTTGTTTTGTGACATTGGCTGCAGCTCCCTCACCCTCCGGTGTAACAGTGTCTTTTCCCTTTTCCTCCCTCGGCTCCACATTTCTGTTCACTCTCCTTTCCTGCCCCTTCCCGTCTCTGAGATTTGTTTTCTAGCAAACGCTGCCCTCTTGGTCCCGTGGGCTTGATGGGTCTGCTCCTCCCTGTAGTTATTACGAATTTTATAGGCCTGCCTGTCCTGTAGCTGGAAGTTGATCCTCCGGGGAGGGGTCACTCCAGGCCTGAAGGCTGTCTAAGGGCCCCAGCCTTGTGGGTTTCACTGTCTTGATCAGGCCTGCAAAACTGGTCTTTGTCATGGTTTTGAAATTTGTTCTACATGCCGAGACCCCCCCACCTCCACCCTCCACTTCCCCCGCCTCAGTCCAGAAACTTCTTTTGTGATCCTCCTCACAGCGGTCAGTGGTGTAGCAGCCGGGCACCATCCAGTTCTTCAGGTCTCCGGGTAGTGGAGGCTGTGGTTCTCAGTGTCCATTAGTCCTTGGGACTAATTCTTTCCTTGAATCTTTGATTTCCTTTTTCTCTGGGCAGGGAGAGACAAATGGTTGCTTCTTTGATTGACTGTAAGTTTTTTTGGTTATTGTTGGGGGGTGATTTCCGGAAAAAACCAGAAAACCTCTTAGATAAATTCTAAAAGAGCTGTAACACTTGCTTGTAAGTTTTTAAGACCTTTCTCCTAAGAATTTTTGATAGTTGATTTTGTGAGTGTGTATTTTTCTAAGGCACCCAAACCTCCAGCTTTTTGGTTAGCAGCTAGTGTTTATTATTAACTCACACTCAAAAAACTCACTGCCAACAAGTCAGTGCCTGACTTAAAGTGACCTATAGGACAGGGTAGAACTGGCCCTGTGAGTTTCTGAAACTGTAACTCTTTACAGGAGAAGAAAGCGCCTTCTTTTTCCCTTAGATCAGCTAGTGGTTTTGAACTGCTGACCTTGCAGTTAGTAGCTCAAGGTATAAGTCATCACTGTGCCCCCCAGGGCTCCTGTTTCCTATTCAGGAATAATAATGAATACTAATGGCAGCTAGCATTGATGGAGTGCATGTAATAGGCACTAAGTATTTTCTCCTTTTACTCTGGGTAACTACTGCCTCATCTTCACAACAGTGAGGTAGGCCCTGCTTGACAGGTGAGGAAACTGGCCTAGGGAGGTTAGGTAATAGGCCCAAAGGCACACCGAACACTGCAGGGCTCGTATTGGCCACGGCTTCTGGCCTGCCTTCCCAGCTCAGCGGCTTCGCTTCCTGCGAGCCCGAGTATTTATATCACAAAAGGCTTTGTGCTCAGGTGAGGGCAAGCCAACTCTGGGTGCACACCCCAATTCGGCTACTTCAGGCTGCTCCTTCTCTGTCAAGGCCTGCAACTTGGCTTTTCTCACCTCTTAGAGAAGGTGAGGGCGGGTACGGAGGAGGGCCCCTTCTCTGAGGTAAGCAGGGAAGGACCATTAAAAAGGAATCTCCTTCAAACGGGGGTCGAAATTTCAGAAGCAATAATGGTGGAGACAAGATTCTGAAAATGAAACTGAAATCATGGAAACGAGTCACCAGTGTACATAATGTCGACTTTATTTCCTTGGCTAACAGGTAGCTGGGAATCATGTTAGGTGCCTGGGCTTCCGAGGAAGCCTCAGCTCTGCCACGTCCGGTGTGACCCTGTGCAAGTTTTGTTTCTCATCTCCCTGCTTTTAGAAGGACATGTTGGACCGCTCACTGCAAGGGCAGCAGTTCAAACTCCCCAGTCACTCTGAAAGAGAAAGATGAGGCTTTCTACTCCCATAGAGAGTTACAATCTCAGAAACCCACAAAAACCAGTCTAGACTCTCCTACAAGGATGCAGTGGGTTGGAATTGCCTCACTGGCAGTGAGTTGTTTTGTTGTTGTTGTTTTTTTTTGGGGGGGTGGCGTGTTCATGTGTAATAAGGGAGACTTTTAACAAAATTGATTAACTGCACAACAAGAGACCTAGGACATCACCATATTTTCAAAGAGCTTGATTTTTATTACAAATATCCAAGAGCCTCTTTCATTTCCTCCTGGCATGGCGATATTTGAATTCTTCACCTATCATAATGTTTTTTTCTTTTACACTTGTTCATGGGTCTTTAACACATTCTCAGGAACGCTGGTGGAGTACTGGTTATGAATTGGGCGGGCTGCTCTCCTCAAGGGCAGCAGTTCAAAACTGCCAGCCTTGGAAACCCAGGGTGTGGGTGGGAGGGGGTCAGTTCTAGCTAGTTTTATAGGGCCGCTATGAGTTGGAATCATCTCAAAGACCCTGAGTTTATTTTGGTTTTGTAGTATGTTCTTAGAAGCTCAGGTGGACAGTGGTAAAGCACGTGGCTGCTGTCCTAAAGGTGAATGGTTGGCACCCACGGGTACTCCACTGGAGAAAAGACCTGGCTATTTATAGCCGAGGAGACCCCGTGGGTCAACTCTCTGTCACGTGGGGTCACCATGAATTAGGATGCACGACACTAAGAAATGATTGCCTGGATTAGTCATCGACAATGATCTCATGTCAATTTTCTCTACTTTATGAAAAATAGCATACTTTTCAAAGGTTTCCAGTATCACTTAAGTTTATTTAAAACCCAAGAGGAAAGCGAATTTTGGAAATGATGAGGGCAACAAATGTATAGATGTGCTTTACACAATTGATCTATGTATTGTGATGAATTGTATGAGCCCCAATAAAATGACTAAAAAAAAATCCAAAAGAAAAAGAAAAAAAACACCCCACAACAATGGTGACAATACTTGATAACCATACCAAGACCAAGACAAAACCCAAAACCCAAAACTGCTGCTTTGCAGAGAAAGATGGGGCTTTTTACTCTGGAAAGAGTTACAGTCTCAGGAACTCACAGGGGCAGGTCTACCCTGTCCTAAAGGGTCACCTTAAGTTGGCGTTGATTCGATGGGCAGTGAGTTTTGGGTTTGCAGAGATGGGGAGGCTGGAGACTAGACGTCCGCAGTAAGGATGGGGAGGGGGCTGGGCTGCTTGCATTTGATTAGCTTTTTAAGTGTTGGTTAAATTGTGGAATAGAGTTATATTTAGCTAGCTGTTGCTTCTTGGGGTAACCTTGTAGCAGCGGGGCTGTGAAAATGAATATTCTGGTGATAAGGATTTCTGACACATTTCTTTTAAGACCCCTGCGAGGGAGGGGATCTTATAAAATGCCCCACACCTGCCCTGGGCACCCTCTAGCCCTCCAACTGTAGTTATCAATAACAGTGGTAATATATGAACATTGCCAGCTTATTGGTTTTGTACCAGGCCTGCAAGTCCAAGATCATTAGCATGTTCAAAGGTAAAACTTGTCATTAATTTGATCTTGAGTATCAAGGGCTCAAGTAGAAAGAAAATGTTTTGAAAATGATGATGGCAACAAATGTACAAATGTGTTTGACACAGTGGGTGGATGCATGGGTTGTGACAAGAGTTGTAAGAGCCCCCAATAAAATGATTTTAAAAATCGATTGAGTCACATTTTAGACATCTACATTTAGCAGTCCAAAATGCAAGAAACCCAGAATTCCATACAAAGAACTGACTTTTTTGGGGGTGTAAGAGGAATGCAGTTTCTACTTTCTATTGTAATGTAAGAGCATTTTTTGTAGGTGTTATATTGAAAATGGCCTAAGAATTTTCTGCAGCCCTAAAAAGCAACGAAAGACATCTGGGCATTATGGATGCCTTCTTTCAAAATCAAACTCTCTGCCTTCAAGTCGGTTCTGACCCAACAGTGACCGGTAGACACGTGAGAGCTGCCCCGTGGGTTTCTGAGACGGTACCTCTTTACGGGAGTAGAACGCTTTGTCTTTCTCCTGTATACAGGCCTTATAAGTCTGAAGTACTATAGCATTTGCGTCTTAATATTTCTTTGATAAAACTTCACCTCCTATAAAACCTGAAAATTGTGGCTATTCCCGAAAGCGCCAAACCAGTCCCTAGTTGCTGCCAGTAAGACTTTGGAAATATTTTGGCATTTCCTTTCCCAAGAAAAATTTTCAGAAAAATGCAGTATGATTTGTTTTTTTAAGTACTTTAGCGTGCAACATTTTAAAATTCCAAGTGGAGAACTTCAGCATTAAAACATAGAATGGAAAAAACAAAACAAAACCCCCAAAATAAAATGGAATACAGGGCATGGCATGTATGTGTGCCGAGCTACAACATACAAAGGATGCTGGCAGTCAGAATGTCTAGCAAGCACAGACTTCTGTCTTGAATTGGTGCCACGGCATAGTACATCCTGCAGCCCTGCAAGTGAGCACAGAACTTACTGCTCTTCACTGTGAAAGAATCATTCATATGGAGGAAACCCAGATGGAAATACAAATTTATATGTATACACACACAGATGCATAACTGTGTTAGACAGGGTTCTCTAGAGAAACAAAACCAGGACACTTATGATTATATATCTACATCTATCTGTCTATCTATCTATCTATCTATCTATCTATCTATCTATCTATCTATCTATCATCATCTCACATTGAAATAAACAACTAATTAGTCCACAGAGAAGGACAGAGGGCTCAGTTTAACTCACTTCTGTGAGACAGTTAATATACTGGCAGTCCTTCCACTCACGAGGGCTGTTGGGTGCAAGTCAAGGAAGCAGACAGTGGAGTCTTCTGTAGGGCAATATAGGCAGTCTGGCTACAGACAGTAAAAAGTAGAGCAGGTCACTAACAGCCAGATGACAGGGTCCAACAGTCCCCAGCTCAAGTGATGTATACACCAGCAGTGTGGTGAAGCAGGTCTCCAAGGAACCTCAAACTATAGCAACACAGACCACTGTTGGGTGTCCCATGGGTAGTGTAGCTCACAAGTTGAGGCGGAGAATTAGCTAAGGCAGCTACACACTTGTCCGATCACCAGAGAGCAAGAGACAGACAATCGAGGTTTGCTGAGCCATTTATCTCTTTGCCCTTCAATTAAACTGCAACCTTATTAATCCCACATGTGTCTATTGGCCAGGTGGGCACAATAAAACCTACCTATCATAATAACAAATATATGTAATTTGGTTTTAAGTCAGATGGTTTGATTGAGTATATGTTGGCTCCAAATTATTTTCTCCACAACTCATCTAGGAAATTATGACATGGCTTTTAGAAGGTTCGGGGCTGAGGTTGAGAACTGTGGGGAATTTTTAGTGTTAGTTTGTACACTAAAACCCGGAAAAGCTGGAAGCCACAGGAGGAAAAACCAGATAAATATTGTGCACTAGCAGGAGAGGTAGGAAAGTGGTCAGACTGCAGCCTGTCAAGATGGAAAACTCGCAAAATCAAAAATAAACCCAAAACATAAAACCTCATTGCCAATGGAAAACTAAAAAAACAAACCACCAACCCCCAAAACATAAAACCTCACTGCCATTCAGTCATGCCTATTCATAGTGACCTCGTAGGGCAGGCAGAACTGCCACTGTAGGGTTCTGAAGAGACTGCTGCGGGAGTGAAAAGCCCTGCCTTTCTCCCAAGCAGCAGCTGGTGGTTTTGAGCTGCTGACCTTGGGGTTAGCAGCCCAGTGTGTAACCCCTACACCACCAGGGCTCCCAGGAAAAAATCCTAAGGCCTGGAAAAACCAGGTAATCCGTGGCACTACCTGCAGACAGTAGAAGAGGCAGGAATAATGAAATATGAGTTATTAAAAATAAAACAAATGATAAATAGCCTGTAATACAGCCCAGGCCACAACACCTTTTAAGGATAGCCAGTGGCACAGTGGGTCTGGCATTGGGCTGCTAAGCCTCAAGACAGGCAGTTCAACCAGCAGATGTGGCAGGCTACTGTGGTAGAAGAGCAGCTCTGCTCTGTTCTTGAAGGTCGCTGTCTGTAAGGTCAGCGGGTTGCAATGGGATGTCACATTTTAGGTGATGTCTTAGTATCAGTGGAGGTCAGGCTAATGCAGTAGACCTTGTCCTGAGAGAAAAATGAAAATAAATGGAGAAACTGGATCTCTCCTAAAACTGTTAAATAGGATTCTGTATGCGCTTCCAGCTCACACCATCTCACAGCGTAAAACCAAATCAAACTCATGGCATCGAGTTGATACCAACTCATAGTGCCTCCTAGCAACCCTACAGAACATAGTATAGAGCTGCCCCTGGTGGTTTATGAGAATGTAACTTTTTCTGGGAGTAGAAAGCCTCATCTTTCCCCTGAGGAGTGACTGCAGGTTTTGAACTGCTGATCTTGAGGTCAGCACTATGCCACCAGGGCTCCTTGTCACTGTAGGCACACTCATACGAGGAGGCACAAACCAGAATTTTTTTTAAAGCTATGTATTTTAAAAAAGCAATATTAAAAAAAAATTATAGTGAAGATTTTTATGAATAATATCCTTTTTGTTTCTTGATACAAATGTCGTCATATGGTAGTTCTCAGTGAGAGTCATCAGGGGAGTATGTGCCATTGTCGAAAACCTCTGCGTAATAGTTTTAATACTTTGTACTACTTCAGCTTGACTAGCTGTAATTCTTCAGCTAGAATGTCTGGTTTTAAGTGCTATTTGAACATGGTTTGGAAGTGTGTCACTGCTGAAAAAGGCTGCTTCTAAGATACATGGACTGTAATAGAAGTGTGCTGTTAACTGCAATTAAAAATCAGGAACTGATATTTTAATCTCACTCCAATTATGCAAAGGTTTTCCTGTTTGTGTGCTTAAAGATAGTAAATTCTTTTCTTTCCTAATGTCAATGAATTTTTCTGTAAATTAATCATAAGTTGTTGCAGGTTTAAATAGAAAATTACAAAATGCCTATTTTGGAAGATTTACAAACTAGGTTAGAAGCCTCCTCCACGCCCCCCCACCCTGCCCCAAAGGGAAAAATAAGTCTTGTATCCATGTGGGTGTTTGTAAGTGGCCAAGCTTAAACCGTGGAAATACTTACAAATAGCTCTTTAACGACAATGTTCTTACTATCCCGTACACTATCTCTAACCTGACTTTCTTTTGTAGTGCCTTTTCTTTTCCACTTAATAAGATATCGTGCTTATTTCTAAAAAGCAGATGTGCAATGAAGGCAAGCAAACCACCTGCTAGGTAAAGGCAGTCGAGTTTGCCCGGAAAAAAGCCAGCATGCTTGAAAGACTTCTGTTTTGGTGGGAGAAAATCGTGCGGGAGGCGTCGAGGTTGTGACAGCTTTTGAGAGCACTCTCCCAGATGCTAACCTGCAAACCTCAGTGTGGTGAAATGTTTCCTAGTCACTTCCCGTCTCTCCACAGAGGTGTGAAGTGTGGCCACCGTGGGAGCTCTTGTGTGTAAGCAGCTCACCATGGTGGCTGCTGCCCTGTGCAACTCTGTGTGCTCTGTGGGCTCTGAGTTCCTGGTGGCAGTGTCTGGCCCATGGGTGGCACAGTACATACATTCCACATGTACTGTCACATGTACTTCTTGTTGTAGCTGCTGCCCTATCAGAACGGTATCATGGGTGGGGTTTATGCGCCACCAAAAGGTTGGTATTTCAAAGCCACCCAGCTTTACAATGGAAAGTCCTGATCAGCGATTTCTGCAAAGATTACCCATTGCTGTCGATTCCCACTCATAGCGATCCCATAGAATGGGGTCCAACTGGTGGGTTCATACAGCTGATCTTTTTGGCTAGCAGCTGGGGACTTAAGGGAGAAGACGAGGCTTTCTACACCTGTGAAGAGTTCCAGTCTCAGAAACCTACAGGGGCATTTCTATAGGGGCAGGTCCTATAGAGTTGCTATGAGTCAGCATTGCCTCAATAGCAGTGAGTTTGGTTCTTAGTTTTGGGGTGCCTAACCTCTGTGCAACCAGGATCCCTTCCCATAAAGATTACAGCCCTGAGCCAGTCTGCTCTGTAAGCTGCAGGGCCACCATCCCTGGAAGTGACCTGAGGGCCACTGTGTTCTGCTTTTGTTTTTGATGGGGCCCTGTCATTGCTCATACGTACTCAGTTCTACCACCGAGCATCCTTTATATTATGAAAGAGGTAACTCACTCATGGATCACATTTCTCCATAATTCTCATCAAAAAGCGTTTTGTTTTTTTTGGGTTTTTTTTTGGTGTGTGTACTTGACTGTCGGAGAAAATTTAGCAAGTACCATAAGTTGAGTCTTGGAAAACATCTGCATTTTTCTCTAATTGTATAGCAAATCTCCCACACAGCTTAATTTCTTCTAGTGTTTGCTCCTTAAAATATTCACCCGTGTCTTCAACAGTGTTTGCCTATCAAGGAACGCCTTTTAGTTTCTTGCTTTTCTTATTTTCTGCATATTATTTCAGCCATTTTTTAACCACTGCGTTGTTATAGTAATGTATTTCTTCTGCTATTTAGTAGAACTCTTGAAAGGGCTTTCTGATTGTTATCAGGCTTAGTGGCTGCTTTGTGAAGGCCTGCACCAGCGGTTGGCATGACTGTAGGCATAGTGTAAAATTGCTTATATCTTGAAACATGCTCTTCTTAGAGGATAAGGGTCATAGTCTATGATTTTTAAAAACAAACCCTATCATTGAGTCAAGGAGCTGGTGGTGCTGTGGAGGGAGCATTGGACCGCTAACCTCAAGTCAGGGGTTCAACCCCCCCCAGTGGTTCTATAGAGAAATGATGGGAGAAATCCACTATGAGTTAGCATTCATTCAATGGCAGTGACTGGCCAATGCTCATGGAGTCAATTCCAACTCATAGCAACCCTATAGGTACAGAAGTAAAATGACTCTCTGGAGTTTCTGAGACTATACACTTTTATAGCGCACACAGCCTGTCTTTCTCCTGTGGAGCAGCTGGACTGGTGAACCAGTCTAGTAACCCCATGCCTACTGCACTGCCAGAGCACCTAGCGGTTCTGACAAACCCCAACCAAACCCAGTGCCGTCGAGTTGATTGTGCCACATACACGGCTGTCGCAGGCTTTGTGAGACTATAAATCTCTATCGGAGCAGACACTTTCATCTCCCCCCCGGGAGTGGCTGGTAAGTTTGAACCTGTCCTGTGGCTAGCGGTTTAATGCCTAATGCACAGTGCTGCCAGGGCACCTGATGGCCTATGATGTTGCTGCTGTTGTTAGGTACCATTGCATCAGCTCTGACATAGAAACCCGATGCACAACAGAATGGGCCGCTACCTGGCCCTGGCCCATCCTCACAATTGTTCCTATGTTTGAGCCCATTGTTACAGCCACAGTATCGGCCCATCTCATTGCTCACTGACGCCCTTCCTCGTATCCGCTGTCCCTCTATTTACCATGCATGACATCCTTCTCCCGGGACCAATCTCTCCTGACAACATGTCCAAAGTGTTGTAAGATGAAGTTTCACCATTCTTACCTATGATGGTCTATGACAGCAGTTCTCAACCTGTGGGTCGCAACCCCTTTGGGGGTCGAAGGACCCTTTCACAGGGGTCTCCCGATTCATAACAGTAGCAAAATGACAGTTATGAAGTAGCAATGAAAATAATTTTGTGGTTGGAGGGGTCACCACACCATGAGGGTATGTATTAAAGGCTCGCAGCATTAGGAAGGTTGAGAACCACTGGTTTATGATAATAAACAAACACTCACTCCATCCTGTCGATTGTGACTCATAGCGACTCATAGTGACCCTATAGGACATGGTAGAACTGTCCCTGTAACTTTTTTCTTACAGGAGTAGAAATCCCTGTCTTTCTCCCTCAGAGTGGCTGGTGGTTTTGAACTGCTGACCTCGTGACTAGCAGCCCAACGGGTAACCACTGTGCCTCCTGGGCTGCATGGTCTATGATAGTGGATATAAATTAATGATCTTAAATGCCTTCTTCATACTTTTGAATTTTGAAAGGATAAAGTTATGAGCCCTCGGGTTGGTTATTATTTGCATTTGCATAGTCTGGCCGATGAAGAACCTTCCACACCAGGACCGGGAGTCCCAGTTGGACTCCTTGAGCCATTTGTCCAATTTGAGAGGGGCTTTCATTAAAAATGCATGGTTGTGATCCATACATCCAGTTAAGTGGTCTCCCTACCCTGCCCCAGGGCCCACTACACTGAGTAAGGACCCCTTGTTATTAACCCCTCAGCCTCGTGGGACACTTGGCCCCCTCTCAGGATGACTCAGGGGTCAGGACGTGTGACCTACGAGCATGTCAGGGGCGCCACATGTATTAAGTGTTTAAGTGATGTGTCTTTGTTGTTGTTTAAGGAACTTTTCTGATTTTCGTCCCTGCCAAGTGCATCATTGGAGGACGGCAGTGCACACATCATCATTCAGATTTTTTTTTTTTTTTTTGCCTGGTGTCCCCCAAATTCTGCGCCTTGGCAGCAGTCTGTGGAGCAGGGTTGGGTAGGACCTTGAGGGTGGAGCGGCCTTCCCCTTTGCCCCGGCAGACTGCCTGCAGTAACCTTCTCTGTGCATCCCTGGCTTCCAGCTGTGAGCCGCTTCAGGACTGGGCTACTTCGCAGTCACCTCGGCGTAATTCCTGGAACACAGCCCTTGTTTGAGGGGTCCCTTTGGAATGATGTTGGGTCTTTTATCCTAAGCAGGAAGCCAGATTCTGGGTGTCCTTTTTAAAGGGCCAAGGGCACTCAAAGACAGATTTGGGCTGTGTGTACATTGCAACGCGCAGGGGAGCTGGCTAGCCTGTCCGTGGACTGCAGCCCGCCAGCTTCCAAGCTTCACTTCGGTCAGGCCCCACGTTAGGCGGTCGAACTGTGGTCTGGGGGTTCCCTCCTGCCTGGTCCAGCCCCGAGTGCATTCTCACCTGGGAGTCGCCCGCCATCCGAGTGCACCACGAAGGAGGACCTTTCAACCTGTGCGTGTTGATTTTCCTTGGCTAACTGACGTCTTCTTTCTATTCTTGGAGTAGTTGGTGGCATGGTGTCTGGACTTCATAGGAGTTTCTTATGCGCGGAAAATGATGATCAAGTTAATGAGGAAGAAGCAAGGCGCTTTAGACAGATGGAGTCCGTGTGTGTGTGCGCGCGCGTGCGCGCACGATGATTAACACATTCAGCTGCTAAGTGAAAGCTTGGAGTTCACCCAGGGGTGCCTCGGAAGAAAGTGCTGGCTTTCTGTTTCTGAAACATCAGTGCTTGAAACCCAAGTGGGGGTGGGGTGGGGTTCTATACCGGCGCACATGGGACTCCCGGAGTCAGCACGGACGCAGCACAGCATCCTTTGACTTGAAAACTTTTATACAGATGCCGTCTCATTGCTTTATTCTCGAGACCTTCTTGCCTCTGAAGTGCACGGGGCTGATGGGTGGATTGCGTCTCCCGGGGGATACTGATCCCTGGCGCGGGGAGAGGGTCCCGCAGGTTTGCCGCTCCGGGCCTCGCAGTGACCGCTCTTGTTGACTCTCTTGCAGATGCGGAAGCCATGGAGCTGAGCTGCAGCGAAGTACCTCTTTACGTAAGTTGCCGAGCGGCGGGCTTCCAGCTGTGGGACTTGACGCGGGGAGAAAGGTTTTGCTTGCCCTTGACGTGGTGAGGCTTTAACAGCAACACGTGGAGCAGTACTATCTACTTTACGATCGTGCGAGGGGGCTTTTACCCAGGTGGATTAAGCCGCTGGTGAATCGCGCCGATCATGGGCCAGGGTTGCGAATGGCCCTGCTAGCGTGCGGACTGCATCGGCCAGGGGATGGTGGCAAGATGCAGTTAGGTTACAATGAAGCACCCTCTCAGTTTGATCTCCTGAACGATCCATTTCCATTTGTTCTAGTTTACGACATATTCTACTTTCTTTTTTGATGGAAGGTTGTTTTTTTTTTTTTTAAATCTATTTTACTTTGTTATTGGTGCTATTTTCTAAAGTGCTTTTCTGGATATGAAATGCAGAATAGGTGAATCTATAGAGAAACTGGATTAATGGTCCCGTTACCGGAACCTCTGGAACCAGAGGGTATGGCTGGGGGGAAATGGGGAGCTTATAACGATGAGTACAAGCCTGAAGAAAATGTTCTGAAATAACGAAAAACAACACAGAGTGGTCCCATCTCCTCTAAGAAGGTGTGCCGTCTTTTCACACTGGTTGACTCTGGCTTCCAACGTTTGGGTTTCCACTTTTTATTTCTCTCAGAGAGGATTCTTTTTAACTGCACACTCCTGAACTTACTTTACTCACGTGGGTGGTGATGAGCATATTGCTTTATGATAACATCCTGATCATGGTCAAGAGCACTTTGTGTGTCTTTTATAGGGGGTAAGCTCAGTGGTGGCCAACTGTGTCAGCTAAGATCGAGTGTTAGAAATTCAAAGGGAGACAGGACCTGCACAGCATCATGGAGGATTGGGCAACAGAGATACCCAATGAGAACCCTGGTCAGATGTGCCCTCTGGGTTAGGGGAGGGATCCTGGGTACCCGGGAAGGGAATTGTCACCGTACATGTAAGACGGCAGACGGACTCAACCTCCCTTTTGCCTTCTTTCCCATTACTGACAACAAAACCTCTCTCCTTGGGACCTGACTCTGCTGTGGGGGGATGAGCCTGGGCAGTGGGCAGGTGTGGGTGTAGATGTGTGCAGGGGCTATGGTTTCAGTGACCTTTGGTACAGCCGAGGGATATAATCTCAATTCAAATTTATTCACCCTCCCTTTGGTCTTTATTAATATTTCTACTGTAGATATTTGATGTAAATAAAATTTTAATTTTCTTTCTTATGTCTGACTTACTTTGCTCAGCATGATGTTTTCAAGTTTCATTCATGTAGGACGTACTTATATCTATCAGTACTTATAGATATCTGTGTGCGTGTGTATCATTCATTGTACACAGTATTCCTATGAATTGTAACAGCACCTAACAACAGCAGCAATTTTAACTTTGACCTACTGTATAATATGTATGCTGAAATCAGAGAATATCAGATCTTTGCTGAAAGTACAGACTACCCCAAAAAGATAGTTTTTTTTTGGTGTGTGTGTTTTATTGACTATACAAAAGAATTTTACTATGTGGATCATAACTAACTCTTGATAGCCCTGAGAAGAATGGGAATTTCAGGACGTATATAGATAAGAGGCTGTTGTGTGAACAGAACAAGGTTTAAATCTGGTAAAGGTGTACGTCAGAGTTATATCCTCTCACCATCCTTATTCAATCTGTATGCGGAGCAAATCCTCAGAGACACTGCATTGTATGAAGAAGAGTGTGGCATCAGGATTGGAGGAAGGCCTATTAACCTGCGATGTGTAGATGACACAACCTGACTTGTTCAAAGTGAGGGGAATTTGAAGCACCTGCTGATGAAGAACGAAGATTGCAGCCTTCAGGATGGTTTACAACCCTACGGAAAGCAGACCAAAATCCTCACAAATAGAACCATAGGCAAAATCATGATAAACAGGAAAAAAAATTGAAGTTGTCAAGGAGTTCATCTTGCTTGAATTCATAACCAATTCCCATGGAAGGCAGCAGTCAAGAGATCAAACAAAACATTGCTTTGGTTAAATCTGGGATGCCTTTAGAGATTGAAAAGCAAGGATGTTCCTTTGAGGGCTATCGTGCACCTGACACTATTTTCAATGGCTGCATATGCTTGTGGAAGTTGGACATTGAATAAGGCAGACTGATTCTTCTTTAATGTATTTTAACTGTGCTGGTGAAACATGTTGAAAATGCCATGATGTCCTAAGAGAACAAACGAGTCTACCCTGGAAGAAGTACAGCCAAAATGCTTCTTAGAGGCAAGGATGGGGAGACCTTGTCTCACATAATTTGGACATGTTATCAGGAGAGACCAGTTCCTGGAGAAGGACAGCATGCTTGGTAAAGTGGAAGGTCAGTGAAGAAGAAGAAGACCGTTAATGAGTTGGGTCGATGCAGTGGCGTCACCACTGGGCTCCAACATAAGGATGATTGTGACGATGGTGCAGGACAAAGCAGTGCTTCATTCTGTTGTACCCAGAATCCCCATGAGTTGGACAAGATCCCTATCAATGGCAGCTAACAGCAACAATTTTGAACACAGATCTACCAGTTTATAACCAAGACTAGAGCCTGAGTCAATCTCTATTGTCAATGAAAAGACAAACCAAATGAAGCGGAGAAAGGGACCCCCACCCCCCGCATTTTTCTAATTATCAAATAATATATACTAATTAGAATAAAATGAAAAACACTGAAAATTTAATATAACACACCACCCATAATCTTACCCATGTTAGTCATATGTTACTGTGTTATTACATGAATATATTAATACACGTTATCAACGGGAAGGTATGAAACCTATTTTCTCATTTACGTCTCTGAAATCCAGATGCTCTTACATTCATGAAGCATCCTGGAGGATATTGTGATGCAGCTGTCATTAATGAGCCATTTGTGGCCTCAGGCACAGTGGTTCTCACTGTTGTCATTTCAGTTGACTTATGTGCTTGTTGGTATTATATACTGGGGTGGGTGGGGGG
>NW_022111373.1:78458039-78464726 GCF_000313985.2 Echinops telfairi | reverse complement strand
CCTGTGAAAGGGTCTTTCGACCCCCAAAGGGGTTGCACAACCCACACATTAAGAACCGCTGTAGTAAGTGGAAGGGACCATGTCAAATTAGCAAAGAAGACAATGAGAAGTGTGAAAGTTTGGAAATGTGTTAGTAATTAGAATCAGTGTAGTTGGTCTCAGATATTTATTATTATTATTATTTTTGGCTTAAAACTCTTTAATTGACCCTACTTGGTAGCTTGAAAGTCATATACAGGAAGCCATCATTTTTAGATGAAAGTTCCTTATAGTCTCTTTTGTGTGTTATTTGCTAGTTTATAAGTAAAACCAGATAGGTAGCCACACAAGAATAGCTAAAGGACGAGAAAGGTATTTTGATTGTGCAAGTCAATTGTGTTTGTGTTTTAAAATGGAATTTTCTGGAAATTTTGATGGCTAAAAGAAGGCTAGAAAGCAAATACACAGTATACTTACTCACTTATTCATCTAAAAGCCTCTCTTTTTACATTAATTATATTTTCAAATTTTTACATACAGTACAATTAAGAATAATCTTCCAACAATATCAGTTCAGTGCTGTAAATAAAACATGGAAGCGCTTTCTTGAGGACTTGCTGGTTCCCCGGGGCCTGCCCTCCCCCTTCTCCTTCATAAAATGGCCTCACTTAAAATAGTTATTAAAAAAACTTGCCTACCTTAAAGAATACAAAAATGTGACATTATAAAGAAGACAGTAAATACCACCGGACATTCTACCTGTGAATAAAAGTTTCCCTAGTAACTTTTTATAGTCTTTCCAAGAATTTATTTTTTGAAAATGCCCTTCTGTACATACATGCAGCATCCAACAAGAGAGTCATCTTGAAAAGCTATTTTTATTATCTGGGACTTCCCAAACTCTTGTTCCTTCTCATCAACATCCCCTGCTCCCTCTCCTGCCCTCCCAGGTCACACCTGCTGACACCTATTGCAGAAGTTCTCAGCAGGCGCAGCATCCACTGGGGTTTCTTAAAATGCACCTTCTCAGACCTTGACTCCACCCTATGAGTCAGGCACTGGCGATGGGACTCATCATGCTGTGCTTAACAAAGCCTTCAGGTGATACTAATACACATTGAAGTTTGAGACTCACTGACCAAGTGCATCAAAACCAAATGGAAACAGTGCAAACCAGAGCAACCATTGCTATCTAGTCACCTGTGACCCATAAAAGCGTTCACTCATTTGCCATCGAGTCAATGCTGATCCAGAGTGACCCTGTTGGATGGAGTAGAACTGCCCCTGTGGGTTTCTGAGACCGTAACTCTTTACTGGTGTAGAAAGCCTCTTCTTTATCCCATGAGTGGCTGACAATGTCAAACAAGGGACCTGGCAGTTAGCTGCCCAGTGGGGACCTGTGATACCACCATCACTCTTTGGGACTCAGTGCAGCCACCCTCTATAGGGTTTATTAGGCTATAAATCTTGATAGGACCAGATAGCCTCATCTTTCTTTTGCTGAGTATCTGGTGGTTTTGAACCATCAGCCTTTTGGTTAGTGCCTTAAAACCTACCTGACAGTACCACCACCCCAGTTGACTGGTGGATCTTCACCTTATCTCCTGCCATTGAGTTGGTTCCAACTCAGTGACCCTAAAGTTCAGAGTAGCACTGCCTCTTTGGGTTTGCGAGACTGTAAATCTTTATGGGAATAGCAAACCTTCTCTTTCTCTCTTGGAGCAACTGGTGGGTTGGAACTGCTGACCTTGTACCTAACAGCTTCTGAGTGTACAGCCCCCTGTGTCTCTAGGTTGATATATTTTTCTGTATTAATATACTCTCGCTGTATAACTATATATACATATATAAGCTTTAATAAAATTAATTTTTATGAAAGAATCATATAGTTATCTATATATTTCAAATTTAGCTATACTTGTTAGAAACTTATCCAAGCAGGCATAGCTCTGCTTCCCACTTTTTGAGGGATGGGTGTGGATTAAGCTGCTTCCTTGTAGGTGGGCATTCACTTGGTTTTGGTTCTGGGCAGTTGTGAAGCGCTTTCACTTAGAAATCCCTGTCCATCCAGCTGTGTCTATGGATCATTTCCTCTCCATGGAGTGAGATATAGCCATTCCCATTTTATTCTGGAACTTTCTGAAATATTCCATGGCTTATCTTTTAGCTTGAGTAGCGGGTGATTTTGAGATCAGGGATCGGTGCTCATTTTCATTGTATTAAAAAGGCACCGGGCTAAGTTTTGTATGCTGATTACATGGACAAGTATTTTCTCTTTTAAACCAGTGGATGCTCTCTTGCTTGTTTTAATCTTTTTCTTTTGGCTAGGGGTGTTGGTGAGGGGTCATGGGCCGGGGGGAGGGGAGGGAAAGGCTGCAGTTCTGTCTTGGCTGGCCTCTTGGTGGGGGCGAGCATCTCCAGCCTGCAGAGCGGCCTCTGTAGGCATTTGCGGATGGGCTGCTGCTCCCGTCTACCCGAGACATGTTGTGCAGACGTGTTAACTGCAGCGACTGAGTGAGAGGAATATGATCATTCTGTCTCTGGAGGCTGCACATTGGGTAGCTGTTTGGGCGTTTCTGTTTCAGTAGCCTGCTGCCAGCTGTGTTTTAGCAGCCTGCCCATTCCCTGTTATTTCAGTCTGAGTCACACTGTCCTGCTCTTTTGCACCAAGGTTGGTTGCTCAGAGGTGTTTGCTGTGCGCCTTAACGGAAGGTATCATTGGATGTTTGGAGACTAACTTGCTGGTCAGGCAGCTGAGCTGACCCTTCGCTCTTTCTACCTTTTTGAATTCCGGGCTAGTGGTGTAGCTTCCTCAGGGTCTGGAGAACCTTGGTCAGACTGACTCCCTTGGCCCAGCTTTGAGGAGGGCGGGCCTGCCTGCACGATGGGCTCCAGGCATCTGGGTGGACTCCTTGCTGTCCCAGGACCACTTCCTACGCAGGGAGGCAGCTTCCCATGGAGGCAGCAAGTGACCCTGCGCTTTGTTCTGCCGCTCACCTGGCAGACGCCTCCTTCCTGACCCCCCAGGAGCCCCTCTGGCTTCTGGTTCCTGCTGCTGGTTCCGGCCGAAGGAAATCCTGTGCTCCAGACGCAGCTTCCGCTCTGGAGGTGCCTCGGCTTGCTCGACTCGATGGGCCGCCTCCGACCCACCGGCTGGCCTCTGGGAACACCCCCAGGCTCTGAGTGTGTGCGGGCATCTTAGAGACCCTCGTGACCGGAGCCTTCACGCTGCCCATGAGCAAACCAAGGCTCGGGGAGGAAACAATGCTTACTTGGCTAAGTCTGTTTGGCTGGGTTGACACTCTGGATTGTCAGTGCGGCATTAGAAGCTGGACAATAGGTTTTGTCATCAGGAAATTTGTTGTTGGTGTTGTTGGTGGTGGTGGTGTGGCCCTCCATTTGATTCTGCCTCATAGCACCCCTATAGAACGGGGGAGAACTAACTCAGGATTTCTTTATGCTGAAATCTTCACGGGAGTGGATTGCTAGGTCTTTACCTCCACGGAATAACTGGTGGCCTTGCACCACCGACCTTTTGCTTGGAAGGCAGCAGATGTGTAGCCATTGCCTCACCAGGGTTCCTTCTTGATAGTAGTAGAGCCCACGAGAAGCTTAGGGCATCTGACATCAGAGTTCCCCTGCCTTCACTGGATAACCAAGGTGCTTCCCCGGAATGCTGTCACCACAATGTGCTTCCCTTGTTGGCCAGCTTCCCTGGGCGCCGTTTTGTTCTCGGTCCCACTGTCTCCCTTGCGTTGGACAGCGTGAGCAATGGTGCCTCTTCCTGGTCCTTAACTCCAGAATCTCACCTTTCTCTTTTCCTGTTAGGAATGCTGTCTGTAAGTAAGTCTGTGCAAGTCCTAAGCCTATAAGCCCGTTTGCACACAACACATTTGTGCTTAAGAACTGTCACTTGCTCCACGGAGCCAGCTGATAGCGCCATCCCTGGTCTTCAGTTGGGAATGTCACTATTGCAGGCATCGGAGGGCCTGGGGTAGGCTTCTTGTCAGTACGGCTAACCGTAGCTCAGAGGACAGAGGAGAGCGAGGCTTTGCCATCAGGCAAGCTGTAGATCAGATTCCTGGTCCCATCAGTGTCATTGCTGTCCAGGAGGGATCGACTCATGGTGTGTGTCAGACGGGAACCGTCCTGCCTCAGGTTTAAGTGGTTGATTTTTTCCCCCCTCTGAAGTGGAGCACCAGACTTGCCTTCTGAGGAAAGTTCAGCTTTGAACTCCTACCTCCAACCTCTCATGCAGCCCCTGAGCACATTCAGTCCCTAGGGACTAGCTCACAGTATTTACCCTGGGAAGCAACTGGGTGGTTAGCAAGTTCTATTGCCATTACTTGTGTCTTGACTTAAAGCAACGTGTGCACCTCAGCTACTTGTCACTGGCTGGATGGTTTCCATCAGCTTGGTTTAACCCGAGGCTGTTGCACTTGACTCTCTTGGATCACTCTTGCTCTCTCACACCTAACTCCATCTTGTGTTAGGAAGTGCAGCCTCTCGAAAACGGTGTGTCCAAAGTTTTCACCCTTATACTTGTAGAGGGCAACCTGTTTGGGAATCAGAAGGGATTGGTGTCCTGTGCCAGTAGGTGCTCTTGTCAGCTGTAGGGTGTGTTGTAAGCCAACCACTTTCTGAGATGTCAAAGGGCGGGGAGAGGGGTAGAAAGCAAGCACCCCAGGAGAAAAGCTGAGGCCACCGGGGACCCCAAGGAGCCAACGAAGGGTATCTGCAAGCGACCAGGGTTCTTCTCCAGAGTGGGAGAGAGGTCCTTCTTCTGCAGCCTGCGTGCTGGAGTTTGGACTTGTAGCCCCCTAAACTACCCAAAGCACCAACAGACCCGGCTTAGAGGAAGTACAGCCAGCATGCTCTTAGAAGCCAGGATGGTAGATTTCTGTCTCACGTGCTTTGGGCATGTTCTCAGGGGAGACCGACCGGTCCCTGAAGAAGGGCATCACGCTTGGTACAGCAGAGGGACAGCGGACACGAGGAAAGCCCTGGACGAGATGGAGTCCCACAGTGGCCGCGACAGTGGGCTCAAACGGTGGGGTCAACGGTGAGGACAGCGCAGAACCAGGCGGTGCTCCGGTCTGTGGCGCACCGTGTCGCTGTGAATTGGACCCGACGCGATGACACCTAACGACGACACACTGTGAGGACATCAGTGTCTTTTGTGGAAAGGCAACCACCTCGGGGTTTCTGGAACAGCAGCACTCAGCAACCCAGACACCTTGCTTTTCCTCCCTGCCTGCCTTTTCGCCGGTTTTCCTTCTCAGGAAACATCCCCCAATCAGCTTGTCCTAGGCATGAAGAGAGCCACTCTTTTAGCCGGCGGGGCAGCAGTCCCATGAGGTCAGTCCCGTGAGGTCTTGACCTGCTGCACGTTTCTGGCCGGCATGGAGAGCAGAAACCACTTTGCAGCCTCTGAGCACAGCCTTTGATTTAAGCATGTTACATACATCCTCCATTAGCTCCATCCCTGTCCCGGTTCTAAAAGAAACAGTGCTCTTCTAGCATGGTGGCTCCTTATGCCACAGGTCCCCCCCCCCCCCCCCCCCCCCCCCCACCCCCCTTCACTGTCACGCCTGACAGGACAAGTTGTCGGAAGAGGCCAGAAGGTAAAACATTCAAGTACAGGAAGCTGCTGGGAAGGTTACACCCAGCATCCATCGTTGAAGGGTTTATTTTTTAAGAGGCTCAGATTGTGGGGTGGGTGTAAATAAGTACCCAGTGTTCTTAAAGTCTGATACCATCTCACTTCCCATGTTTCAGAGACAGCCCCCACAATTCTGGGTACTTTGTATCCTTGAATTTTTAATACAGATCTTGCAGTAATTGACACTTCTTGTTCTATTGGATTAAAAAACAATTATCAGCATCTTAAGCAAACATCTCAGGCAAGGTGGCTATAGGACAACCCTCTGAGAAGAAATAAGATGTGATGCAGTTACCACGTTTCATTTGTGCATTCTAAAACAGTGATTCTCAACCTGTGGATTGCGACCCCTTTGAGGGTGAACGACTGTTTCACAGGGGTCGCCCAAGACCATCAGAAAACACGTATTTTCGATGGTCTTAGGAACGGAGACACTGCTCCTCTATCCATCTTCAGGCGGATCTGCCCACATGCAGGTACGCCCACATATGAGTACCCAGCGTGAACACTGTTACTCATGCTATACCATGCTTCAAGACACAATTTCATTTATTTGTCATTAGAAATACATATATCACAATATATAATTACATATTGTTTTTATGATGAATCACTATGCTTTAACTATGTTCACTTTGTAACAATTAAAATATATCCTGCATATCAGATGTTTACATTTTGATTCATAACAGTAGCACAATGACAGTGATGAAGTAGCAACAAAAATAATGTTATGTTTGGGGTCACCACAACATGAGGAACTGTATGAAAGGGTTGCAGCATTAGGAAGGGTGACAACCACTGTGCTAGAAAGACAGATCTTGAAGGAGGCACGATGTAGACCTATACCATTCTACCACCAATTCCTCCAGGCTCACCAGAGCATGTGTGTGCATATACTTTGACTAAATGGTCCCTGGTTTTCCTTGTTTGTTACAGCTGATCTTGTGAAGGTCACCAAATTTGCTCTACCCGAATGGGTTCTTTTATTCAGTCCCACTTAAGGCCACCCCTATCCCAGGATATGACAGAGAGCGAGATGGACA
>NW_022111373.1:78441994-78457044 GCF_000313985.2 Echinops telfairi | reverse complement strand
CGACGATGATGGCAACAAATGTACAAATGTGCTTGACACGATGTTGGTATGTATGGATTGTGATAAGAATTGTACGAGCCCCCAATAAAATGATAAAATAAATTCAGATGCTGGTTAGGATATATGGTAGTGTGATGTGATGGGGAATGGTGTGTATGTGCGTGTGTGCATGTGTGTGTGAGGGACAGCGAGAGCGATTGATTCAATAGGATGAGAACCAAACATAGGAGATCCTTTTCCGGTGGAGGGATCAGAAAACACAAAGACATTCAACGGCACCCATTTGAATGACAGTAGAAGGCCAGCGAGGCTGGTCAGGGACCAGGGCAGGACCAGGTTACATTTCGTCTTGGTGGCCACAGCCAGGTGCCGCAGTGATGAGTGCACAGGGAGTCTAAGCAGCGGCGCCATGTGCTCTAGTTTATTCTTTAACAACATGTGCTTTTGGCCTCCATGAACTCAGCTGCTTCTCTTTCAAGTTCTCCTTTTGTCTGTCCTGTGTGTTTCCCATGCGTTTCTGCGGGGTTTCCCCAGGGCCTTCTCTGCTCCCCTCCCCGCCCCCTCCCGCCCCACCTTTCTGGGAGCGCTCCTTTATTCTTGTTCTTACAACTACCACGCCTCCCTTGACCACACCCACAGGTGAGCCCTGTAGTGCTGTCCTCTGCCTACATGGCCAGGGGGCTTGTTTGCTGGCGCCACTTGATGATACAGCCTTGACTTCAAGTGGGTGTATAATCATCCTATATGTGTGCCCATCTATATTGAGCAGTGAATTGAGTTATAGTGCTGGCAAAGAATAGTGGAAGTACCATGGACTGCCAACAGGACAAACCAGTCTATCTTGGAAGAGGTACAGCCAGAATGTTCCTTCGAGGCAATGATGGCAAGATTTTGACTCTTTGGACATGCTGTCAGGAGAGTCCAGTCCCTGGCAGAAGACGTGGTGCTTGGTCAAATGGAGATGCAGTGACAAAGAGGAAGCGCAGACACTCGACCAGGTAGATTGCTGCGGTGGCTGCAACTGGCCTCCCACAGAGCAGTTTTGAGGATGGCACAGAACCAGGTGGGGTCCCTCCTGTTGTACTTAGGCTGCCATAAGTTGGAACTGACTCGATGGCACTGAACAACAATGGACGTGTGTGTGTGTGTGTAAGTTTCTCAAGTTCTTCTCTAAACCAACCCCATTTCCTGATTTCCTGATTTCTGTTACAGGGTCAACATTTCCCCAGACTTCTAACCTTCAAGTCTGGGTCTTCTTGATGTCCTCTCTCCTGTTGTCCTGTGGTGCTGACAGGGCAGAGCTTCTAAGACTGTAACTTTTTACGGGAGTAGAAAGCCTGCTCTTTCTTCCACAGAGTGGCTGCTGACCTTGGCAGTTAGCAGCCCAGTGCATAATCACTACGCCATCAGGACTCCACTGTAAATGTGTAAGGGGGCTTCAGAAAGTTCATGGGAAAATGTCATGATCTTTTAATCCTGTTTCTTTTTCTTCATGAACTTTTGGAAATTACTTTCGATCAGGAGCTGTGATAAAGCTGAGTGTAGTATGCCCTACCCCCTATCCCCCCCTCCCTGGTAAATCACAGTGCTACTTGGATTTGAACCTGCATCTGCTGACTCGATTATATCACTGCTGTCCTGTGAACATGGTTGCTTTGTCATGGCTCGTGCAGTGTCTGCTGTATTGCAGCCTTCCAGCAAAGGTTTGGCGATTGAATTTCTGAAGAGTCATTGATGGGGAGGCAGGCTTGGTCTGACCCATTTATGGGAACTTCTAGGGTAATGGCCACATACTCTGGAGAGAGCTGCCAGTCCACAACAAGGATGATGCAAGTTAAAGACTGTGCTTGGCCACATAAGTGGAGTGGTAGACCCTTTACTCCTTAAACTCCAGCCATGTTTTCTTCCTCTTCCTGCCTCAGTTGCTTTGAGCCTCTTTCTACCTCAGGACCTTTGCATGTGCTCTGCCCTCCCCTTGGCACAAGCTTGTCCCCTCCTCCCCTGTGTAATGAAATTCTTACCCACCCTGCAGATTTCAGTCCTCCAAGCCCTCAAAAAAGTCCTCTTGACATGCCACTGTCCATGCTCCTGCATGTTCTCAGCTTTTGTTGGGGGTAAGGCTCCTTGATTAAGCTTGCAGGGTGCTTCAGGTCTCCTCTATTAAACCAGCAGGACAGTGCGGATTCTTCCCCCACCCCCTCAGGGTGTTTTTTGTGTGTCTCTCTTGTTCAATGCCCGGTACGTCTTACCTGCTCAGTGCATACTTGTTGACGGAATAGATGGTTCTAAATCAGTTCCATTCCATGAACCGTGGTAGAAGTTCATCCTGAGCATTTGTTTCATTTCACCCAATGTGAACAGGGTTCTGTGGAGCGTCCAGACTATGAACAGACAACAAAGAAGGAATCAGCTGCTGGTGTTGGAGGAAGTGGCATCTGAACACCATGCAACAAGGTCCCTGGCACCTCATTTATTTAGAGTACCTTGTGGGGCCCCACACATGCCCAGCTCCATTCGAACTACCATTTCACAGAGGACCTGAAGTGACTCATCCTAGGCATTGCGTTCATTGATTACAGGCATTAATTCTCCCGCCTTTTTGTGCCAGGAACTAAGTGCAGTGCAGGCAGGAGTTGATCAAGCTCTTTTATAGAATCTGAAGCAAATGCATTTTTTAAAAACTTTTATTATTTTAAGCTTCATTTATTCCCCAGCCATGGGTTTTTGCTTCTTCAGCTTCTTCTAGGAAATCTTTTTCTCCTGTGCAACCTGCTTTTGTGGGCTAGGAACAATGTGTTCCTTCTCAGTCAGGATCATCTCAGTGTGGCAGGGGAAGTTCATGTGTGGATTGATCCAGCCAAGTGCTCTGTAAGTCCAGCGGCACATCTTGGGGACTTTGTTCACCTGGATGTGCTCAATGACCAGAGAATCCACATCTAAACCCCTAAGTTCAGCGTGACTCTCTGCATTTTTAAGCATGTGCAGCAGAAATTCAGCACTCTCTTTGGGCCACTGACGCTGGGTCCAACCCCGCTGTTTGGCTTGGGCCCACCTACCAATGCCACCACCATTGTAGCATCAGAAGGGCCCACACTGCCTTGCAGGGTGATGTCTTTCAAGTATTTGGTGGCTTTCTGGATACACATGACTTTGATGGCCTGGGCAGTTTCACGGGTGTTCTTGAAGTGAACCCGGAGGTTCAACCCTCTTGATTTGCAGGGTTTTGTAGGGTTTTCTGGGTCAAGTGAGTAGCGAACCATTTTGGCAGGTCACCTCCGGCCGCTACAGTTAGAGGAAGAGCAGTGGGTTCTGGGAGAATTCATGGTCATTCAAGTTCTCTGCAAGTTCAATATTTTAGAGGAGGGTTTTCTCTCAGAGGAGTCCTAGTGGTGCGGTGCCTAAAGCACTCAGCTGCTGGCCAGAAGTTTGGTGGTTCAACCATACCAGCCCCTCCTGGTGAGAAAGATGATGCTTCCATAAAGAGGTACAGCCTTGGAAATCCTGGGGGGGGGGAGTTCTACTCTATGTTAAAGGGGTGCTGTGAGGTGGGATCATCTCGGGGGGCTGAGGGTGGGTCTCTTTCAGAAAAAGAAACAAGAAATGGGATCAAAACAGAATTGATTGAAAATGAGAAACTGCCAAGTTCAAGAAGCTGACAGATTGCATCAAAATCACCAAACCCCCAACACCCTCAGATCCCTCAGTGCCACCTCACAGGCCAGGAATCATGCCTGGCAGGAAGTGGAGTGCTAAGAGGCTGAAAGCTTAACTAATTGGAGTGAAGATACCTTATTTAAATTTTTTTTAAACCTTGGTATAGTTTACTTTTATGTTCATTATCTTTTCACCCAATATACTTTATTATCATTGTTCATTTTTGTACATCCAAACCACCTTAGAAGTAGTAACAAGTCCCAGTAGCCAGCATTGTGAGTCTCATCTGATGGTCAGCTGGTGCCTGTCCTAGACTTGGGCAGGTTAAATGACATGCTGTTTAAAGCAGTGTTTGAGGCTATCTGGTAAAGAGGGGGAAGAGGGTTTTGTGAACATCTTGTGTGGGGCCCTGTGTTAGTCCAGATAAACTAGGGAAACAAATTCACAGAAACGCATGTATAAGAGAGAGTTTTATGTAAAGGGTAAGTGTACATTAAGAAAGCATCCCAACCCAGTGCTGTCCAAGCCCAATAAGTCCAACATTAGTCCATATGTCTGACACCGATCTACAAAGTCCTCCAACTCACAAAACACACGTAATGATGCTTAATGCAGGAGGAAAGCCGAGTCAGTGAATGTGTAAGCATCTCAGTGCTGGCAGGGGCCTCCACATGGTTGCTCCAGAACCCAGGGCTGCATCAGAGTAGGTCCATGCGGCTTCTCAGGAATGTCTTGCAGGAAGTCAGCCTTGTCAGCTGAAGCAGGGAACTGGCTAAGGCAGCTGCACACTGGTCCAGCGATCAGAGAACAAGAGTCCTGAGAACTAGAAAGGCGAGGCTCACCAAGCCATTTATCTCTCCGCCCTTCAATTTACCCCACGTGTTTATTGGCCAGGTTGGCACATAAATTAAATGAGATTAAGAATATTTGTAGGTCAAGTGGGAATCATGCATTTTCCTATTTAAACTTGTAACATGTTTACAAGGAGCAGTGCATATATTGGCAAGAAATGGAAAGTGCTTTGCATGACTCTAAATATAAATACATTCCCAGGACTAATGGAACCAGTGTTTGGTGAGAAGTCTAAGATTGACTTTCATCCTAATGCAGTTGTTTGCTTTTGTTTTGATTTGTGACTTTTAGGGCTCTCACCCTGTTACTGTACTCTTCATTAAGTAATGAAAGTGTGTTAGGAGCTTATGTATAGAGTCATATTTTAGCAGGAGAGAAAAACCAAAAATACCCCACAAAACTGTCATCAGGTTGACTCAGACTCACGGTGACCCAATAGGACAGAGTAGAACTGCGTCTGTGGCTTTCTGAGACTGTAACTCTTGACGGGGACAGAAAGTCTTATCTTTCTCCCAAAGAGTGGCTGGAGCGTTTGAACTGCTGATGCTGCGATTAGCAGCCCAGTGCATAGCCCACGACACCATAAAGTCCCTTCTTTATCAGGAGAGTGCCTTCTGTAACAAAACTCAAAGGCATGTGGTAGGATCTCATGAGGGAGGGTCCCTGATACTGAGCTTGGCAAAGGTACTTGATATGGTTTGGTAGCCATCCCAGGTTTGCATTCCTGGTTAGGATCTTTAAAACTTCCACCAACTTTCACCCTACTTCGGGGTACATTTGAAGTGCATGAATCCAACACTCTGGTATTACAGGTATTCCTGGCTTTCTGGAAGTATTTGTATTCTGAATCGAGAATAGCAAAGGCTGGTGGGGGTGTCAGATCGCACAGAATTACGTAGCAGAGTGCTTTCCAAAGTGGGATGACCCAGGAAGCAGATGCCTATACTTTATTCTGGACATGGGCTATGGTACAAAAGCTCTTCGCTGCCAGCGAGGTGCTGAAAACACGCACGCACGCGCACGCACGCACGCAGCACGCACTTTCCTGCAAAGCACGTGGCAAGCCAAATAAGTCTGGGAACCTACGATGTAGATCTTTTTGTCTCTGAGACTTGGATTGGAGGAGTGAGAGTTCACATAATACATTTAGCTCAGTAACGCTGAGCCTGACTGGAAGCCAGCGTACAGACGGTGAGAGTGGAGAGTAGGGGATCTTCTCTCCGTTAGTCCCTGGTCACTTAGACAACCTAGCCGGGAGAGCTCCACCAGTCCGTTTATACAGCTGCGTGTGTTCCCCTTCAATGGGTGGCATTTAGCTAGATTACTGGAAGGATGCCTAAGAGAGGGTAATGCATTTCCATAATACCTTGCAAATCCAAATTTGGACTTTTCCGGCCCTGCGTTTGGTGTGCTGTGATGCTCACTGTATGGGTCCCAAAGGCCTGTGGTAGGATCTCATTAGGGTCCTAGAAAGCAGTCTCCCAGGATGTCTGAACAATGCCTTTTGGGAGTTTCCTGTGGGGGCGGGACCCCAGAGAGTGGGCTCTCTTCCTGGTTCTCAGGCCCCAGGACCTGACCACTCTCAGAAGCCACAGCAAGGGAGGGAGGTCAGGGTGGGGGAACCACAAAAGTCATTCATGAAGCAGAATGTGTAATGTGTATCCATTTACCTTGAAGGCACCTCTTTGCTGTCACCCTTTAATGATTAAAAAATCTTTACCTGTTCCTTTCCCAAATTGGGTGTGTGTGTGTGTGTGTGTGTGTGTGTGTGTGTTTATAGTGGATATATTGCCTGTCTCTGTGGGCTAGTCATTGCATTTCTTGTGTCAAGGTCAATGATTCAAAGTCACCCGATGCTCCTTGGCAGAAAGATGAAACTTTCTGCTCTCCCTTCGAGACGACACTCTCTGAAGCCCCATGCAGGCTTGCTGTGAGACAGAGTCAACTCGATGACAGTGGATGGGGGAGTGTGTTAAAGGGATCTGCTGGCTGGTACAAACGGTTCATGCATTCACTGAAAAGTTGGAGCTGTGATTCCACTCCATGGAAGAAAGGCCTGGTGCTCTACATGCCGAAAGTCAGCCTGTGAAAATCCTGGAGAACACAGTTTTCCACTCTTGACCTACCTGGGATTGCCCCAAGTCCCAAGTCCAAATGGACTGACCAGCAATGATTTTTTTTTAACATTTTGAGGTATATCCAAACTTCACTCTCACTTTCTCCTAGAGAAAAACAAGGTAGGTGTGTGTGTGGGTGGTAACGTGGGCAGGGCCTCAGGGAATGGCCGTTGGGCAGGTCCTGCTTTGACGAAGGTGAGTTGCCGGGAGATCTGTGCTTCTCCTCAGGCCTATTAACCGGTGCTACCAAGTTGGCCTCCTGTCTACCGTTGCAAACCTCAGGTAAGTGAATCTGCTAGAACTACCGGCCTAAGAGCAACCTTACCTGTTAGAAAGGGAATACCTCAGGCTCTTTCTCTTTAGAAGTTTTCTGACGCAAACAGCCGGAGCAGAGGCAGTAAACCAGGCCATGGAACAAATATGTGTACATTTAGAATCGGCCTCTTTTCTGTGCATGAAAGTTAATACTGTGAATTTTGGCTTCAGAAAATATTGATGACATATTTATATCTTTATTTATATATTTTAGTGGAGGATTGTTAACATGAAAAATTGCATTTGGAAATAACGTTGAAACTGTGGCGGAAACCTGAAATAAAAACCAGGGCTTCAAACCAGTTCAAACCATGCAGTTATGGCTGATGAAGCTAAACTGGAGCAGGCTCACACACATTTAAAAAATTTGGGTGACTTAGAAGGCTAACCAGGGCAGGACAGGTGCCAGGTTGCAGGCCTGAAATGGGACCCTCAGAAGAGTCATCAGAAGCCCTCTCAGGAGCCTGAGGCGGAGATTCTAACTCGCTGGCTGGGCTCGTGACTGGCCAGCAGGCGCAGTCACAGCATCATCACGTCTCGGCAGAATTCCCGGGATGGCATGATCTTTCCCGTCAAGTGTCAGGCCACTGTGACTCACTGGCGCCGTGTTCCAGCGTGTTGTGGCACCTTGCGTTTCTGCACTGCCTTGTGTCAATATTGACGGAGGCAGGTGGAGGGAGCTAGTCGGAGGTCCATGCCCACAATTTGGGTAGAGCAGGTCATGAAGCACTCTCCTGGGC
Source organism: Echinops telfairi (assembly GCF_000313985.2). Lineage (NCBI taxonomy): Eukaryota > Metazoa > Chordata > Mammalia > Afrosoricida > Tenrecidae > Echinops > Echinops telfairi. Next base: position 78,449,366 of record NW_022111373.1, on the reverse strand, counting down.
ATGTTGCTGAAGGATTGACCCTTTGGGGAATGGAGTTATTTAGAGGCTTCAGAACTGATGTTTCCTTCTACCGATGGCCTCTAGGAAGAGGCCTCTTTTCTTTTTTCCTTTTTTTTCATTATAAAAATGTCTTATTTTCCATTTTAATTGGAATTGTGACGATTTCTGATGATGATGGTCAATTCTACAGTTAGATGATTTGAAAAAAATTATTTTGCTATACTGGCCTTTGTTATGTTTCTTCCTGTCTTTGAGCTTGAGAAATGCCGATCTTGTTCTTCTCTTTGGGGGTTGTTTTTTTTCTTTACCTCCTGGTCTGTGCATGTTTCACTTTACGTGTACTTTGCTTGGTCTTCACAAGGCACCCTTTGAGAGCTTCTGTTCAGCTCCACAAACTGAAAGACAGGTGGTGCCTGGGAGGCTAAGGGCTGCATGTAGGGGCCCAGCTTTGGAGAGGGCTTTCTGTCTGTCTGCTCTTAGGGAAGGTCCTGGTCTCCTCTGAGCTTCTGCTCTGGGGCAGGGCGTAAGTGGCTTGGCCTGTGTCTGCCTTGCCCCTGCTGCTTTGAGTTGCTTTTGAAATCTCTCCTATCCCAAAGGAGCCCTGGTGGCTTAGTGGTTACCCATTAGGTTGCTAACTGCGAGGTTAGTAGTTCAAAACCACCAGCTGCTCCATGGGAGAAAGATAAGACTTTCTACTCTTGTAAAGAGGTACAGTCTCAGAAATCCACAGGAGCAGCTCTACCCTGTCCTCTAGGGTTGACTCAATGTCAGCGAGGGTGAGCTTTTTGGTCATATCTCCAAAGACATTGATTTAAAACACACTTTCCAATAATCTGATCTCATTAACAAAACAAAGACAGCCCATTCCCTTGTGGGATTGTCACCACCCCGGCATTATGCTTAGGATTTACAGCACGCATTTTGAGGGGACACAATTCAATCCACTAGTGTTTAATGGAGCTCTGAGACCATTAGCAAAACTCAGGCAGAACAAACTGTTTATCCCAGGATGCTTGGGCACAAGGTCCAGCAATCATCCAAGTTCTGAGTGGACCTGGGCCAGCGAGTGGGTTGAGCAGCTCTCTCAGGGCACACTCCTTCAGCAGAGCTCTTTGGGCAGGAGCATGCACAGAGCCTGGAGTGGAAGCATATGCAACCTTGTTAGCAGCTGAGGGGCACTAGTCAAATGAAAGCCGTTTCAGAGAAACCAGACAACCAACTGGCACAATGCTTCTCAAAGTGGGTGATAATGCCCATGGGGGGTGGGGGTGGAGTGGGGCGGCAGACGCAGAGAGCTGCACTTCCTCCTGGATTCTGGCTTGCAGTACAAACGTTGTTCATTGCTGACCCGGGGAGTGGGCTGAGGCATTGTTTTCTCTGGAAAGGGGACAGTAGACCAGTGTGTTTGGGGATCTGTGAACTAGCTGAACGACACTGAAGCTTTGGGTTCACTCTGTGAACTAAGGTTAATCTGGACCATGGTGTAAGGTGCACTATTTTTCTAAACAAAACAGTCTATTTGCATGTGCACGATCTCGAAGCTCGGGTAGCACAGTCTCTCCGTTTTCGTCACTAGGCAGTGAGCGCTCTGAAAACAGTGACGTTGCCTTTGCTCTTCACGGCGAAGTGCCCAGGTCTGTGCTCAGTCAACTTGTCCTGACTCGGTGAACAGAACCGACTTACAGGGATATTTGGCCTCTTATTTACAAATCTCAATTTGCAGGGGGGTGGGGAGCCCTCTGGGTTAATTGAGATGGAATAAAATTCCACTGTGTGACCCACCTCACTTGAAGGAGACACTTGGATAAAGGTTCCTGATAAGGCAGGAAGTCACTGCTTACAGGAAGCAAAGGTGAAGCCAGGCTGGCCAACAACCTCAGAAACAACTTCCTGGGTCAGTGCACTTCCCCCGCCTTCTCCAGTTCCTTTCGCCTTCCTTTCCACTCCTGCCCTAAGAGCAACAAACTTCATTGTTGGGGACTACAAATGAGGCATGTGTGATCCTATCTCTTAACAAAACAAAGGGCTCCAAACCAGGAGAGCTGCAGGTTGGCAGTGCCCGCAGACCCTCAGCCCTGGCCCCGGGCATGACTATAAGGGGGTGAGCTCAGTGCTGCTGGGGCTCTACAGAGCCAGGGGGTGTTGGCCTCTTTAACTGAAACCTGCTCACTTCTGATTTGGTTGGGTCTGACCTCCCCACTAGCCCCTGATCTTCTCTCTGGGATAATTAAAAGCTCACTGACATTGAGTCAATTCCGACCGCCTCTGGGTTTCTGAGGCGGAAACTCTTTATAGGAGTAGAAAGCCTCATCTTTCTCTTGAGGAGCGGCTGGTGGTTTTGAACTGCCAACCTAGCAGTTAGCAGCCTAGCGAGTAACTTTTACATCATCAGGGCTCCATAATCCAGGATAAAGTGTCTCACTGCCATCCAGTCAAGGCTGACTCATAGAGACCCCCTGTGGGTTACTGAAACTGTAACTGTTTAGGGAGTAGAAAGCCCAGTCTTTCTCCCTCAGAGCTGCTGCTGGTGTTGAACTGCTGACCATGCAAATCGCAGCCCAACGTGTAACCTCTACACAACCAGGGCTCCTCAGTATAAAGTGTAGGTATCTGCTTTTGCAGTACCTCCTGGATTGTCCCAGCGCCCCCTAGGATGTAGTATTGCCCACTTTGGGAAACACTGCTTTATAGCAGTAGGGCTGAGCAATGTCTTTGTAGATCTGTTTTAGAACCCTGCCAGCTCTGACGTTCTAATCAACATCTGGCTCAGCTATTTTATGTAGGTGGTGCGTGCTGGACCCTTAGAAAGGCCTGAGCCTTGCCAAGGTCACAGAGTGAGTGACAGAGCTAGAGCTCTCCTGCTTCTGTGCCCTGCACTTTCTGACCTACTGTCGTGGCAAGGATTTCCAGGGTAATACTGACTCCAGATAGTGAGAGAGCAGGGGACACAATGCACTTCCCTTGTTCCCGATTTTTGGAGGCAAGTATTCAATATTTTACCACTCAGTGTGATAGTAACTGTAGTTTATGCTTATTGACTGGAGTCATCTTTGGCCTGTGGTAACCCTGGCACAGCAGGATCGGGCTGTTGTGACCCATAAACATGTAATGGGCTGATTTTTGGAACGAGATTGCCTGGCCTTTCTTCCCATTCCAGCTTAGACTGGAAGCTCCACTGGCATGTGTTCAGCATCTTAGCAGCATGTACACCTGCCCTGACAGAGGGTAGTGACTGCACTTGAGGTACATTGGCCACCAATTGAACTGTGGTCTCCCACATGCAAGGTGGGAATTCTACCACTGATCTACCGGTTCCCTTCAGTTTATTTTTAGATATGCTTTACTAGGTGAAGCAAGTCCTTTTCTACTTATACCTAGCTGGGAGTTCTTCTTCTTTTTAAAAAAATCACAACTAGATGTTGATTTTTGCCAAGTATACTTTCTACATCTCATGAGCTGATACTGTTTTTTCTTCTCTAGTTGTTAATGCAGCTAATTGCATTGGTTGGCCTTTGAATGTTGAACCAGCCTTGCATTCCTGGGGTGAATCCCGCTGGGTGGTGATGTCTTACCCTTCTCATATATAAGTGGATCGAATGCGCTGCTGTTTTGTTGGATTTTATATCCATGTTCATGAAGAAAATGAGTCTGTAGTTTTTTCCTTTGTAAATATCTTTGATTTGAATCTTACTGCAGTTTTTTTTTTTTTTTTTAACTTTTTATTAGGGGCTCATACAACTGTTATCCCAATCCATACACACATCAATTGTGTAAAGCGCATTTGTACATCGTTTCTCAAAACATTTTCTCTCCATTTAAACCCCCCCAACATTAGGTCCTCATTTTTCCCCTCCCTCCCCGCTCCCCGCTCCCGCATGAGCCCTTGATAGTTTATAAATGGGTATTTTGTCATATCTTGCCCTGTCCGACGTCTCCCTTCATCCACTTTTCGGTTGTCTGTCCCCCAGGGAGGAGGTCACACACAGTTCCATGTAATCGGTTCCCTCTTTCCTACCCATTCTCCCTTTACCCTCCCTGTTTTGCCACTCACACCACTGGTCCTATAGGGCTCATCCGTCCTGGATTACCTGTATTTTCAGTTCCTATCTGTACCAGTGTACATTCTCTGGTCTAGCCAGACTTGCAAAATTGAATTCAAGTCATGGTAGTGGGAGCGGGGAGGAAACATTTAGGAACTAGAGGAAAGTTGTATTTCTCATCATTGTTACATCACACCCTGACTGGCTCATCTCCTCCCCGAGACCCCTCTGCAAGGGGATCTCCAGTGGCCTACTAATGGGCTTTGGATCTCTACTCCGCACTCCCCCCATCATTCACTATGGTAAGATTTTTTTGTTCTGATGATGCCTTACACCTGATCCCTTCGACACCTCGTGGTTGCATAGGCTGGTGTGCTTCTTCCATGTGGGCTTTGTTGCTTCTGAGCTTGATGGCCGCTTGATTACCTTCAAGCCTTTAAGACCCCAGACGCTATACTTTTTGATAGCTGGGCACCATCAGCTTTCTTTGCCACATTTGCTTATGCACCCATTTGTCTTCAGTGATCCGTTCGACACCCCGTGATCACACAGGTTGCTTACTGCAGTTTTAGTGTGAGTTCATTTTGAAGAAACAGGTTCCACACAATAGACTAGAAATCTTTGTGACTGTGAACTGTTGGGTACTAATATGATGAGGCTTTAACAAGTTCATGGAAAAATGGAATGGAAAGCTAAAGGAATTCTTCCACGAACTTTTTGAGGATTTCCTCATTCTCTGAAATGGCAGGTCTGCTTTCTGACTGAAGTGGAAGTGTAGATCTTTTTATTTCTGTTCGTCTTTTTCTACCCCTTAGGAAGATAAACACTCCCTCAGCAGCCTGATGTCAGCCAGTGCAGGTGCCCTTGGCTGCTGACATGGTTTCAGCCATCCCCAAATGGGAGTGTCTGGAAGTTTCCGGCAAACCAGGGCCCCGTTTGGTTAGACCTTTGCACGCAGATTGGATGGCATGGTAAACCGGTGTCCAGACATGGGGATAGGTGTCTGGAACCGGTACAAAGTCCAATGAGTGTTCCCCTAGAAATGATGCACAGCGGGGTTCTGTTATACACAGAGCAATTGAGCAATCCTCATTCAACCAACAGAGAGACGGATTCCCAGCAGTTGCATGCCAGGCTCTTAACCTAGTTCATTCTGCGTGTCTCTCCATCTCTTTTCGAGGAAACTTGGCTACAAGTAAGTTGGTTATATCATAATAAAACTTTGTTTTGCGATCATACGTCATATTTTGTGATCATACTAGGGAGTATACTTATTTAAATAGAAATACTGTAAACATTGGTCAAGGAAAAATATCTCAAAAGCCCAAACTCACTGCCCATTGAACCAATTCCGACTCCTAGCGACCGCACAGGACAGAGCAGAACCGCTCCTGTGCGCTTCCGTAGCTCTGTATGGGAGCAGAAAGCCACATCTTTCTCTCCAGAGCGGCTGGCGGTTTCAAACTGTGGACCTCGAGGGTAGCAGCTCAACATGCACCCCACCTGAGGTGAGGGAAATGCAACAAACCCAAGGCAATGAAATACAATTATTGCATGAAAACTACTTTGTAAAAATGGAAATACAATAAATGGCGAGGCAGTTATTATTCTAATTATTGGGGGTGGAATTCTTAACCTCCTACCAAAGAATTTTTGTAAGTTAGTGCGGAAATACTTATTTCCCAGGAGGTTAGACTGGTGCCACCCATTCCTTGCCCAAGCAGATGCTAGGGTGGCACCTCCAACAACATATGCCCTCACGTGCATCTAGCTATTGTCCCAGGAGGAGTCTGTGGGTGGTACAAGCAGTGAAGTGCTTTGACGACTGTGGCAGTTACAGTTTATGTCAACTTGCACTTGGGTAGGGTTGGGGTCCAACCTGTCAATCAGGTCACAGCCTGATGATGCCTCCTGGTAAATGTGGTTCTTTTCTAATAGAGGCAACCCCCCCCCCCCAGCCCCTTTACCCTCGGTGCTTGTTGGGACTCTGTGTCTCCCTCCTGGGCAACCCCATGTATGCCACTGACCAGGAACCAACTTGGAACTGTCAGCATCCTGCCCTGTTTCCACCACCCTTGGATCCACCCAACACTGTACCTACCCACTGGTTGGTGATGTCCCTGCATCCTGCTTCACCTCTCTGCAACGTCGGCCTGCAGCTACTTGAGTCTGAAGAGGGGTCTGGTTAGCATTGGACCTATGGACGTGAGTTGGACGGGTTTGGGATTCCTTCTTGATATAAGACCCCTTCTTGATAATGAAGTTCTTACTTATACATATATGAGTGCCACTCGTTTTGTTTCTCTAGACAAGCCAATCTAATACAACTACTCTTTGAAAAAGTTGGTAGTGCGAATCCACCCAGAAGCGCCTAGGAAGACAGACCCGGGGCTCCGCTTCTGAAAGCCATTAGCCTTACAAAGCCTGTGGAGCAATTAAACTCTTCACCATGGGGTCATTGTGCATCAGGGACTGACATCATCATCAACAGCAGCAACAACAACAATATTCCAAGACCTCATAGTTTCTCTATCTGGTTTTCTTCATAATTTCTTAAAAATATATATTTTTTGTTTCGATTATATCCCTCTCCCTCTCCTCTGTCCTCTCATTTTTTTTTTAATCAATTTATTGGGGCTCATACAATTCGTCACAATACATAGATCAATTGTGTAATGTCCTCTCTCTCATTTAAGCAGGGCTGATGACCTGGTAGTGAGGATCCATGACGGTGGCATGCTCAATCCCAGATACTGTAGGCTCCTTGTTGATACAGCTTGCCCTTGCCTTTGAGAGGTGTGCAGGGTCGACTCAAGGAGAATAGGGAATGGGTAGGGAAAGGGAACAGGAAGAGAATATTGGGCTGTTGGTATCTTCCACAGGCTTGTGGACTTCAGTGCTGAAGGATTCTGGGAGAGCTTTTTGAGATGTTATCTCGAGATATTTGTAAACATTACCACCTTCAGAAGCCTGGAGGGAGGGAAATGTTCTGCTATTCTTGGGTGCAAGGGCAGGTTCAGCCAAGGGTTGGGCATTGGGGATGGGTGTTATATTTGTAAGATGAATATACTCTTACAGGTTTGTGTGATAGGTTGATTATTTTTGGTTCTCCACTTAAAAGAATGATTAAAAACTCTCACTGCCATAGAGTCAATGCTGACTCATAGCAACTCTGTAGGACAGGGTAGAACTGCCCCTGTGGGTTTCCAAGACTGTTAACTGTTTACCCAAGTAGAAACCACCCTCTTTCTCTAGAGGAGTAACCAGTGGTTTCAAACTGCTCACCTTGGGGTTGGCAGCCCCACTGTAAGCACTCCACCACCCGGTTCCCA
>NW_022111373.1:78420912-78441302 GCF_000313985.2 Echinops telfairi | reverse complement strand
TTAAGTCTTAAAGCAAGACAAAGACACATCATCCAGATGAGGGAGACTGTCAACATGAGCTCATAATGGCGTCCCAGGGATTATTGAGACCCCAGGACTTAAAAGGACATGGGAAGGCAGAGGAAAGCGGTCACAAAAGCATGATTGGTGGCAGATCCGTACATCAGAGTTATAGGTGGGACTACAGAAGCAGGAATGGGACCGTGTTTGGGACCCATACATTAAGCAAGACAGTTTACTCGATTGTCTGAGCTTACTAGGTGGGTCCAGGGCCGTCCAAACAAGGCAGTCGGGCATGACTCAAGACTATGCAACCCCAGTATGCAAGTCTCCATCAAGGTCACGCCCTGGCAAGCTCCCACAGCAGTGGTTCTCAAGCTTCCTGATGCTGCGACCCTTTAATACAGTTAGTTCCTCATGTTGTGGTGACCCCCCCCCAATCATAGAATTATTTTCATTGCTACTTCATAACTAACTTTGCTACTGCTATGAATCGGGCGACCCCTGTGAAAGGGTCGTTTGACCCTCAAGGGGTCATGACCCACAGGTTGAGAACTGCCGCCCTCAGGAGACTGCCCTTCCCTGCGCTGGTCAGGGGATGGAGGTAATCCGTTTCCCAGTGCACTCTGCCTGAGGACAATGCCATTCACATTCCTGGTTAGTGATCAGGAGGAATTCCATGGAGTCTTAATCCAAGTGGGGTCACTGCAGATGGATTTTGGATTTTCATTGTCACCCATAACCCTCTGCAAGTGGGTGCTCAGATTGGAGTTCTAACACACGCACCTTTGTTATCATCCTCTTGATCTTCAGATCAAGGTGTGCACTATAGTCCAGCAGCCCAAGGCTCTCTTATGCCCCCTTCCAACAATACCGTCCTCAAAGATAAACACTGTTTTGACATTTATCAGCACGGATTTGTGTTGTGCAATAAGGGATTGGAATGGGATTTTTCATCTTCCTAACATGTAGTGTTGTGAAATCAGCCTTTAAGCAAGGCACACAGATGTTTTGCTGAGATAGAGAAAAATAATAAAGGGCGATCCCAGTTAGATGATAATATTATCTTGACCAACAAATCTATTATTGCTGCTTATGTAAAATGAATGACAGTTCATGAGGTTTGCTTCTTTGCCGTGTGTGTGAAATTGTTTCTCCCTTGTGCATGTCCGAGATCATGGTTATAAGCAACACTCTAAGTTAGGTCAAAAAAACAAAAAGGAAGCGAGATGGGAGATGGATGGACCCCCAAGCTCAGGAAGGAAGGAAGCAGGGAGAGAGAGCTGTTCACAGGAACCCGGCCAAAGCCCAACTCGTCCCCGCCTGGAAGGGGCTGGCTCGGGCACTGCTGCCACTGTGGCTTGAGCCAGCTGGCTCTCTTTGGGCGCACTCCTGATGCTTCTGTGAGCCGTCCCTGCGGCCCCTGCGTCTTTTGTCGCTCACTCTAAACCCAAAACCTGGACTCACAATCAGCGCAGCCTGGGCCCCAGGGCTGCTAAGTACTGGGAGAGGCAAAGTCCACTTCCGTGTTGGGAGGCAGGGTCTTGCCTGCCACCCAGACGCACACAATTAGAGGATTCCCGAGAAGTAGGAAGGAGGTGTTTGCATTCTTCAGACCCCTCCCAAAAGGGAAAGAAACCAAACCAAACAAAAACAAAAGAATCCTAAAGGCAGATTTCCTCAACACCCAGGAAGTTTATTTTACTCCCAGTGTTAGTTTAAAGTCATGAGCTGCTACAGAAATAGATCCGCCCCCCCCTTTTTTTGCTACAACAAGAGACATTATCTATTTTGTTGTTAGGTGTGTTGAGTTGGTTCCTGCTCATTGACTCATGTGCAACCGAACTACACACTGCCTGGACCCGCGTCGCCACAGCGGTGGTTCTGTTTGAGCCCCTTCTTGGGGGCTCAAGTGTGGGAGTCCAGCCCTCTGAGCGCCTTCCTCTCTTTCCCTGACCCTCGACCTGTGAAGCCTCGGCGTCCTTGCTTTGACGGAGCATTCGGGCTGTATGTCTCCCAAGACAGGCTTATCTGGCAGGCCGCAGTGCATTCAGTGTTCTGCACCAACACTGTACTTCAGTGTATCATTTCCCTACTCACTGTCCAGCTTTCACACGCAGAGGAGGCAGATGAAAATGGTGTGGCCGGAGGCAGGCACGCTTTAGTTCTTAAATGGACATAGTTGCTCTTTGCAGCAGACCTGCTTAATGCAATCCAGTGCTTGACGTCTTGATTACTGCTTCCATGGGTGCTGGTTGTAGAGTCAGTCCAGGTCAAGTGAAATCCCCGACAACTTCAATCTCTTCTCCATTGAGCATGAGGTTGCTTCTTGGTCCCGTTGTAAGGATTTTTTTTGTTTTTGTTTTGAATGTTGTGTAGCAATCCATACTGTAGGTTTGAGTCTCTAATCCTCACGAGTAAGTACTTTAAGTCCTTTTCCCTTCCAGCAATTGAGGGTGTGTCTTCTGCCTATCACAGGCTGCTTGTGAGCCTTCTTCCAATCCTGATGCTCTGTTCTTCTTCACCTCATCTAGCTTCTTGGATGATCTGCGCAGTATACTGATTGTATAAGTACGGTGAAAGGCTACAACCCTGATGCACACCTTTCCTGATTTTAAACCAGGCAGTAGCCCCTTGTTCTAGTCCAATGACTGCCTCTTGAGCTGCGTCCAGGTTCTGCAGGAGGAGAAGGAAGTGTTCTGGAATTCCTGTTCTTTGCACTGTTGCTTTCTGTATAGGCCCCATCATGACGGATGGAGTGACTGTGGTGGGTGACTGACCCCAGGGTGTCAGAGCTGAGCCCTCCTCGCACCGTGTGCTCTTTGGCTGCATGTGCTGAGGAGCCATTAACAGGGCTCATGTTAGTCGTCTCCTAGAAGTAGTGTCTGCGTTTTAAAGTAAAGTTATTTAGATGCCATCCCTGTGAATATCTTTCACAAAAACAGGTCGGCACTGCAGAGAAGTCACCTGCGTTCTGCATGTGACGGTGAATGTGTGGATCAGAACTGTCTTGTCATCTCTTTGTATGACATTGATTTCCATAGCCCATCGACCACAGACGCTCAGACAAAGCCAAGGTGATGTCATCAGTTTAGACTGTTATCAAGGTGGGGGGGGGGCAATCACTTTTTGATTCTAACTTCTGGCTTATGTTGGAGGGAAGGCCAATCTTAATTTGGTTAACCCTTCCTTAAAATGCTAAAAGCTATTTTGAAGGTGAACCTGATTTTTTTGATTACATTTTTTTTAATGACAAGCTGAGCTGAAATTTGTATAGGACCAGACAACATTTTGTTCTGTTATCCATAAAAACACAAGCCCATCACCATCTAGTCCATGCACACTCATGGTGACCCTTCCAGACAGGGTAGACCGGCCCCTGTGGGTTTCTAAGACTGTAACTCTTCAGGGGAGTAGAAACAGCAGTTCTCAACCTGTGGGTCGTGACCCCTGTGGGGGCCGAACGAACCTTTCACAGGGGTCGCCCAATTCATAGCAGTAGCAAAATGACAGTTATGAAGTAGCAATGAAAATAATTTTGTGGTCAGGGGGTCACCATAACATGAGGAACTGTGTTAAAGGGCCATGGCATTAGGAAGGCTGAGAACCCCTGGAATAGAAAGTCCTGTCTTTCTCCCTTGGAGCGAGTTGGTGGTTTTGAACTGCTGACCTTGCAGTTAGCAGTCCAATGCATAATCACTATGTCACCAGGGCTTCTCGTCACCCATAAGTTCCTCATGAATTGGAGCTGGCTGGTATGCATGCACCTAACAACAGTAGCATGATTCACCACGTATCTTCATTCTCCAAATTAATGTTATCCCTGTACCAGTCATTTGCTAAATAGAGATTTGTTACTATCTGTGATTTGCCAGTGACTCTTGAAATTTAGAGACTATCTTCTGCCATGCCCACATCTGCCTATAATGTTTTGAGTTCTGAGAGCCTCCTTTGAGATACAGTCTCTGTTTTGCCCCTGTTTGTTAAAAATGTTATACCACGTAGGTGACAGGATTTACATACCTAGGTGTAAATGTTGTTGTCTGGATTCAGCTTGTGTTTATTAATTTATTTTTTGCCCCATTTCATTCTTAAAATTTTTTTAAAAACATTTTCTTGGCATATAACTCACTTATTATACAATGCATTGGCTTAAATATATTTAAAAGTTGTGCATTCATCACAACCATCGATTCCAGAACATTCTCTTTACTCTTATACCCCTTATGATTAACTTCACATTTTCCCCCAACCTCCTTGCCAGAGCTCTAAGGAACTTAGTCTAGTTTACTGTCTCTGTGGATTACTTAGTCTGGATTTTATATAAAGACAATCATATAAAAATCCCCAACAATGACAATAGAATAAAACAGAAAAACCTCTTTCCAAATGAAAGCAGAAGATAACAAAAACTACAACAAATTGAAAATGGGTCAAAAGGGAAAACAAATAGTCATGTTAATTTTAAGCTAACTATATTGGCAGTAATCCACTTTCCCATGCACTCTGTCTGAGGGCAAGCTAATTCGCATTCCTAGTCAAAGCAGAGGAGATTCATTGACACCTAATTCATGTGGGGACTCTGCAAATGAGCTGTAGGCTTTCACTCTTATCCATGCCTTCTGTCAACTAGGTGCTCAGAGTTGAGTCTCTAACACAATTCCCTCCTCTGATCTTGGATTTTTTAATTTACAATCTTTAGATCAAATGGGCTGATAAGTTTCTTCCATTCAGACCTAGCTGATACCCCACATAGATGACTCTTTGTTTTAAGACAAACGTTTAGGACCCCAAAGCTATTCTTTCTGATAGCCAGACCCCATCTGATTTCTTCATCACATTTTGCTATCGTACCTGTGTCTTTAGTGATCACTTCAGGAGGGTGAGTATTGAGTAGCAGTGCTTGTGTTTGTTTGGACTTGCATGCATTTCAGGGGGTAGGATGCTTATTGCTGGCATCACTGGCTGCACTACTCCTAGCAGCGTGTCCTTGTCAACCTTGGCTCGTGGGGCAGCTCTGTGGCCTCAGGCAGGCACGAGGCTGAGTGGGTATACCTCGTGCTGTTTTCATTTTGTTATGGAAACACCACTTTGCTTGCAACTGGCCAGCCCCGGCTGTGTCAGGTTCTTAACTTTCAGAGCATGGTCTTTCTTCTTCAGCCTAGTAACAGTTCTAGTTAGTGATGAAGGACTCTTTGTTGGCTTGGAGAAAATATCCGCTTCTGCTAAGTGAATTCACCTTTAAAATGTGAATTCTAAGGATTTGTGACTAGGTTAGGATGTAAATCTCATTACTAAAAGATTGCTTCCTGAGCTCAGTGTTTCCACCTGCTTCCTCCTGTGCATAACACACTGGTGCTGTCACAAGTCATCTCTTCACATTGTAAGAATAAAATGTATTTTTTATTCAAGTAGTTGATACACTTAGAACATTGAGAAGAAGATTCCTGGGAAAAAACAACCACCGCCCAAGCAAATGGTCAAATTGTTCTCGTTGTGAGGTACCATGAAGTTGATTCCAACCGATAGTGATCCTATGCACAACAGCAACATGCTGCACCAGCCTGACAATTGTTCTTAGGCCTAAGCCCATTGTCGCAGCCCCTGTGTCAATCCATCTCGTTGAGGGGCTGCCTCTTTTTCTCCGCTCCTCTGCTTCACCAAGCATGATGCCCTTCTCCAGGGACCGGTCTCTCCTGACAACACGTCCAAAGTACGTAAGACAAAGCCTTGCCGTCCTTGTCTCTAAGGAGTGCTCTGGCTGCGGCTTCTTGCAAGAGAGGTCAACCTGTCCTTTTTGCAGTCCATGGGACTTCAGGTTGTGGTGCTGGAGAAGAACATGGGAATGCTCGAGTCCCTTGTGTTAGTCAGCAAAATGATCAGCTGCTTTTTGCGCATTCATGGTGGCCCCATGCGTTTCAGAGTAGAATGAGGCCACACGGGACTTCCAATGGCTGTGACCATGTGGAAGTAGGTCACCAGCTCCCTCTTCCTATGTGCCAGTAGGTAGATTTGAGCCACCAAGTTTGGGTTAGTAGCCAGCGCTTAAGCGTTTGCCCCACTCGAACACTCAAATAACACACTGTATATACTCGCGTATAAGCCGAGTTGTTCAGCCCATTTTTAATGCCATTTTTTGTGGTAAAATTAGGTGCCTTGGCTGATAGTCGGGGTGGTTTATCCTCGAGTCTATCTGGGAATGGAGCATGGTGGACTTTGTCGGTACAGACTTGTAACCACACTAACCAGAGACCCGAATTAGCGCGCTCCTTTGTTTCCACAGCAGAACCCAGCGGGAGGCCTGCATGGCTCGCTCTCTTTCTCGCTGCCTTTCTTGGTTGCCTGTTTGCCAGGCAACCTGCCGAGCAGACTGTTAATGCCGGTAGGCGTTCTCAGCTCCTTTATTCTTCTCTTGTCTAGTCACTTTGTCCTGCTCACATTGCGGCCAATCTCCTCGCTGGCCTCCGCGGAGCTGCCCCCTCTAGTCCTGTCTGGGGTGTCTCTTTAGAAAACACCAACCTGGCAGCTGGGAAACCAGAGGGATGACAGAAATGTATATTGCACGCATAAAACCGCACACCAATAAGAATGTGGAGAACAGGGAGCCAGGTTCAGATGTTTTACCTCTTGCCTCTCCAGGTCCCAGAAAGGGGATGCGTTTGGAGCGTCTTCCCGTCTGTAAGTTTTTGCCCCTTTCCTGTCCGAGGGTAGCCAGCTTCCTCCTGAGCCTCGACGGGGAAGCCTTATCTTCTATGGAAGGGACCAGATCTGAGTCGTGCACGTTGTCTTGATCAGCTGGCTTTTCCAGCCTTGGAAGAAAATCCATCTGAATGTTAGAAGCTGACATTTCTTTTTCCTTTCTGCTACAATCATTCGAGAATGTTCCCTCTTCTCACTCCGGAGCCCAAGGCAGGTGGATGCTTCAGGTTGATAAGGGAAAAGGGTCACATCTTCAAAAAGCGCCCAAATAAGAGAAGCAAATGAATGGAGATTTTCTACAAACTGTTTCCTGTTACACTAGGCTGGGTAACTGAGCTAGAACCTTTTCCTTTGTGATTGAGAAAATAGCTGTGGTTTTAGGTACCTGCATACTGAGGTGTGTAAGTATGTCCAAGGTGAATGCTAAGCTTTCTACAGGGGGTACGTGTTCTTGGAGGTAAGCCTTTGTTGTGCCTCTCTCATGGAAACCCCATTATCAAGTAAAGCAGTTATCCCCTGACATAGAAGCACAATATTAATTGGGGATTATATTCCTAAGGACTGGGCATGGCTAATTGCCCTGAGCCATTGAAGGAATGTTACACAATCATGCAATGAGGAGAAATTGCTCTCTCAGTGGGGGCAGGTCCAGGCTTTAATACAAAGCCTACCTGTGGGAACCCTATTGCGCTGCCATGTGGACTAGGGGTTAGATAGCTAACTACGAGGTGTGCGGTTCAAAGCCACCAGCTGCTCTCTGGGATAAAGATGAGGCTGTCTGCTGCCATCAAGATGTACTGTTTTGGAAACTCTGTATAGGGTCACTGTGGCTGGGGAGTGGGTGTGGGACCATCAGTTGCCTCATAGGCAGATAGGTTCAAATGAAACCGGGTTGTTGTAAAAGATAAATGAGCTAGTATAGATGAGGGGATTAAAAAAGCTGCTGGAAAAATTCCCCTATCTTTTCGTTCTGTTTTTCCACAAACCTCTGAAATCCCCCTCATATATACATTGAAAACAAATGGCCTTAGAGTTGGTTGTTGTGAGTACGGTTGAGTCCGTTTCAATGGACAGTGACTCTTAGGACAGCACTGATCTGCCCAGGAGGGTTTCCAAGTCTTTGCTTTGAAGTGAATTGCCACATCACCCTACCCCAAGACTGACTGGGGGTTTGAACTGCTAAAGTTATGGCTATGGCTATAGCAACCTAGCACTTAGCCATTGTGCCACCTTTAAGAAAGATTAAATATGCTAAAACCTACTGTCATCAAGTGGATTCCAGCTCCTAGTGATCCCGTATAGAGCATCCAAGACTGAAATCTCTACAGGAGCAGACAGCCTCAGCTTTCTCCCGTTGAGCAGCTGGTAAGTTTGAGCCTCAGATCTTTTGAGTGGTAGCCCAATGCCTTTAAGAAAAATTAGTTATGACTATTTAAAATAAGAAAATATGCCTTTTTAGTTTGCCACTTGAAACAATGTTGTTGTTGTTAGTTCCTGTGAAATTGGCTTTAACTTCTGAGAGCCTTCTGTATCACAGACTTTTTGTCTTATGCTTTCTTCATCATCGCTGGTATGCTTGGTTCCCTGGCTGGTGTTTATTATGTCCTTCTATCTCACTGAAGGTCTCCCTTGTTGTCCCTGACCCTGAGCAAACATGAGCTCCTTTTCTAGTGATTGCCCTTCTGGTATCATGCCCAAAGAAAGCAAGCCAAAGTCTTGCTCTTCTTCCTTCTAAGGAACATTCTGGATGTAGTTCTTTTAAGACTTTCGTTTAATTCTTTGACAGCCCATGATATATTCAGTATTGTTTACCAACACCTTAAGTTGGATGTACCAGTTCTGAAACGGTCTTGTCTTTTCGTTGTATAGTTTTGCCAAACTATAGAAGTCATTTAAGAGTTATGGTATTTTACCATTGGGACGAGTGAGTGACCACATGAGTAAAGGTGACAAGTGGTCTCCGGAGGCATCGTTCATTCTTTGAATAAATGAATGATGGATACCAACGCCTTGGAATATATAATTTAAGGGACAATTAAAGAAGAAGGGGGGATGAGAAAATGGTACCTGGGGAGGGGAGGATCTTAGGAAAGCAGTGATGATTACTATGAGCAGACTAAGGAGTGGCAGGTTATATTGTGTCCAGCCACTAAGAGATTTGTGTGGCTTCCAGTCAAGGCTGCTTCATATTGACCTTATAGGACCGAGGGAAACTGCCCGACCAGGATTCGTAGGTTGTAATCTTTCTGGGAGCAGATGGTCTGATCTCTTCTCCCATGGAGAATCCAACCTTTGGGTCAGCAGCCAAGTGCTTTACTCAGACTGACACCAAGATTCCATACGAATAGGGTTCAAATGAGCTCACCGCCAAGTTGCTGGCGGCTCATAGCAACCCCAGAGGACAGAGTGGAACTGCCCCTGGGGGTTTCTGAGACTGTCGCTTTTTATGGGGGTTGAAAGCCTGTCTTTCTCCCGAGGAGCAAGCTAGTGGGTTCGAACTGCTGACCTTGCAGTGAGCAGCCCAACACATAACCACCACACTACCAGGACTCTTCATTATTCATTAGAACAACAGGAATTAAAGCTGGCTCCCTTTCTAATCCACTGCATTCGGGCTGATCTCCCACCATATCACTGAAGTCCCCTGACAAAAGCCATCACTGCCCTGGTCAAGGAAAGAATGTGTTTCTTAAGTGCCATTGGACTTGACCAGGCTGATAATCTCAGAAGGTTCCAGTTGAGAATGAGCGGTAGGAGGAAGGGGATGATGGGTGGACAAGGTGGAAATGAGAGTGAGGAGTGAGTTTGAAGAGAGGAGAAATGTCTTCTGAAACATTAAGAAAGCGGTGAAGAAGGCGCCTGGGCTGGACCAGGATCCTGGATCCAGTGTTCTAGCTCTAGTTTGTCTTCCCAGCAACCAACCGGACACTGACAATTGTGTCAGTTCCAACTTAGAGCAGCGGTATGTGCCACAGAATGAAACACTGCGCCAGGCGGTGCACCATCCTCATCATCGTCTTGTTTGGGCCCATTGTTGCAGCAACCGTCAGGCCATCTTGTCGGACGAAGTCTTCCTCTTTTTCACGGCCCTTATGCTTTATCGTCCGTGACGTCCTTTTCCAGAGACTGGTCTCTCCTGATAACAAGTCCAAAAAGAGTATGTGAGATGAAGTCTTGCCAACCTTGGTTCTGAAGAGCACTCTGACTGTACTTCTTCCCAGACAGATGGTTGAGAACAAAGTAAATTAAAGCATAACTTAGGTCCTGGTGAATGCCCAGAGAGGGTAAAACAAGAGTATTGGCAGGCAGCAAGCGTGGTTATGTCTGGCACTCAGTGGCTTTAGGCGTACCCACCCTTCCTCTTCCCACGACAAAGGCCCTCTGCTTTCAGGACTCTCAGGGGCTTTTGATTTTTAAGTGCTCCGCTGCTGACTGCAAAGGCAGTGGTTCGAACCCACCAGGGATCCACAGGCGAAAAGACTTAGCGATCTGCTCTGGTAAAGACTGCAACCTGGAAGAGCCAGTGGGACAGTTCTGCTCTGCCTGTAGGGTTTCTGTCAGTCTGAATTCACGTGATACCTCCAACAAGGGCCACGGGGCCTTTTGTTTAAAACGAGTCTGGATTTGCCTGGTCAGGCCAGCGGCTTTTGATTTAGGATGGCCCTGCTTAAAAGTTTGTATTCTATGATTGGTGTCCTTGGTTTGATTTTTGGCCTGTTCCCTGTCCTCTGCAGAGGAACCATGCAGGTGTCTACCTACTTTCTTTCAGCATTATTTTCCAGCCGAGGTGCTGGAAACACCTCTGCCATGAGCCCTTCCTATCGTTCTTCGAGAAATCTCCACCAACCCAGGCATGTCGGGTGATTCTCTTTGGGTGGTTATTAGTTATGGTCATCTGCTGCTATTCACGGCTAATTGAAATGTAATTACGTGGTATGCAGAGATATAGTTGACCTACGTGGATTTGCTGCTGTTGTTGCTAGGTACTATCAAGGTAGTGCTGACTCTCTGCAGCCCTGTGCACCCAGCAGGCAATACTGCCCGCTCTGTGCCCTTCTTACAACTGCGGCTGTGTTTGGGCTTGTGGCTGGAGTCACTGTGTCGACTGGTCTTTTTGAAGACCTTCTTTTTTTCTTGACCAAGCATAATGTCCAGGGTGGCTATGGGTTCGAATCTCTGCCCTTTGGTTAGCAGCCCCAGCTATGACACACCATGGCTCAAGTGTTGAGTAGGACACAAAAACTGCCCTCGAGTTGATTTAGACTCATAGAGACCCAGTAGGAGAGAATGGAAATAGGGTTTCTGAGGCTGTACTTACATGAACAGATGGGTTCATCTTTCTCCCAGGGAATTGCTGATGACTTTGAATCCCCAACCTTGAGGGGGAATTCAAACCAGGGCTCCATGGATATGAGCATAATGTTGTTGTTAGGTGGCCTTTGAGTTGGTTCCAACCCGTAATGACCTGTCCAACAGGATGAATTGCTGCCCAGTCCTGCCCCATCCTTAGAATGGCTCCTCTGCTTGAGCCCATAGGAATACTAGTTGTGAATTATTTTGCTCCTATTTCTTATTGGGAATCGAAAACCCTAAATCGGGAATGTAAACCCTAACCACACAACACCTATTGTGAGTTTGCATTCTAGAAAAGACTGGTCTGAAACAATGGGGCACATGACTATCTGCTTTATGATCACAGTTAATTCAGGATTTTAGTCTCCGTTGGATGAAGAACACGGACCCGAGTCCAGGATCTGTCGCCATCTATCTTACCAGACAAGGCTAAACAGCAAGGGTGAAACAGCCTTTTTAAAAAAAATCATTTTATTGGGGGCTCGTATAACTCATCACAATCCATCCATCCATCCCTCCATCCACCCATGTGTCAAGCACATTTGTACATTTGTTGCCACTATCATTCTCAAAACATTTTCATTCTACTTGAGCCCTTAGTATCAGCTTCTCATTAAAAAAAAATCATTTTATTGGGGGCTCATACAACTCTTATCACAATCCATCCATCCATCCATTGTATCAAGCACATTTGTACATTTGTTGCCCTCATCATTCTCAAAACATTAGCTTTCCACTTGAGTCCTTGATGTCAGCCCCTCATTTTTCCCTTCCCTTCCCACCCCCCGTCCCTCACGAACCTTTGATAATTTAGAAATTATTAATATTTTGTCATGTCTTACCCTGCCCAACATCTCCCTTCACCCACTTTTCTGTTGTCCATCCCCAAGGGAGGGGGTTATATGTAGATCCTTGTGATCAGTTCCCCCTTTCTACCCCACCTTTCCTCCACCCTCCCAGTATCACTACTCTCACCACTGGTCCAGAGGGGTTCATCTGTCCTGGATTCCCTGTGTTTCCAGTTCCTATCTGTATCAGTGTACATCCTCTGGTCTAGCCAGATTTGTAAGGTAGAATTGGGATCATGATAGTGGGGGTTGGGTTGGGGGTGGGGGTAGCATTTAAGGACTAGAGGAAAGTTGTATGTTTCATCGGTACTAGTTTCATCGGTGCTACACTGCACCTTGACTGGCTCCTCTCCTCCCCTCGACCCTTCCGTAAGGGGATGTCCAGTTGTCTACAGATGGGCTTTGGGCCCCCACTCTGCACTCCCCCTCATTCACAATGGTATGATTTTTTTGTTCTTTGATGCCTGATACTTGGTCCCATCGACACCTCATGATCACACAGGCTGGTGTGCTTCTTCCATGTGGGCTTTGTTGTAAAGCAGCTTTTGTTTGATGAACTGGTTTGATGAACAGATTAGACTAATACCTTTTTTAAAGGTAGATAGTCTTTAAGGTCTTAAAACAATTTAATCTTTTAATTAGATAAAGCATTCTCTTAGAACCTATGTTCCCAAACTTGGCAGCTCTTTGGAATCATGGGAGTGGGGGAGGAGAGTAGAGACAGGGATCTGGTGCAAATACTTACAAATCCTGGGCTCCACTTGCAACTTAATGAGTCATAATCCCTAGGGAGCAGAGCCTGTGTTTACACCAGATTTCTGGGTGATTCCAGTGATCAGCCAAGTTTAGGAAACTAGGCCTTAGAGAAGCAGTCGCTTTCTGCTCAGCCTTCCTCATTGACATGAAGATACATTTCAGTCCACATTTTTATTTAGGCGCACATTTTATTTATTTATATAAAGTTTTTAAAAATCATTTTCTGTGCTCAGGAAAGAGGTTAATCTGGTTTTTGTCCAGTGATTATTTCTGTTCTTGCCCTAGGCCACTCTCTTCTCTTGCCTGGTCTAAGTAAGAAAAATAATAATTAATAATAATAATAATGCATCACCCTCTTCCATTTGTTAGAAAACCCCCCCAAAAATCTTAAGGAAAATACTTTCTTACCTTATAAAATCCAGTTTTCCTACCTTTGGCCTAATTGCACCCTTTTAAGCTCTTGACATGGATCAGTGGAGGCTTATTTCTCTGTTCTTCTAAATGAGAAAACAAAACAAAACATAAAAACCAGTTCCTCCATTAAGCTCAAGAGAAAGTTCCTTGTTCTCCAAATCCGTGTAGGAGGATAAGCTGTACGAAATCTCCCCCATCACCTGTCAGAAGCGCTTTCCTGACATTACAGAGGTGTGGAGGACATTTTAAGCCCTAAATTGGGCAGACCAAATTGGTCTGGCGACTGCTTAGTCATGATTAATCGCTCTAGAAATGATTCTGGCATGGGCGGGAGAGGGGAAGGGCCTAGACGTGCCTACCGGCCACCCGGGCTCCTGCTCTGGGGAGTGGACTCTGGGGTTTGGAATTCAGGGTGGTCTTCCTGAAAGCATCTGACTGGACTGCTGCCCTCCGGGTCTCCTGTTGCCTTTTCAGTCGTTTGTCAGCAGCTCAGTCCAGGAATCCCTTGGCTGCTGACCAGTGGCCCACAAGAGGTGCGCCTGCCAGCGCCAGCCAGGCCTTGGTGTCCTGACCTAGTTAATCCTCACACCCCAGCAAGCTTTCTCATGCCTCTGTCTTTCCTGCAGAATGCTGTCCTTCCGAGGTGACAAAGATGTCTTCTTTCAAAAACAAAGCCTTTCACTCTTTCCTTCTCTTTCTTTCTTGGAGACATCAATGCTTTGGGGAGAAGGAGTTGGTACCAAATCTAATAGAGTCTGAGCATGAATACATTTCCACTCTTAAAAGGTGTTTTTTTTAAAGTCACAATTATTGAGTTATAATGTGCATATTAGTAAAATTCACTCGTTGGGGTGTACAGTTGCATGAGTTTGGACAGATAATAGAGAGTTGTATAATCAGCACCATAATCTGAATGGAGACCATTTCCAGCGTCTACAAAGTTCTTTGTCTTGTCCTTGTGCTGTAGTTGGTCCCCTCTGCACTCCCACGCTCTGGAAACCTCTGGTTTGTTCTCCTCTCTATAGTTTTCCCTTGTCAGAATGCCATATCAATGGAATCATATCCCAGATAGCCATTAGAGTCTGGCATTTCCCACTCAGCATAATACATTTGTTGAATAAGTACGGCTGAAGAAGAATCAACGCATTTGAAATATGGTGCTGGCGACGAATATTCAAAGTACCCCAGACTGTCAAGCGGATAAACACATTTGTCTTGAAGAAGTAGAGCTGAGTGCTCCTTAGCGCAATGAGAACGAGACCCCGTCTCGAGTACTTTGGACATGTTCTCAGGAGAGACCAGTCACTGGAGAAGCACATCAAGTAGCAGGGCAGCGAAAAAGAGGAAGACCTTTGATTAGATGGGTTGACACGGGGGCTACATCAATGGACTTGAACTTAAAAAAACCCCCGAGGAGGGTGCAGGCCCGGGCAGTGTTTTGGCCATGCGGTTGCTGGGGGTCAAAACCAACTTGACGGCACCGAACAGCAGCGGCAGCAGCCACATAATGCATTGAGAGCTGGTGCTTCTAGAAATAGGGTTTTCCTTTGTCCTGCTACCCAGCATTCCACTGTGTGGCTGTACCAATGTTTGTTTACGCTTTCATCCTTGGAAGGTTGTTTGGGTGGGTCCAGTTGTCAGTTATTATAAACAGAACTCCTGAAAACATTTACACACAGGTTTTGTGTGAGCATAAGTTCACACGACACCAAGGTAAATGTCGAAGAGTGGGATTGTTGGTCAGATGAGAGCAAGTTTATGCTTCCCAAAGGATTATTTCAAAATGTATTTAAATATTTATTATTTACCCTCGAGTTACAAAAATAATGCATATACATTGTAGGAAAAGGTATACAGCAAAATACCAAGAAGGAAAAAAAAATAACCCAATCTCATCTATCTTTGATTGCATCTGGGTATATGCTTATTTGAATGTTGTTTTGTAACCTATGGTCTGCTTCATAAAGATTTTCTGTGTCACTGAATATGAGAGGCTTCAAAATGGAATTCAGTTGGTGGAATTGGTGGAAAATGGAATTGAAATGGTGCACTTGACAATTTTCCCTTGAGTAAAATCAGTAGTTCTTAGCAATTTTTAAAGTGCTAACTGTAGACTATTATAGCTGTTCACTCTTAGGAAAGAATTTACATTATTTTTCCCTGATATAAAAATAAGGTTAAAAATTATCGATCATATATTAAATAATCAGCTAATCACTAGAGATCTTTTTGTTCTTCTATGATAGGCTTCAAAAAGTTTGTGGAAAATGGAATAAAAAGATGCTGGCATTTTCCTAGGGACTTTTTGAAGCCCCCCAGTATGCTAGCTGCATTACCAATTCACTTGAGGTCTCTGTACTGGGAGAGTCAGCCCTCAGCTGTCTTTGTTGATCAGAGAACAGCTAGGACTGTTCTTGGGACCGATCATTCATCCACCTGTCTGGTTTAGAGAGTTCTAGGTATGTGTGCCAACTATGTTTCCTGGGCTCTCTGAAGAATAGGCTAACAACAATGCCTGGGCAAAGGAAACTCCCCCAAACCAACCCACTGCCATTGGGTTGATTCTAATTCATAGTGACCTATAGGACAGAGTAGAGCTGCTCCCTAGGGTTGCTGACTGTAAATTTACAGTCGATAAATTCACTGCCATCGAGTCCGTTTAGACCCCTAGCCTCATCTTTCTCCTTCGGATCAGCTGGTGGGTTTGAAGGAGGCCTGATGACATAGTGGGTTATGCAATGGGCTGCTGACAGCCAGCAGGGTTCTTCTGGGCAGAGAAGGAGTGGGTAGCAAAAGGACCCAAGGAGCATTCGGAATGCCCTAGAATCCTTCCGTTCCTGAAGCACCCATCCCCTTTCTATTTAAGCTTCAACGTCAAGATCCCTACTCTCAATAAGGGAAAAAATAACAGTAACTTCTCACAAGCAATTGTCCATCAAATAAACAACCTGAAGTCGGCTTCAGGAGCTGTTTCTCCCAGCTTGGTCCAACTACTTGGTCCGGCTTGGTTCCCAAAGAGAAAATCCCTCCAAGTTTAAGCCAGGGGTGGGCATGGTGGAGAGAGAGAGAGAGAGAGAGAGAGAGAGAGAGAGAGAGAGAGAGAGAGAGAGAGAGAGAGAGAGAGAGAGAGAGAGAGAGAGAGAGAGAATACTCGCTAGAGTGCAGGATTTACTGCTAGCCCAGCAGCAGAATAGTTCACGGTACAGTCTTGAGAATGAAAGAGAAGCCTTTTGGAGTCTCTTGATTGAGTTTCCTGCCTGCCAGGTATGGGTTGCCAACGTTAAAAAAATAATAATTGAGGTTATATAGATGAATTTGCTATCGAGTTTGCAAATATGGGTGATCCACTGCATGTAACTGCTACCAGCTTGCAGCAGCAACAAAATAGTCATTTCTTTGGAAGGAGTTTGGTTTGGGTTTACTTTTTGCTGGGAAACCGTTTGGATGGGAATTTAGAAAATCTTCTTACAGTTAATTGGGAAATTGGAAGTCTAATGGCAGATCGTTGGTTCACTACTAGGTTTATTAGTTTGATGCCGGAGTGTTGCAACAGTTTGTGACCAATGTACTAAGTATGAGGCTGCCTGGTGGTGTGGCCATCACACCTTGGGCTGCAAACTCCAAAGTCAGCAGTTCGAAACCCCCAGCTGCTCCATGGAAGAAAAAGGAAGCTTTCTACTCCCCTCAAGAGTTACAGTCTCAGTAACCCACAGGGGCAGTTCTTCCCTGCCCTCCAGGCCACGATGAGTCAGCACTGAATGCTCATGAGTGACTAAGCACAGTGCATGCGGCCAGGAGGAAGGCCAGCCAGGTTTCTGTAGTAAGCAATGTCTCCGGGCAGCTTTGTACTTGAGCAATTTATCCACAGCCTAAAGGAACGAGAGACAGGCATGTTTGGCTTAATCTGTATCTTGGTACCTTTTAGCAAACTAGGCATCTTTCAATCCTGAATGTCTCCAACTGTTTAAGACTGCCTTGTATCCCTACTGCCCAATGGTAGTTTTTCCTGTTTTAAGTGGTTCTAATCCAAGCACAGTACGTTCCAGCCTGGCCTTTTCTGCAGACAGTAGAAGGCTGGTTTTGCTAAGACAAGCAGAGTTCTTACATGAGGAGTTCATGTTTGGGTACCAAAGTAGAGCATGCAGACTAATCTCTTTATGGTTTTTATGATATTTGCCATTTAGAGATTAGAAGCACTTGGAAATATATTTCTCTATATAAAGCAAAAAGAAAACAGGTATAGATATATAATATATATACCATATATATAAATAAAAAAGAAACACAGGCCATATTTACAAAGAAAAAAGTAACACAGTATATACATATACTAGTTTTCTATATAATATGTATACATTATATGCATAATACATGTATATATTTTTATGTGAGATATATGTATATATACATATATGTAATGTAGAAGCTTATTTTCTTTCTTTTTTATATATGGCATATATTGCATATATGTATATTATTTTCTTTATTTTTTCTCTTTATACACATATACATACACACATACACACACACACACATATATAGCAATGCATTTACAAATATTTCTAATCTCTGACTGTTAAATATCATTCAGGCAAGTATATGTATTCAGACAGGAAAATGAGTACATAACTGTATGTAATATATATACATATGCATATATATATATATGTGCCTGTTTTCTTTTTAAAGAGGACATTTCCTAAGTCATGAGCAGGGTAAGTATAGGACCACTGCACAGACTCATCATCCAGATGAGGGAGACCACCAGCATGGTTCAGAATGGGGTCCAAAGGTTTGCTGTGGTAGAGTGCTTTAACAAGGACATGGGAGGTCAAAGAAAATTGTCATGTAAACATGATTGGCAGGAGGCCAATATAATATAGCTACAGGTTGGATTGTCAGAGCAGGATTGGAGCCCTGATGGAAACATTTGCATAAAGTAAGGAAGTATTACTTATAATACTGGTCCAGGGGCTTCCCTGAGGCAATCAGAGCATGACTGATGACTACGCAGTCCTCAGTATGAAGAGCTCCATCAGGGACACACCCAGGAAAGCTCCTAAGGGAGATTGCCCCTCCCTGGGCTGGTCTAGGTGGCGGAGGTAACTCACTTTCCAGGGCACTCTGTCTGAGGGCAAGGCTATTCATATCTCTGCTCAATGGTCAGAAGGGATTCAACAGAAGCTTAATCCTTGTGGGGATTCTGCAAATGGATTTTGGGTTGTCATGGTCATCCACAGCCTTCTGCAAATTGGGTGCTCAGAATTTTGGCTCTAATGCAATACCCTTTTCTGATCATGAATTTTATATGGACCATTCTTGGATCACACATGCTGGTGTGCTCCTTACATATGGACTTAGCTGGCATAGCTGGCACTTCACTTTGATGGCTGCTTCAAGATAAGCTTTTAAGACCCCAGACACCATCTGATTTCTTTATCACCCTTTGTTATAGTACTTCAGTTATCATTTCATGAAGGCATATACTTGTTTTCTTTATGAACTTATTTTCTGTATTACTCTCCTTAGGAGGAGTTTTTAGGCCCACTCTTGGTTTGAGTGCTCCAGAGCAGATTTTGGTCCATGTGGCTCAGTGTTAGCAGAGCAGGAGACATTCATATTAGACTCAGGGAGGACTGCCTGAGGAGCCAGGACTATGGAACTGTTAGATGGGAAAGTCTCTTCTGGGACCCATAGAAACAAAAGTGTTTTTCACAGAGACATAGGAAGAAAAACAGATTCGATGGAAATAGTCTGATTGTCTCCTTTCTCACAGGGGAGTGCCCTGACTGACCTTTGTGATCACTTTTAACTTTGTGCTTTTGTGAATTTCTGAATATCAGCAAGTGAGTAAACCCCTACATGCCCATTGTGAATTTGAACCATTTCATTATAGAGCCTGAGCAGGTGTAGGGACCTTACTGGGCAGAACGTTTCTCTGACAACTGGAACAATCGGTCATCTCTTCACTCCTCAAAGTTCTAGTGTTCGAGAGAAATGTTGTTCGCCGATAAGGAAGAGATTATATTTGGACAGTTCTAAGAGTTACTTTGGACATGGTATCAGGGAAGACCAGTCCCTGGAGAAGGACATCACGCTTGGAAAAGTAGTGGGTCAATGAAAAAGAGGAAGCCCTTCGGTGAGATGCACTGACACAGCGGCTGCAACAATGGGCTCAAGTGCAGCCACTAGGAGGATGCAGGACCATGCTGTGCTTTGTTCTGTTGTACGTAGTGACACATGGATTAGATCGACTCCATGGTACCCAAGAACAACAATAACCACTAGTACAAATTATTCCTAATGGTGGCTTAAAATCTGCCTCTTGGTAATTTTCTACTTTGGTTCTAGCTCTGTCTCCTGAAATGGTGTGCAGTAACTCACTGCCGATACCACCCTGATTGCCTCCACATCTTACTAGCCTACAGTGACCATGAGAGAACACAACCTCCTGCCTGGACACTCTGCCCCGTGCCGCAGACAGGGGAACTGCCTATTCCCTTGCGTGTCCCAGACCGTCTTGTGGTCTCAGTAGATCTTAGCTCTGTTTGGCAGCCATGCAACACTGTTGCTCCAGCATAAGCCCTCTGCCATCACCGTTTATAGACCTTTTCCACATGAACAGCATTAATCCTGTCTTCTCACTTGCATTGTCTTGTTGAATTTTCCTTAACCCAAGTACAGTACTTTCATTGATAGACAGGGAAGGTCATCTTATTGTTGGCTCTGTGGACTTCTTTTTGAATCTTGATTCATAATAGGTTACCCTCTCAACGTGGCTTTTGTGATTTGTCAATTCTAAAATGTAACATTTTGTCTGCTGCCATCAAAGCCATTGGAAAACAGGCAGAACAAGCCTTTCTTTGGAAAGGCTTCTATTATTAAAAGAATGACTGTGTTTTAATCCCCAGGTAACAAGAAATGGTCAAGCTGGTGCTTGATTGGATAACGCGTCCCTATTGCCATCTGCCCATTGCAACCCCTTTATGGATTTGGTATCGACTGCTTAGCTTTCCAAATAAAAAAAATCTATTTTTATTTCAAGTCAGGTGTGATGGGTTCCCAAAAACTCCATGGAAAAATTCCATTTTCTTTTAATTCCACTTTTTCCCCATGAGCTCTTAAGAGCACTCTTATATTTAAATCTATTATTGAGCATAGCTTCTTTAAAAAAATTAAATTCTGAAATATTAGAGATGCTGAGAAAAGTACAGCAAATAAAAACAGAAAGCACTTTTGGATCTTGTCACCCAGACTTCATGAAATTTTAAACCTTTCCACTTGTCCAGCATGCCAACGAATATTCTCAGCTGCAGAACC
>NW_022111373.1:78415598-78420570 GCF_000313985.2 Echinops telfairi | reverse complement strand
GTCAAGGCAATGAAGGCTAAGGGTGAGCAGGAAATTAGCCAGTGGAAGGCAGCCCTGGCCATTATGAAGGACCTTGTAAATATCCCTGCAGCTGGAAGGAGCAGACCAACAACTGGATACAGCTAGAGGCGTGGGGATCTAGCTGCAAGAGTTAAAGGCAACCGAGCCCAATATTGTGATCTATGCACTCTTGCAATAGCACTTGTCTGTGAGTAGGTGCTTGGATAGACACACAGCTGAACAAGTGTGGGTGGGAGAGTGGGAGTATACGTGTATGTAGATGCAACTATATGCAGCTTTCACAGAGGATATTTGTCTGTTTGTATTTGCCTTTGCTGTCAATAGCCCCCTGAATGTGGTGGAGCGTAAAGATGGAAACGTTATGAAAACTTCCTGAGGGACTTGATGGCTGGACCTGGGGGGTCAGAACCATCGTCTCGGGGGACATGGAAGTCAGTTGGCATAGCATATGTCCCAAAGATAACGGTCCATGCCCTACTTTGGTGAGTAGCAACTGTGAGCTGAAGAACTAGACAGGAGCCAGCGGAAGTGCAGCAGTTGGTCTTGGCCATCCTCAGGAAAGCAGGCTGATGAAAAGTCATCGGCACATGCAGACGTTGAGTCCATTATACTAATGGACCATGCAAAACCAGCCCCCGTGACCCGGAGACCAGAACTAGACGGTGCTGGGCTACCACAACCACCTGCTCACTCTAGCTAGTTTTGAACAGAGGGGCAAAAATGTGGGCCAGAAATCAAAAGCTTTAGAGACCAGTCTTACTGGTTGGATCAAGACTAATAGAACCCCTAGGACTATAGCTTTTCATCACGCTTCAAGTTGGAACTGAACTTGCCCTGAGTTAGAATAATCAACCCTTTAAGCTAAGAAAGACTGCATTCACCCACGGACACAGAGGGTTAGGAGCTGCGGGGAGACTGGAAACCGAACAGGTGAGGAAGTGGGCTAAGTGGCCGTGCTTTGGGGTAGGGGTGGGGTGTAATGATGAATTGAATCAGAATGTGTATGAATTGCTGAATGTAGCACTGTGATCTGCTCCGTAAACCCTCACCTAGTTCAAAACAAAAAGGTTAAAAAAGTAGAGAGAGAGGGTTGAGAAGCACTCAGGAGATTTGCCAGTGTGCGTAACTGTGTCCTTAAGGGTTTGAAAGGGTGCTATGAAAGGGTGGGGAGGACTGCCTCGCTCTGCCCCCTGACCAGCTGTGGGACCTTGAGTGAGTTATGTAAGCTCTCAGCCTCAGTTTCCTCCTCTGCTAAATG
The DNA here is from genome assembly GCF_000313985.2 of Echinops telfairi. Classification (NCBI taxonomy): domain Eukaryota; kingdom Metazoa; phylum Chordata; class Mammalia; order Afrosoricida; family Tenrecidae; genus Echinops; species Echinops telfairi. Next base: position 78,419,291 of record NW_022111373.1, on the reverse strand, counting down.
GAGATGATGAGAGAACACTTGCAGCAAAGGGCTGCTTGGAGATGAAGTGTAATGTGTTTGAACTGGTTCAAACTGGGATTGGCAAAGTGGTATGTTTCTACAGGTGTTGCTCTACAAGTGAGGATGGCCATGGTTACTGCTGTTTGTATTTTTCAAGAACATGTCCTGGGAACGAAAGGAGACGAAGTAGTTGCCCTAGAGTCGATTTGGAACCCGGGTGATGCCATTTGTGTCATACTGTAGTCCATAGGATTGTCTCATGAATAATTTTTTTTTCAAAAGTAGTTTGGCAGGCCTTTCCTCTGAGGTGACTTTGGGTGGATTTGAACCTTCATCCTTTTCGTTGGCAGCCGAGTTGAAGGAGCGCTATTTGCAAAAGTTGCTCTCTGGAGCAAGAGTACTCATTCTAGCTGTCTATTGCGAAACAGGTCCTTAGAATGAACGCTATCTTTGACTATTCTAGGTGTCTACTGCCCAACAAGGAGGCTGGTGGCATCATGGGTTATGCACTGGGCTGCTAACTGCAAGGTCAGCAGTTCGAACTCATGAGCCACTCCATTGGAGACCATGAGGTTTTCAATTCCCATAAAGATTTAGTCTTCGACACCCACGGGAGCAATTCTAACCTGTCCTGGCGGGTCACGATGAGTTGGAATGTACCCCAATGGCAATGAGTGAGTGGGGTTACTGCCAACCATACGGAGATCCTCACGTTGCTGACTAGGTTACCTGGTTTCTAGGGTCATGCTGAATAATGATCGAAAGATTCTCACTCTTCCGGTTTTCTGGTTTTGAAAGTTGTTTAGATCACCAGTTTTTATTTGTGTTCTTCATGATCGCCCCATATGTCAGATTTCTCATTTATTTGGTTTCTCACCACATTTTACTTCCTGGGTTTCCTCCCCGATGAGGGCAGACACTTTCCATTCCTCAGTATGTTTTTTGACTGTAACTGACTGTAAGAAGAAAATTTCATCTGAGTTGTGTGGGTTTGTCAGTGTTGTTAGTCTTGGCATCTAGACCCTCGTGAGCTGAATCTTTTCTTTTATGGGCTTGTATACACTGATGGCCCATTTACACACCAGCGATTATCTTGTTTTGAAATAGCAATCAATAGATCATAGTAGGTTGATCTGCACGATGATCTTCTAAATTGTCCTGAGCCTCACTTTCTTCACCTGGTTTGAGAATTATGAAACCTGCCTAGCAGTGTTATTGTGAGGATTAAATGTATTTCCTAACAGCGTTTAGTGTCGCGTGCTTCTCCTTCCTTCTCCTCTCTCTCTCTTTCTCCCCCTTTGCCTCTCTCTCTCCCTTACCCTCTCTCCCCTTTCCTTTCATAGCACAATGAATCTTGGTTGCAAATAATTTTTTTCTTTACAGTTCTAGCTCAAATGCAATGCACTGAAAGGCATATTATTTTTATGAAGTTGACATTAAGTTCTTTGTTTAAATTTGTGAAATAAGATGCCATGAACCGATTCAGTTGAAGTCTAGAGTTTCTTTTAAATAGTAAATGGATCCAAACAGACTTATGATTTCTTCTTGCAGAACAGTGACTTTGTAAAAATGCTCCTCACGTTGTTGACAAGATGTGTCAGTAAGACTGGGAAAGCGGCTGTAAATGGACAGGCAGGGACAGTCAGCTCACCTTGCTCAAGCCTGTTACCTTGCATCAATGGCTATCTTTAGGGCCCAACAACAACAACAACAACAACAACAAAGAGGGTTCTTGTTTTGTTTTACACCTATTTCTATCTGCTATGAAGATTAATGTATTTAAGATAGGTGTTATTTATGGTTTCAAATTTTTGAATTTGAGAAAGAGAAATTCTTGCATTTACTCTAAAAAGACACACTTGGTCAGCATCTTTGGGTCTGTTCACTGACTCTATGCTGAGTCTGTCATGGAACGACCTTGGATCTTTCGGGGACAGCTTGTTTCATTGAGCTGGCCTATTTTTACTGCACTGATCAGTTGATGTATTTCCAAGGAACATAATCCTTCCTCCCCACCCTTGCCTGCCATTCAATTTAAAAAAGGAAAATATCTGGTCCATAATTGCAGAGAGCTCTTAATGTTTCCTAAGACAAGAAAAAATCATTTTTAGCATCTGTGTGTTCAACAGAATTTAGTGTTTCAATGGGAATTCTTTGATTTCTATAATTATTAAGAACATATTTACATTGACTTTAGATGTGCTTTTGCTTATAGGGTCAAAAGGTTTGGGCTTGTGTAGTTTGGAAGGAGGGGATAATCAGTTAAAAGCAAACATGAGATTGTTTATCCTGCTAGCAATTCAGTAGCTTCTGGGCTTAATATAAAATTGGGATTTTTTTTTCTAGTTAGACACGTCTTTAAAAATTAAATTTAAAAAAATGAAGCCATCGTAAGTTTTCAAGGCATGCTTTTGTTTTCTTCTTATCAGAAAGGAACAGAGTTAGCCATGTGCCATATCTTGTGTAATATTAGGCCTTAGTAAAAAGAAAACAAAAATCCCCACAACTTGACTCATAAGCTATATCACAATAAACACAGAAAAGATTAAAGTTGTCAAGCATTTCATTTTGTTTGGATCCATAATCATTGCCCATGGAAAAGAAGCCATCAGGAAATCAAACCATGCATTATGACGGGCAGATCTGCTGGAAAAGATCTTTTTAAAGATAGGAGCTCAAGACATGCAGAATCTAGGAACAGGAATGGGAGTAGCGATACCAGGAAGGCAGGGGAAAGTGGGGAGATGAAGGGGGTGGTTATGATTGACACATAACCACATACCCCACCTCCAGGGGGACGAACAACAGAAACTGTGGGGGAAGGGAGACAGAGGTCAGTGTAGGATATGAAAATAATAATAATTTATAACTTATCAAGGGGTCATGAGAGTGGGAGGGGTGAGGGACAGAAAAAAGAGGAGCTGATACCAAGGGCTCAATAGAAAGTAAATGTCTAGAAACTAATGATGGCAACATATGTACAAATGTGCCTGATACAGTTGATGTATGGATTGTTTTAAGAGCTATAAGAGCCCCCAATGAAATGATCTTTTAATAACAATAATAATAAAGATCTCTTTAAAGTGTTAAAAGGCCAAGATGTTACTTTGAAGACTAAGGTGCACCTGACCCAAGCCGTGGTATTTTCAATGGCCTCAAAGGCATGGGGACGCTGGGCAATGAGGACAGGAGCCAGTAGCAGAAGAATTGATGCCTCCTAGTTACAGTGCTGGCGAGGAAGATGAAACATACCACGGACTACAGAAGAGTGGACCCTTACGTCTTGAAAGAAGCACAGCCCGAATGTTCCTGAGAAAGGAGGATGGCAGGACTTTGTTTTGGGTATTTGGGACATGTCACCAGTCCCCGGAGGAGGAAGTCATGCCTGGTAAAGCAGAGGGCCAATGAAAGAGCAGAAGACCCTGAAGGAGATGTGTTGACACAGTGGTTGCATCAATGGGCTGAACAGTGGGCAGGGGTTGTGAGGATGACACAGACGTGGACACTGCTTCTTTTTTGTCCACAGGGTTGCGATGAGTCAGAATTGACCCAGTGGCAGTGGGTTTGGGTGCCTCTGGAAAATATTCAGCATTAATTAATTATGCTACATTTTGGGGTCGTGAAGAGGGACAGAGTAGACAGAGCATTTTGAGCTAATGGCAGAATGTTCTTTATTAGTAGGGTCTTTGGTTG
>NW_022111373.1:78385392-78414924 GCF_000313985.2 Echinops telfairi | reverse complement strand
TGAGTCTGAAGAGAACTTTATAGATTGGTATTGGACATATGGGCTAATATCGGACTTAAGGACTTGATCTGGACTGGGCTGGAATGTTTTCTCAATATTCCACTGCTCTTGTATGTAAAGCTCTTTCCTATACACGGATTTGTTTCTCTAGTCGACCCAGACTAACATATCAGAGAAGCAAAACCAATGAAGCTTACATGTGTCTATAGAGAAACATATTTATATCATGAAAATTGACTACACAGTTGTCCAAATGGGCCAGCCCAAGTCTGGGCAGGCTCCAAGTTCGAGGGTCAGATGTTAGTCTGGCGGCTTGTCTTGATTACATAGCTGTGGGTCTGAGGAACCTAAGATTTGCAGGAAGATGAAAAGCTGATGGCTGCAGAGGGAGAGGAATCCAAGGTTGGCAGGTCAGATGGCAGGCCTTGAATGACTCCTCGGTTTGGCAGGCCATATGGTAGGCTCAGTTGCAAAGAACCTGTGGTCGATGAGCCGGATGCAGCTTCCAGACTCAACAAGCAGCAAGCAAGCTTTTCAACAGCGTCCACTAATGTATGAAGCAGCCCACATTCCCAAGGAAATGTTCTCTTCCTTGATGGATCCAGGCTGTGAGCAGCATCTGGATGTTGCACCCCACCCTAATGTTCTTACAACTGATTGGATCCTCATGGCTCATTCTTATGGGGGTGATTACACTGTGTTCGGTCCTATCATGGAAGATTACCAGGTTTAACTGTTACATCGCTGAGCATCCTGGCCCAGTTGCAGAAAAGCAAACGATCCCATCTAGTCAACAGATGTCCTTGCTGTTTCTCAGACACTCCAGGCCTCCTCAGAGCCTTTGTATTTGTTGTGCCTGCTATTTCCCCAAGGCTCTTTCATTCCCACGTGGTTCCATTTCCTTACTTTGTTCAGGTCCCTCTCCTCTGTCCCATGTAAAATTCCTCCCTGCTTATCCCACATTGCTTGTTTTACTAACTCGTGTGAACCTCTCCTATATAAGGTGCTTACTTATTTGTCAATGCCTGTGTTCCCCCATTAGCAGGTGAGTCTTATGAGGGTAGGATACTTTGTTTTATCCATTGCACCTATAGCAGTGCCTGGTACTTCATGTATAGATTCAACCTATCAGCCGAGGCACCTAATTTTACCACAGAAACGGCATTAAAAATGGGCTGAAAAACTCGGCTTATACACGAGTCTATATGGCAATAGACATTCAGCACATAACTGTGGAATGAATGAGTGAACCTGGAGACGTGGGGTCTGCTTCTGGCTACTTGGAGGACCACAGGACAGTCACTCAGTGTGTCTTTGAGGAGCCAGTCAAATAGCATCCGCACAGATGCTTTGTGACCAGTGAAGCGTGAAGGAGATGGAAGATTTTAACCTTACGATTTATTGCGCTCTTCGGGTTCTTGACTCCAGTTCCCTGTGTTCATTGTCCCAAGGATTGCTCTTCGACGGCTGAACGTTTGTGCTGAATTAGAAAGAGCGAGTGGCTCCGAATGGGCCCTCGGCCAACATTTTTGAAGCGCACATTTCGCATCTCAGGCCTGTGTCGTGCCGAGCCTCACAGTGGACCCGAGGACTCGGCGAGTTCTAAGTAAAGAGCCAGAAAGGACAAAGGCAGAAAAAGTCTGCTCCTACGCTCTAAAGCCATGACTGGTTTTACCCCAAGGGAGACCAAGGATGGGAAGGAATCTGCGCCTTCCCTCCTCACACTGGGAGGTGACACACGGGAGAAGGGCTGATCAGCATGGCGGCAGACAGTCGTCGGATGTGTGGAGTCCATACGGAGGCACTTCTCCGGCTCCCTGCTCTTCATTTTGAGCTGACACCATGTTCTTTGCCAGTGGCAAAATGTAGACCCCCTTCAGTCCCCTCCTGCCACTGTCTGCTTCTCCATATCCTGACTCCAGGAAGGATGGTGATTTCGCCCTCATTTCTGTTCATTTTCATTTATTTATTTACCATTCCCCACCGCCCCTCCCGCTTCACTTAAGTGCCACCTTGTTGTGTTTTCCTCCTCCTTTCTCCTCTTGCCACTGCTGGTAGCACTCCTCGGCCATTGTTTGGATTGCTTTGTGTCCCCTCCTCACTAAGCCCCCATCCTGGTGCCTTTCCTCCGTGCACTCTTGAGGAGGGGCTGCGTGGGGATTCTCCATTCTGGAGGATGGGAGGGTCCGTTCTTGGTCTGCCGACTCCCTGATTCTCCATTTTCTGTCTACCTTCATCATGAATAGTGTGAGGCGTGGGGCTGGGGAACGGATTGATTCGGGTCCTGACTTGTTTCCATTCAGGCTTTTCCCAGAGTCTAGGGGAGAGGGAAGACTATCAGATGGAGGCTGAAGACCTGAGCTTGGCTGTAGGTCTGTCTGTCTGGTGGGACCCAGAGTAAGTCACCTATTGTTAGGGATCTTCAGGCTCCTCACTCGTGAACTAAGGATGTCCAGGAGTGATAGAGCTCTGGATGATGAGCTCTAACGTCTTTTCACCTGTGTATTTTATGCATTTCTGAATCTATGTGTGGTAGTTAGTTACATAATCTGGCGTCAACTTGGGAAGGGGTGGAGTCTAGCCTGCCAATCAGGTCACATCTTGGTGACCTCATTTGGAGGTGCCAGGGAGATAAAAAGCTCACTGGAGGCCAGATACACACAGACCCTCTGGTTGGTCTTTCTGCTGACAAGACACATGGAGCTATACTACAGCCCTGGAGCTGGAGGAGCCAGGTGGAGACCCCTGCCAGCATTGCGATGCTTCCACCACCTCTGATCCCCAAGACTTTCCACTCACTGGCCTGTGATCTTCTTGTATTTGTTGTCATTGTATGTGTTGCGTGAGTATAAAGACAAGTTTATAGATTGGTATCAGACATATGGGCTAATATCGGACTTATAGACTTGATCTGGACTGGGCTGGGATGTTTTCTTATTATACAATTACTCCTTGATATAAAGTTCTCTGTTACATGCATATGAGTGTCTATGAATTTGTTTCTCTAGTCAACCCAGACTAACACACTATGCTTCTAACTGTATTGATTCCTAGATCCTTTTATTTTGGGAATGACTTGACAGGTTCTTCCGTGTTCTTGAGTATTTTCTGGTCTGCGGTTCATGTATGTGTTGGGGTAGATGGTGGGAGCACAGAGGCTGGTCATGTGAGTGCCCTGTGCCTCTCTCATGGACAGATCTGGTAAGAAGGATTTCTGGTGGGCCACCAGCGATAACAAAAGAGATGGAGGATTCATTGCTCTTTGCCCGAGAATGATCAATTCACAGAGATTAGCGTTCATTGTATTTCCAAGAGTCTTGTTTTTGGTTCCCTGTGTGCAGTGCTCTTATCAACTGACCCTCACTGACCTTCACACAGCAATGGGTTGGACACAAACTTGTAGACGTCTTCGTGTGAGGCTCCTGCACATGTGGGTTCAGCCAACACTGGAGGTAGTTCAGGTTGCCACCGCGTGGACTGTGATCTCTACTGAATCACAAAGGGAAAGTTTGTTTGAAATGTGCAATACCAAAGGAAGAGGTGTTTTTGTTTTGTTGTTTTCCCCCTCTCAGACTATGAGTAGCCGCCCAGCTGTTTGCACTTTGGTCTCTTCCCCTCTAGAGTAGGGTAGGGGGTCCACGAGTCAGAGGTTGAGGTGGCCCTGAGAGCACTTCAGAACAGGTGGTGTTGTAACTGTGTTGTTGTTTTTTAATGAACATCTTTCTTATCCCCAAATAAATTAGTGTGCGTATGTTATCATGAAGAGATATAAAGCTTAAATGTGTTGCATTTATTAATTCAATAAGAACAGTGAAATAGTCTGACAGTTCTTGTCCTTTTCAGTATATTAAAAATTGGTAAGGAATAAGCAGTACACTGAAGTGAATGTAATCCGTTTGGACATAAAAAGAACAGAACACATTTTTCCCAAAATGAAATCCGAATGGAAAGATGTAGATGCCCTTCCCACCTCCATTAGAACCAAGGGTTCCCTTGATCTTAGTTTTAAAAAACAAAACAAAAAAATCTCACTAATACCGAATATAAAAATTAAGCTCACTGAGCATTCAAACCAAGCAGTTAGGAAGGAAATCAAAGCAAAGTGTAGGAGATTAATTAAAAAACCAAACCAAACCAAGAGACCATTTATCTAGACCTACTCACCCCCTCAGCCCACCCACCACATTGAAGCAATTCATCTAGCATTAAATGAATACCAGGGATTACAGACTGTAGATTCTGAATCGGTCTTTAAGTGTATTAAGGACTGTTCTCTTCCATAACAAGCAAGGAAGACAAAACAAACATCACAGCCTCTTCCTGGTCGGGCTTGCTCATCCTGACTTCTGAGCAGCCTTGTCAGACTCTGATCCTTAGAAGGCTCTTGCTGTGGAGCTGAACTCTGTCCTCTGTCCTTCCCGGCATTGTTCTGGGCTCTCCCCCTGGGGCCGGCACAACTTGTCTAAGCCCTTGTCCTCATGATAGACCCTCAGATATTTGCAAGGGTGACCAATTTACCCCCAGTCTTCTGTCCTTCAGCAAAATAGTTGCAGTTCCTCCAATTGTTCCTTATATGACAGCATGTTTTTGGATTCTCTCTGGCATCCTTGTCACTTTCCTCTGAACACGTTGTCGGGTTTGCCTATATTTGGTTTCCAGGATTGCTTCCCCAGGTGTTCTGACTTATAGGGGGCAGAGCTGGAATCTCCCCTTTCTTAATGGCATTCTTAGACTCGAATCAAGGAAGGGTAGGATGGAATTAGCAGTGGCTGAGTGGGTTACTCGTTGGGCTGCTAACCACAAGGTGAACAGTTGGAAACCACCAGCCACCTTATGGGCGAAAGATGAGGCTTTCTATTTCCTTAAAGAGTTACAGTCTCAGAAACGCACAAGGCCCGATCTACCTTGTCCTTTGGGTGGTTGTGAGAGAGAATGGACTTGAGTGTATGGAGATCCAGATCCATGTATCAATGCTGATGAACGCTTGGTTATTATCTAAAATCCCTACTGGGGTTCTTTAGCGTGCCTGGTAAACTGCATATTGCTTAATTACTTTTGTAGTTGATTATTTTGGGGACCAAGCTCTGGATTGTAATTCATCAAAGACTATCAGAATACCACATGGCTGGAGGTTAGCGTTTAAGTCATCTTAACCCCATTCCAACGTGCCCGTGTGGTGTAGTGGTTAAGTGTGTGCTGCCGGCGGGAAAGCCAGCCTTCTGAAGCCACCAAGTGCCCCTCCTCTAGAGACAGAGGTGGCAGCCTGCGTCCATTAGGACGGCAGCCCCGGGAACGGCATGGGGACGTTCTGCTCTACCCTGTGGGGTCTCTAGGAGTCAGAACCCACTGCCTGGCAAAGGGCAGCCACTTCCCACTGCTGCTTCAGGTCTCAGGTGGTCGCTCTTCATTTCTAGGAGGTCTGTTTTCATGGCACCTGGGAGCACGTTCTTGATTTCAAAAGGAAGCTAGCTGAAAGCTTTTTTTAGCCAACGTCTGGTCTAGTGAGGCGTCACTTACTGACCTCTGTCATGAATTGTTTTGTACGCAGTTCAGCTGTGTCCCAGAGACAAAGGGTATTCTAATTCTACCGCATGAATCATGCCATCAAATATGAACGTCACCAAGAATGTCCAATGTGCGAGTTTATGTTTTGGAGTTGGCTGAGTTCGATGGAGAGATTTGAATCATGGGCGGCTTTGAAAATATTAATATGTGCATTCATGGTAACTATTCTTTTTCTGATAAGCAGTTTTGTTAATTGTGTAATTCAGATCTTTTATATCCTTGCCAATTATTTTCCTCCTTGTTCTAGAAGCTGTCATGGCGAGAGGCATGTTAGTTTCTTATTGTGATTCAGGACACATGCTAGTAAATCTCTATTATAATTTCTAAAATGTCGATTACCATTAACCTTTATTATGTATGCTGTTGTCCAAAAGAGGGACTCGGGTAGTGGTGTTGGGTAAGCAGTAGACAGCAAGCTCAGAGGTTGAAACCCACCTACCAATCCTCGGGAGAAAGTTGCTCCTGTAAAGATTTATCACCTTGAAACCCTACATAGTGTTCCATTGAGTTGATATGAATTCTGTGGCAGTGGGATTTTGGGTTGTCCTACATTAAATAATCCCCTACCTCCTTATAAACCAATGAAACTCACTCCCTGTCATTGAGTTGATGTCCACTCTATTGGGCAGGATAGAACTGCCCTCAGACTGAAACCATTTGTAGGAATACAAAGCCTCGTCTCCCAAGGAGCTGGCTGGTGACTTCAAACTGCTGATCTTGTAGATTGCAGCCCAGTGCTTGGCCATTAGAGCTCCTAACTCTTTAGAAAGGCAATTTACACTATTATAGTACCTAGGAAGATAATATATAAAGAGATTGCTGTTATCATTAAAGAGCATTCATTTAGTTCCTATTTTTGTTTGTTGCTCTACATTTTTTTAAAAGAATGCCTTTGAGAATATGATGAAAGTTAATAGATCTTTCTTTGGAAAAGCACACAAAGATATACCTGCAGAAACAGTTTTACTAGCCCACCTGAAACTCATCTGTGGACTTGGCCCCAGATTAAGAAACCCCACTATAAAAGTACACACTACTATATTCTCATTGTTGTAATTTAAACATGCGCATCCAGTGTTTGTTTATTGCTCTCTCATACCCAGGACTGTTTCAGAAACCAGATAGCCTAGGTTGTTGTACAGTAAATGACGTTGTTACTAAGGCAGTATAATTGTACACTTGCACATTGGCTCTAGGAGTTCATGAGACTAGAGAGTGAGAAGGAAGAAAGGGCAGGAAGGCAGGAGAGCGTCAACACAAGCATTCATTAGAGGGTGACAGTCACCTTGCTAATCACGATAGTCTAAACCCAAACCAAACTCATTGCATCACCCGACTCAGGGTGATCCTTAGGGCAGGGTAGAACTGCCTCTGTGAGTTTCCAAGACTGGGACTCTTTAGGGGAGCCCTATCTTTTTCCTGAGGATCCGCTGGCGGTTCAGAACTGCAGACCTGTGGTGAGCAGCCCGGAGCATCATCATTACGCCACCAGGGCTCCTCATGATGTTGTAGACATAGATCAGTGAAAAAGTATGAAGGTGAACACTGACAACCGTTTCTGCTTTAAATGCCATTGGAAGAGCAGGATAATATAGCTCACTCAGTGAACTCACTACCATTGGGTTGATTCCAACTCATTGTGACAGTAGCGGGCAGGACAGGGTAGAACCGCCCCTACCGGTTTCTGAAACCTCAACTCTTTCTGGGAGTAAAAAGCCTCATACTTTTTCCCCATAGAGAACCTGGTGATTTCACAGTGCTGACCTTTTGATGAGCAATCCCACAGGCAACCAGAGCTCCCGTTCAATAAATGCAACTCTCACTCGCACTGCTGTCAAGTCAATAGCGGCCCTATGTGACGGAGTAGATTTGCCCCTTCGGCCTTCTGAGACTAACTCTTTACAGAAGTAGAAAGCCGCCTCTTTCTCCCTTGGAGTGGCTGGTAGTTTTGAACTGTTGACCTTGTGGTCAGCAGCCCAACATGTAATCACTATGATGTATATCCGGATAGATCTACCATTTGTCTGTCAGTTTGTCATACTCTGGTGCAGGGGTCCTCAAACTACGGCCCGTGGGCCACATGCAACCCGCCGAGGACATCTATCCGGCCTGCCAGGTGTTTTTGCCCGTTTTTTTTTTACTTCAAAATAAGATATGTGCAGTGTGCATAGGAATTTGTTCATAGTTTTTTTTTAAACTATAGTCTAGCCAACGGATCTGAGGGACAGTGAACTGGCCCCCTGTTTAAAGTTTGAGGACCCCTGCTCTGGTGACTTGTGTGTTGCTGTGAAGCTGAAAGCTATGTTAGGGATATTTCAAATACCAGCAGGGCCACCCAAACGGAATGGGCTTCTGCAGACTTTGCAGACTAAGGACGGGCTCTGAAAAAGGAATTAGGCCATCCACTTCAGAGGAGTTTGTCTCTGGAAGCTCTGTGGATAGCAAGAAAGCATTGTCGTTCCTGAAAATGGAATGAGCAGAAGCAGAAGAGCAGAAAGTCGTCAGAGATTAGCTCCTCAGGCTGGAAGGCACTCAGTAGGAGTGAGGAATTACTGCTACCTTCTCAAAGTAGATGGGCCATAATGATGGAGTGGCCCAGTTGTGAGGATTTTGGTCTTCTTAACATTGAGTTGTAATCTGTACTGAAGGCTGCAATAGTTTATCTTTATCAGCAAGTACTTCAAGTCCTCCTCACTTTCAGCAAGCAAGGTTGTGTCATCTGCATATCACAGGTTGTTAATAACTTTTCCTCCAATCCTGATGCCACACTCTTCTTCCTATAATCTAATTTCTGATGATTTGATCCACATACGGATTGAGTGTTGGGAGAGTACCAATTATAAACATGGCTATGTAAGTCTGTGCATATTATCAATGACTGGAATGGACTGAGAAGATGGAAACAGTGATACAGAAGGTTGGAGTCAGTATAGATGAAATTTAGATATCTTTAATCACTAAAAATAGTGTTTAAGGAAAAAAATCTGGACAATTTTCTAGTTTTATGCTTTCATGGATTTTTAGGTTACACATTAAGTTCATTGGGAATTTAAATTAGTATAACCTGTGTTTTTGCCCTAATGGATAGCAGTTGTTCCAAAACCACTTATTGAGAAGTTCATTCAGAATTTCTCCTATGGATTTGAAATGTTGTCTTTCTTACTGAACTCTCATGGATTCATTGGTATGTTTCTAGACTCTACTTTGTAGACTATCTCTGTGCTGCTACCACACTATTTGAATTACCATAAATTTTGTGTATATTTTGCATTCCTCTCTCATAGCCCAAACACTGTTCTCTTTCTCAAAACTTTTATTTCCCTTTCTCTTCTTGTGTATTTACTCAGATGCGCTTTAGAATAAGTTTGTGGGATTTCACTTGGAAAAACATTAGTCACCCTCCACCCCCCTGGCCCAAAAATTCACTTCAGAGGACAGAACTGAAGCTACAGCTCAGGGAGAGGGACATGTTTGATCAGAGCACATGGGAGCAAATGAAGGGAGAGGAAGAGAGAGTGGAGCACATCCTGGCTCAACAAGCCCCGAGGACAATATTCCTGCTCAGAGCAGCCAATGCACAGGGAAGACCATAAGGCGGGCCCCACTATGAGACACGGCATTCCTTACTGACCCATAGCGCTACAGGGGACAACACTGGAGACACAGTGTGGGAATTGTGTCCGATCTGACCCCACCACACCAAGGCAAAACACTAAGGGTGTGCAACAGAACAGCATACCCCAGGGAATACCAAAATTAGACTGTGGGGCAGGGCGTGGCACCCCATCAGACTCCACTGGAAAACACTCCTAAGGGTCAACACACAGACCTTGAACTATTTACAGGTTTTTCTTTTTTTCTTTTGGTCATTGGTTTTGTTGTTGCTGGTATTTTCTTTTCTTTTGTTGCTTTGCTATGTCTTGTTTTTGTGCATATTATTATCTCTGCATGTTTATTTAGATAAGATAGGGGGAATAAACAATCAGAGGAGAAAAGAACGGACCGATTGTTCTGGGGGGAGGGGTGGGACATGGGAGAGGGAGAGGGGGGCATGGGGGACAGTAAGTGGGTGTTAACAAACCCAGGGACAAGGGAACAACAAGTGATCCAAAATAAGTGGCAAGAAGGGTGTAAGAGGCCTGGTAGGGCTTGATCAAGGGCAATGTAACCAAGGGGAATAACTGGCACTTGAATGAAGGCTGAACATGATAGTGGGACAAGAGGAAAGAAAAAGGAAGTAGAGGAAAGAACTAGGAAGCAAAGGGCATTTATAGAAGTCTAAATACAGGCATGTATCTATGTAAATATATTTATATATGATGGTGGGGAAATAGATCTCTGTGCATGTATTTATAGTTTTAGCATAAGGTAGCAGATGGACATTGGGCCGTTACTCAAGTACTACCTCAAAGCAAGGGAGTTTTATTAACCTGGCATTCCATGATGCTCCCCTTCCCGACACAGTCACTGAAGACAAAGTGTGAGTATAAGCAAATGTGGTGAAGAAAGCTGATGGTGCCCAGCTATCAAAAGATATGGCGTCTGGGGTCTTAAAGGCTTGAGGATAAATAAGCAGCCATCTAGCTGCGAAGCAACAAAGCCCACATGGAAGTAGCACACCAGCCTGTGTGATCACGAGGTGATGATAGGATCAGGTATCAGGCATCAAAGACCCAGAACAAAAAATCATATCATTGTGAATGAGGGGAATTGTGGAGTGGAGACCCAAAGTCCATCTGTAGGCAACTGGATATTCCCTTATAGAAGGGTCTGGGGGAGGAGACGAGCCAATCGGGGTGTAGTATAGCACGGATGAAACATACAACTTTCCTCTAGTTCTTTAAAGCTACCCCCCTCCCCACACACACACACTATCATGACCCCAATTCTACCTTAAAAATCTGGCTAGACCCAAGCTTGTACACAGGTATAGCTAAGAGCTGGAAACACAGGGAATCCATGACAGATAAACCCTTCAGGACCAATATTGAGAATAGCCATACCAGGAGGTGAGGGTGATGGTTGGGGGAAGTAGGGGGAACTGATCACTATGATATATAACCCCCCTCCCAGGGGGATGGATAACAGAAGGGTCATGGACAACACAAAAGTGAGTGAAGGGAGACTTTGGTCATTATAAGACATGAAAAGATAATATGTATAAATTATCGATGGCTCATGAGAGAGGGAGGGGAAAATGAGAAGCTGACACCAAGGGTTCAAGTAGATAGCACATGTTTTGAAAATGATGATGACGACAAATGTACAAATGTGCTTGACACAATGGATGTATGTATGGGTTGTGATAAGAGTTGTACAAGCCCCAATAAAATGATTTTTAAAAGTTTCATTTTAATTAGAGTACATTAAATTTATAGGTGAACATAGGGAGATGATTTTGTGTATCTCCCTTCTTAGCATTTCCAGAAGTCTCTAGTGTTTTCAATTTAGGGTATGATAGAAAGGTGATATAACATCGCTATTATTTCTGCAGAGAAGCAGAGTGATCCCGAGTGGATGCCAACCAATTTACTCAATTAACTTTCAATTGCTTGAAGTTAAGGATACAATTGAATCCAGGTGAGGAATTGAAGAAGGTACACTGGAATTGTACGAATTGCAATTAATCTTTGTTATCTATGAAATAGTCCTGTAAATGATCACGTGACTAAGAGGCTGACTGCTAACTGAAGACTGGGAAGGGCTACTCTACACCTGCCTCAGAAGAAAGGCTGCTCGCCAATTCTGAAAAGCCCATCATTGAATGCCCAATGGGGGAGAGTTGTGCTGTGGCACACATGGGACCCCCAGGCTTCGGAATCGACTGGATGGAAGCTCTTTGGTTCTTTATTTTAATCTATCCAATGAACATGCTTTTCAGAAAATGGAAGATTTTCAATGGCCACCATGATCAGAAGACGCCAGTCTTAACTAAAAGTTGTCACCTATGCTGTTGTTAGGTGTGATTGGGTCGGTTGTAGCTCATAGCAACCTTAGGTACCACAGAAGGAAATACCACCAGTCCTGTGCCATCCTCACACTTGTTCTTGTGTTTGAGGCCAAGGTTGCTGCCACGGTGTCCATGCAGGTCCTCGAGGATCTTCCTGCGGTAGATTATGCATCCTGCATTTCATCCTCATTCTATTGGAAGCCCAGTTCTCAGACTGACCTTTTCTATAGCTTTATCTAAATCTCCTTGGATCTTGACTTAACTTTTCTGGGCGAAGATTTCTTCATTCTTACATGCTCTTCTTTTTTTTCTTTTTCTCTCTCTGCTGTCCCATCCTCTGGCCACCCCTTGTATCTCCTTGGGCCTCTCTCCAGTGCTTTCTCCATTACTCCTTTCTTTCCTGCCCATAATAGCTTCCATTCCATGTTGCCTGGTGTCTTTGGGAGGAGTATTCTTCGTGATGGAGTTTCCAGACTTACCTCTGCAATGAGCAGGGATCCTTTCTGCAGTGATTGCTGCTGGGTGCTGTCTTTGACCAGAGGCAAAGCCCAGTTGGTTCTCAAAAGGGGGGCGCAATTGGAGAAGGTGATTTTGCTTGGGTGGCATTGCCTTCGAAAGGGTTATCATTAGACACTCTCGTAAGTTGTAGTCCTTGTTTCCTGAATCAAGTGAACTAGTGATATGCTCGGTGCTTTGGGTGGATGTACGTCAGCTATCCTTGTCATCAGTGAAGAAACGATTCTCTCTGTACAATTTGTTCTCCATTAAACTGAAAACTTAAAAACCAATATAAGTCAGGACAGAGTCTGTCTGTGGGTAATTTAAAGCCCCTTTAACAACCGGGAACATGACTAAAGCAAGCTGTTCTTCCTTTTTTAGGAAATGGAATTTCATTTAGGTTTCCTTTCTCAGTCACGTCAGACAGACATTTGTTGCAGTTTTCTGCTTTTCCGATCCCCTTCCTGAAGGTTCTTTTTTGTTTTTTTAAGCTATTGTGTGGTACATTTTTCTTGGCAAGTTACTTTGTATTGATTAGACATGTGTGTGCATGTGCATGCATGTCTGCGCTCCCAGGCAAAGCAAGGACCATCTGAAGTTGGAAACGTGTTTATTTCAGAACTCCACAGTTTGTATGTATTCCACTTCAGAGTTTACCACAAGTTTTCCCAAGTGTGGTAGATTACAACTACAGGAAAATATAGCTCAATCATCTGTCTTCTATCTATCTATCTATCTATCTATCTATCTATCTATCATCTATCTATCTATCTATCTATCTATCATCTATCTATAATCATCATCATCTGTCTGTCTATCTCTCACAGAGTTAATAGCCATTGGAGCTCCTGGGAGGAGGAGCCACTGGTGGCGATTGGCCTAACCCTGGCTGGCCTAGGGGATACCACCCCAATACTCTCCCAAGGCTGACAGAAGTCAGGGAGCCCATATAGACTCTTCTCTGTCCACCATTCTCCTGCAGGGCGGGGCGCTGAGGGAGAGCAGGCTGTCTGGCTGGGCGAGCGCTTACCCAAACACCCAGATGCTTCTGCACACTGGGCCAAGCTCTGGAGGCCCTCCAGGGTGGGTGACCTTTCCCTCCTCTGGTTTCCATTTCCCTGCCGCTCCCCCAGGCGTGGCTGAGTGCACCCTCTCCCTGGGGCCCCAAGCCTTGCACAGCCTTTGTGTTTGAGGGAGGGTGTGGTCCGAGTCCTGGGGATCCCCATGGGTTTCCCCAGACATCTGGCCGCCTTGTCAGCGCTGCTGCTCCAGCGGGTTAGCACGGCCACTCAGCCCCCACAAAGTCTCTGCACAGCCAAATACTTGGGAGCGCTAGCCTGCTGCCCTGCTTCCTTTGACATTGTGACTCAGGGTAGCCACACCTGTCCTGGGGAGCTGGGAACTTTGTAGGGTTTTGTGCCAATCAGAAGCTCTCCAGAGAAAATGTGAGGTCAGGGCGGATGAGAAAGAACTTGGAACTCCTTCAGAGAAGACAAACAGTAACTGGAAATGACATAGAACGTGGGAGACCTTGTTTTGCTGTTTATTGTTTGTGCAATGCTTGTGACTACTTAAGGTTGTTACAACCTACTGTGATCCAGGATGGGGGAAGGCTATAATTATCTATGCATAGGAAGCATGCCCTGGCTCCGAGAAGCCACACTCAGGTGGCCCAGGCCCAGAGCAGTGTCATTCCTTGTTGTGGTGGAGGGTCAGCGAAAGAAAGACCCTCAGTGAGATGGTGTGACACAGGAGCTGCGCAGGGGTGCAGGCCTATCTGTGCTGCTTTAATGAGAGTCCCCTATTTTCCCTCGCTGGGTTCTAAGACCCATTGCAATGTTACAGACAACATTCATGATGACAGGGTTGATTGAGGGAGTGAAGTTGTACCACCAGAGAAACGTTCAAGGTTGAGTTGTTTATCAACACCTGTTACAAAGTTCTTTCCTGTCTGCTAATAAACGCACGAAGGGGCATACCACTCTGCGGTTGGCTTCAACCGACGGCATTCTGGTCAAGTCCCAGACACCAGCAAACCCCACTCCCTGAATCAAGGGCCCAGAGACACCCCACTCCAGTAAGCCTCAGCTCAGGCATTCAGCACGGAGTCCTTGGGAGCCCAGCTCCCCCAGGGAATGCCCAGAGGCAACTCGTTCTGCAAGCCAACCTCCCGCTGGAAAAGCACTCAGCTTCCACTTGCTCTGTGGGTTGGGGAGTCTACCCATTCAGCCACGCTCTGGCTCCTGGTTCTGCCGCCACCCCTCTGATGTGACAGCTGTCCTCTGGATCCAGGATGCTCCCCGTGCAGGGACTGTGGGTCCAGAAGACACACTCCGTGCACGGCTCTTCTCAGAGACCTTGTTTTATCCATAGCAGGATGGCATTCCTGGGAATCCTGGTGACAATTACTCCCAGGTGAAGCCTGCCCCTGTCCTCCCAACCTTCCCAGACCCAGGCTGGACAACGTCGTTTGGGAGGAGTTTGGCTAGATGAGCCATACGAAATGATTCACTGTTTCTGCAATAACAAAGAGTGCCGCTGGCACAGGACCGGCGGTGTTTCATTCTGTTTCACACCGGGTGGCTATGCCTTCGAAATGACTCGATCACACCTACCGACTACAACACAACCACAACAACGGACTCCAACCTACCAAGCTTGGAAGGTGTATTAGTCTGGGTACTTTGGAGAAACAAATCCACAGCAACTCATGTATAAGAGAGAGTTTTATGTAAAGAAAATGTGCATCACGAAAACATCCCAACCCAATGCTGCCCAAGCCCACAAGTCCAACATTAACCCAACACCAGTCCACAAAGTCCTCCACCTCACAAAACAGAGGCAATGATGCCGACTGCAGGAGGAAAGCCGAGTGAGTGAACGAACAAGCATCTCAGCACTAGCAGGGGTCTCCACACGGCTGCTCCAGCACCCAGGGCTGCATCGGGATAGGTCCATGTAGCTTCTCCTTGGGGATGTCTTGTAGGAAGTCAATCTTGCAAGCTGAAGCAGGGAACTGCTAAGGCAGTTGCACCCGGTGCAACCATCACAAAACAAGAGACCCGAGAACTAGAAAGGCGAGGCTTCACCACCCATTTATCCCTCTGCCTTTCAACCAGCACCACATGTGATTATCGGCCAGGCTGGCACAATTAACTAACTCAGAAGGCTACCGTGAATTGAAGCAAACCAGTACCGTCACAACATATTTATGCTCTGTGTGTACACACACACACATACACACACACACACACACATCACAACCCACCCCACCCCACCACACACACCCCTTGATACCAATGGAGGTATTTCAAGTACAGGATAAAATTATTTCAAGTCATGATAGTGAGCAGCTAAGGATGTGAATAAAATTATAACAAGAGATCACACACATTTAATAATACATATCTATGTTTCTTATTCCTTGAACTAACTGCTCTAGCTTTTATAAACAGGGCAAAGTAGCCCTGGTACTCTTACCCAACTGACTGAGGAAGCCTCCTCCCGCCCACCCCCTTGCAGTTGGAAAGCAGGGGCCGTGACACTGGAGCTCAAACACGTGAGGCGGACAGCACAGCCAACCTTGTCTTGGACCTGCGCCTGCGTCCTGTGACTTGTCAGAGCCCGGACAAAGCAGGATGATGATGCCCAATTCGTTCCTTTTTCAGGGGCAGATGGCGGTCTGTGCAACATTTGGCAAAAATGTTTATCTTCCTAAAGATGCCGAGTTTTACTTTATTTATAATGGATCTCATCAGAGACACATCGCCATCGCCGAGCGCGTGGAGGACAACGTTCTGCAGTCCCGCATCCCAGGTGAGGGCTCCTCTTCCTCGCACCATGGAGAAGTTGGTCTGCACGCCTCTCTCCCAGGGGCTAGGCCAGGAAGGGAGCCTGGAGGACAGCGGCAATGGCCCTCTAAGGGTGGGAGGACGTAGGCAGAACACTAACACTCCACGTCTGAGGTTCTTGCAGCTCTGCCTGCAGCCCCGTTGGGAGCCTCGGCTGAGAATGAGTCTGCCCACTGAGCCAGCTGCAGCCAACACTCAAGGTTGGCCGTCTTAGTCCTTTAGTGCTGTTAAAATAGAAATAGCAAATTAGCATTTGGTATATTTTTGGTGTAAATTTTCTATAAGTAGAAATTCCAAATAGATGTTGGGAGTGGTGTCCTTCCAAAGCTCACAGCCAGTGAGTTGATTCCAACTCAAAGCAAGCCTGTCGGCCAGGGAAGAACTATCCCTGTGGGTGGCCTTCCTGAATAGGAACTTTTCTCTCTCACACAGTATAGGGGCTAAAGGGCCAAAGCCAGGGTGCTGGCTCTGGGGGCAGGCTCACTCTCTGTAGGCTCTGGAGGGAGGGTCCTTCTCTCTTTACAGCAGTGGTCCTCCACCTGCCTCATGCCACTACTCGTTCTCAGGTGGTGGTGACCACCCCCAACCATAACCTTATTTTCATTGCTACTGTTATGAATTAGGTGATCCTTGTGAAAGGGTCGTTCGACCCCCAGGTTTAGAACCGCTTCTTTTCAGGCGCTTCTGTTCCTGCATTCTGTACACCAGCCTCCTGTTGGCAGCCTCCATCTTTCCTTCTCCCTGCGATTCCTTCTCTGGGCCAACGCTGTTCTCGTCCAAGCTCAGAGGCAATGGGGTTGAAACATGCGCTATGCTGATATGTTCATAGAACACAGTCCTATTTCCAAACGAGACTGCATCCACAAATATAAGGATTTACCCCACCTTTTGGGGGTGAGGGGTGGGCTGGGAATGGGACATAATCCAGGAGAGATGGATGCTACTGAGATCGTACAGATTGTGTCCTGTTACCGCAGGGCCCACCGCCAGGGATGGTCGGGCAGACCTGCGATGATGGCCGAGTGTGGGCTCCCGGCTGCAGTGTTCAGGCTCTCGCCGGCCTGTTCCCTGGGATGTAGAAGGTTCTTTCCCCCGGGACCTTGTCCAGCCTCACTCTTCCTTGCTCCATCTCAGGCTGCAGACCTCTCTCTCCCCACCACCAAAGTGTTCATGCTCTGAATCCTGTAATTCCCCCAGTGGACTTCTCCCGTTTCCACAGTGACAGCTGACATATTAATGCGTTGTTGTGCTAATGGGCTGGGACGAGCTAATAGCCCTCTCTCAGCTACAGCTGTTTGTGTGTTTCCGGTGGACTGTGGATTGTACCTCTGAGAGACATCAGGCTCTGACCTGGAGGTACAATTGAGGGCTCGTTCTAGTTGTAGGACAGGGAAGAGCGGGTTGTTTTGGGTTCATAAAACATTTTTTTTGTTCCTTTGTGATGATTGGTTGGTTTTGTTAACTGAGGGTTATTCAGGCCCTCTCTCTGTTATGACTAGGGGTGCTTTCAGTTTTTCTTATAGGTTAGACTGGCCTCATTTTAAAAGTGAATATGCACATGAGTGTTTCCGCAGTGGATCTATCGACCCATCTCTTAACCCTTTCATGACCTGTGAGAAATAGTGTGCTCATCTATATTTTTTGCCACTGGGGTTTAGTGGGAAGCTGCTATCCCACTGTTGTTCATATGTATTGCCATCTGTTAGGGGACTGCATTTCTGTGCAGATTCCTACCCACCTCAACACCAGAGGAGGTCCCTTGGGACATATTGTATTAAAATCCATAGTACTTGAAAAAAATGGTATATATGTTTTTTCATTTCATTCAGCATTCAAAGCAGAAAATAATGGAGTCTTAAAAGGGTTCGGTAACCCTGATTGTGGGTTAAGAGCACCTGTGCAGACTCTGGGTGATCTGTTGACTGTCTTGTCACCCAGGCCATGGGCTTCAGGAGACGGTGGAGGTATCCGTGTGCCTCTGCTCGGAAGGCTACTCCCCGGTGACCATGGGATCTGGCCTGGTGACCTACGTGGACAACATGGCTTGCAGGCTGGCCCGTTTGCTGGTCACCCAAGCAGAGCGCCTCACAACCTGTAGTCATCAGACCCTGCTCACCCCGTTTGCCCTGACGGCGGAAGCGCTGCCCGCTCTGGACGGGGAGCTTGTGCTGGCCATGACCCACCTGGAGCTGCCTCTCGGCTGGACTGTCTTGGGAAATTCTTCACTTGCAGGTGGGTCTTCTCCAGAAAATTCGGCTATTTTCTTTGTATGTTAAGTTAGTTCCTAATGTGTCCCACGTTTGCTTATTTACCTGAGTGGGGGGAGTCTCAGGGTGGCGCAGGTGACTATGTGCTCCCTAACTAGTTGTAAGTTTGGCTGTCGACCCCACCTGTAGGCACCTGGGAAGAGAGGTGATCCGCTTCCAAAAGGTCATGGCCTGGAAACCTGTCTGGGCGTGTTCTCTTCTGCACACCTGGGTCACCATGAACCGGAATCACTGCACAACAATAGCCTGGGTACCTTTTCTTGCCCACTCTTGACCTGCGTCTGGTGCTGGTGGGGCTGGCTTCCCCGAGGTCTCCATCCACTCATCTCTGGTTGGTTGCCGCCACTCTGTTTCGGGAGAGTGGGGCCACTCCGCCCTGATGTGTGCTGCTTTGAGTGGGAGGGAGGGCGCTTGTCTGTGTGAGTTCTTGGATCACGGCTGTGGGCTGTGGCTCTCCTTCCCTCAGCAGCTTTTCTTCCTCTGACGAGGGGACATTGTCGCTCTCTTTCCATGTAGGTAGAGCCACTGGGTAAGGACGAGCCTGGTGCCAACTCTGGGGACATTGAGAAGCAACGTGGCGGTGCAGGACGGGGAACCATGGCCCTGACATGGATCGCCACACGCCCTGAGAGCCTTCCTATTGGAGTTGCTTTCCAGTGCCTCTGGCTTACTGTCTCACTCTAGTTATTGCATTGTGTGCAGTGTGGTGTGGTCAACAGGGTGGAACTGCCCCTGAGGGTTTCTAGGCTGCTATTAAAAAAAAAATCATTTCATGGGGGGCTCCTACAACTCTTATCACAATCCATCCATCCATCCATCCATCCATCCATCCATCCATCCATCCATCCATTGTGTCAAGCACATTTGTACATTTGTCGCCCTCATCATTCTCAAAACATTTGCTTTCCACTGGAGCTCTTGGTATCAGCTCTAGGCTGCTATTCTTATGGGAGTAGATGGCCAGGCCTTCCCCTCTCTAGCTGTGACAGGAGTTTGAATTGCTAACCTTTGTAGCCCGAGTGCTTCATTGTTGCAGCCGCAGGATGCAAGCGCACGGCCAGTACCAACCATCGTGCCATCACTAACAGAGATGCTGTATACAGGCCATGTTGTCAGGAGAGACCAGTCCCTGGAGTAGGATGTCATATGTGTTCAAGTCGAGGGGCAGCGGAAAAAAGGAAGGCCCTCAATGAGACGGATGGACATGGTAACTACGGCCATTGGGCTCAAGCACAGGAACGATTAACGATGGTGCAGGACTGGGCAGTGTTTTGCTCCGTTGTGCATAAGGTTGCTGTGTTAGGTCTGGTTGGCTGGAGAAACACATCCAGTGACATTTATAAGAAAGAACTTTATTGTAAGAAGCAACTTTACATCATGAAGGTGCTCCAGCCCAGTCCAGTTCTAGCCTGACAGCTCTCAGGGTCAGCTGGCCCTCCTGGGGCCATCCCTAGATGCAGGTACAGAGTCCCATTGAAGTCCCAGATGGTGAAGTGGCAGAGAGAGAGGTTGCTCTCAGAGTCTCTCACTCTCATACAAAAGGCCACACCCCTGGGGGAGGTGTCAAGCTGCCAGTGGCTTGACAGGCTTGACTCCACCCCTAGCCACTCCTCTAGGAGTGTCATGTTGATATAAAATCATCCAACTATCACAGTTGTTACGGTTTGGAACTGACTCGATGGCACTTAACAGTTTCCCTCAGCATAATGTCCTTGTGTTTCCGCAGCACTCTCGGCTTTCTAACTGGGTGTGACGATCCATTGCAAGGGTCACACAGTAGTCACAGATAATGCTTGTGATGCTGGGATTTTTTTAGAGAAGTTGACAGGTTACAATTCAGGTGAGAGATGCTCTGGCCCTCAGCCACTTGGCCTGGCCTCTGCTATAAGACTCGTCTTAAGGTCCTCAGCCCCAACTCTGTGGATCAGCAAACCCAGGTCCCTTAATGAAGTGCCCAGAGCCACCCGATTCCACAAGTTAGCCTTCTGCCCCAGAGCACTCAGTTCAACTTGTTCTCTGAACGGAAAGCCCATCGCTTGGTCTCATGCCCTGACTCTGGTTTTGCTGCTGCTCCAGCTCCTGCTGCTCTTCTGTTGCCCCCCTGGCATCAGAGCGCTCTCTTGAATCCAGGAGGTTCCAGACACAGAGAAGTAAGAGCCCAAAGGACATGCGCCACTCCTGGCTCTTCGCTCTTGCTGTAGTGGGAGATCCTCATCTCTCTTGCTTCTGAGATGTGCAGTATCTCAAGGATGTCGGTATGTTGTGATGTGCATCCCATGCACGCATAAAGAGGGACAGTCTCGGACTCCCCAGGGAACAGTTCTCCTCTGCCCTGTCGGGTCACTACGAGTCAGAACTTTCGCAATGACAGCGGGTCTGCCTGGTGACTCTTACCGAATGATGCTTTTGTGTTGGTGAATAGCACTAGGTAGCATTTCATTGTATCACACACGGAGTTTCTACGGGTTGGAATCGACACTGCATAACAACATCATCATTAACTCTTGCTCAAAACACTTTGTTTTAATCTATATTTTATATTTCTTTTAGTATAAATGATTATTATTATTGAGTTAGGATTGAATTATATCTGTAACAATTTTGTCTTGGAAGAGTATGTTTTTAAGCCTTACTTTGAAGTTTTATTATATTTCTTTGTATTTTAGAATAAATCACGTATTTCTTCTTCACTTTCAATCACTGAGCTTTATTAGGAAGGTCTAATCCCAGAGAAGGGCCAAAGTGACCAGAACATTGTGTTTCGTGTGAAAAGAAGAGCCTTCTCTGTATGTTACCCATCATTACTCACAATGCAACTTCGTTATGTGTTCTAGGGGAGGAAGTATCCCAGGATTTATTTAATTTTGTGTCATCAGTAAAACTGGATTTCTATTTCGTGTCATAAATACATCCCTCCTGTGCAATAGCTTTTATGGTAGAAGATTTTGCATAGTCCCAGAACCCCATATTTCCAGTAAACCACTGAATGTGCTTGTTCTATGCTGTTCTGTCAGTTCGGAACCCTCATGTCGTTCTGTGCACCAGAGCAAAGCACTGCTTGGCTTTTTGCCATCTCACCATCACGGCTGCGTTTGAACCCATTACTGCGCCTATTGTGTCCATCCACCTTGTTGAGTTATGCTTAGTGGGTTAGTCTCTTCTGGTTTTCTGCCCTGTACCTTTCATTATTAGTACTATTTTGTCTTCTTGAGCCACCTTTTCAAATCTTTTATTGAGTATTTTTACATCATAACTTTTCCTTTTGCTTCATCTACTCTGCATTCAGGAGTAAGTCTTATAGCCACTGAGGCATTCATTTTGGACTCCTCTCTCCTTTTCTGTCTTTTTAATGACCTTTGATTTCTCCATGTGTAATGCCCTTAATGCTACTCCACAGCTTACAGGGTCTCCGTCATTAGAGTCGTGTGTCAAAGCTATTCTTGAGATGGTCTCTACATTCAGGAGAGATATGATCAAGGTCATACTTCAGCTCTGATGAGTCCATTTGCTTTACTTTCTTTCCATCTTGAATTTGCGTGTGAGAAATTCGTTTGTTTTGTAGTCAGACACTGGCCGTGTTCTGAGTGAGGATCATGTTATTCTCCATAGTCTCTTTGCATACATGTAGTTTATTTGACTCTTCCGTGTTTATGTTGTTGGGAAAAGGCGGTCTTCACCTGGGGGGTCCTGGCGGTACAGCAGGTTCTAAACATTGAATTGAACTTATCAGCTGCTCTGTGGAAGAAAGATGACCTTGTAGATGCCCATAAAGATGTAAACTGTCTGAAACCCAGAGGGGCACTTCTGCTCTGTCCTGTCGGTCCCTGTGAGTCAGAATTGACTCGATGGCAGTGAGTTTGGTTTGAAGTCAGCTTTGACATTGTTGAGAAAAGGAATTTCTTATGAATACATCATTGGGATTGCAGAATTCTGTCATGCAATTTCCCATGTTGTTTTAGGAACAAAGCCATATTTTCCAACTACTCATTCTGTTCTTTAGTTTCAAATTTTTGCATTCACTACTAGTTATCAATACATCTTGATGGATAGGTTAAAGCAGTAACTTCATAATTATCCATAAGAGTTCACAATTATTTTATCTTTGTTCTTTAACATAGAAATATTTTCTCAGAGATTGGCATTATTTTTATAATTAGGTGAACTGAGATAACAAAATATTCTAATTCTTCATTCTGTTGAGGCTTACTTAGATTTTGAGTTAAAATATCTTCTTTTTGTTCTACCAAATTGCTTTCCTTCACTTATTTCCCAGAAGTCTGACATGACTTGTAAGCGCCATACTGCTATCAACTCAGGCTGCCGTACGACTGACGAACCCAAGGGCACAGACTGCAGAAGCCATCTCTGTGGTCTGATGGCATTGCCCCCGTGGACGTAGTCGTTCTGCCCACTGGCACTTGTGGAGCCGGAAGAGCTCATCCTGATTTTACATTTTGACTTAAGAGAAATAAACAAACATAAGGTCAGTTTGCTTTCCCCAAAAGGAAAGTCATATATACAAACCAATATGCAGTAATTTGGCCAATCTGTGATTCCCCACCCCCCCACCAACTACATTTACATTATTTTGTAAAACCATTTGAATTTTTTTGTAGTTCTCCATTTAAGGCTTGTTCTCATCATCAAAGATCTTCTAGGTCAGACTTCTTTGATTTGTTGTGGGAATGGATTCTTTGATTTACCACCATAAGAACATGACCAACCCAGGTCTATAAAGAGGAGCTCATAAATCTCTAGCCCAACAAAACGCAGTGCCATTGAGGTGCTGCTGACTCATAGTGACCCTGGAGCGCAGGGTCGTACTCGTGGCTTATGTAGAGTCCAAGACTAATTCTACAGACATAGAAAGCTCCATCTTTCTCCCAGTATACTATGATGATTGGGCTGCTAGCCACAAGGTGAGCAGTTCAAAGCTATCAGCCACTCCGAAGGAGAAAGAGGAGGCTTTCTATTCCTGTAAAGAGTTTTAGTCTCAGAAACCCATAGGGGCATTTCTAGCCTGTCCTATAGGGTCACTGTGAGCCAGAATTGACTTGGTGGCACTCACTTTGGGTTTTGACCCTGAGTAGAATTTTAAAAAACATTTAAAACTTTAAAAAGTGATTTATTAAACAACATTATTAATTGGGTGGGGGTTTACATTTCAGCTCATCACTTTTGCATTCAACATTTAAACAACTAAGCAAACGTCCCCACAGTTTGCCTTGTCCACCTCCTCTTCCTGCTCCCCCCTGTGGAGTATTACCTTCCCCTGCAGCGCAGCTAACACCTGCTGATGCTCATCTATTACTCCCAGTTCCCTCTCTTCCCCTCCTACCTCTGGTAACGTCGTAACGTCGATTTCTTTTGGTGTGAAAAACGTTAATCTTGGTTTGTTTTCTTTGATAACAATGGTCTTACACAGTATTTGTCCTTTTCTGACGGACTAACTTCATGCCGTAACGTGTTCTCCAGATCCATCCATGTCGCAGATGTTTCCCTGCTCCATCAGTCTTTGGCGAGGAGTAGCATTCCGTTGTGTGTATGCGCCAACATTGACTTTCCCATTCTTCCACTGATGGGCAGTCAGGTCGTTTCCATCGTTTTGCCCGTGTGGACAGGGATGAACATGAGTGTGTATGTATATCTGTTCTGTTTCTCCAGCGGGATGTCTAACACAGTCCATGTATTCAGGGAGACACGTGTCCTCCTCAGGATGGGAGGTTGGCTGGAGAGCGTGCTGTTCCTGAGGAGGAGTAATTGGCGGGCCTAGTAGGATGCACGGAGGGTGGATCAGAGAACTTAGGTTTTAATGGTCGAATCCAGGCATCAGGTAAAGAGTATGCTCTTTGACTCCTGCAGTCGCTGGCTGATGCACATGGTTCATGAGCACTTGACTGCTGATTGAAGGTTGCAAGTTGGAGCCCCCCCTAGAAGCCCATCAGAAGAAAAGCTTGGTGCTCTACTTGTGAAATGAAAAACCAGCCGTGGAAACCCTCATGGAGCACAGTTCTACTCTGAGGCAATGGGGGCGCCCTCCCTCTTTAATGTGCAGACAACTCTGATGGATTTCGAACAAGCATACCAGTCTTAAACTGGAATCTCAGGTTTAAAGAGTGCACCCAGCAGTTGCAGAATAAAAGCAGTAGAGGGTTATTCCTTCAAGGAGGGTCCGTGTTATATAAACAAGTTGCAGCAGAGGGATAATCGTTTGAGAACAGTGACTTAAGAGAAGAGTACAACACATCACAGTGGACCCTGGGAGAGGCACCGTGGCTCTGTCACTAAGCGCTTTTCTCCAGTCATGGGCTCTACATAAGTCAGGCCTCCCCAAAGGGGATGATGTGTTTTGCAGGCTTTATGGCTAAGTGTTGTTGTGGGGTGCCATCGCGTCTGTCCTGACGTGTAGCAGCGCTATATACAACAGAACACGCTGCCCAGGCCTGGGCCACCCTCGGCGCGGTTCTTGTGCACGAGCCCCCTGTTGCAGCCACTGCGTCAGCCCATCTCGCCGAGGGTCGTGCTCTGTTTTTGGTGCTCCTTCACGTGACCCAGCCTGATGTCTTTCCAGGGACTGGTCTCTGCCGATAGCAGGCTCCCAGCTCTTGAGACGCAGCCTCACCATGCGGGCCTCTCGGGAACTTTCTGGCTGTACTTCTGCCAAGACAGATGTGTTTGTGCTTTTGGCCGTTCATGGTTTTTTCCCGTATTCTTCGCCAACGCCGTCCTTCAAAGGCACCGATTCTCTTGCGGTCGTCCTTACCACCAAGTAGGAAATGGAAAAGACATGGTGAGAGCCAACCTTTCGAAGAAGGTTGATAAGAGGAGGGGCCTTTTTCCAGCAACCGTTCCCCGGCGTCTTGCTTGTGGAGGTGAGAGTGGTTTCCACCAGGCTCCTATCTGCGGTGGGGCGGGGCGGGAGGAAGCCTCTGAGCGAGAGTGGACAGTTCAATACCCAGGACCCAGTGGGAGCTGCCCATTTTCTGTGCCGTTTACATCTTGCTTCAAGCCGCAGACCCGGAACCTTCGCCTTCTTTCTAGGCAACCCGAGAAGGGAATGGCCGGCACAGCAGTGTTTGACAGAGGAAAAGATCTGTTTATCTTTCTTTGAATAGAGGAAGGGATCTGGGAGAGACCTGTGACTGGTTAAAAAGCAAGATTTGTTTAACTCTTGAAATAGAGCTTGGCTTGTGTCTTTGTCCTTGAAGACAGTCTGCTGGCTGCAGAAATGAGAAAGAAAATAGAGCAAGCTCGGGGGGCTGGGAGGAGCAGGGCACGATTGATGGCTCCCGGCTTAGTTGTGTTCTGAGCCTTAATAACCGGGGTGACACGTTGAGTGGTAAGACTTGCTCGCTGGCCCCCGGACCATGTGAAATGTCAGCTTTGTTCTTCTGCCTCACAGCTTAGTGCTGGGCAGCACGTTTGAAGTAACGTCAGCCGTAACACCGCTCGGTAGGAAACTCAGACAGGGCAGATTCAGTACAGAACCTAAGTGTCTTGTTTTGTTTTTAAGTTTTGAAATGACTAGACGACGGATATAAACTGATTATGGGGTTTCGTATGTTTCTCTGGGAGATCTGAACATTTTGCACACTGTTGGCACATGCTTGGTTTAGATTTGTGGCCTTCTGCCACGTTTGATAGGATCTGGTGGGACACGCATCCCCCTACCTTCCTTTGCTGACAGTTTCAGCCGGCGTTCTGTTCCTCTAGACCGGGTGGGGTGTCAGCGGTGGTGAGACTGCTGTTTAAAACAGGTTCAGTGATAAATTAGTAACATGACTTTAAAATACTTAGCCATGAACAGGTTTATCTTTTGGGAAGTCTTAACATGCTTAATGTCAAAAGGTTTTTTCCTAGCTTCCATTCCTTAATTTTTTTAGATTTTTAATTTCAGAGCACAGTTTGTTCCTGTTGTTCGTGCTGTTAGCTGCCTGCAGTCACTTCCGACCCATGGCAACCGTATGCACAGCAGAATGAAAGCCTGCCCGGCCCTGCGCCGTCTCCTATTTGTTCCTATGTTCGAGCCCATGGCCGCAGCCATGTGTCCATCCATCTCCTTGAGGCCCGTCCTCTTTATTGCTGCCCCTCCGCATTACCACGCGTGATGTCCTTCTCCAGGGATTGGTGCCTCCTGACAATATGTCCAAAGGATGTAAGACACATTTTTGTCCTTCCTGCCTCTAAGGAGAATTCTGGCCTTCTTTCCTCTAACACAGACAGACCAGTTTGTCCTTTTGTCAGTCCATGGTGCTTCCAATATTCTTCTCTAGCACCACAATGAAAATGCATCCATTCTTCTTGAGTCTTGATTCAGTGTCCAACTTTGACGTATAATGGAAGGCGATGGAAAATACCATGGCTAGTGTCAGGTGCCCCTTAGTCCCCAAAGTAACATCCTGGCTTTTCACTACGTTAAAGAGGTCTCGTGCAGCAGCGTCACCCAATGCAATGTGTTGTTTTGCTTCTTGACCATGACTTTCATGAGCATTGATTATGGATCCAATTTTAACCTTTTCTCCATTTATCATGATGTTCCCAATGGTCCGGTTGTGAGGATTTTGGTCTTCTTTGCATGAAGTTGTCACCCATCCTGAAGGCTGCAATCCTTGACCTTCATCAGCAAGTGCTTCAAGTCTCCTTACGTTAAGCAAGCCAGCTGTGTCATCTGCACAGTGCAGGCTGTTATTCCTGAGGCCACGTTCTTCTTCATATAAGCCAGCTGCTTTGCTGAGTTTGAATCAGTCTGGTGAGAAAATACACTCTTGTCACACACCTTCCCTGATTTTAAATCATGCAGTTTTCTCTTGTTCTGTTCTGCCTCTTAACCCATACACAAGTTCCACATGAGCACAATGAAGTGCTCTGGAATTCCCATTCTTCTCAAGGGGACCCATAGTTTGTTTTGATCCACACAGTCAAATGCTTCCGCATAGTCAATAAAATACAAATAAACATGTTTCTGGTACTCTCTGCTTTGAGCCAAGATCCATCTGACATCAGTCATGATACCCTTTGTTCCACATCCTCTTCTGGATCCTGCCTGCACCTCTGGCAGCACCTGTCAGTGCACTGCTGCAACAGTTGCTGGATAATCTTAAGCAAAGTTTCACTTGCATGCAATGTCAGTGATGTTGTCCTATAGTTTAAGCATTCTGTTGGGTCACCTTTCTTTGGAATGACACAGCTATGGCGCTCTTCCAGTCAGTTGGCCAAGTAGCTGTCTTCCAGATTTCCTGGCATAGACGAATAAGTGCTTCCAGTGCTTCGTTAGCTTGTTGAAACATTTCAATTGCCATTCCATCAATACCTGGAGGCTTGTTTTTGGCTATTTGTTCAGTGCAAGTTGAACTTCTTCCTTCACCACCATTGGTTCTGGCTCATACGCTACCTCCTGAAATAGTGGGTATCTACTAGTTCTTTTTGGGGTACAGGGATTGTGTTTTATCATAGTAAAGAATGATTGTGGAATTGAACTTTTAAGTAAAGACCACCGCCCCGCCCAAAACCCTATCATTTGTATTACGTTTTAAATTTAATTCTACTAACACAAATTAGCACATTTCTTTGTCTCAGGGGTTTTAAAGAAGACATACCAGATTAAACTCTTCCTTACAAAAATAAAATAAAATTCTAATGTAGAACAGAATTTCATCTCCTCAATAGAAGCCTGACTTTCTGGAGATGTCGGGGTTGGATGATCGCCACAGGTGAGGTACACGTTAAACTGAAAATGTCCCTTGATATCTCCTTTGAACCCAAAATAATGGCTCCTAAATTAAGTGTGTCTGCTCTGTGCATTGAGCTCTTTTGAAAAGTGTGAGACCACATTGACCAGCACAGCCATCGACAATATTTGATGAGCCGACAGGCCAGTGAGGCGAAGGGCCAATGCGGTGAAGAACTTTGTGGAAGGATGGGGAGAGTGTTTGCACAACTCAAGGAAGGCCGCCGGTTTCAATGAGCTGCATGTACAGGCATTGTGGAAACTGTGTGGCTGTGTGTTTTTCACCTAAGTAGAGAAGTGAATAAATACAGGAGCTTCCTGTGTTTGTTCCACAACAATGGCCCCAGACTGGAATGGAGACTTCTGTATGTATTCTTGTATCTGGGAAAGAGAAAAGAGGATGGCATTCAGGCCATTTTCTTCCTCTCTCTAGGGAAAAATGTGAGTGGACACTTTTCATTGATTCCGTCTAGAAACATTCTCCCTTCAGGGCGATTGCTAAAAAGTCATCCACCTCGTCCCTGTGCGTCTCCATTGAGAGCCCTTTCAAGTTGAGGGTTTAGACGTGGTGGGCTTTGATCGCCCACTGGTGGTTAGAATGGAATGCGTCAAAAAGACAGTAGCTAAAGAATTCTCTCAAGATTGCTTTTGAAGAAAAAAAAATTTTTTTTGCTATATCATAGATCCATTTAACATGATTTGAATGCTGGAGCTATTGTTGTATTTTTTTACCACAAACTAAACAAACAACCCCCACCCCCCAAAAAAAAACTGCCACCAAAACAAATCTAATAGAATCTCAAAATACTGCCTTTAAAACTACTCGTGTGTGAAGGAAGAAGTATAAGAGGGGCCTTGGGAGGAGAGTGGGCTAGCAAGGCAGCGATGATGCTGTGTCCTTAGAGAAATGACCATCTGTGTGTCCTACCCCTTAGTCCCCCTTTACTTGGCCTCAGTGGAGTTGGCAGGACCCTGTCTGTCTTGGGTCTCTGGAATATGGACCTTGGTGTGCGCATGAAATGGCGCGGTTGGAACCTCTCCCCACCCCAACCATTCCTATTCCTACTCTAGGTTCTAGTTTCAATGGCTCTCCCATCCCCCCTTCCTCCCATCCCCGTGGCTGTGCTGCCCTTGCCTCGAGGAGATGACTGTGTGTAACAGGGCTCACGCTCCCCAGTTCTGCCCCATCTTCAGCACTGCTGGCGCTATCATGTCTGTCCATGGCTGTGACCCTGCGGAGTTTACATCTTTCCAACGTAGGGGCTCATCTTGCAGGAACTATGTTGGACCATGTGCTGTTGTGAACCCTAGGGATTTTCCCACTGGCTAATGTTCTGAATTAGATTCCTAGGACCTCTCCCGAGGCTTTCTTAACTTTGAAGCCTTGAACCTGTCCGCCCTGAGTGATCCTGCAGGTGGCATTTGAAATACCAGAAGCATAGCTTCCAGCATCATAGCAACATGCCAGCCCCCGCAGTACGGCACGCCTGGCATATGTAGTACTGTGGACCTGTAGCAGTTTTTATTTGGCAAGTTTGTCCTGTGTGCATGTGTGCTATTTCTGTCTAAAACGTCCCCGTACCTCCTGAATGGGGAGCACCGGGCCAGCAGCAGCCTCGTGGTTTGTATGCTGATTCCCTGGTGTATTCCCGTCGCTTCCTCCTCCACTCTCTC
>NW_022111373.1:78382125-78384184 GCF_000313985.2 Echinops telfairi | reverse complement strand
GCGTATGCTAGGCTGGCCATATTCTTCATTAGGGAGTAGACTGCCTGTTTTTTGTTTGTTTGTTTCCCCCTCCCATGGGAGCTGTTGGGTGTGTTCTGGTCGCCCAGCTTTTGGTTGACAGTTGAGTGCTTAGCTGCTGCTGCTGTTCGGTGCGGCCGGATGGTTCTGACTCTTAGTGACAAAACATACAAAACAGAACAAAACACTACCCAGTCGTGTGCTGTGTTCGTCCTGGTAGACTAGAGAAACAACACTTAGATGTGTCTGAGAAAGAACTTTATATACAAGTGCAACTGAAGATTGAGAAGACAGCCCCGTCCAGATCAAGTCCCTAAGTCTGATAGTAGCCCATATGTCCAATACCAATCTATAAAGTCCTCATCAGACTCACGAAACACACGCGATGACATTGAATGCAGGAAGATCGCAGGCCAGTGGGTGGAAGTCTTGTGGATCCAGTGGTGGTAGAAGCACCGCAGTGCTGGCAAGGCTCTCCATGTGGCTGCTCCAGCTCAGGGTCCTAGTGTCGTTCCATGTGTCTTGTCAGCTGCAATGTCTCCCAGGGCGTGAGCAGAGAGTGTGTCTCCACCTCCAAGGTGTTTCCAGGAGTTCCCAGAATCCTCAGGAAAAGGCCATGCCTACACAGAGGCCTAATTGGCTATGACCTAATTGACAGGCTAGACTCCACCCTTCACTCTTAATCCTCAAATTGACAACAGATTATATAACTACCAGATGTGCCATCCCCGTTCGGTTTGAGCCCATTGTGTAGCCGCCGTGTCAAGCCATGGTCTTTTTAGTTTGTTTGTTTCCTTCGCTGCCCCTCGACTTTACCAAGCAAGATGTCCTTCTCCAGGGACTGGTCTCTCGTGAGCCATCCAAAATAATGTGAGACGAAGTCTCCCTGTCCTTGCTTCCGAGAAGCATCCGGGCTGTGTGTTTCTTCCAAGTGGGATTCCTTTATTTTCCGGCAATCCGTGGTACTTTCACTCTTCCTCCTCAGCACCCTATTTTACACGCACCAGCTCTTCTGTGGTTTTTGTTATGCACTGACCCCTCTCACATGTACATGAGACTATCAAAAATACAATTTAGTACTAGTCCCACAAAATAAACCAAAGCAGAGCCAGGTTACATAAGACACATATTCTATAAAGGGCACTTCAGGCTGTACATCACAATGTGGAATTTTCTGCAATAATTGTGTATGTTTTCCCCAGATTATTTTCTTTCTTTCTTTCCTTTTTTAAAAAGCATTGTATTGGGGGCTCATACAACTCTCATCAGAGTTCATCCATTGTGTCAAGCACATTTGTACATTTGTTGCCATCATCATTCGCAAAACATTTGCTTTCTGCTTGAGCCCTTGGTATCAGCTTCTCATTTTCCCCTCCCTCCCCTCCCCTCCCTCATAAACCCTTGATAATTTATAAATTATTATTTTTTCATGTCTTACACTGTCTGATATCTCCCTTCACTCACTTTTCTGTTGTCCGTCCCCCAGGAAGGGATTATATGTAGATCCTTGTGTCAGTCCGCCCTTTCTCCCCCACTTTCCCTTCCCCTCCTGGTATCTCTCATTATTGGTCCTGAGGGGTTCATCTGTCCTGAATTCCCTGTTCCCAGTTCCTATCTGTACCTGTATACATCCTCTGGTCTACCCAGAGGTAGAATTTGTAAGGTAGAATTGGGATCATGATGGTGGGGGGGAGGAAGCATTAAAAAGTAGAGGAAAGTTATATGTTTCATAGGTGCTATACTGCACCCTGACTGGCTCATCTCCTTGCCGAGACCCTTCTGTAAGGGGATGTCTAGTTGCCTACAGATGGGCTTTGGGTTTCCACTCTGCACACCCCCTCATTCACAATGATATGATTTTTTTGTTCTTTGATGCCTGATACCTGATCCCTTTGACACCACGTGATCACATAGGCTGGTGTGCTTCTTCCATGTGGACTTTGTTGCTTCTCAGTGCTAGATGGCCGCTTGCTTATCTTCAGGCCTTTAAGACTCCAGACGCTATCTTTTTTGATAGCCAGACACCATCAGCTTTTTTCAC
>NW_022111373.1:78360670-78381489 GCF_000313985.2 Echinops telfairi | reverse complement strand
AATGACAAAAAAGAAAAGAAAGGCCTGTAAATAGTTCAAGGTCTGTTTGTTGGCCTTTAGGAGTGTTTTCTGGTGGAGTGTGATGAGGTGCCGTGTGTTGGTCCCAACGTCTATTTTTGGTATTCCCTTTCCCAGATTATTTTCTGTGAGGGGTTGTAATCTGAGTATCTCAAATATATCTGATCCAGAAAGTTTGAGGAGTTGAGTTATATTTGTTAATGCTGTCTCAGTTATGTAACGGGAAACCGAAACACTCCAAATGGGTGACTTTAAAAACCAGGGATTTATTTTCTCACAGTTACCCACCCACTGTCATGGAGTTACTTCTGATGCACAGTGACCCTGTAGGACAAAGTAGAACTGCTCCCTAGGGTTTCCAAGATTGGAAATCTTTACGGGAGCAAATAGCCTCATCTTTCTCCCACAGAGTGGCTGGTGGGTTTGAACTGTCAACCTTCATGTTCTGGAGTTTATAGATAGATCTGTCTCTGTTTTCTGTTCTGCCATGTATAGATCACAGACTAGGACAACAGATCAGTGTGGTACAGGTGTTATGTTTTGAGCTGGTAACTGCAAGGCCAGCAGTTCGAACTCACCCGTTGCTCCAAGGGAAAAAGATGAAGCGTTCTGCTTCCAAAGATTTAAACTGGAGGGTTCCTCTGAGTCAAACTCCAGTGTATCGCAGTGTCAGTAGAGTATGATTGCATTGGCATAACCCACCCCCTTAAGTCCAGATGATGTTGTTGTTGTTGTTAAGTACACTTGAGTCTATTTCAACTAGTACGTAACCTAAGTACAACAGAATGAAACCCTGCCCGGGGGTTGCTCCATCCCCACAAATGTTATGTTTGAGCCCTTATGTTATGTTATGTTGCAGCCACTGCATCAATCTATCTTGCCAGGGTCTTCCTCTTTTTTGCTGCCCTTCTACTTTACCAAGCCTGATGTCCTTTTCCAGGGACTAATGGTTCCTGACAACATGGCTGAAGTCCTAGGGTTATATTACAGACAGAGGGGTTAGGCTTTCAGCACGGACAGCCATTGAGGGGCACAACTGAGTCTGTAACCTACCCCTCTCTTCCTTTCGCCTTCATGACTCAGCCATACTTGCCGTGTTGGTATTGTGTCCTCTGGGCCGTTTCGGTTCCACATCTTTTTCAGTGAGGGTTTATGTTCCCGGTTCCTGCCCCAGATTCCCCACGCTCAGCTTTTCTGGGTGGAAGAGGGATTTGTTTCTGCACCTTCCAGGGCCCTGACTGTTCTACCTCAGGCTGATGCCATTCCCACTGAGAATCCCACTGCTTGTGTGTGCTGCCGATGCCAAATTCTCTCTTCCACTCTCTTTGTAAATTTTTGGCAGTGTTTTCTTTCCTTCTTTTAACTTTTTGATCACCATTTTGGTGTGGTATAATCACCAGCGAATCCCCTAATTGTGATGGATTAGTGCTAGGGGTTGAATTCACTCAACCTGTACAGTAGTTTCCGGCAGCCAGATAGTTGAAAAAAAATTCTCATCACACCCTCTGTACGTTGAAGGCTATAGCTGTAGTTCATCAGATGCTGACTTCATAGGTGGGATATTTTATTCCCGATCCCTAGTGGGCTGGGTTTATGTTCTGGAAGGTAGGGACCTCGACCAGCTCTGTGCTTCAATCAGTAGTTGTTTCTGGAGTGACTTCAATGTGCAAATGGAGACCTCCATCAATCTATAAGTGGCTTTGGAATTCAGAGTAGAACTTATTTTAGGGGATTGGATTTATGTGCATTCAAATAAACATAAATACATCTTGATCTTCAACACTTCCTATGTGGAATGTGTTTCAATGGTTCCACTCAGGACTTAAGAAACTTTCTCAGACCCGGCAAAGCAGAGGGACTTATGAATTGTGCTTCGAAATATCATTTGCTTGCAGATTATTGTCCCCATCACGTTTTCACGTAAGCATTTTTACTGTGTTTTAATTGATATCCTGGCATGACAACAAATAATGTAGAACAATTTTCTTCAACTATTTCATTTCATTGGTGAAAATTTCCAGCAAATAGATCTTAAGGGCTAATTGGGAAGACAACAGTATAAAGGGATAGATGTGTTTTGTTACCTGCTGGTTTACTTAAAGTAGCAAATCTCAACCCTGCTTTGGCATTAGAATCACGTGAGGGTCTTTAGAAATGATTGGTGCTGGGCACCCTCCCCCCTCTTAAAAATTATTATTTAATTTGAGGAGGGTCTTGAACATAATTGTGTTTCTAAGAACATTTTATTCTCATAAGTACATGTATTTATCTCTGTGTAGGGGCTGCAGGAGGTGGAAAGGGAGAGACTGACTGACTGACTGACTGACTGACTGACTGACTGGGGTCACAGAAGCACCAGCCCCCTTACCCCTTCCAAATCACATTCATTGCTTTTCTCCAGAGGTAGCATGCTGACTGTAGTAGTAAACACCCCTTACTTTTCTTTATAGTTTTACTACCTATGTATGTATCCCCAAACAATACCAGGGGGCTTCAAAAAGTTCATGAAAAAATAGAATGAAAAGATAATGGAATTTTTCCATGAGCTTTTTACCACCCCACCCCCTTTTTTCTTAGAATCATTTAAAAAAAATCA
Source organism: Echinops telfairi (assembly GCF_000313985.2). NCBI lineage: Eukaryota > Metazoa > Chordata > Mammalia > Afrosoricida > Tenrecidae > Echinops > Echinops telfairi. The sequence goes on along the minus strand of NW_022111373.1, from coordinate 78,378,875 downwards.
GTTGATTGGGGGCTCGTGCAACTCTTATCACAAGCCATACATCAATTGAATCAGGCATATTTGTACATATGTTGCCCTCATGCTTTTCTAGACATTTATTTTCTATTGAACCTTTGGTATCAGTTCCACTGCTTTCCCCCTCCCTCCCCACCCACCCTCGTGACCCTCCATAGATTGTACATTGTTATTCTTTTCATCTCTCACACCGACCGCTGCCTCCCATCCCCCATGTTTTCTGTTGTTCTTCCCCCTGTAGAGGGGTGTATGGTTATGTGTCGATCATTGCGACTGGTTTCCCTTTCTGCCTTCCTTTCCCCCTCCTCCCCCTACCCTTCTGGTATCACTATTCCCACTCCTGTTCCTGGATTCTCTGTGCAGTGAGCTCCCATCCCTTTCTATACCTGTGTACATTCCGGTCTAGTCTGAACTGGGAAGCAGCATTGGGGTCATGGTAATTGAGGGTGAGGAAGCCTCAAGGAACCAGAGGAATACAGTGTGTTTCATCGATGCTTTACTGCACCCTGGTGACTCATCCCCTGCCCCCCCCCCCATGGGCCCTCTGTGGGGGGATTGTTCCACAGTCTACAGATGGTCTGTGGATCTCCGCTCCAGCCCTTCTCGTTCTCAACAATATGTTTTTGTTTGTTAGGTGTCTGCTGATGCCTATTACCTGGCCCCTATGACTCCGCATGATCGCACTGGCGGTGAGCTTTTTCCATGTGGACTTGTTGCTTCACTGCTGAGTGGTGGTTTGTGTAACTTCAAGCCTTTAAGACCCCAGACGTTATATCTTTTAATAGCTGAGTAATATCCGTCCTCTTCAACCACAGTTGCTTATGAACACATTTTGTCTTCAGTGATTGTGTTGGGAGGGTAAACATCTCAGACTGCTGATTGGTTAGAACAAAGTGTTCTTGTATTGAGGGAGGGTATGAGCAGAGGCCCAAAGTCCATCCCCTACCTCAGTGTATTGCCATATAAATATATATACATGGGCCAATACCTCTATTTTTGTGGATTAATGTCTTTACATAGGTACACCTCTATGTTTATACCTCCATCCATTGTTTGCTTCCTTGGTCTTTCCTCTGTTTCCTTTTACCTTCCTCCTGCCCCACTGCCACTTTCCCCTTATTTTTCCCTCTTGGTACCTCCTCTTAGCTAGTTTTCTGTTGCTCCGACACCCGCCCCCTCACTTCCCCCTTTCCGCCTCGAATCCCTATCTCCTCCTTGTCACTGACTCCAACACGCCTGCTCACCGCCCCTTCCCCACCGCCCTCACCTCCCAGGTCTCCCCCGACCCTTGGTCCTGCTGCTCTCTCCTCGGCAATGCCTCCCGTGCCTATCCTATGTAGGTAGGTACACCGACTATGACATAGCCCAAACTGATTTTTGAAAAATTGAAAATAGTAAGTAAATAAGAAAAAATAAAAATTAAAAAAGAGAGGGAATATACAAAACTCCTGGGTCTGTTCGCTGGCCTTCAAGACTCCAGGAGCTGCCCCTCCAGGCCTGGAGCGCCCCTTGGGGGCTTCTCAGGGGCTTCCTCTCCCTGCCTTGCTCCAGCTGCTGGTCTGGTGTGCTCCCTTCTTGGTTTGCTCCATTTTGGGGGGTTCAGACCACTGCTTCCCCACCATGTGACCCAGAAATGTCCTCTGTGGCAGTCTGCTCCGGTAAGGGGACAGCGTGACAGGTGCTGTTGTTGGTTGCCCAGTCCCCTCTGTGTCCCATTAGCTCCCCGCAGGGACATCCTCCTCCGGGCCTGGTGTGCCAGCGTGGGGCCCAGGCTGGCTCTCTCCCTCTTCCTCCCTCCATCCTGCCTCCGTGTGGGGGTGGCAGGCTGGCCCCTCTCCCCAGCCTGTAGGTTCAATGCCGCTCTCTGCCACACCACTTCCAGGGAGGGTCAAACCGCCTTGGTATGATTCAGCCTTTACTCTTTCTGAACTTAATGATTAATGGGAACACATCCCATGTGTATTTTGTGATGTTATTTCCCTCCATGTTCTGTTGTCAGGTTTGTCTGTGCCGGTGTGCGGTCCATTCTCACCATTCCAGGACTGCATCCCAGTCTGTTCTGCTTTGGAGGGACCATTTTACATTGTTTGTGCACGTTTCCTGGGGCACACAAGGCAGGCTCCTTTCTAAGGTTCATCTGTAGGGATTGGCATAGTCATCAGTTTTGTCACATTTATTAGATCAGGCCACTGCATTTTCCAAAGTGGTTGCACCAATGTACATTTTTTTTTCTCCTGAGAGTGAATCTGAGTTCCTTCTTGAGTGCTTGGTGATTTATTTTTTAACCTTGTGAGTTGAATTTTCTGCTAACTTACATGCATAGCTAGATGCTGTACAGGTATGATGATGTATTCCATCTGGTGAATTCTGACTCAGAGGGACCCTGTAGGACAAAGTGGAACCCACAGGGTAACCAAGGCTCTCATCTTTAAGGAAGCAGACTGCCGCAACTTTCTCCAACCTAGTGGCTGGTGGGTTTGAACTACCAACCTTCCCATTAGCAGCTGTTTAGCCACTACACCACAGAGTTTGATTAACTCAACTCAACTCAACTCATTGCCATTGAGCTTATGCCAACTCATAGGGACCCTATAGGACAGGGTACAACTGTCCCTGTGGGCTTCTGAGACTGTCACTCTTTACAGGAGTAGAAAGCCCCATCTTTTTTCCCTTGGAGTAGCTGGTGGTTCCGAACTACTGATCTTGCAGTCAGCAGCCCAACACATAACCACTACGCAACTAGGGTGCATACATTTGGATAGATCTATAAATAAAATCACGTCTCTTTAGCAACAACCACGGTATGTAGTGATCTGCACGTCAGCGCCTCACGACTTCTGATAATCCTTGTTGTTAGTTACCATCTGTGGGCTCTGACTCAACAGAATGAAGTGGCCCCCAGTCCTGTGCCTTTGACGTGATCCTTGGTGCCTTGGACTCCCCTGCGGTAGCTATGGCGTGATTCCTTCCCCCTGAAGGGCTGCATCTGTTGCTGAAGCCGTTGTATAGTACCTCCCCATCTAGAGGGTCCTTTGCTAGCACCATATTGAGCAATCTTTTTCTTTTGTGATCCACAGAGTTTTCGTTGGTTAATTTTTGGAAGTAGATGACCAAGCCTTTCTTCCTAGTCTTGATGGTTCGGAAGCCCTGCTGCAATTTGCTTAGCACAAGTCATCCGGGTGGTATTTGAAATAGCACTAGCATAGCTTTCTGCATCATGTCAACACCCAAGCCACCATAATATGACAAACTGACCGGTGGCAGTCACAGTCTTCAAAAACCAGAAACCACACCGATTGAGTCAGTGCTGAGTCATGGCACTCCTGTGCTGCAAGCGAGGACTGCTCCGCAGGGCTTTCTTGGCAGTAGTATGGATGTTGGTAGCAGTTCTCTAGGCCTTTCTCCCATGGAATTGCCACGTGGGTTGGTATGGCCATCCTTTAGTTTAGCAGCTGCTTAAAGACTACGTGTGCCCTGGGGCTCCTTGCTCACCCCGGAGTCAGAACAGCAGCCCTGAAGAGCTTTGGACCTTTGATCTGACTGCTCCGTTTTCTAGGCACAGATGCTCAGACTTGTTAGAGTGAGAAGCTAGTGCTATCACCAAGGTGTCACCTCCCACCTCCATGGACCTTACAGAGTCCTCAGTAATGTGTGTGTGTGTGTGTGTTAACGTTATTCACAAAATGTCATTCCTCGTCATTAATGAACGGAATGGTAATAGCAATGATATAAACCACTCAAAAAATTCTCAACTTCACTGCCACTGAGTGGATTTAGACTCCAAGTGGCTGTTGGACAGGGTAGAACAGCCCCTGTGGGTTTCTAAGACTGGATCTGTCCACGGGAATAGAAAGCCCCGTCTTTCTCCCGACGCGCAGCTGATGGTTTCAAACTGCCACCCTCTCAGGTCCCTGCAGCCCAGTGTGTAACCACTGTGCCACCAGGCTCCTTCTAGAAATACCAGCAAATTAAAAATGATACCTTTAAACTGCGATAGTGTGTGTATGGGGACAAAACCCACAGGCTTAGCAGCTTTGTTGTAATTTGGTGATAATTATAACTCTGGTTAGTAATTAGTAAGTAAATTAGCATACAGTGAGATCCCAGTCCACTCTCAGGAGGAGGGCTAATTAAAAAGTAAAAACAGAGGTTTGGGGATGTGGGTAAATTAGGGCCCTTCTCCATTGGGGGCCCACCACGTGTCTGTCCGTTTGTCCTACTGTGATGGCGGGTGTTGCTGTGATGCCAGCAGTTATGTCACTGGGATTTCACCTATCAGCAGGGTCACCCAAAGTGAACAGGTTTCATTAGTTTCCAGATTAAGAAGAGATGGCCAAGAAGTAAAAGCATCCCTTCTTTTTGGGTCTTCCGTGTTCGTTGAACAACTTTCACCTGCATAGGTTGTTGTCAAGGGCCATCAAGCGGACTCTGACTCACAGCAACCCTGTGTACAACAGAGGATGCGCCACCTGGTCCTGGCCCTCCTCGCGGTGTTTCTCTGTTGAGCCCATTGTGGCAGCCACCGTGTCACTCTGCCCCCTTCGGGTACCATCCTCTTTTTCACTGCCCCTCTACTTTTTTAGCATGATGTCCTTCTCCCGGGACTGGTTTCTCCTGATGACATGTGCAAAGCATGTGAGATGACATCTCACCGTCCTTGCCTTTAAGGACCAAAGGAGGTGATTGAAAATACCACGGCTTGAGTCAGATCCCCTGAGTCTTCAAAGTGACATCCTTACTCAGCACTTTGAAAGAGTCTTGTCTGGCACAATTGCACAGTGCAATGTGTTGCTTTACTTCTTGACTGTTCCTTCCATGACCATTTATTGTGGATCCAAGCAAAATGAAATTTTTGGCAACTTGATTTTTTTCTCTGCTTATCTTGATGCTGTCTGTTGGTCCAGTCATGAAGATTTTGGTTTTCTTTACAATGATTTGTAATTTGAACTGAAACCTGCCGTTTTTTATCTGTATCAGCAAGTGCTTTAAGTCCTGCTCACTTTGGGCAAGCAAAGGTGTGTCATCTGAGTATCACAGGTTGTTAATAACCTTTCCTCCAATCCTGAATGCCGCTCTCTATCTGGTATGGTCTAGCTTCTTGGGCTATTCACTCAGCATTCTATGATAAGACCCAGCAATTTCACTCCTAGGTGTCTATGTCTCTTTCTCTCTCTATGTATTTGAAAGACTTGGAAGCAGAGACTCAAAAAGACATGTACTGTTCATTGCAGTGCTATTCACAGGAGCCAAAAGGTAGAAAGAAACTACTTTAATGTCAATCAAAAGATGAATGGATAAACAAACATGTGGTACATACATGCACTGCAATACTACTCAGCCGGTAGGAGAAATGAAGTCTTGATACATGCTACGGTGTGGATGAAGTTTGAAGACATTGTGCTGAGTAAAATAAGCCGATCACTAAAGGACTTTTATTGTGTGACCTTACTTACTGGTATATAAAAAGATAAGCCAAGGCAAATGTATAGAAACCAAAGTTTACTAGTGGTTAACAAAGGTAGGAGGGAGGGATAGGAGGTGGCTAATGGTAATAGAAAAATCAGATTAAGAGTAGGGTTTCACAGCTTATTATTATAATTGCTGTCACTAAGCTATACACCTGTACAAAGGTGAATTGGCAAAAGTTTTGTGATATATTTATAACTACCAAAAAGAAGATGAAGTAATAGTAGTAGTAGTTGCTGAGGTAACTTATGTGCAATCAGATAACTCTTGAGATGTGGCTCCTCGGTTTGGTCATGGTTTTATGGGCCATCTGTGTATAGTGTGTTTTTTGCTTCCTACTTCACTGTGTACTACGGAGGGTCTTAAAAGTTTGGATGTGGCCATCCAAGACATTACAGTTGGCCTTCATTCACCTAAAGTACCAGTGGAATAAGGAAAGCCAAGGATAGGAGAAAAATATGTAATTTATAGTTAATTGCCTTAATGAACACTGGCCGCCTCTGCCATGTGATTAGAAGTGGTTGGTGCTTGGCTTCCATTACTGAACATTTTGATGACAGATTCAATAAGAACCCTGATCGCAAGGGAGAACAGAATTTCAAATCCTCATCTACTCTAGACTTTATGGAACGGTGGAGACTGGATGAACCTGGGAAACCACTGACCTGAGATGATCTTTAAACCAAAAGTACCCATTTAAGTTACCTTATAACCTAACAAAGTGTAGCTGAATTAGTAAAAACCTTCAGCCAGGAGCACTATGCTTGTTTAAGAAATACATAGGGTCAATTTGACAGCTTGAAAGATTAAATCGGAACCTTAGGGAGGTGGGTAGGGAATGCAGTTATGTTAACCGGGGAGGAGCAGGTCAGAGAAAGAGTGTCAGATGGATGTAAACTCCAAGCATGTAATCCACGTCACTATATTGTGCATAAGGAAACTGTAGAATTGGTGCAGTTCTGTGTAGGTTCACAACAACAACAAATTAAATCCAGCGTAGGGACAAAAGTAAGTTAACCTAGAGTTTAACACTCTTAGGTTTATTGACACACACATCTGTCTTGGAAGAAGTGCTCCTTAGGGGCAAGGATGGCGAGACTCTCTCTCCTCACGTACTTTGGATGTATTATCAGGAAAGACCAGTCCCTGGAGAAGGACATCCTGCTTGGTCAAGTGAAGGAAGGCCCTGAACAAGATGGATGGGCGCAGTGAGCTCAGGCATCGGAACAATTGTAAGGACGGTGCAGTTGTGGGCAGTGTTCATTCGGTCCAGTTGCTCATAGGGATCGACTCCGTGGTACCTACCCACAACAGGCTCAGGGACGTATGTAACCTGGGGCGATGGAAGTGTTTCTGTTGTCTCCACTCACTGCAGGCTTAGTCTTATATGTAACAGTACAGGAAACAAAAGTGCTACCCTCATCTCGGTGTTGCTCCTCTGTGGCTGTGATACCTGGTGCAGCCTCCCCTCTGTCTCCTGTGTCCCCATGAATGATACGACCATGAGAAGTATACTGGACTGTGAGTTCCTCTCCCCACCTGGGCTAGATAAGTGTCCCTTTATGCTGAAACAGGGCTGGATTCTTGGACAGGGCATCATGGTTCTGTGTCTTTGTGTCTGGGTGATCTTGCTCCTGGAATGTTACTGGTCATACGTTCTACTCTTTGCCATTAGAGCAATTATTTGTAATTCTGTTTCAGGCACATTAGTTCCAATAACTCCCGGTACCAAATAAATGGAAAGAGGCTTATTCATTTGATGAGGAAATGGTTCATTTGAATTAAACCCCTTTCCCGCTGCCACATTTGAGGACACGCGTCCACAGATTCTGCTAAGAAGTCTGAAACGCTGTAACGAGGATGTTTTCTAGTTCAAGCTGCATGCCGTAGTCTGTGAGAAAGCTCTCTCCCCGTCTCTCTCATAACGTGTTGGCCAGCTGCTTATTTGCTGTCTTCAAACATCAGAAGACTCTCTCTTCCTGCTTTTCACCTCCCTAGGAAGCAGGTATGCTCCTAGGACTAGCGGAGAGAGAGAGAGTGTGTGTCAGCAGTGAATGATTCGGCCCCACATGTTTACTGTTCTTTTCCGTTGAACAAGATGTGATGTCGGAGCCAGAAAGGAGAGGACCCGAAGTCAGGACCGCGAGGACCAACCTGGAAAGCTCTGCTGCACGAAAGGATTTCTCCCACATTCCCACTGTTGCTCAGGTTGGGTGCAGTGGGCCCGGCATCTGTCAATTAGCCACTGGGTTGATTGCATTTAGGCACCCGATAGTTGCTGGCGGCTGTCAAGTTCAACATCTACCTGGCCCTGCACCATCTGCACAGTCCAGCGTGGATCAGCCTGTTGTGGTCAGTGTTCTGAACGAATTCATCAAGCCGTTCTTCCAGTCTGAGACCGGAAGCTTTGCTGAAGCCTGTTCAGCATCATAGACCACCACTAGACAGCCGGGGGTGGGGGTTGGGAGCTGCGCATGAGCTACATAGACTGGGAATTCTATCGCTGTACGGTGGAGGGCGCTGTGTTAGGCAGGATTGGCCAGAGAAACAAAACCGGTGACACTCATCTGGAGAAAAAGGAACTTTAGATCCAGAAATAATTTTATATCAAAGTATCCCAACCCAGTCCAAATCAAGTCCCTGGGTCCAGCGCTAGCCAGAGCCCCCTCAGACTCATGGCTACGGTTGATGACGCAGAAAGGGGAAGCAGGAAGCAGGGAGATGACAGGCCAGTGGGTGCCGAGTGGTGTGAATCCACGTGATGGACACGTGGCAGGGCACTGATGACTCCCAGGGTCAGCAGCCAAGAGTCCCAGCAAGGAGGAAGGCAAAGGGGCAGAGGGAGGAGGAGCCGTTCCCATTGTCTCCCTTCCAAAAAGGCCACAGCTCCCAGGAGTCGCCATCAGGCTGTGGACTGATGGGTGGGTCGGACTCCACTCCAGCATGTGCACACATATTCAATGTGTGTGGCATGGAATCTCATTGTCACATTTCCATGGCCAATACCAATATTTTATTTTAAAAGGGAACACAAGTGGTATAGCTGTTCCCTTTTGGGGGGTGGGGACATACCCCTCATGGAGAAAATTGTATCCCATACAACCATGGCACTTTTCTCTCCAGACTCAGGTTGGGGGTCTATGATATCTTAGAACTTAAATCCTAATGTGGCTGATTACAGTCTTAAGCTGACCTTCTCTGTCCTCTATTGGGGACTGTTCGTGGGTGGGCGTGTGTACATGTGTCTTTGTGGCTTGATTCTAATAAAACCCAATACAATAAGAGAAAGTGGGAATATTATTAAAGATGTTGTGTTAGGAGGCTGTAAGAATAAAAAACTAATCTTCCAATGAAGTGACTTAATGGCAAAAAACTTAGAAAAGATAACTAATGAACTAATTAAAGATGTTGTTGTAGTTCAGTATTGTTGAGTTGGTTCCAACTCATAGCAGCAGTATGCATACCAGAATGAAATGCTGCCCGGGCCCTGGGCCGGCCTACGAATCATTCTTATGTTTTGTCTATTGGGGCAGCCAAGGCGTCAGTCCATCTCATTGACTTTCTTAGTCACCAAATCTAACGCCCTTCTCTTGAGACCAGTCCCTCCTGATAACAGGTCCAAAGTACATGACGTCTTGTCAAACACGTTTCTCAGGAGTATGCTTGCTGTACTACTTCCGAGACAGATGTGTGTGTCTTTCTGGCAATCCATGAAATATTCAGTATTCTTCACCAGCACCATCGTTCAAGGGCATCAATTCTTCTTTGTTCTTTCTCATTCTTTGCCCAGTGTTGGCATGCACATGAGGCACATATGGACTAGACCATGGTTTGGCTCACTTGAATCTCAGTTCTCATGGTGACATGCTTGCTCTTTAACATTTTGAAGAGATTTCAGAGAACCAATGCATTTGAATTGTGGAGCTGGAGAAAATATTGAAAGTACCATGGAATGCTAAAAGGACAAACCGATCTCTCTTGGAAGAGGTATGGCCTTAGAGGCAAGGATGGTGGTGAGATTTTATCTTCTACCCTGGGCACCTGTTGTCATGAGAAACAGTCTTAATGGTGTCATGCGGATGGACTGGTAAATGGTTTGAGAATTTAAAATGTAGTGTAAGGAAGGCATTTCCGTGCAGGGTCACTGAGTGGTACAAATGCTTAGAGCACACACCTGCTAGCTGAAAGGTTGGCATCCAACCAGAGGCATCTAGGAAGACAGGTCTGGTGATTACTTCCGAAAAACCATCGATTGAAAATACTGCAGCACACAGATCCCTGACACACAGGAGGCCACTGAGTCAGCAGCTGTTTGTCTATCTTCCGGGGTGTGGGAATAGAGAGTGGTGTTTAGATAGAATTGGGTTATAATAGTAGAATTGACTTTAGTGCTTATAAACCATCTCTTGATACTTCCTGGAGAGTTGGGGAGCTCTAGAGAAGTTCCTATAAGTGGCAGTCAAGTCATTTGTTTGGGCAAGGGTCTTCTGGATTAGTAAAATCATGCCAATGAACTCAGTGAAAAGCTGTCATTTTAAAATCAATGAGTTAAAATCAATGTTAAACCAATCACACAAGTTGGTTTTATATATAATTTGCACACCAGGGCAACAGTTCCCACCAGAACATGAAAACATTCCACGGATTTTCTATCTCAGTTTATCGCTAGTCATTATCCATTGCCATGGAAACAGGGCCAGAATCATGTTTACAGCATAATAATTTGTGAACATGTAGGATTCCATAATTTATGAACATGTTCATTTTCTTGAAGAGCAATTCAAATAATTGCCCATTAACCTAAAAGCATAGTGTCTAATGTGCTCTTTGAAATGTCTGTGGTTGAAACTGACCACATAGATAATCCCTTATGCAAAGAGCTCAGTGTCCAAGGTGAACCCGCTTTACGAGATGGGTTTTTAACTTAGACATGGCCTCCAGGAGACCAGCTTCTAGTTCTCAGATGACCTCAGAGTGAAAGTTTTGGGTGTCTCCTTTCAACTCCAGAACATTTGGATTTCGTGTGAATTCCAAATTCTCTTGGCGTAGAGAAAACAGTATGATGTGTGACGATGTTTTTATCTTTTGTATCTGAGCTGTGTACAGTTGTAGATAGTTTCCATTCCCAGATTTTTGTCCAGAGATACCAGAGACTGAAACAAGGGCGATTCTTGTTCTTGGCTGCCATCTGCTTAGCTAATGACAGATTCCCCAGCTGGCAGCAGCTACCGTATGGTAAAAGCGAACTCTTATGGGTACTCCACAGGGAAAGAGCCATTGGTCACTTCCTATGTTGGGCCCTTCGTTCAGGAGAGATGCACAGTGGTTAGGACTAGCGAGGAGCAGGATAAAAGAAGCCGTCCATAATGGTATTTGGTTGCTCCATCCTGCACCATCCTCACAGGCTTTATGCCAACAGAATTTGAGTGCTGGGATTTTCATGTTTAGGTTGTTAAAGTGAGGCTTGTTTTCATTAAACTGTGTGTTCATGTCTGGAGTTCATGGGCCTAGTTTATTTTAAGCAAGGCCCTGGAATGGCCTTGGCAACACTGAAGTAATAGGAATCTAATAGATGGGGATAAAGTACAGCCATGGGGTTTGAAGGAGATAGCCATGGCGCCTTGAGTTTGTCTGGACATGATGAAGCCCAGTTTGGTCCCATCCTGCCATCAGGGAAGGAGCAGGAAGTGGGGAGGATCCTTTTCAGTCTTGGCCTCAGGAAGTTGGCTGCACCCCGGTAGTATCTCCTTAAATGACACCCTTGGAGGTTGGGCATGTTTCCGTAGAATGCTCTGTCTCTAGAACCCGTTTTGATGGATGACTTTACTGCGCGTTGAGTCAAGAGTGCTGTGAATTTGTTAGCACCTAAGTGGAAAAGATGTGATACCCGATGAGTCTGATTGGCCAGCCGGCTTCAACTCTCCACATTTGTGCACCGAGGTGCTTCCAATCGATGCTCTCGAGGGGCCTCCCAGCCCAGCCTGCTTCCCGCATCTGACTGCATTTCCTCTTTGATAAACCCATGAGGCCAATGTTGTCAATGGAGAAACGACCGTTGTCTGTCTTTCTTTCCTCTGCAGCCTGTCCACACCGAGAGTCTCTTCTCCACCTGGCCATGCGGTGGGGCTTGGCTGAGCTCTCCCAGTTCCTCTTGTGTCTCCCTGGGGGAGTGCAGGCCTTGGCTTTACCCAACCAAGAGGGTGCCACCCCACTAGACATGGCTTTACATGCTGGACATGCCAAGCTGGTCGAAGACATCCAACAGTGAGTTTGCCTACTTGACAGCCTCTCCTTTTCTCTGTTTCTATAAAGTCTACCGACTGTTATGGGAAATGTAAATGGAAGCTACTAGGCTAGTTTGTGTTTGTGTTTTACTGTTAGTTTGGCATGTAAAGCCCCAGGACGAGCGCATGCTCAGTCTGTAAGCAGAGAAGCCTGTTTATGGACTATCTGTGGCGTTTAAGAGTTCATGAGGGAGAGGCAAGGTGCAAGAAGATCTCAGGAGGGTCTTTAAGGGGGTCATGACTGATAAGAAAGTTGGGAGAAATAGTCTAAGCCCTGCTTATTGTTCAGGTTTCAGGTCAATTGGCTTTTCCTCAGAGATGCGTTTTGTGCTATGCTCTTATAATGATGATCAATTAATTACGATGTTACGTAGGATGAATTATGGTTAACATTAGAATCATTTACAAGATTCGTCATACTTTATCATTGATGTGTGTCTGAGCAGTTGTGCCATCTGTGTCTCCTCAATCAACTGAAGCTGGAACTATTTGCCGACTTCAAGAAGGGTCCAGCAAAGAGTATTTGTTAAAAGAATACACATATTTGCAGAATCAATGAATAGCGGGCATACTTTATAATATGAAGTAGCCAACAGGGGTGGTTTTTTGCTCTTGTCAGATAATATATAGGCAATAGTTTATAACTTGTGGAATGCTCTGTTAGTGGCGTTAACACTTCCGATGAACAATGAGTATGTTGTAGGATGTTTCTGACTAGTTATTACTCTTAGCTTACTCAGAAAGAACACGCATATCTAGTGATTTCTTGGCTTCCCTTGGGGTCCAAGATTGCCAATGGGAAAGTACATGGAAAAATCACGGAGTGCTGTATAAATATTAAGCATTGTTGTCAGACCATTCTTCTACAGTATATCTTAATGGGCTGGTTTTTCTGGTTTGGCCCATGAAAATGAATGTAGTTGATTTATGTTTACATTGAACCTAAGTGGACATTAGAGCAGGAGTCAGATCGTTCTTTCTTCCTTCTCCCCTGGTGGCACAGCAGGTTAACTATTGGGCTGACAGTTCAAAGCCACCACCTGTTCCTCGGGAGGAAGGTGAGGCTGTCTTCTGTTTAAAGATCGACAGTCTCAGAAACCTTCAGGAGCAGTTCTGTCCTGTCCTGTCGAGTTTCTGTGCGTCAGCGTCAGCTCAGTAACAAATCGGGTTGGGTTTTCATGGGGTCAGATGTTCACCACCAAGTAGAAAAGCCTGCCCAAGGGGAATCTCCTCCTTCTTTGCACTAATTTGACTCCACTTTCCTGACACAAAAGGGCAGGGCAAGGGGGCTTCCTTTGACTGACTCATTATGTCTCCTTTCGTGTTGACACCGAGGTCCTGGGGTCTGACTCCTCCATCTGTTGATAGTCTTGTATCTTTTTATGAAGTTCAGGGCCAGAAAGTAACGTACGTTTTAAAAACTCAGATGTCTAATAGATCCATTCCTGAGTGGTTTTAGAAGAAGAGTGTAAATTACGTGGGATTTCCACTTGCTAAGTAAATGAAGCAATGGCCTGATTGCTAAAACTCAGTCTGTCCACCTCATTAGTTTGTCATTGGCCTGGGAGTTATTTTCTGGAAGATGTATTCTCTGCCAGTTGTTTGAAGAGTTTGGAGAGGTGCCCTAAATCCTAGCCTGTATCGATTCTTAATGGCTCGTGTAGAGCAGCGGTTCTCAACCTGTGGGTGGCGACCCCTTTGGGGGTCGAATGACCCTTTCACAGGGGTCGCCTGATTCGTAACAGTAGCAAAATTACAGTTAAGAAGTAGGAACAAAAATAACTTTATGGTTGGGGGGGGCGGGTCACCACAACGTGAGGAACTGTATTAAAGGGTTATGGCATTAGGAAGGTTGAGAACCACTGCCCTAGATGGAGCTACCAGATATTTGTTGGGAAGCTCAATATTAGTTCATAAAGCAAATCTTCATTAACAGCATGAGGGCGAGGAGGAGCGGGGAGAGGCCTTCTGTGGAGGGAGGACTCTGGGAGTCCCGGGCCTGCTGGGATGTGACGAGCGGAGGTGGACTGGGAGTGTTCACATTTTCCTCCGAGGCCTTGCTGTTGGTCCGTGTGACCTCAGAAGCCATCCCGAATCTTGTGGGTCCTGACCAGGAAGCCTAAGTGCAGCTACTAAAGGTGCAATTGTTCTCAGCCCAAACAAGGCGGAAAATAAGCTTGCAATCCAGCGACGCGCTAGAGTGTCCGGCTGCTTTGTTTGCGGACGTCTTCCAGACCACAGCACGATCAAATGGACGCATGTTTTAATTTGCACGAGACACTGATTTACATGAGTGGTGCCGGTGTGCTATGAATAGCTCACTTGTTTGCAACATCCAAACCTCGTCACCTTCCCTGGAGATCAGGCCTGTTTTCCACAGTAATCACCCAATAACCTATTGGCTGCCAGCTAATTTGCTCAGCCACGGGTAGCCGCACTGTGTCTTTTCAAATTGAAAGGGGAAGAGGATCTTGAGGTGGAAAGTGCTGTATTTGACAATAGGAGCAGTCCCCTTGTTTAGGGAACCTCCCCAGTTGTTTATTTGGGGAAATGGTTGATCCACGGGCGTGTTCTCCAAGCAGGAGAAGGAAGCTGGCTTTACTAGTGAGTATTGCTGGGATCCGTTCTGTTATTGTTGGTAGGAGACTTTCAACAGGATCCTTGTGCCAGTTGCTTGTGGTCATCGCCGGGCCGGGGAGGGTGCTGGGCCTGGGGCTTGTGCCCGTGACGCTGTGAGTGGGGTTTCATTTGTGTTGGGTCAGTTTTCAGGGTCGCCGCTCTGCAGGCGTCTCCCGACTGCAGCTCCGTGAGGATGCCCTCCTGCAGTACGTGCACTCCACGGAAACCTTGACGCTGACCTTTAACCACACGGCTGAGCACTTACTGGAGGCCGACATTAGACTCTTCAGGAAATACTTCTGGGACAGAGCTTTCCTTCTCAAGGTTTGTACCCCGACTCAAAGTGACCCTACAGGACAGGGTCGAATGCCCCTGTGGGTTTCCGAGACTGTACCTCCTGATGGGAGTCGAAAGCCTCTTCTTGTTCCTAGATTGCAGCTGGTGGTTTCGAACTGCTGACCTCGAGGCTACCAACCCCAAGCATAACCAGAATGCCACCGGTTTACATGTAAGCAGGTGGTCCTTGTTACCGAGGCTTACCACACAACAGCTTCATAACTCTTACAGAGAAATACTAGGAAAACGAGTACAGTCATAACGTAGTCATGCTTTATGGACCTGTACGTGTCTAAACATCTGTTTTCATATAACGGATATGGACGGTTAAGGAGCCTTGCAACAGTTCTGGGCTTGGTGGTGGTCTGAACCCATCCAGTGGCTCCATGGGAAACGTCCTTGGATCTTCTCCAAGAAAGACCTCAGCCAAGGCCCTTGGGCAGTTCTCCGCTTGCACGGGAGTGATGGGAGCTGCAGGTTGCCAGCACGGGCACCGGCAACAACAGTGCGAGCAGCCAGGTTGATGGAAGGGCTTGGTTTGTTCTAACCAAACCCAGTGGAGCTTTGAACCACGGTCCACACAAAGCCACCTGTTCCAAGGAGGTGTCTTCAGGCTCGTCTTCGTGATCTGTCCCCCTCGAGGAGACCTGAGTTGACAGGTGGAGCTCATTCGGAAACACGCTTGTCCAGGGTCTCAAGGGTTTCTGGTCACCACATTACATCACAGTCTTGACAGTTTGTCGTACGTGCTAAGTATGAGCAATAACAGGTTGGAACCAAAGCCAAACTGTAAAGAGAGATATTGGGAAGTGATAGATAGGCAGGACCTTAGCACTGGGCACAGAGGCTCTGTTTGCATGCATCTCTCAGAGGGTAAGATGTGTACAGTGACGTTGATTTTTGACAGCCTGTTCAAGGGCATGCAATTTAAAAAAAATTGTTTAGTTTGTCTAGCTTTTGATGATTTTTAAAGTCTCCTCATAACAAAACTTCTTAGTAAACAAATGTGAGAGTTTTACTAAAATGATTACATCAATTTAGAAATCGAATTGCTTTATAGTTGTTTTCCAAGTTACTCAGAAGTCTAAAATTAAATTTTAACCCATTCCATTTGCTTCCCCCCCGCCCCCCCCAAAAGTTTTTCCTTATTTTTGGTGGTTTGAACTCCAAAACCAGCATTGCCTGATACCATTTTCACATGGAAAAGGAAAAGTTCTCCCTGAAAGCTGAGGGCGTCCGAGTTAGGACTGGCCTTGCCAACCTCAGGAGCAGCCGATGGTTGCGTTCAGCCCTTGAGCTGTGCAGTGGCCTCCGTTCCAACCCTGCGTGCCCCTGCAGACATCCTCTCGACAGAGCCTTCCAATGACAGTCCTGCTGCCCCAGAACAGAGCATTTATGGGGCCTGACAGGGCTGAAGAAGCAGTGGATGGTAGGCAGGTGACTGGGCACTGATGGCCCTCCTCCCCCGTGGTGGTTTGGCAAATGGTGTGTGTTTTCATACCCCTCTGGCTCAGGATGTTGTTCTGCAAGAATCATAGAGCAGGGAACGCGGTCGACGGGACTGAATAACATGCCCCTGGTCTGCAAGGGTCTGCCAATTGTATCGTTACCTGCCCAAATAGGACGATGTGTGTACTTGGAGCATGTGCTGATACAGTGTGGAGCTGTTTTTCTTTCTTCTTTTAAAAAAAAATATATTATGTAACGCTGTGTTTCTTCATATTTCCCTGGCTGTAGGGAATCCATTTGACAAGAAAATACAGAGCGTCCCCAAAGGGCAGTTTTTCTCTAAGGCATTTAGAAGGTTCACTACCTGTCTTGGCCAGGGAGAGCCTGTGCCAAGGTGGGCCAGCGGGCAACGTGACATGTACTCTCCAGGCCCATGCTCCCCTGGGCCCGCCTGTGATGGTCAGTCCGGCCCCATCCGCTGGCCCTCTAGGATCCCCGTGTCTCGGGTGTGGTCGGGGGACTGCGCCAAGCTGGCAGCTGTAGAGCCAGCAGAGCTCCGTTTTACTGTTAAGCCGGTCTGTTCTCTGGCTCCTTCCTCCCTGAAGAAGGACATCATGCTTGGTAAAGTGGAGGGCCAGTTTCAATAGGGAGGCCCTCAAGGAGATGGAGGGACCCAGTGGCTGCAACAGTGGCTCAGGAATAGGAACAATGCGGAGGGTGGCACAGGGTCGGGCGGTGTTTCATTCTGGTGTGCCCGGGTCACCATGTGTCAGAATCAACTCGACGGCACATAACATGACCACCACGTAACATAACTACAACCCAACTGTCTACTTCATGCAGACATTCCTGAGAACTTTCTGGTTCCTGAAGCAGGAGAAAGGTCAGTGGCATGGACAGTTTTGGCTCCTGCCTCTAGTCTTCCTCTGACTTCTCTCACCCATCCTCCTGGGTCCTGGGCTAAGAAGTCGGCAGCTTTCATTCACTCTGGGTAGCAAAGGTGGATTTTTTTTTCATTTGCCTGCAAAGCTAAAAGTTAGTTGTTCGAGCCCATCTGCTGGCTTTGTGGAAGAAAGACCCCCTTGAACGATGACACCCAGGAAGACCCTATGGGGCAGTTCTGCTCGGGAGCACTCAGAGGCAGGACTCGACATCAAGTTGATGGGAATACCTTTGCTTTCCGACCTCCTCGGGCTGCGCTCCGACCCGTCCTTGATTGGCATGGTCAGAGCGTGGTTGCTCCCATGAAGCATCCGTGCTTTTCCCTGATTGGCTTTCCCTTCATTTCCCAGGCGCTTGACGAGCAGGAAAGCGGGCCAGAGGAAGGACCCAGCATGCCCTCGAGCACTGCCGACACGGAAGAAGGTACGCACGCTCCTTCCGCCGGTGGAGCAGAAGGTTCTCAGGATTAACTAGAGGACGAGCAGCTCACGTGACTAGCTAGTCGCTAAAGTGCTCTCTGAACCCAGCGCAAACCAAGATGCTCAGAGGCAAGCCCAAGCTTGTGGGGACGCCACACGTCCTCTGGGTCTTCCAAGCGTGTCAGAGTGGACTGGTTCTTTCACTTTGTCACTCAACTAGACACATTTGGAAGGCGGTGGTGGCAGAATTCTCACTTTCCAAACTGGAGGCTCAGGTTCGATTCCTGGCCAATGCACCTCAAGTGTAGCCACGACATGTCTGTGGGTAGAAGCTTGTAAGTTGTGGTGATGCTGAACTGGTTTCAGTGGTACTTCCAGACTAAAACAAACTAGGAGGAAAGGTCTGGAGAGCTAGCCCCAACTATCTGGCATTGAAAACCGTATGGATTGGATTCTACTCTGACACGCATGGGGTTGCTGGGAGGTGGGACTGACTTGATGGCAACTTGGTTTTGGTAACCAATTATTGGTCTTGTTTTTTAAAAAAGCATTTTATTGGGGGCTTGCACAACTCTTATCACAATCCATACATATATCCATTGTGTCAAGCACATTTGTACATTCGTTGCCATCATCATTCTCAAAGCATTTTCTTTCTACTTGAGCCCTTGGTAT
>NW_022111373.1:78305461-78360193 GCF_000313985.2 Echinops telfairi | reverse complement strand
CAGTTGCCTACAGATAGGCTTTGGGTCCCCACTCTGCACTCTCCCTCATTCACAGTGATTTGATTTTTTGTTCTTTGATGCCTGATACCTGATCCCTATGACACCTTTTGATCACACAGGCTGGTGTGCTTCTTCTGTGTGGGCTTTGTTGAGCTAGATGGCCGCTTGTTTATCTTTAAGCCTTCAAGACCCCAGACAATATATCTTTTGATAGCCATGCACCATCAGCTTTCTTCACCACATTTGCTTATTATGCACCCGCTTTGTATTCAGCGATTGTGGCAGGAAGGTGAGCATCATGGAATGCCAGTTTAATAGAACAAAATGTTCTTGGATTGAGGTAGTACTTGAGTGGAGATCCAATGTCCATCTGTAACCTTAATACTGAACCTATAACTATATGCACAGAGATCTATTTCTCCATCTTCATATGTAAATATATTTACATATGTGCATGCCTGTATTTAGACCTCTATAAATGCCCTTTGCCTCCTACTTCCTTCCTCTATTTCCTTTTACTTTCCTCTTGTCCCACCATCATGCTCAGCCTTCATTTGGGTTTCACTAATTCCTCTCAGTTACATTGCCCTTGATCAAGCCCTACCATTTTTTTTTTCTTTACACATTTTCAACATGGTATCTATATATTGATCTTTATATTTTGAAATTGTATATGAGGATGATGAGGTTTGATGCTATCCAGTTAGCTCTGACTCATGGATGACAGAACAGAGTGTTACCTGGTCCCAACCTGGTCCATCTTCACAGTTGTGGTTCTGTTTGAGCCCATTGCTCTGGCTTCTGTATCAGTCCATCTCAATGGATTGCCGGCCTTCTGTTGACCAACCACAATGCTCTTGCTGGCGATTGGTCTCACCATCCTTGTTTCTAAAGAGCATTCTGCTTGGACGTGAGGATAGGGTGATATGTATTTAAGGAGTTGGATTACATTATCCCTTAGTTAAATGTCAGGATAATGAGGGGAGAATATGAAATGTCTGTTAATACAAGGAGCATTGCTTTGCTAGGTCAAGAGCCATCAGGCTAACTCTGGGGTGAGGGAGAAAGGTGGGGAAAGTTCTTTCCTGAAGGGACTGCTGTGGTTTGCTTGCTGGTGCTTTGGGTCTATATTTAATCGCCAAAGTAGACTCGCTGTGTTCCAGGCTTTGGTCAGGGCCAACATTCTATCTTTTCACCATACATATCCAGTCTGTATACTGAGAAAATCAGCAGAGAGGTTGGGCTGTAGGGATGAAAATGAGGCATCACGATTGGAGGAAGATTTCTTCACAACCTGCGTGTGATATGCAGATGAGACAACCTCGTTTGCTGAAAACCCAGGAGGACTTTGCTTCACATTCGCCAATGAAGATCCAAGCCTGTACCTCTCAGTGTGGATCACAACTCACGCTAAGGAAACAAAGCTCCTCCCCTCTGCATCGTGACCAAGGAGAAAAGATCATTGTTGTCAAGGGTTTCACTTTGCTTGGCTCTGCGTCAACGCTCCTGGAAGCAGCCATCGAGGAATCAAACCGCGAATTCCACGGGGCAAATCTGTTGCACAAGACCTCTTTAAAGTGCTGAGGATGCCACTTTGCACGGCGAGGGTTTGCCTGATCCGGGCATGGCATTTTCACTCGCATCATGTGCATGTGAATGTTGGGCAGTGAATTGAGAAGACCGGAGAAGAAGGACCGCTGGAGAAGAAGCTTGAAAGCACCATAGATGGCCAGAGGAGCAAATACATTCGTCTTGGAGAACCACAGCCGGAATACTCCTTAGACGTCAGGATGGTGAGACTTTAGGACTTTGTCGTCAGGAGTGCGTAGTGTCTGGAAATAGACATCCCGCTCCGTGCAGTCGAAGGTCAGAGAAAAAGAGAGGCCCCATCAAAGACGTGAATTGACGCAGGGGCTGCGACAATGGGCTCAAGCGTCCCAGCGATTGTGAGGATGGCGCAGGACGGGGCAGCATCTTGTTGTGCTGTGCATAACGTCATTATGAGCTGGAACGGACTTGGTGGCGCTTCAGAGGAACAACAGCAACAAATGCAGGACTATAAACTACAAACTGGACGCTTCGCACCCCTGAGCCCTCCACGGGAGAAAGATGAGGCTGTCTCCTCCGGTAACTATTACAGCTTGGAAGCCCTAGCTAGGGTGGTATGCGTCTGGATTGACTTAATGGCAGTGGGTCTCGTTTTAGTTGATCATCTTACCCCCTTTCTTCATGTCCATCAAAAAGTAATCTTGGAGCAGGGATGTTGATGGTGGGTTGCTGGAAGTCTGTGTGGTCTGTCTTCTGGTATCAGTAGAGGTTCTTACCCTGTCCGATCCCTGAGAGGCCACTGTGGAGTCAGGGAGAGCTTGGAGGAGGTGACTTGGAGTGGTGATCGAATGACAGTCTAGAGAGCAGAAGCAAGGACAGCACACATTCGAGATGCTTGCTCCTTTCCTTTGCATGTGAAGCTGCTGCGTGGGGGAGCTGAGGCCTGCCCTGATGCCCGGGGAGGTGTGACCTGTCACATCCCACGTTCTTTCTGTGACCTGTGGGAGAAACCTCTGTGGTCTGTGTCAGCCCAGCTGGCTTCTCCTGCGCCCTTGGCTTGCTTTTCTAGCTGTAACTCTAACTGATCCGGCTTCTTGTTTCTAGTTGGCTGACGGAAAGCCTGGGAGCTCCGTGTCTGCCCTGCCCGTTGAAAATGCTTACTACACAGCTGACTTTTTGTTGTTGTTGGACATTGCTTATTAAGGCCTTGATCCTTTTTTATGGCAAAGGATGCAGTACTCCCTTGCTTTTGTTTTTTGTTTTCAAATCGAATTCTGATTTTTATGTTACTAGTTTATACATTTTCAATGTAAAGACACCCCAAGTCCTCACAACTGGGCCAATAGGTGTCAAACATCATGATACATGGAGAAAAAGTTGAAGTTGTCAAGGATTTTGTCTTGCCTGAATCCCCCATCAATGCTTATGGAAGCAGCAGTCAAGCCAGCTCATGATGGATTGCATCACATGAATCTGTTTCACAAGACCTCTTTACAAATGTTGAAAAGCAAGGATGTTACTTTGAGGACAAAGGTGCTCCTGACCCACGCCAGGATATTTTCAGTGGCCTCATAGGCATGTGAAAGTTGGACACTGACTAAAGAAGACCCACGAAGAACTGACGCACGCACGCACTCGGGTTGTGCGGGGGTGTGGGGGGTGTGGGGGTGTGTGTGGGGGTGTGTGTGGGAAGTCGATGGACAGTCCCGTGCCCGGCCAGAAGAGCAGACAGATCTGTCTTTGAAGAAGTATCATCAGAGTACTCCTGAGAGGCAAGGACGGTGAGTTTTCCTCTCATGTACTTTGGACACGTTGTCAGGAGAGACTAGTCCCAGGAGAAAGGCATCATGCTTGGCAAAGTAGAGGGTCAGCAAAGAGGAAGACCCTTGATGAGATGGTTGGCACGGTGGCTGCAACAATGTGCCCGCACGTGAGAACAGTAGTGAGGACGGCGCAGGGCTGGGCAGTGTTTCTTCCTGTCGTACAGAGGGGTCGCTATGCGTTAGAACAGACTCAAGCTCACCTACAACGGTATGTGTTTTGGTTCCTCCGGATTTTGTTGTTAAACCAGTTTATCACAAAGCCAAGTCTCAATAAGTAGTTACATCCCATGTTCTTACCCCTGGGTTTGGGGCAGGGAAAAGCACCCCAGGCTTTCCCAGGCCATCATGATAGCACGGCAGTACTCTGAGCAGGCTGAAGATGGTGAGGGCGTGGTCAGGGAGAGCATCCTGGAGGAGATGGTATCTAATGGAGGGAACAGCACCCCAGAGAGTGGAAACACGGACAGCACAGCTTGCAGAACCAGATGATGCATGGGGAAAGCAAGGCCACTCTGCAGCCCTGTAGACTGGTTGTGTGTCTGTGTTCATGGGGTCGGGGCTTCCAGAAAGTTCTTGAGTGGTAGGCACACCAAGGAGGGCCTGCCTGCCTGTGAGGCAGCGAGCTGGCACTCTGCTATTCTAAGCAAATTCTAAGACAGGTCACCTTGGTGGCAGTGTGGAGGCTGGATCAGAGGCAGGGGACCACCCAGGCAGGGGCTTCTGAAAGTAATCTAAAGGGGGGATTTGTACCCTCCCAGTGTCCTCAGCTTGCAGAGGTGGGGCCAGATGGGACTGTCTGCCAGGCATTAGATATTTAGGTTGTCCCTGGGGAGGGAGAAGAGAAATGCCCCGCTTCTGGAGTTCATCCCTGGGGAGGGAGCGCTTAGAGGAGGCCAGAGCATGACCAGATGATGCACCTCATTTTTGACAGGTTGAATTTGACTGGTTGATGAGGTGGCCAAGTCAATATACTCGGCTGCCAACTGGGTTGAGATCACTCAACCCATCAGCAGGAGAATTTGGAGAGAAACCCAGCTTCCCCAGTTCCAAGGCACCAGTGTCTGCATTTACAGAACTGGGAGACAAAGCTTTCATTTGAGTTCCTTGAAGGGAGTGTTCGAAACTGCTTGCAGAGTCTGGCAGAGGGCTGTAGCCAGTGGAAGTGCATCAATTTGAGTCTGTTCGTTCACGGGCTTGAAGGAGACTCATCTTTGAAGAACAACAACAGAACATCAAGCATAAAAAGCTCTTCATTTAAAAAAAATTTTTTTTATTGGGGGCTCTTATAGCTCTCATCACAATCCATACATATATCCGTTGTGTCAAACACATCTGTACATATGTTGTCATCATCTTTTCCAAAACATTTTCTTTCTACTTGAGCCCTTGGTATCAGCTCCTCATTTTTTTCTCCCTCCCTCTCTTGCCCTCCCTCCCCCATTAACCCTTGATAATTTATAAATTATTATTGTTTTTCATGTCTTACACCAAACGCTGTCTCCCTACACCCACTTTTCTGTTATCTGTCCTCTTGCAGGGGGGCATATGTCAATTATTGTGATCGGTTCCCCCTTACTCCCCCACCCCCTTCCCTTACCCTCCTAGTATCCCTACTCCCCTTATTGCTCCTGAGGGGTTTATCTGTCCTGGACTCCCTGTGCTGTGAGCTCTTCTATGTACCAGTGTACATGCTCTGCTCTAGCAGATTTGTAAGATAGAATTGGGGTCATGATAGTGGGGAGGGGGGGAGGGAGAGGAGGAGCATTAAAAAACTAGAGGAAGCTTGTGTGTTTCATTGGTGCTATACTGCCCTGACTGTTTCGTCTCTTCCTTGTGGTCCTTCTGACAGGGGGCGTCCAATTAACTACTGATGGACTGTGGGTCTCTACTCTTCCCTCTCCCTCATTCACATTGATATGTTTTTTTTTTAAGTCTTTAAAACAAAACAAAACATCCCGAAACATTCATAGCTGGCCTATATTGTATAACTTCTTTTTCTCACCAGTGTTTTAAATTCTATACCATTGTCTAAACCAGCAGTTCTCAACCTGTGAGTAGCGACCCATTTCGGGTTGAATAAACCTTTCACAGGGGTGGCCCAATTCATAGCACTAGCAAAAGTACAGTGATGAAGTAGCAACAAAAATAATGTTATGGTTGGGGTGGGGTTGTCACCGCAACATGAGGAACTGCATTAAAGGGTCACAGCGTGAGGAAGGTTGAGAACCACTGGTCTAAACCAACGATACTGTCACTGTGTAGTGGTCACACATTGAGCTGCTAGCAGCGGGGTCAGCAGTTCCAAAGGATGAGGTTTGCTACTCCTGTGAAGATTTGCATTCTCAGACACACGGGCGGGTCTACCCTGTCCTATAGGGTTGCCACAAGTCAGCATTGGTTCTATGGCAGTGGACGTGATGCCCAAGGGGGTTGATTGACAATGTTCTCTAACATAAAATAACAAGGATATCTGTAAGGTGATCCATATATATATGTGGACATGATATATGAATGGAGCTTGGCTTGCACTTAGTTCTAGCCCCAATCTAAGAGCAATGAGCTCTTATGACATAGCCCTGCTTGATGTTTGCCCTCATGAAGAGGTCACTGAGGATTCGGATGCTATAGTAAACAGCGGTGAAGAAACTACATGGTGCCCGGCTATCAGAAGGAAGAGCATTTGGTGTCTTACAGGCTTGTTTTCAAACAAGCTGCCATTTAAGTGAGGTGTCAATTAAGTCTACCTGAAAGAAGCACACCAGCCTGTGTGATGCAAGGATTATAATAAATCCAAAGGAGGGAATGGTATCGTATCTTAAACTGTGAACACCTGGTTTGCAGAGGGCTAAGGATGGCAATAGGAGCCCTAATCTATTTGCAGGGTCCACACATGGATTAAGCCTCTGGTGAATCCCCTCTGGTCAGAGTTGAGGGATGTGAATACCCTTGTTACCAGGAAGAAAGCATTGTAAAAGAAGTCGTTAGGTTAAAATGTAATAGCTTAGCATTTAATCTCCTGGTTGACCATTTAAAAGTTGTTTCACTTAAAACAAAACAAACAAACAAACAAACAAAAACTGGAAGGAAATATACATTGATTAAGACTTTACTGAGTCCTCTCTGACCACAGACAGGGATGTGAACAGCCTTGCTATCATGCCAACTGCATTGGAAAGTGGGTTATTGCAGATGCAGTTAGGTTAACATTTAAGACCTTATCATTTGATCTCCCTTATGATTTATTTTAAATTTATTCTAGCTTTTAATATTTTCTGCTTTCTTTTCAATTGAGGTTTTTATCAGATTTACTTTGTTGTTATTCCTTTTTATTTTTGCAATGTTTTTCTAAATCTGAAATCCAGGAGAGGTAAATCTATAGTGTCAGTAACTGGATTAATGGTTCCTTGGATGTATGGCAGGGAAGGTTGGGGGGAAATGAGTTAATAAGTACAAGAAGGAAGAAAATGTTTTCAAATTAATTGTGGTGAAGATGGTACAACCCTTCTTGATGTGATTGAACTGTTGAATTGTATGATATGTGAATTCTACATCAATAAAACAGTTTGAAAGAAAACAAAACAAAACACTCCCAAAGCCCAAAGTTGACTTTCCCATTGAGATCTTCTGGATGATTCTCAAGCCACTTTGTGTTGTGGTTGTGTGTGGTTGAGTCACCTCTGACTCATAGTGGCCTTGTGTGACGGAGCCGAATGGCCCCATGAGGCTTACGAGGCTGTAAATAAGTCTGAGAATTGAACTCCGAGTCTTTTCTGTAGAGCCGTTGAGGCTTGAACCACTGACCTTTTGGCTTGCAGCTGAGCTCGATCACTGGCCTCTCAGGCTGCTTCTCCAATCAGTAAGTAGATTCTACTTTCTGTTCCTTGTGGGGCAGTACATACAGAGGGGAACTCTAAGATCATATCTCTCCCTCTCATTGATTAAAAGACTGTAATTACTTTAGCCTGGAAATTAACTTTGCTGGCAATGTTAGTATGATAAATGGTTGTATTACTACCTATGAGCTAATTATGCTCCCATCATTTCATGATTGTATTTGTATTCCCAGAGTCCCAAGAAGTTATTCCAGATGGATTCAATCGCCCAAAAGCCATCTCATTGATAATATTCTCAGGTTAATGACTAATTATTAGTGCTTATGATCCCCCATGGTCTCTTTCCGTCTGTATTTGTCTATATTTGATCTCTCTACCCAAGGATTTCCTGAAGAATATTGTATTGAGCGTCTATTTTGGGAAATGTTCTGAAAAATAAGGATGCTGGGGGCCATTGAGAAAGACAGTGCTGTGCTCTTATATTACATGGCACCCTGGAGATCCCAGGGTGCCACTGTAATGTAATGCATTGACTGTTTTATGGGCCCTCTTGGGTCTTACTATTGGGTTCAACGTTATGCTTAGGGCTAGATCTTCAAACACACTAGGTGATCCCAGGAAGAAAAATGAGGCTGTCCACTCCCATAAAGACTGATAACTTTGGAAACCCTAAGCGGACAGTTCTCCTCTGTCTTATAAGATCACCCTGAGTCGGAATCAACTTGACAACAGGGTGTCTTACAATAATCTTGCAATACAACAAACAAGCTCGCTTGTCTTGTTTAACCTCATGGCTCTCTAATTTAATTGATCATAAACCTCTCGGTCCTCAGCATCTCACGGAACCAGTCTGCGATGGTCCTTAGGGGAAATGTTGATCTTCCTTGTCTCTGCCTGCCCGCTCCTCCCTGGATTTATTGCCACCTTTCCTTTCAGGTTCCTTTCATGCGTTAGAACAGGATCACTCATCTTGGGGCCAGACCAGGGACATGCTTGTCAAATTCCATATAGACATCTTGAATATCCAGATACTGCATGCTTTCTCTCAATCCCTGACTCCCACCCCTACCCTGCATGCTGTTTCAGAGGTGATTGCCTCCCTTAGGGCTTGGAGTAGTAAAACCAATGGGAAGTCCTTGCAATGCTACTTACTGTCACCAAAATCCATTTTCTTTGTCAGTCTTTCGTAGTTAAAAATGCCTCTGTGTGATTTTTTTTAACCATCCCAATTTTTATGCCACCTTTTTCTTACTTTAAGGAGCCCTGAGTGGTTATGCATTGGGCTGCTAACGGCAAGGTCAGCAGTTCGGAACCACCAGCTTCTCTGTACTCTCCAAGGTAGATGAGGCTGTCTGCTCCTGTAGAGTTGCCGTCTCGGAGATTCACTGGGGCAGCCTGCTCTGACTTACAGGGTTGCCGTGAGCCAGTGCTGACTTGATGGCAGGGAGTTTGGTTTGGGTTTGGTAGAGTGTGCTGGTCTGTTACCAACGTGTTTGGTGGCCGTACCCACCAGCTGCTCTGAGAACCAAAGTTAAGCCTGTCTGCTTCGTGAAGCACCACAGCCTTTGAACCATCTATGAGGTCTCTCTGAGCAGGGATTGACTTCATGGCTGTGGGTTTGCTTGGGTTTGAGTCTCGCACTTTCCTGGCTTCTCTCCATAAAGTAGGTTCTAAAGTGTGATGAATACAAGAATAGGATGCTGGTGTCAGAATTCCCAGGGCCAAGGAGGGAGAGCAAAACCATTTCTCTCCCACTGCAGGGAGCAGCGTCTGTTGGGCTCCATCCATTTGAGCGGGCGTGGAAGGCACTGAAGACCCTGGATCCAAAGAAAAACCCAGCATGTAGGCGCTGTGCCGGTGCCTCTGCTTCCCGGGGACCTTGTTTGCGTTAGAGTAGAATGTGTTCTGTGGGATTTTCAGTGGCTGGAGAGATCCTTCCTCTCACAGGCTTCTGGGTAGACTCACCTTCTCATCTGTTTAGCAGTTGCGGTCATTACAACAGCGGTTCTCAACCTTTGGGGGTCGAAGGACCCTTTCACAGGGTTTGCCTGATTCATAACAGTAGCAAAATGACAGTGATGAAGTAGCAATGAAAATAATTTTGTGGTTGGGGGTCACCACCACATGAGGAACTGTATGAAAGGGTCGCGGCATTAGGAAGGTTGAGAACCACTGGACCCCCTTAGATCATGGTTCTGCGTTGGGTTGCTAACCCCAAGGTCAGTAGTTTGAAACCACCGGCTACTCCATGAGAGAAAGAGAGGGCTCTCTACTCCCATGAAAGTCCAGTCTCAGAAACCCACAGGGGCAATTCTACCCTGGTCTGAGGGTCACTATGAGTCAGAATCAACCACGCGGCCATGAGTGAGTCTGCTCCTTTTGTTTGTTACCTGAGGTTCAAGGGGTGCATCAGGATAACCAGCTGCTGTTCACTCAGTCCCTACTCCCAGCATCACCTCGTGCGTGAACTTCAAGTTCACCGCAGAGGTGGCTCTGTGGGGCCCTTTTCTACAAGGAGACAGCTGTGGGCAGAGTTGAGACCCTGCAGTGGTTCTCAACCTTCCTAATGCCACAACCCTTTCATATAGTTCCTCATGTTGTGGTGACCCCCCAACCATAAAATGATTTTGTTGCTACTTTATAAGTGTAATTTTGCTACTGTTGTGCATCAGGTGGCCCCTGTGAAAGGGTCATTCGACCCCAAAAGCGGTCGCGACCCACAGGTGGAGAATTGCTTTAGATGAACTTACACCAGTGTTTATCTTACCACTCTACCTTTTAACCACCCTCTTGGCTGGTCTTGGGTGACTAGTGAAGGCACGTATTAGCGAGGATTTCTTGCACCATGATGGTTTGATAAAGACAAGAAAATGTGCTTATTAAGTTTGCTGGGTCTGATTCAGAGTGGTAATCCTAACTCCTGGGTGGGCCTTGAAGGCAAGAGTCATCGGGCCGCTATCACAGAATAGCGTGGAGTTACTGATAACATCATCTGCTGAAGGTTGCTATAGCAACGAGTGGTTTGATTGCACCGTGCAGTTGGTGGTGCAGTGTGAATGTGTAACAGGATCCTGCCAACCTAGCAGAAACTTCTGGAGCCCAGGGGAATGACTGCCAAGTGAGTGGAAAGCTGTCAACTACGACACTCTCAGGTTCTAGAGTATTTCAAGGCTACCTGTTGCCCCCAATATTTGCAGTGACTTTATGCTTAAAGAACTTTGTTTTTTTTTCTTTCTTCTTTTAAGCAAAAGGGAAGAAATGTATTGGAGCCCATACGGGAAACCCTAGAGGGGCCCAGCATCCCCTACTGTGTCGGCATGTCCAGCACAGGGTCACACCATTCACTGCACCCCCATGTCCCAGAGGGACTGCCATTGAGCCGAGCCCCAAAGCCCCGGGACTGGCTGGGGCTGGGGACTCTAAAGACTTTATACATGTGAACGTTGTTTGGTTTCTTTGTAAAGTGACATGGGCCTTGTTAAAAAGACAGAGCTTTATTGGCATATGCTTCACATATACAATTTCATCTCCATGGGTACTTTTTGTGCATGTGTCTTACGTGAAGGTTTGCTTCTTTGAAGATCGTCTGTGCTGTTTGTTTTAAAAGCCACGGGCTTTCATTTGTTAGTGGCAGACATTTTCTCGGGGGAGAAATGTAGGCATGACATGATGTACAGAGATGAACTCTGGTGGCTTTTTGGGGAGACAAGTTCGAGGGAACTGGAAGCTTGAACACACTATTGGGGTGAACACGTCCTTTGTGACTGCAAACTGAATTGCAGATGTTACAACCTTGTAGATTATCCAGGCGGAGAGAAATATGTGGTCCTCTTTAACATAAAGACTTCATGGAGTTCTTTAGAAATGCAATGTAGTAGTCATTTGAGGGCTTATGATTGATGGTGAGGAGCAGGCCATTCCAACAGGTGGGATGCTCTGTGTCTGTTCTCCTTGTCTGTTTGGATGTCTGTTGAAACGTTGGCTCTGGTTGCCCTCTCTGTCTTTTCTTTCCTTTTTATAAAGGATTTGCGATATCCCAGTTTTTAGGGCTTTGGCCTGTGTGTTCCAAACAAGACCCGGTGTGCCCATAAAATGTAGCAAACATCATGCTTGGAAAAGCTTGCCTTTAATTTTGTGTTTGGGCCTGAGGCACTTCAGTGGCGAGCTCCCAGAGAAGGGTCCAGTTGACCCATTTTGCTTGGCGGCAGCTGCTCTTCTGCAAACGCTGCTTTGCTGCCACCTGGAGGCATGTTGCAGGAGGTGCCTTGGAGGGCTGGCGGGGAAAGGCCCGGAACACAAGCTGCCCAGGCTGGGTGTCAGCGAGGGTCTTGTTGCGATGAGTTGACACAACCACGTAAAATTGAGGCGGCTGTCCGTTTACTTTGCATTGCAGAAGCTGATGTGCTTGATACTTTCAATAGCAAGATCATTTGGCGGGGGTGGGGGGGTGGGGAGGTAAGTCTATGACTAGGTGCCATAAAGCGAATTCCCAATGATTGCTGCTCTCATGAATACAAAACAAAAAACAGACACCATAGTACATCTTGACTCACGGCATCATTGACATTTCTGCTCTGTCCCTGCCACAGTACAGCGTCATGCCAATGAGTAAGTACCTTTGTGGTTAAACAGACCCATGGATGCCGGCTCCCGGGCTATGGCCAGGTGGGAGCAAGGGCTGTGCACCTAACCGCTTTGAGGTGTGAGGCCTCAGGTCCCTAACCTGAATAGGAAGGGCGGGGCAGAGCGGGAACAGCTGGTTAGAGGACCGACTGTGGCTAGCAGCCGCCAGCAGGCCCTTGAGGAGGTGGGGCAAGGAAGCCAAGCTTCAGGTGTGAGGCAGGCCAGGGGCCACACTCCAGTGGCCACCCATAGCCGTTCAGGGTGCACTGTTAGATATCTGCCTTTGCTAGGGAGTCCCTGGGTCGTGCACACAGTGGACACACCTGGTACTAACAGAAATTGGAGGCCGAGTCCACCCTCCCCATGACTTGGAACAGTCACGGCCATCCAGTCAATGCTGACTCACGGTGACCCTATAGAACAGGGTACAACGGCCTCTGTGGGTTTCCGAAGCCGCCTCTCGTTACAGGACTGGAAAGCCCAGTCTTTCTCTCACAAAGCATGTTGGTCACTTTGAACTGCTGACCTTGAAGTTAGCAGCCCATCGCATAACCACTATGCCACCAGAGCCCCCTATAGATCCACAGCGACTGTTTTTTGGTGCGTGGCTCTTTTTGGCCTTTCATTGGGGTCTCCAACCATTTTTCATCCCCTACCACCTGGGCCAAAACTTGGTCTCAGTGTTTATGTCAACAACAGCGGGCCTTGTTTACAAGCAATTAAGTATCCGAGAAGAGAGCCAATCTGCCGAGCCACAGAGAAAATTACCCTGTAAGTGAGTGTTCCCGTTCGAGCAAGAACATCCTGGTGGCTCCCGTTTCCCGGAAGCCTTTTCAGAACGAGGGCAGCGGCGGGTGTGCCTGGGGCTGGTCGCCGCTCTGAATGGCACTGGGCAGCGCTGAAGGGCAGTGTGGTACCTGACTTTGGGTGACCCCGAGTGAGGAGAAGCCAACCCCGCTCTAGAATGAGCTGAGCGCTCCCGAAGGCCGTTTGGGCACCGGGTGCAGTGAGCAGTGAGGGAGGCGGTGGATCGTGGCGGGTTCTCAGGTGCCCACAGTCACGTCCTCCGAATCGGAGCTGCTTTGAGGGGTCTTCGGTGGTCGGTGGGCAGCCTGCTTTCTGAAGCATGGGCATCTGTTTATGAATGGCTCTCTTTTTTCCCTTCCCTCGGGATTTCCTGTGCGCGCTCCTGGCCGAGTGTATATCTTGGTCCGCACCAGGAAGACTGGCGCATGGCACAGGCTCGGATGATTTGCTCTGAGGCCTGGCTTTTTAGGAAGCTTCGTCTCAAAGCCCAGGTCAGGACAAACGGCGTCTTGGCACCTAGCTTGTACCGTCTCATCCCGTCGCCCCTTTTGACAAAATTCCCACCAGCAGATCCTGATGAGAATAATTCCTTTTGCAGAACTTCAGAATCTGGTGTCCAGCAGCTCCTCACCCGAGAAGGAGGCTGTCAAGGTAAGGATTTCTTTGCCTCCCCTTGTTTCTTGGCACTTTTCTCTGGTGTTGAAGTCGATGGCAGCATCATCATGTAGACAGTAGGGAGGGAAGGAGAGAGCCATTCACATAACTTGGAATTCCATGTCTGTGATCAAATCTGCCATCTGGTCATGACCCTGACTCTGAGGGTTGGCCTTGCATCTGCACGATGACTGGATGTATTTTCCAGTCAGGATTTGTGATGGGAGGTTGGGATCGGTAGCCGCCCGCCAGCCTCGCAGTGGCAAGAGTGAATCTGGGTGGTACTCTCCGAGAATAAGAGGCCGGTGGACAGCTTTCCAGGCGTGTTGCAGCTTGGGACAGATTCTTTCCTTATTTGTAGCTCTTAAACGAGATGAATTACATACAAGCGCGGTTTCTGTTTACACGGTGGTAATTGTTCACACCTTATGGCCTTCACCGCGAGGCCTCCCAAGTGCATGTTTACTGTTTGCAAAAGCAAGTGGATAAACATTAGCTGAGCAAATATGCCACTGAAAGAGCAAAACCACCTGCCTCTGTCTCTTGCAGCGTGCCCGAAGCCCGGAAGCTGCTCCGGATGAACGAGGAGACCGGGACGATCCAGATCTGGGTATGTTCCAAAGCGCAGCTCTCCCTGGCCCTCGGTAGGGCTCACAGAAGACAGGGAGAAAAATGTATTTTAAGATGAAAACATTCCTTTCAGGGTACCTTGGCTTTTATCTCGAAAGCCAACCCAGGTAAATGTTCTTCGCAGCCACAGTTGAAAATGCTTTGACTTCTGGGGCCAGGTGTCTCTTTTACAATCTGAAATGCAAAGCAAGTCAAAACAAATAAACAGAGCAACCCATGCATTTGGGGAGCAACCTCCAGTGGTGCCAGATGCAGACTGGGCCTTGGCGCGTGCACACGGCCTTGTTGTGCCTGGGACGCAGGCCCGCTCAGCCTTCAGGTTCAGGTGCCAAGGGAGGGTGGAACCGAGGCCCGTAACTCCCTTCTGCCCAGCACCGCCATCCCCAGGCTACCGCTTCCCCTGACTTGCTACCTATCAGGGCTCTCAGAAGCTGAGCCCTGTGAGCTAACCCCTGGCCTGAGGAGAAGACCAGCTGCTTGTCCCTGGGCCTGGGCAGAGATGGGGGTTCTTTCAAAGAAGCCTGGTGCTCCCTCGGCCAGGGGGAGGTGTTTCCTCCGGTGGCCTTGGGGACTCGTAGCTGCTCTCAAGATTTTCCAGTTCACCACCACTCCGGGAGGGCACCTTCTAAATAGTCTCCCTCTGCCCTTTCTTTCTTCAAAGTCCCAGATACACACCCACCGCTGCCCCACAGTCATTCAGTGGTGGGCAGAGCCCGATGAAGACAGCGGTGGTAGCAGTTCCATGGTTAGACTCCTCCTGGTCGAATCCCCAGCCACTGCACTTCTGTGCATCTGTGACGCTGAACAGGTTTCAATGGAGCTTATAGACTAAGATGCACCAGGAAGAAAGACCAGCCCCCTGGGTCATGATGGTCCGAGGCCGGCCATAACAACAGCAGCAGCGGCAACAGTGTCTGCTGACGCTGTGGAGAGTTTGCAAGAAATAGGCTGGGCTATCAGCCGAGAACCCTTTGTGAAGCCCCGCCCCCTGGCCTGTTCACCCCCGAAAAGCCCCAGGCTGCTCTATGGGCAGCAGATGAGAGGTGTGCCTTTCCAGTTGGCAGGCACACCTCGCCCCTTGGGGAAAGCACATGCGCGGCTGCAGCAAGCCTTGGAGCTGCAGGAGGTGGGCACGTGGAGGTGGCGGCCAAGTGCTCAGGCTGGTGTGAGCCCCAGAAAAAGTGAAGCAATACCCAGGGGGTGTGAATCAGGGAAGGTGGCCCGGCCATCTGGGAGCCCTGGGAGGGCCCAGCAGTGTTGTGGGCACTGCTGTTCAGCAGGTCCACAACAGGGAAGTTACAACAGCTCAGGACCCAGGAGGCAGAAAGCAGGGCAAGGAGGAAGCACCCGCCGTGGTGTCGGTTGACGGCGTTGCTTGGCCAAGAGCCAGAGGGGGCCTGCTACATCTCCCTGCCTGCGAGGGTCTACAGACGGAACTCGGAATGGGACTCAGACCAGCACCAAGAACAAATCTTTCTGCTCTGTAAGGTAAGAGTAGTAATGGGCTTCCAGCAAGGGAGAAGAGGAGTCAGGAGTGAGAGCAAACATCTTGGGTACGGATGGCTGTTGAGGGCCAGGGGAGGCTTGTAGCATAACTTAGTTCATGCAGCCAGGGTGTCTCATCTGCAAATTGCATCATGCTCCTGGGAATGTTAGCTTGGAAGAATGTTTACCGAGACACAAATGGCTGGTGGGGGAGGAGTGTCGGCTGTGAACAATGTTAAATGGGAGGAGGGTTTTTAATTTTGAGTTTTGAAAACTCACTCCATTCTCAGTGCTTTGCTGGGTGAGGAGACATGTGTTAGGGAGCCGCAGTTGCCATACCTCATGTGCATGCTTGGTCAGTAACCTCACTGCGTCCGAGGTGGGTTGGAACAAAGCCTTTGAAGGAGACAGCCACGTGCACAGCTGTAATCCCGGGATGTCTGGAGAGGACCTTGGAACGTAGTTCCTTCTACTCACGTTGGCTTTGGGGGTTGTTGGTTTAAACCCTTTGGAAGAAAAGCCCCCTAACTTCAGGAAACAAGTTTTCAAAGAACCTTCTGGGACAAAGAGGAAGTGGGCAGCCCACAGTGGTCTGATGATAAACTGAAGTCCCCTGCTCCCCAAGACTTGAAAACATATTTTGTACGTGGCTATATTCTGCCTAGGGAGCCCTGGTGGTTATATGTTGGGCTGTTAACTGCAAGGTCAGTAGTTTGAAACCACCAGCTGCTCCATGAGAAAAACACTCAGGGCTTTCTACTCCCATAAAGAGTTTCAGTCTTGGAAGCACAGGGGCAGTTCTACCCTGTCCTGTAGGTTCATTGAGTTGACTCATGGCAGTGAGTTCAGTGTTTTGGTTGCTATTCTGCCCAGTCTTTGAGGAAGTGCTAATAAAAGAATGTGGGCTAGAGGTGTCTCTGCTGACCAGTCTTGTCCAACATTACATGACATAGTATTGTTACTTCTAAATGACATCAGTCCTGTCCAGTAGAACTTTCTGTGATGATAGAAATGCTTGATAACCGTGCTGTCCAATATGGCATAGCTGTCCATTTAGCCTCTAGCCACAGGTGTCCACAGAGTGTGTGGCTAGTGTATTTGAGGAATGCAACTTTAACATTTTTGTACTGACAGGGCAGGACCAGGGTAAGTGCCCTTCGTCGTACCCCTGAGAGCATTAAGACTCACACTGGCCATTAGCCTTGACACAGACTGGTCTACATACGGAAAGTGACGGTTGGATTAGCATCCCTGGTGGGTAGGAGCTGAGGAAGTCATCCACGCTGTCCCCCAGAACCTTTGCCAGGCGGGGAACAGGAAGAGGACATTTGTACCCGGTCTAGGACCCATGGTTCCCTGGCTGCAGTTCTGTTAAGATCTTTGTTATCACAGCGGAGGGTGGGATTAGTCAGCAGGGGCGGTTTCTTCATATTCTTGTCAAGGCACGTGGAAGAAATACAAAAGGGCTTTTTAAAAGTTTGTGGAAAAATAGCATGAGAAGGGACTGGGAGTTTTCATGAATTTTCTGAGGCTGTCCCTAAGCAAAAGAGTTAATGAAAATGTCCAATGCCGAATGTTGTAGTGAGGAAGAAAGGGCCCTTTGGGCTCCAATAGATGCGACGGAGAAGTGGGACCCAAACTTGAAGCAGAGTTAAAGACCAACGATAACCAAACGCACCGCTATCAAGTTGATTCAGACTCATAGTGATCCTCACGTGGGGCTTCCAAGACCGTAACGTTTCTTTGTAGGAGTAGATAGCCTCATCTTTCTCCTGGAGAACGGCTGGCGGGTTTGAACGTTTCATCTCTCAGTCAGCAGCCCCAAACCTAAACTGCATCGCCACTAGGATTCCTTCCGTAATCCCCTTCCAAACAATACCCCACCCCCCAAAGTCCACTGCCACTGGGGACCCTGTATAGCAGAGTGTTTCCCAGACTGCCTTGTCTTTCTCCCATAGAGGGGCTGGAGGGTTTGATCTGCCGACCTTGTGGTCAGCAGTCTAATGTGCACTCGCAGTGCCACCAGGGCTCCTTAGGGACCAGCCATCGGCAGCAGCAGATGTGGCAGGAAGAATGGAAGGAACATCTCATGGGAACCGTGCACCGCCCGTGTGTTCTGCCGCAGAATGAGTAAGGCTCAGTTGCCTTTAATAGAATCTCAACAGCAAACAGAAACGCGTGCACCTAGCCAGGCGGAGTCTGCACAACTGCCAATGACTTGTTTTCTCATCGTCCCGCTAATTACAACAAAACAAAAAACACACTTTATTTGAGCAAGTGGAGGTTTACCGGAAAACTGTGCAGAAAGCATCAAGAGTTTCCATATGCCCCACTCCCTCCTCTGCACCACGGCTCCAGGCCCGGGAGCCGCCCAGTCCGTTCTGACTCACGGCTCCCCCAGGCTGCAGACTAGAACTGCATGCCCTCGGGCTGTGGTCTTCCACAAGGTGACTGCCAGGCCTCTCTTCCGAGACACTGCGGGGTGGATTTGAACTGCCAGCCTCTCAGCTAGTAGCAGTGCATTTAACCTTTTGTGTTACCCAGGGGCCTCTCACATGTAATGTCTCCAAGTATTAATACTATGATTATTAACACCTGGTGTTAGTGTGGTCAGTTTTTTACAATTGATGAACCGGTATCATTGTTACTGACAAAAGTCCACTTTGTGATTAGAATTTGCCATTGTGTTGAACAGTTCTGGGGGGTTTGACAAATACATGATGTCATGGCTCTACCATTACCATGACAATATCACCCAGAATAGTTGCTCTGCCCTGATGATGCCCTCTGCTCCTCCTACCCGCCCTTCTCCCGCCTCTTGTCAAGGACTTCTCCTTTTTGAGAAGGCCATATAGTTGGGGTCATAATCATGGATAGCTTTTCAGATTGGCTTCTTACACGTAATAATGTGCTTCTAAGGTCCTCTATTATATCTTTTAAAAACTTGTTTTTTTGTTGAGAATCTCTGTAGTAGAACATTCGCCAATTCAACAGGTACACAATTTCTGCATGTTCAGTGGAGTGACGTGAACTACGGTCTTCAAGCCGTGCAGTGGTTCTTGCCATCCTTTCTGGGTCGTTTACTTCTTTTACTCTCCGCTCACTGCCTGCCCAGGTTCTCGTCTGCTCTTCTGAGTTGCTGCTGTCAGGGTAAGGAGCCCTGGTGGCACTGTGGGCAAGTGCCGCAAGGTAGGTGGTCCAAAGCCACCAGCTGCTTGGCAGGGGAACCATGAGGCCCCCTGCTCCTGTCCGGAGTCCCTGCCTTGGAAATGGTCTGTAAGGTTGCTGTGAGCCAGAATTGACTCACAATGGCAATGGGTTTGGTTTGGGTTGTCAGATTGATCCCATATAGATAATTCTTAAATGAGCATAATGCTGAGGGCAGACACCAGTTTAAACAACAAAGTTTGGTTTAAAGAAGACTTCTGGGGATATGTTTGATTGTTTTTTTTTAAACCGCCCCCCCCCCCACCCCCAGGGCAAGAAATTTGGAGGGTAAGTCAGCCTCGTAGGTCTAGCAAGTATGGATTCTGTGAGAATGTTAAACTCTATTCTGCACACACACACCCTCCTCCTTCGGGTCTTTCTGTAGTCCAATCGTGCCTTTGCGTTGTTGCCGACAAACGCCACTTGTACAAGGTTGAATCTGGAAGAAAACTAAAGATAAAATGTAGCATGGGTTTCCAGCTGAAAGTTAAGTTTGTGTTGTGGGGGAGGACGGAGCAGTGAGAGTCATGTAGAGATGTTCTAGAACTCCGAAGTGATGCTCAAGAGTGGGAGTGAGTTGCATGTGGTGGGCCAGCTTGAGCTACACGCTGCGGCGGATTTTCCTGCTGTGATTTATCAGCAGTGATTGGCGTGGGCTAAAAGTTGGTTGAAGCTCACTTGGCTAATGCTGCGTATCATGTGACGTTTTGGATGGAGATGTGAAGGATTGGTGAAACTGACCTGTCAAAACAAGAACTTTGTGAGCATGCTGGAACTCTCCTCTGTGAGGGAAAGCGGTGGGACAGGAGGAGAGACTTGTGGTGAGGGAATTAGCTGGCATCGCCCTCCTTGCTTGAGAGTCCCCATACGGAAGCGCTCTGTGGAAAGCTGTGCGGGGTCTGCTGTGTCAGGTGTGGCTGGCAGAGAGTGGGCTCAGCACCTGTGCCAAGGTCGGTTATTTGTAAAAGGAATTTCTGCTAACCAAGCTATATAAAAGACAATTCAGTCTTTTATAGTTATAGAAATAATATATGCTCAGAGTGAAAAAAAATGAAAGGTGGGGGGAAGCCAAATGATAATTCCACCACCCAACAACTCACTCATTCACTGTCAGCAAGTCGACACCAACTTCTATTAACCTGACAGGACAGGAGAACTGCCCCTGTGGGGTTTTGAGATGGCAAATTTTTATAGGAGCAGAAAGCCTCATTTTTCTTCCTTGGAGTCATTGATGGTTTCGAACTGCTGACTTTGCAGTGAGCATCGCAATGCATAACTCACTACTCCACCAGAGCTCCTCCCAGTCCCCCCACCTCCCTCCCTCCATTTTCCCCATGGTCATTATCATGTGTTTTCTGCATTTAAAAATTATATACCATAAGCAAGAGCTCTTTCAGCGATGGTGTAAAATGACGCCATCCAGTTTTCTACAAAGCACTGGACTGCGTGTGTAAGAAGGGACGGTTATTTTTTTTAAAGAACTTTCTGCTCAACAAGCTGTACAAAAGGGAACAGATCACAGATTGCTCACCACAAATCAGAAAAACCAAACCAAAAGAAAACAGAACCCCGGTTCATAATTTGTCTCGCTAACTTTATAGTCGCCTGGTCAGCCCACGCTGCAGCTGGGAGTACCGTTATTCTGCATTCCTTCTACTCTCGGTCCTTTATACAGAAGAAAAAGAACACCTTTTGGTGGCTGTTGGGGAGTAGGTGGGCCCCCGGGGCCACAGGTTAGCACTAGTCCCAGACTAGAGGCAGGAGGATACTCAGTGCCCAGAGAGCCCACTCAGACCCACCGGGCAGAGAAGGAAGCTGAAATAGACCCCCAAACCAAGTAGCAGGCTGTGAGGTGCCTCAGATGGCTCCAGGCAGAAGACAAGACTCTTCCATGGTGGTAGGCAATGGCCAAGTGGGAGAAAGAAAGTCCCCACACAGGAAGTGCAGGGAAAACATCAACCAAAGGAAATGGAGAAAATGATGGGGCAATCCAAAGAAGTCACCACTGGGTGGCTGCATGTGGTGGCGGCGGTGCTGACCCTGACTCTGGGCAACCCTGTGCCCAACAGGAGGAAGTGCTGCTGGGCCCTGCATCATCCTCATGGTGGGTTTGCACCAAGGAACCACGTGGTTTGCCTCGGCTGATGTTTGGAAGTACACCGCCAGGCCTTTCCTTCTTGCTTACCTTCTTACAGTGATTCAGGTGGAAGTTTACCGAGCAAGCTTCTTTTCCATTCAACAGTTCACATGCCTTTTGCTCTGTGACATTGAGCGGAGTCCCCGCAGTGTCGTGGACTCTTCCTGCTCCCTCGCTGTGTGCACCGCTGCCATTTGCGGCGTCCTGTCCCCTGCACGTTATTTCTGGGCAGATGCTGCCTTCGGTCTGGCCTGGTTGTCTGTACCTCCCTAATGTTCTTGTCACCCTGTAAGCCTGTCAGTTGAGTGGCTGAAAGTGGACCCCTGGGGGTAGCTTACAGAGGACTGCGGGCCGTGGTCTAAGGGGTTCTATCCGTCTCTATCAGATCAGCCAGTTTGCTCTTCTTTTTACTTGAGTTTTGTTCCCCGTTTTCTGCCATTCTCTTCAGAATATCCCACTGTGACCCCTTTCCAGATGGTCAGCAGTGGCAAGTCAGCACCGTCTAGGACAGCGGTTCTCAACTCTCGACCCCTTTGGGGGTTGAACGACCCTTCACAGGGTCATAATACATCCTGCATATCAGATAGTTACACGATGAGTCATAACAGTAGCAAAATGACAGTTACGAAGTGGCAAGAAAAATAATTTTATGGTTGGGGGGTGGTCACCACAACACGAGGAACTGTATGAAAGGGTGGCAGCATCAGGGAGGTTGAGAACCACTGATCTCTAGTGTCCATTTGGTCTTAGGTTCATGGACCTGGGGTTCCTTTGGATGTTTTCCGGACCTCTTTGATTTCCTTCATCCTCCTTTGCCCTGGATGGGGAGAGATCGAGTTGCAGCTTAGATGGACACTTGGCCTTCTTCCTAGTCTGCTTTAGTCCAGAAGGCCATGGACGCCTATTTTGTATCATAACAACATGGAAACCTCAACTGACTGTGGTGGCTGCAGTTGAGGTGCCTTGGTAGGCAATTGAACCCAGGTCTCGCCATGGAAGGTAAGAATTCTACTTCCTGATCAGAGTGTTAGATATAGTGTGTGTGTGTGTGTGTGTGTGTGTGTGTGTGTGTATATATATAATTACATATTACCTACTACTGTGTATATTATATTTTTTCTCAAGATCTTATCTGTGTATCTGGTTGGGTAATAACAATCCCTTGGATTTCAGCAGCAAACTAGGCAGAGATGGTGCCATGATCATTTGGCAAATACCTAAATGAGAACTAACTAGGTTAGCCTTCAATGTTTTTTCACATGAACTCAAAGTTTGGAAATGGACCTAGGGTTACCACGCTATAAAGACAGCAATTTTGGAGTTGGTTCCAAACAAAATCTTCAGCACAGAGGCCTGCAATCCAGGACCCAGGTAAGCAAGCAGTGCCCGTTGTTGCCATTGTCTTGTGCCCGAGGTGCTTCTGGCTCACGCTGGTGCTTTGTGCCACGGTAGAACATGGTCCCAGGGGATTTTCTTGACAGTAACCTTGCAAAAGCCGACTTGTCAAGTCTTTGGCAGTGTGGCTGGGCGGTTGCGAACTTTTGGCTGGCCCTCTGTTTGCTGTATGTTGAAATCTCGAGACTGTTCCTTCAACAAGAAAGGAAATAAGAACGAGAAAAGGGTCCTCGGAGGAAAACCTAGCAGAGTTTTAGCTTGAAAAATAACAAGCTTCAAGCCAACCAATGGACAGACCTCACTCATGTGTCCAGGGCTACAGAGGTGGACAGGAATCCTTTGTTCTTTCTCTTTTCTGCCTTACCCCTCACTCCTCGCCCCCTTTCTTTCTGATCATCTCTCAACGGCAGGTTAAAGCTTATGAGGGATTTGGTTTTGATAGGAAGGGGGCACTGGGGAGCGAGAGGTACCCAAGAAGATTGTTGGGAATGCAAGACGATTTATAGAAATTCTTTCTCGATTGTTCCCCTCCTGCTCATTTCAGTTAACCTTCCTGAGTGTGGTTGGTGAGGTTTGCCGAGCATGCTTTTGGTGGAAGCAAGCGCTGACTTCTGGAATTCTGCGGAGTGTTGGAAGCCCAATTGGGTTTGCTTACCGTGAGTGTGCTGAGCTTGTATTTACTTGTGGCTTCATTGGGTACAACTCTCCTTGTTGAAAGAGCAGAGTGTTTTCTGTAAATCGGACATGTGGAGTAGTTATGGACAGATGCTTATCCCAGTGAAGGAAAGGACGTGCTGAGCTTTTGAAGGCTAATAGGGACTGTGAGCCTTGGAAACCGGAAGAACGCTTGAGCTTTGCCTGGGGTTATATTCTGTTATGTTGACCTCCTTTCTAATCGCTAAAAACACTGTGGTACATTTTTTTCTTTACTTTTATTGGGGGCTCTTACATCTCTTATCACAATCCATACATTCATCAGTGTGTCAAGCACATTTGCACATATGCTGCCATAATCATTTTCAAAGTATTCTTTTCCCACTGGAGCCCCTGATATTAGCTCCCCATTTCTTCCCCCTCCCTCCCTCATGAACCCTTGATAAGTTATAGATTATTATTTTCATAACTTACATCGTCCTCTGTCACACCTCATCCACTTTTCTGTTATTTGTCCTCCCCCCACCAGGGGATTCTAGATTGATCCTTGTGATCCTCGTGATCGATTCCCCTTTTCTCCTCCTACCCTCTCCTAATCCTCCTGGTACCCTGTTTCCCCAAAAATAAGACATCCCCCCAAAATAAGACCTATTTACAGTTTTGCCTCTCGCTGAAATGTAAGGCATCCCCCGAAAATAAGACCTCCCCGAAAATAAGCCCCCCGAAGCTACCGTAGCGGCAGGCGCCACCACGCAGTTCACTGTTGGCTGCAGCGCAGCTGGAGCAGACAGGAAGTGCTTGGTCTCTTTTAATAAAACAATAAACAATAAATGTGTACCGTATTCTTCTTCATGGAAAAATAAGACATCCCCTGAAAATAAGGCCTAGTGCATTTTTGGGAGCAAAATTTAATATGACACTGTCTTATTTTCAGGGAAACAGGGTATCTCTACTCTCACTGTTGGCCCTGAGGGGTTTATCTATCCTGGATTCCCTGTGTTGCGGGCTTTTATCTGTAGCAGTGTGCATGTTCTATCTAATCTGATTAGTAAGGTAGACTTGAAGTCAAGACAGTGGGGGGAAGGAAGCACCAAAGAACTAGAGGAAAGTTGTGTATTTCATCGGTGCTAGACTGCACTCTGACTCATCTCTTCCCTGTGACCCCTCTGTGAGGGAGATGTCCAATTGTTTACAGATGGGCATTGGGTCTCCACTCCATGCCCCGCCCCATTCACCTTGGTATGGTTTTAGATGCCTGATACCTGATCCCATCGACACCTCATGATCACACAGCTGGTGTGCTTCTTCCATGTGGGCTTTGTTGCTTCTCAGTTAGATGGCTGCTTGTTTATCTTCAAGCCTTTAAGACCCCAGATGCTATATCTTTTGATAGCTGGGCACCATCAGCTTTCTTCACCACATTTGCTTATGCACCCATTCTGTCTTCTGTGATTGTGTCGGGAAGGTGAGAATCACAGAATGCCGGATTGTTAGAACAAAGTCTTCTTGTGTTGAGGTAGTACTTGAGTTGAGGCCCAATGTCCATCTGCAACCTTAATTCTTAACATATAGATATGAGTACATAGTTCTATTCCCCTCTCGTTTTATATATATACATATATTTACATGTGTACATGCCTGTATTTAAGCCTCTGTAAATGTCCTTTGCCTCCGGTTCCTTCCTCTATTTCCTTTAACTTTCCTCTTGTCTCACCATCATGTTCGGCCTTCATTCATGTTTAGTAACTCCTCGCTGCTACATTGTCCTTGATTAAGCCCCACTAGGCATCCTATGACCTTCCTTCCATTTATTCTAGCTCATTTGTTCCAACACTATTGTACATCATAAGTCAAGATCTAGGACACCGTCTAGCATAATCATGGGTCCCATGTTCTAGCATTTGCTCACAATATAAACCAAAAATCAGCTAGGTTTCCAAAAATCAATTTCCATCAAGGTGATACTGATGCCTATTGATCCAATATAGGGGTTCTGAAGCTGTAAATCTTTAGGGAAGCAGCTATAATCAAAGTGACTGATAGGATTGAACCAGTGACCTTGTGGTCAGCAGTCCAACGCTTACCAGGGCTCCTTCTGTTAAGGTTGGGAGTTGCTCACCTAAGCACTTGGGTATCTGTTTTTCAGAAACCTGCCTATATATGGGAATTACCTTAGAGCTTTTAAAAAATTCTGATGGTGGACGCACACCTGAAGAAAAGTTTGGTTTAATTTGTCTGGAGTGTAGCTTGGTATCAGGAGTTGTAAAAGCTCTGCAGGTGATGCTGGGGTGCAGCTGTGATTGTAAACCACTGTCATGGATCCTGGAGGGAGCCCCACTCGGCGGAGAGTGCCCCTGGCTTACTGAGTTTTCATTATCTGGGGACTTACAGAATTGCACTTCTACTTTGAACTCAAGTG
This sequence comes from Echinops telfairi, assembly GCF_000313985.2. Lineage (NCBI taxonomy): Eukaryota > Metazoa > Chordata > Mammalia > Afrosoricida > Tenrecidae > Echinops > Echinops telfairi. Next base: position 78,334,978 of record NW_022111373.1, on the reverse strand, counting down.
ATCTACTCTTTGATCTACTTTGATTCCCTCAAGTAAAGGGAATCGTGGGAGCTCATTTGTGTTAGGTTCGAAGACTTTCCGTGATTATCCCCACCAGGCACCTCCTGGAGCTGAGATGAAATGTGATGAGAAATGTGAAAACCTTGAAAAAAAAATCTTGAAAACTTTCCCTTGAAGCTAAATGAGGTGATTAAGGCTTGTTTTTCATTATAATTATCTTTAAACATGAAAAAAAACCACACCAAACAAACAAATCAAACCATTGCCATCAGGCTTATTCTGACTCAGAGTCCTGGCGGCACAATGGAAAGGTTGGCGGTGTGAACTTCCCAGCTGGTCCGCAGGGGAGTCTGCTTCAGTGAAGATGACAGCTCTGGAAACCCGTGGGGACCACTCTGCTCTGTCCCACGGGGTCGCCGTGAGCATGCGTGTGAGACATTAAGAAAGAGTCCATTGTGATGTGTGTGTGTGTGTGTTTGAGTAAGGTGGGGTTATGGGTTTGGGGAACAAAAACACAGGTAAAATGTCATTTCCCTTGCATTGAACCAAGGGCACACACTTATCAACACGATTTGTCTCTGTGGATGTTGACCACGCTTACCTGACTGCGGTGAGGTGTGTATGTCAGCTTTCTCCACGGTCTAGTTACTCTCCCTGCTTCCTTCCTATGTGCTGTCCTCTGTGGAAGGAAGCCCACACTGGGAGTGAAATACTTCCTCCCCCGAGGAATGCGCGCGCGCACGCGCACACACACACACACACACATTTGGAATTCTTAAATGTGGTAGAATTGTGTGTCTTCTCCCCTCCCCTCATTTATCTATCTATCTATCTGTCTGTCTGTCTGTCTGTCTATCTATCTATCTATCTATCTATCTATCTATCTATCTATCCATCTGTCTATCCATTCATTCATTTATTCAGTCATTTATTTAAATCACTATGGGCTCATGGATATCTTCTGCTTTCAGGAACAATTCAATTTTATTTTCATGTCTTGGTTCAAATTATTATTAATTTTATTCATGTATTTCTGTCACTGGCAACTAGGGACTCTTTTGGTTGATGCCTGGGACCTTTGGACGGACCCCAACCATGGGGGGTTTCCTTTGAGGAGGAGGAAATTGGTCTCAATGATGATGTCACTGCTAGCACTGTGCCTTTGTCCCAAACCATGGAATATTCCCGTACAAAGGTCCAACCTCCGTGGATACAGACTTCAGCAGATCCCGTAGGAAGTAAGGCCCTCCAGGGACCCGATCCAGAAGGTCACAGAACGACCTGCCTGTAGGACCAGCCTCTGGAAAGGGAACTGGGAGGAAAGACATCTGTGGGGGGTGGGGAGGGTGGGGGCGAGGGGTGTGTGTGGCAGTCTTTTCCGAGATGGTCTTCAAAGTCAGGTGGGAGCTACTCAAGGTTGTAGTTCCATCCCAGTGGAATTTCGTTTTCTTTAGCTTCACCCCGAGTCACTGGTGGTCTCTGCCAGTGTTGGCCCCTGGCTTTGTTCTGGCAGATGTGGAGCTGCCCCATCTCTCCTCCATTCGAGTGTGGTCAATTTGAGTCCCTGTGTTCCGGCTGGTGGACAGGTGCGACAGGTGTAAGGTTTCAGTTGCTGGGGGAAAAAAAAAAAAAAAAGGTTCTGCACTGAAGAAGTAGCTGCTTTAGGAAAAGCCTTATCTTGAGCTCACTCTCACGAAGGCCATGTTTTCCAACTACTGTTCCTCCCTCTTTGTTTCCAGTGTTCATGGTTCCAATCGCCAGTAATGATCAATCTATCCTGATTCCACGGCTGATCAAATTTTCCGGCTGAAAAAATTAGCAGGATCCTTCATTTTCTTCCTCACTAGCTTCCGTGGTTGGCATGTCAATCTGAACACTGATGACTGGACTTTATTCTATCACAGACAGCACTGTATTTCAGAGCAGGGTTGAGATGTTCTTTTGGACACTGAATACAGCATCATTCCTCTTGAATGTATCATTCCCAGCACAATAAGCCATGTGTCTGTCCATCGTGAGTGATGATCCAAAACAGTCCATTTGAGCTTATTAAATATAATTTAAGTAATTCCATCTTGTTAGGCTTCTTGGTTATATCTTCCCCCCTCCCCTCTTTTTCTGGAAAATAGGGAAACTATATGGAAGCAGAGCAGAACCTTTGAGGAGGCATGCAGAGTTTTTGTTTAAATAAATAAAGGTGATGCTGTTAATATAAAGTGGTATTATGCGAGGGGATGTCATGGGATTCAGTTTGTGGCAGCAGTGATTACATCATGGTCCCAATTCCTGACTGCTCTGTACAAAGTCAATTTTATGATTTCTTGGCTTTCCTTTAGAGGCCATGTCATTACAAAAATTACACATCTCTAGAGGAAGCGTGGAGCCATGTGCCACGATGCCCTCACTGTGAGAAGCAGGAACGAACCGGAGGGGAGGGAGGGAAAATAATCGTCTGTACCTTGCAGTGTCCCCACCCTCCATTCCATTCGATGAGTGTCTGTGTGTCACCGAGTGACAGTGCCACTGAGGCTGTACATGTGACGTGCTGCTGCCGCCCGGGGCTTTGCTCTTCCTGCTTCTCCCATGGAGAAGACAGTGGCACACAGCTAGGAGCTTCCTTTGAGAGATGTGTTAGGTTCTGTAAAGCAGGGTGAGATAGTTAAGGTTCATTCATTGTGCCTACCTGGCCAATAAATGCATGTGGGGTTAATTGAAGGGCAGAGAGATAAATGGCTTGGTGAGCCTCACCTTTCTATTTCTCGGGTCTCTTGCTCTCTGATGGTCGGACCAGGGTTCACCTGCCTTAGCTAGTTCCCTGCTTCAGCTGGCAAGGTTCACTTTCTGGGAGACATCCCTGAGGAGAAGACACATGGACTTATCCCGATGCAGCCCTGGGTGCTGGAGAAGCTTCGCGGAGACCCCTGCCAGCACTGAGATGCTTACACCGCCACTGGATTCAAAGATTTTCTACCCACTGGCCTGTGGTCCTTCTGGATTTGGTGCCATTGTGTGTGTATTTTGTGAGACTGAGGAGGACTTTGTAGATTGGTGTTGGACTTAAGGGCTTGGACAGCACTGGGTTGGGATGCTTTCTTAATGTACACTTATCCTTTATATAAAACTCTCTCTTATATACATATGAGTTTCTGTGGATTTGTTTCTCTTGTCTACCCCGACTAATACACAAGGCCTTTCAATGACAATCGACCATGACATTTGGTGCCCGCTAAAGAAACAGAGGTGCTGCCGGGCTGGGAGCTTGCTGAGGTGCTGTGGCATCTTCCTCAGGGGGTTCTGAGGAAGGCTTTGACCATGTCTGGCTCTCACCTAGTGCTACAACCTAAGGCTGCCTGACAGGTAGCATGCACCTGACTCGTTGCTGACCTGGCTGAAGTTATACAGGAAAGGCGTGTCTTGGCACCAGAGTCCCCGTCCCCTATGTCTGTACTGTGTATGGCTTTCCAGGAATGATGTCATACAGTGTTAAGGACTGTGGTCTGTGGTCACCAAATAGTGGGGCAGAGAAGCAAGCAAGCCTTCTCTTCTTCCTCCTTTGGCGTCTCAGTGAAAATTTCTCAGAACTGCCTTGTTTTAAAAAGAAGAAATTGGTCTGAGGGTGCTGTCTGACCTCCTCTGGGTAGGCTAGGAGGAAGGAAAGTCTGACTGCAGCAGGGTTGCCCAAGGCTGATTTCTAGGAGGCCGAAGTCAGACATACCTCCACCCTCCAACCATCTTTCCCAAGGTGTCCTATGGCTTCTTTGACAGCATTCTTCACTTCTCCTCTGGGTTCAATAACCCCTGGGATGACACTTAACATTCTGGGTTTAGTAGGGAATTTAACAGGAAATGTTCAAGAAACAGCTGTTTGTTCCGTCAGGACAATTTCTTCTCTACTGTGCCTGCAACCAGGCCTCCTCTTGGGTCTTTATTCTGATCAGACAATGTTACAAAGCTCTTTTATGGCTGCCAATAAAAGCCCAAAGGGCATGTAACTTTGCCCAAAGCCTCAGCTTTGTAGGTCATCAAAGCCAGCTCCCCCAATTAAGTACCTACAGGCCCTCCACTCCACAAGCCAGCCGCCTTCCTGAAGGCATGCAGCTTCGCTTGCTCCGTGGGCTGAGAAACTTGCTCATGGCCATGTCTCTTTCAAAAGTCAAGTTACGACTCTGGAGGTAAAGAAAGTATCGTGTTCACAATGCAGACACTTTAGCGTCTACATTGTAGAAATGAAATGAAAATGAAGCTTTTAAAAACATTTTATATTGTAACTAACTCTTATTAAAAACTAATGTTAACTTGAAACATTTTGTGCTGTGATCATCTCTTTTGAGTCTTACAATATAACTCTTTAAAGTATACACATTATCACCCCATTTTATGTGAAAGAAATGAAGCTCAGAAAGTCTGTCCTAGGACTTGGTTAAGGCCCTTAAGTATATAGAAATGACAGCATCTCAGTTTGCGGCCAGGCATGTATGTCCCCCAAACTCATTTTAGCTTGGGGTGCTTTAAAAACATGAGTGAGACACAGAGGAGGATGAGAACACTGTACAATTCAAATCAAAATATGACAACTCCCACCGCACCCCCCGGAAGGCTATCTTTATCAAAGTTGAAGGGCAGGCCTATTGTAGAGGAGAATGAGCAGACAACATTCCCGCCTGAGTTGGATCTGCCAGAAAGCTGAAACTTCAAGCCAACAGCGAGTAAGTGTGCTGGATGATTATCACCAAGGAGTCCTTGAATGGTACCAATGATTCTTGCACTCGGCTGCTAAGTGAAAGGTTGGAGGTTCAAGTCAATCCAAAGTTTCCTGGGAAGAAAAATCGGGCCACCTACTTCAGAAAGATCAGCCACCGAAAACCCTCTGGCACATGGTTGTCGTCTGATACACATGGGCTGCCATGAGTCAGAATCAGTTGAGCGATTAGAGTTTGCTCACAAAGTCATTCACATTCTTACACTGTAATGACTGGGTGACGTCTGGTGAGAAGGAGGCTGCAGGGACATATCATGGGATTCTGTCAACTGCAATTACAATCAAGCAGCCAGGGAAAGCAAAGAAATTACTTAGCAGAATATGCATGATCCGTGTAGAATCTAAATGGAACGGACTCCCAGGGACCTAACAACGACGACAACAACAACTGATCAACAAAATAAAAAACAAAGCAATGAAAAGATGGAAGTGTGAGTTTGGTTTAGTGGAAATAGTTGCCTTCTGTTTAAAACATGTTGATAAATAGTAACTCGAGGGAGGACACTGGGGAATCAATCTGATTTCTGGAGAATTTTTATAGTCAGAATCATGTCCATGTCGATAGCCAGTTGCTACCGAATTGGTTGGCACCTAATTGGTAAAAACGAAGACTGACCTCTGGGGAGAAATGAGAGTAACATTTCTCTGGCTTCCAAACTCCTGAAGATGCCTTGCACAACGTTCTTTCCTCCCTCTCCGTCCGTATGGTCCTCACGTGCTCTTGAGTGCTCCTGGTGGTTCTTGAGATCTGCTGCTAGAACCTGGGTCTGTGAAGCCACTGTCCGAGAGTGAGCGATTTCATAGTTGTTGCCGGGGAGTCACTCCTGACTCACCGGGACCGTAAGGACAGCAGAAGGAGATGCTGCCTGCTCCTGAGGCCATCCTCCCAATTGTTCTTATCTTTGACTTTTATTGTTGCAGCCACTGTGTCCGTCCGGTAGGGCCTTCCACTATTTGGCTGCCCCTCCACTTTACCAAGCATGACGTCCTTCTCCAGGGACAGGTCTCTCCCGACACCATGCCCAATGTCTGTGAGATGAAGTCTGGCCATCCTTGCCTCTAAGGAGCACTCTGGCTGTATTTCTTCCCAGACCGACTTGTTCATCATTTTGGCAGTCCGTGGTGCATTCAGTATTCTTGGCCAGCACTGTCGTTTCTTGGTTAAGCAACTCTAAAACTTCACTGTGCGTGAGAGTTGTTTTGAGCCGGGAGGCTCTTGTTGTAACTACAGATTCCTGGACCACTTTCAGAAAGCCAAATTAAAACAGGTGTAGGGTGAGAATCTCATAATGTGTATATTAAATAAGTGAACAATCACTTCCTCTCCCCTTCTCTCTTTCTGAGGACTTCTGGGAAGCTCAGCTCTGTCTCTATAGCTGCGGCCTCTTTAGCTCCATGCCATAGTCTGACCAGCATGGCCAGACTAGGGAGCCCCTGCCTTGCTTTTGTTCTGTTTGTGATGTTTAGGGTAACATGCCCCTGTTTTTCTCATAGTGCCAGGAAAAGAACGTGAGCACAGCGTTTCTACATCTGTAGTCTTGCCAGGAGGTATACAAGCCATCACTGATGCGAGAGGAGGGCTTGAATATTTCTAATCTCTTTGGAAAATTTGCAAATTAAGATCCTTTAGGAGGAAGAGCAGGAAGAATAGCAGCATCTCCTACCCCATCACTTTGATTTCGGTGTTGTGGCTGTCTGACTGGCGGAAGTCCTTTCCTGTGGCCTACATACATCCTAGGGGTTGATCTGTATAGATGGCAAGCATCGTCTGTAGACTCGGGAGCAGTCGGCATTTCTGACTCATCACTACTGCTCTTGTATCAAATGGCTGTTGGGACTGTTAGGATGAATAAAATACAAATCTATGTAAGCATTTTCTAAGAGTCCTTGGAGCATTTTTGCCAAGATGGATGTTTCAGTGGATTACTAAAAATACACAGCGATTATGGAAAGGTTCTTCATCTGTACGTTGATATCACATCGTATCATTCATTCCTTCAGCAAATATGCATGATGGGCCAGGCACCGTTTTAGGCCCCACTTGTCCACAAGAGTTTCGTGCATCTTCTTATTAAACAGCATGGATTTCAACATTTTTACCTAATGTAAGGACTGGGAAGAAGTTATTCTTACGTTTGCACCCAGCTGATTAAAAAAAAGTAATTATTTCTCCAGTAAGGCTACAAGTTAGACCATGTTTATTCTCCCTTAGTTGCAATGCTTGTAACTCTAGTCTAAGGGCCTCCATTCTAGTTGTGTGCTGTGCTGGTGTAGCAAACCAATAGACATTAGTGATTTATGCAATTCCAAGTTGGGCTTTGAGTTAGTTCAAGTTTATTGTGCCAACCCGGCTGATAAACACGTGTGGGGTTAATTGAAGGGCAGAGAGATAAATGGCTTGGTGAGCCTCACCTTTCTATTTCTTGGGTCTCTTGCTTTCTGATGGTCGGACCAGGGTGCAGCTGCCTTAGCCAGTTCCCTGCTTCAGCTGGTAAAGCTCACTTCCTGCAAGACATCCCTGAGGAGAAGCCAGATGGACCTACCCCGATGCAGCCCTGGGTGCTGGAATAGCCATATGGAGACCCCTGCCAGCACTGAGATGCTTACATGTTCACTGATTTGGCTTTCCGCCTGCAGTCAGCGTCATAGTGTGTGTTTTGTTAGATGGAGGAGGACTTTGTGGATTGGTGTCGGGCATGTGGGTTAATGTTGGACTTGTGGGCCTGGGCAGCACTGGGTTGTGATGTTTTCTTGATGTGTACCTAACCTTTATATAAAACTCTCTCTTGTACATGGGTTTCTGTGGATTTGTTTCTCTAAAGTACCCAGACTGACACAGGCTTGCAGTCGCGATTCGGTGGGGATGCCCCTTCCTCCCCTTCTCTGCGCTCCCCGCCCCCTCCCCTGCTCAAGCAGGCAGAATTAGCTCCCACAGAGCTAGGTTGGTGTTTCTTTCCTCACCCAGCAGGGTGCAACAAGTTGGGAAATAACTGAAGCAGGGAGGTGAATGTTAATTGATACACACGTCTTGGTGTTCCAGAGCTGCAGGGATCCTCGAAGTTCCACTCTCCTTTCTCTTCCTTGGAAGGATGTCAGGCAACCTCCGGAATCCCAGTGCCTCTTCCTAGATCACTGCTATGGAAAGAAATACCAAAAAGCTACTCCCTGGTGGGACTTGGGCCAGACACAGCACCCCCCCCTAACCCCCACCCCCCGATCTAGGCTGCATGGAGCTTATTTGGGGCATGTTTATATGTGTGTGCCTGTGGGAGCTGGGGGCACCCGTTTGATCACAGTTTGGGGAGAAGCAGTAACCGGCTTTGGGCCAGGGGAGAACTGATGGTTTGTGGTAAATTAGTCACCAGCTCCATTGAGATGGGCAGAAGGTTTAGATAGGAGCTAGCAAGGCCCCCAAGTCTTTATGATCGGCGGCCCAATTTAGTGACCGTGAAGAAAACCCGCCTCAGTTGTGCTGAACAGCAGTTGGGGTGGGGGTGGGGTCAGTGGGGCTGTATGAATCTAATGCGAGGAGTGTGATTTTTATACAAGTTAACGGCTTTGACTACACTCGGGTTGAAGAGCTCAGGTGGCCGGATAGCTAACTCAGTGATCCTCCGAGCAGATTTGGCTCTTGGATCCGAAAAGCTTCCCCGGCTGCCAGCGGTCTGAAGGAATAGTCCCACCCCCCAGGAGGTGGCCTTTCTTTGCCCTTGCTTCACCCTTTCTGGCTGTCCACAGACATCAACCTCATCTTTTCCTCCCTCATGGCCCAGGGTGGCTCTCCTGGGCACGAGCACCCCCAGCCTCAGAGCGACAACAAGGCACCCGCACAGAATCTCAAGCCAGCCAGGCAGCAGCCAGCTTGCTTCCAGCGCTCAGCCAGCTTGCTTCCAGCACTCAGCCACCTTCCTTTCTTTCCCATTTCCAGTCACACGGAGAGGGGAGTTAATGATTCATCTGCTCCTGGTGACCTCCTGAATAACTGGGCTGCGATGTATCAGCCCGCAGCTTAGCTCCCTCTCCTTCACCCTCTCCCCCTCCCTCTCCCTCGTCTGCTTCTCTAGTTTGGCTTGAATATTTACAGCCTCCTTCTCCGTCTACACGCCTGAACGCCCGAAGGAAGCAAAACCTTGATCGCCTCTCCCCTCCCTGCTGCACCCTGCCCCATTCCTTCCTTTGACATCACCGGGAGACTCTCGGGACGCACACCCGCCTGAGAGCTTGCTGTGCCGCCGCCCTTTCATCCGTGGACTCCCCCAAACGCAGCGATGGATTCCGACTCCGACTCACCTTTCAACTACTCCTGGCCTTCCTTCCCCAAAATGAAGATTCGGCGCCGGGCCTCGAGACAAGGTAGAGAAGTGGTGGTTTGGGTTTCACCCTGGCGGAGGCCAGCCAGACCGCTGGTTGCCCCTCTGCGTCTCGGGCAGACTGTGCCGATGGAAGCGCATGCTGACACAAGTCTGAAGGCTCTGAGGGAGACTTCGCACACTCGGGACGCTTTCGCCTGCCTTTCCTTTCGCTTTGAATCCTAACGTGGTATTCTGGTTTGCGTGCGCGATTCCCTTGGAAATGAGCGGACCTTTAGGGCCGTGTTTTGGCATCACTTACCCTAAGTTAGTTACCTTGACAATAGAGAGGTGGTGTTGATTTCAGCCCGTCTGGGGCTCCTGGGATTTATAGGGAGCTCTGCCTGGGTCCCTTACCCACCTGCTCCTCCTTTTGTGTTTTGTTTTCAAGGATGATTTCATGTGGTTGTTGTTTTTAATGTTCGGCACAGAAGAAAATGGTTCTGTTTCATATGTTGTATTGAATTTAAGTATGTCCATAAGAACAGGTTGGGAAATAAAACAAACGTTCAACAAGGAAGTATGTTATCGCCAGGGGATACAGTCGATCATATATTTGAAAAGTTTATTAGCTGTAATTACAATGCAAGCAAAATCCTTCAATACCAAAGGAAGAAGAGCCGTTTAGCCGCAGTGTAACTGCTAATGGAGTGGACTGATTTCACTTATTCCCCCCATGGAAACTCCCCTCGTGTGGTGCAGGCCTTGGCTCAGCATCGAGCCAGCTGAAGCCCCGTGAGTGCCGCTGAGGGCCCGCAGTGTTGTGGCTGCGCCATCCGCAGGGAGGATCAGCAAGGCCACGGCTGCCTTGTGAGTTTTAAGAGCGATAAAGGTAGTGAGGAGCCCTTGCCATCTGTTGTCTTGTGCTGGAACTCCTGGGGTTCTGTTTTCAATGCCAGGAGGACATTTTTATGAGCTTCCAAGCAGAAGAGGTATCTTTGAAAGCAGGTTGTCTCTGCAGCATAGACCTGTGGGAAAACACCCATTCTCTTAAGAGGGACTGTTAAAAGCTCATGGGGAAATGGAATAAAAATGTTGTGGGCCTTTTCCATGAGCTTTTCTGAAGCCCTTTGTGTAGCGCTGAATTTTCTACTTCCTAGAGGAGAGTGAACTCTAGCCTACCTGTTGTCCACGTTGAGAGTGATTTTGTAATGGTCCTTCCCCCTCCTTCTAAAATAAAACAAGAGGTGTGTGTTTGCTTCTTCTTTGCTGTATCAAGGCCAGCCTTCTGGATAAGAATTGTTGACCATCTAGGAGAGAGAAAGCCAACTTCAGCAGATTTCTTGTCCTGTGCCGCTACTGCTTACTCTTGAAATCCTGTCAGGGAAGAATTAAAAAAATTATATTAGATATAACTACGTTTCTGCTAGTTAGTGTTGATACATTAAACTGAGATCCGTAAGGTCAGCAGTTCAAAACTACTAGCCACTCCTTGAGAGAAAGACAAAGCTTTCTACTTCTGTACAGAGTTACAGTCTCAGAAACCCACAGAGGCAGTTCTACCCTGTCCTATAAGGTTGCTATGAATTAACATTGACTTACTGATAACGAATATGGTTTTATTTTATTTTTGTCTATTTAGGGATAAAAGGCCTCAGTTGATCTATACAACTTACCACTGAAGTGGTTCAGAAGGAAAAACATATACAACATTCGCACAACGGCACAGGTCTGTGCTTGTGAGAGCGAGCAAGTGCACAAATAGAACGAGGGATAGAATGTTAACAATAGAGAGATGGGTGTTCTTTGTGTGATTCATCTTCTTTCAGCTTTTCTGTAAATTTGAAAGTATTTCCAAATCAAATGTTTGAAAAAGCACTGAAATTCCGTTTGAGAGGGGTGGTATGGTGTGACATACTACTTTGGAGTAGATTTTATTGATTTTGGTGCTGTGAGAACTCCTGGAATCCGCTCGCTTAGGACTATGAAATATGCAGTCTTCATGCTAATTTGAATCCAGTTGCATTTTGGGAAGCATTGCTTTCGTTTAGTTCTGTATTTATAGTGTGTGACTAGCTGGATACCTATGTTGTTAGGGACCCAGGCAGTTTGATGACTTGGAAGGTAGGGGATTAGCCATTAGGAAACCAGAGGAAAACCTGAGAGTCCAGTAGAGAGTAGAGATTATATTAATCATGTTCTTGTTTTAAATCCCAAGTCGGAGCATGGCCAGTTCGAGCTACAGCAAAAAGTCATAACATAGCTATGTGTAAATTAAGCCCAATTCAAGTAAAAGCAGGTATCTGGGATGTGAAGATAATGGGCTCTTGGCTCCCCAAACAGAAGACAATGGGAAGAGCAGGGCAGCTGAGAGCCCTGCGAGTTGTCACCCTAGCTTGCTCTTCACCAGCTGATGGGGGCAGCATTGTGAAGGGGGGTTTGGTCTGGGCTGTCATGTCAGCTGACTGGACTCTCAAAATCAGGAGCCCTCACGGTGAAAAGAGGTTTAGAGGTGAATTGGCCTGAGTGCTACTTTATGCTGTAGATGGAAATGATGGTCCTCCAAATGTGACTTGCTGGGGAATTATTCATGTGTTCAACCAACATTGCTGAGTGTCAGACACTACTCTCTGTGTGTGTGTGTGGGGGGGTGGGGGGTGGGGGCAAGTACTCAACCAAACAGAGAGAGTTCTCACTTACAGGAGTCTGATCATTTGTAATGAACCCCAAATCTCCCAGGACTTATGCATGCTACCTTTACAGCAGCAGATGCCCCACGGCACCTGCATTTTCAGCCTAAGGCCCCATGTGAAAAATTCTGTTTTCTTAGAGGATAATCAAGGTATTTTAACCAATCTTTAAAACTAAGGGAACTTGAATTTATTCCCCATTTATTCCCCATTCTCTCCTACCTTCTATTCGTCGTTCTCAGCATCTGGCGTCAGTTTGAGAAAGGTTCTAACCACCAGGGGGATCATGATGGAAGTTTTGAGGGCTTAGGACGCACGGCTATATTAGCCACCCTCCTGCATTTGATCTGGAATATGCTCCTTCATTTCCTGCTATTATGTCCAGCTTCTGTGCACTCTTTGTTAGTATCCCTTTCCTTTTTAATGCTCTATCGTGTCCTTGTAATCACTGTTCTTTGATAGCAACACACATGATAGCACGCACACACGCACACACACAAACACACACCTGCCTTGTTTAGAAAGTGAGGTGAAAATATAAAAAGAGGGCTTAATAGTATGAGAAAATTGGATATAAGAAGAAAATCAGGTTAGCATAAACCCAATGACACATTTAAAACAAATAAACAGTGTAGATCGTCCTTTGAAAGGGAAGAGCAAACATGGTGTCTGAGAAGCCGCGGTGCCCTTGGGAAGGATGATCGTCCCCAGGGGAGTGTGATGTCAACAAAGCAACAATAATGTTCAAACCCAAGCTGCCCGTGATGTCTTCCCGGGCTTCTCCTCAGGTACCCTTTTGTGTTTCACCAGCAGGAAGGTTGTGCTGGGAGCCTAGTGGTTAATGATTGGTGTGGGCTCAAATCCACGGCCGTTCTGCTTCAAGGGCTCCAGGAATGCTTGGATTTTTGTTTTGTTGGTTTCAGTAGATTCAACCAAGAAATGTATTGTTTATTAGTCAAAGATTAGAAAAATATGGGGATTGGACTTTTCCTAAGGTTTCCATACTTATCACTTAATCTGTAAAAAGGTAGATTTTACCACTAGCCATTGGGACACAGGAAATGTTCAAGGGTTCTTTTCTTGGCGCTGCTTATCCACTTGTTTTCTTCTCGCCGCCTCGCAGGCCTCTCTAAGGACAGAACGTGGTTTTCTTTTCGTTTTAAATTTGTGCCAAATGAATCTGCATTTGCTAAAGACGGCAGTGGGCAGTAGCAAGCCCAGCAGCCTTGGAGAGCTTAGCCAGGCCCAGATTTTCGGTAATCATAATCAAAATGACTAACAGTGATGGTGGTAATTTGTTAAAATACTTAACATGGATGAAGCTATAGTCGGTAACTTTACATACTTGAGATCTGATTCTCAAAATAACACTGTAAAATAGCTCGCATATCGGTGTTACAAGTGAGAACATCGAGGCCTAGAGAGTTTTCAAGTTATGTCTGAGGCTGTGCTAGAAAACACAAGGGAGGCAGGACGCTGGCAGCATATGGAAGGAGAAGGAATGAATGACAGTGTATAAAGCGTGTTTCTTACGTGTCCTCTGGTGAGTTCAATGTGATCATCCTCGTCATTGTTTACTTGGGAACGCTAAGGCTCAGAGAGGAGGAAAGAGTTGCCCAAGACGAGAACCAATAATGGCAGAGTGAGACCTAGAACCAAGACACCTGACCGCAGGAGGCTTGTTCTTCCCAGCATGCTTCACTGCCTCCTAGTAGGAATAAAAGATGGCGAGTTTCAAAAGTTAGTTGCCTTGCGTTCAGAAGTCACTATCGTGTCTTACTGTCTGAGCTTCCTTTTCTCTTCCTGTGAATCTTGGACTAGGAATAAAGGTGCTAGAGAAACCTGGGGGGAGAAACAAGGTAAGTCTTAAGCCTTGGTAAATCCATATACACATACAGGTACACATGCACAGCATAGCGTTGGGGCTGGGGACACGTGGACAGATGGCTGGAGCACCTGGTGGGTTGCTGATGAGAGGAAGAGGTGGGACAGATTGAGAAAAAAGCAGGTAGAATCTCATCCATTGTGTCCTGGAAAGTTATCAGATTCATTTCAACAGAGAAAGGTTAGAGACTAAGTTAGAGAGATTGTGAGTGCCAGCGATGGAGATGCAAATCGGGAGACCAGCTTTGGCTTTTTCGTGAACTTAATTAATGTCTGAACATGCTTGGTAAAGTAGAAGGGCAGCAATAAAGAGGAAGACCCTCCAGGAACTCGATGGACACAGCGGCAGCAACGAAGAGCTCCACGACGAAGGTGCAGGGCCAGGCCACGCTTTGCTCTGTGGTCCGAGTGTCCCGATGAGTTGGAAACAACTCAACAACAGCACCATTTCATGTTTTGAGGACAGGCATGTAATCTGAGCAGCAATCTTTGACACAGACAGTGGCTCGTGGGATGAAGCCATTTTAGAAGATTTAATGATAGTTTTTCAGGTGGAGTTACTTTTATCTCATGGGCCAACTCACTCACTTGTGTCTCTTCCTCTTTCTTGCCCCCTTGCTTATGAAAGCAAGCTTCCTTGAATACGCACATGTACACACCCATGTGCGTGTGTGTGCTTGTGTCTACTCAGTCCTGAAATTCCCCCAAAGGTGCCTGAATACCATAGAAGGGATGAGTCATTACAGAAATCCATATTTAGATAGAGGAACATTTTCCTAAAGGTGACATAACCTGCTGAGATTTCTTTGGCTCATAATACAGATAGTGTTTAACCTCGTGCGGAGCCGTTTCCATTTCAGACTTTGCCTGGAGGCCTACCTTTGTGTGCACAGGAGGGGGCCCATTACAAGCCGTATGCCAAGCAACAAGGCTGCTTAATCCTCCTGGTTCCCTGTAGTTAAACAAATACCTTGCCAAATTTTGAAATGGATTTCCCACCCCTTTTATTTTGGGCTAGCTCAAATCCTGAGGCAAGGTATCGTCCTCCATTAATCTCTAGTTGGGATGAAGACTGGATTGAAATTTTATTCTCAAGTTTAAGGTCCTCCCCAGCATGCCCTCTGTCCCACCCCTCGAGTCTTCCACCCCTGGTTGGGGGAAGGTTATTAATCCCCTACGGTGTTTATCCAGTTACATTAATTACATGTAGTAGAAAGTGGTAAATTCCATAGGAGAGGTCTGGATACATTCCCATGGAAACTCAAGGCAAAGAAACCGGTTCAAGCTGGCAGCCTTGTGGAAGAGATGTCATTGCGATGGTAACTGGGAGGTTTCAACAGGCAGGTGGTCCCGCTAAGAAAATGTGCAGTCAGACATAAATGCATCGTTATTAAAGTAATAGAAAATGCGTCTGCCTCGTGGACTGTGGATTCATGGGGTTATGGAAATATTGATGAGTGCCAGCTGCTAGAGTCTTGGGAGCTGTCGTGTTGGCTTGGGTAATGACTTTTGTCAGCCTGCCATCTTCCCTTGTCACCTGCTTTAAGGAGTAGCTCCTTCACTGCTCTGCCTGCGGTCCACGCGCTGCTGCTCTGCTCACGTGACCCTGCCTCCCCGGGTGCAGTCGAGTGGACATCTCGTCCTGACCCCACCGAGCATAGCACCGGTTCTGCCCGGCCACAGCAATTGACCTCGGGTGTGCACATGACACAAACTTGGCCAATTATTTGTTTCCCCTTGGGATTGTTTAAAGTGGAGTTTAGAGAGAGATCTCCCATCTTGGTGATAATTCTGTGTGGATTCGAGTGGAGGCCATTGACTGGGAGAAGCCAGTATTTTGTAGGAATCAAGCCCCAAGAAGGAGAATCAAGCCATAGGGCCCAGTTCTGTCTGAGTCTGTTCTCATTTCTGAGGTCTCCCCGCCCCCCCAAATACTTGCATTTAAATTCTTTTCTCAGGTCTGAGAATTGCTCTTATATGTCTGCAGTACGTTACCTCTACTTACTCTTATTTTTGTTTTAGTGAATTCAAGTCTGTTTCTCCCATTTTCATCCAGAAAACCTCTCTCTTGCCCTTCAAGATGTAGGTTGAAATTCTTGTTTCTGGGAAGCCTTCTCTGAATTCCTTCAGAGTTTATCATTTCATTTACTGGACCACACACAGCGTTTTTTCTTTCTTTTTTTTTAAGTCTCTCCTCTCATGACTGTATTTTAGATATTATTGTCCAGGGGCCACCGAAAGACACTGAATTTCTCAAATACTGACTCTGGCTGGCCTCTTTTCACATCATCAGGGCCTGACCCACAAAAATCAGACAGCACAATTGGAAATGAATTACGGCATAATGGATCTATGCTGTATCATCAGTCCTGGTCTTGTGAGGTGGTGGAGGCTAAAGGATATACATTTAGCCTAATATCGAAAACGAGGTCTTATTCAGTCAAGGTAGACACTTTTAGCAAGTGCTCAGCTTCTTTAAGTAAAATATTGGGTCTTCTAGATTTCTGTTTCCTTCACCCCTTCCTTGCCAATATGGTGTTGAATGTGATCGCCTAACAGCTTACTCTCGACAAGGCTTCTAGTGACACTTACATATGTTTTCCACAGAGAGGTTTATCTCGAGGAAATGACTCACACAGTTGTAAAGGCAGGCAAGTTTCAAGCCGTGGGTCGGATGTCAAGCGGGAGGCTTCCTCTGACTCATGCAGCTGCAGGGGCTAATGAACCCAAGATTCACAGACCTTGATGGCAAATTTCAGGCTTCAGGGGTGAATGAATCTAGGTTATCACGTAAAATGACAGCCTCTTGACATCCCCCAAGATCCTTAGGTCAGAAGACAGGTTTCTGGCCTAATTTTTAAAAACTGCAGTCAGATGATGAATACGAGGCAGGATCCAGACTGAGTAAAAAGCAAGCAAACTCTTCTACAGTGTCCACACATATTGGATGTGGACAATAGCTCTGGAGAAATTTCCTTTTAATTGATTGGCTGCCCATAGCTGATCTCATCGTGAAGATGGTTATAGTGTATTAGATCTCATCATGGAGAATGACTACAGTTTACTAAACCATTGATAATTCTGGCTCAACTATGTTGACACAAAACCATAGCTATCATACCCGGTGGGGGTATGAAGGGAGAGGCAGGGCCCCCCAACTCTGGACCCTCTGAGTCTCTGGTGTGGATTGACTGGCCTGGACTTGTTCTTGAGGCATGACTGCTTTATTGCTGGCTGTTCTGCCATCTGTGACCAAAGAGCTGGAACCCTTCCTGTGAGGACTTTGAGATTCTCCTTCACTGACTTGACCACAGTAGGACCCTTACAGCACAGAAACCCCGGGGTTTTCTCCCCTTTGGCCACTGACCCAGGACTTCATTTACATCTACCACATTTCCTCCACACCATGGTGGGCCCTAAGGAAGTCTGTAGTGGACAACTCAACCCCTCCCTGGTGTTCTCAGGTCTGTGGAAAATGAGGGATTCTGTTCCACCCCTTAGGCAACTGAGAACCTCCCAAGAAAGCTGGGCCTGACCCTCTCACTTAAGTCTATTCTGTCACCCAAGTGTTCATTGAGGTGGCTTTCCTCGTGATGGCATTGGCAACCTGTGAGGCACTCTTCTTAAGGGCCCTAGAGGGAGAAGGAAATGCCCCTCCACCTTCGGATTAGCCCTGCCCTACCCAACACTAGTCCCCAGATGCAGGGAAATGACTTGTCTCATCCTCTGATGCTCCTCGCCCCACCGACCCCCTTGGTCTTCTTAAATACTTCTAATTGAATGGAAAGGATGTGGTTCTCTTCTTGCTTGCACCATGGACTCTTCCTCTGGACCTCTGGAACGCTAGGTCTTCATGGGTTCAATGAGCTCAAAAGTAATTGAGAGCAATCCAAACACACTCTGTCTCTGGGCGTCCAGGACATTTGTGTAGCAACGACGAAGTTGATGACTGCATCTTCGTGCCTATGGGAAATTTGTTTCACAGCTTTGATAGTTCATATTTTGGGGGGAGGAGGGGAGTGGTAAGAGGACTTAAAAACAAACAAATAAAAACATGCCCAAATCAGTTTAAATAAATAAACGATGTTTGTTGATGTCGTTCACTGCCGGTCATTTGACTCTGACTCATACGACAGACCCTTTGTAGGAAACGCTGTCGTCACAATGGTTTATATACATATATTTGACTTTATGAGTTCGGGGATAGCAGCTTGTGTGTTGTTAGCTGGCTTTTATAAGCACACAGCACGCTGCCCTGCCCCACTCCAGGCTCTCAGCGATCCTGTTTGAGCCGTTATTATTGCAGTCGCGGTGCCATCCATCTGGATGGGGGCCTTCGTATTTTCTGCTGACCCTCCGCTCCACCAAGCGTGATGTCCTTTTCCTCGGCTTGGTCGCTCCTGATAACATGTTCAAAGTAGGCGAGACAACGTCTCACCACCATTCTTGCTTCTCAAGAACGTTCTGGCTGTCAAAGGCAGATCTCTTTGTTCTTCTGGAAGTCCATACTGTCAATATTTTTCACCAGCACCATAATTCAAAGGCAGCCGATCCTCTGTGGTGTTCCTCAGTCCCTGTCTGGCTTGCACAAGCATATGAGGTGGTCAAAAGTACCACGCTTTGGGCTAGAGTAAGGTGACCAGATTTTAGCATTGGTAAAGCAGGACAGAAGCAGGACACCTTTGATAAAACTCATATCCTGGCGAAATAGTGACAAGGTGGCCGAAAACCATATACCGTAGCTTGTCGTGCATTCTTTCCAAAAATCGGGACTTTTTAAAAACTCTGTGGGACGCGGGAAAAATTGTTCAAACTTGGGACTATCTTACCAAAAGCAGGACATCTGGTCACCTTAGGCTAGAGGCCCCTTAGTCCTCAAAGTGACAGCTTTCCTCTTTGATGCTTGAAATCAATCTTGTGCCACAGATTTGTCCAGTGCGATACATGGTTTGATTTCTTGACCATAGCTTCTATAAGCATCGATTGTAGGTCCACCGAAAATGAAATCCTGAGCGAGTTCAGCCTTTGCCCCATTTCTCTTGATGCCGTGTCTGGGTCTAGCTGGGAGGCTCTGGGTCCTTACATGGAGCCGTCGCCTTTGATCTCCATCAGTAAGTGACAGAAGTTCTTAGTCAGAGTAAGGTCTAGACATTTAAATTACACACTCCTGCCTTTGAATGTTCTGCTCCCAGTTAAGGAAGAAAGATGAAGGAGCACGTTCAACTGCCCGTAGTCTGCGAGGCCGATGAGCCCCTTTCTGTAGGTTGGGAGGCACTGTTTTTAACTCCCAGTAGGATAAAACCACAAGTCAGCTCGCTGCCATCAATCCATTCTGACTCACGGTGACCTTCTAGGACAGGGTAGAAGTGCCCCTGTGGGTTTCCAAGACTGACACTCTTTACAGGAGTAGAAAGCCCCTCTCTCTCCTGCGGAGCTGCTGCTGGTTTCTAATGGCTGACCTCGAGGTTAGCAGCCAAACACATGACCACGACACCTTCAGGGCTCTTTACCTCTGGGATATGTTGTCCTAAGTTTTTTTTTTCTTGTTTGTAATTTTGTTTGTAAGTGTATTTTGCTTGCAAGACGACAGTCCCCAACTATCCCCAAAATATTGACAGAGAAAAGAAGAAGAAAGAACGAAATGATTACTTCAATTATCCTTGGTTATTTTACATTTCAAATGCTTGCTTATGTAACTTTATTTTCATTGCTTAACTGCCTGAGCACCTTGGGTTGGGTTGGACTTCATTGCATTTATAAAAAAATTGATGAAAATTCCCCATTTTTCATTGATCAATTTTGGACTTGTTGCAGGAGTTTCAGGAATGCATTAAGTTTTTAATCCAGGAGAGATACATGGCTGTTGGGGTCAATGTGCAGTAGTAGAAACCAGGAAAATCTGCATTGAGATTCAAACTGGCCTGCTCTTAATTCTCTCCCCTTTCCAGTGGGGGTGAGCCTCAGGCTCCCCTGTGGAGCTGGAAGGCTACAGGAAATATGCTTGTAAGTGGATATGCTGCTGAGCATGTGGTACGGGAAGCTGCCATTTGCAGGACTCTGCTCTCTCATGCTCAGCCAAAGCCACATTGGAGGAGGTAGGACTGAAATAGTAGTGCTTGGATGTCATGTGTGCAGTATGGGGGTATATGGACACAGAGTAAGCGAGTGATTGATCTTCCTGTGGAGGTCATGCAGCAGTGGAGTGTCTTCTCATTGTATTGGGAGTTGATTCCTGGAGTTCTTTACCTCCTTGGGACACTATCGAGAGTTGTTGAGGACAATGGAACAGGAGTCAGGAATGAGCGAAATCCCCTAACCAGAAGAAGCCTAGACCATTTGGAGGGATGAAAAGTTCTACTTGTTTGTTTGGGTTTTTTTCCTCTCGTTTGTGCGTTCAGAGGATATGTTCCCAAATTTATTTGGTCTACCTGCTCCTTTTCAGAAACAAAAACTACTCAGCAAGCCCCTGGCTTCACACTGTATGATAAGCTTCACACTGTAGCCCATTGTCTAAGATAAAGTGTAGGCACCTGCCTTTGCTGCCTACCCTGGGTCATTCTAGCACCCCCTAGGGGTTGGCACCACCCACTTTGGGAAACACTGATTTAAAGTATTCCAGGTATGACCCCCCTCCCTCCAAGTTTACATTTCAATGGAGAATTCCCTATTTTGTCAGCACGACTCCTTGTCTGAGGAGCTCTGGGGGCATAGTGGTTACTCTAACTACAAGGTGCGCAGTTCAGAACCATCAGCTGCTCTGCAGGAGAAACACAAGGCTTTGTACTGCTATCCGGAGTTACTGTCAACGGGATATCCCCTTACAGGGAGCCAGTCAGGGTGCAATATAGCAATGATGGCCCATACAACTTTCCTCTAGTTCTTTAATGCTTCCTCCCCCTCCACTATCATGATCCCAATTCTACCTTACAAATCTGGCTAGACCAGAGGATGTGCACTAGTACAGATAGGAACTGGAAACACAGGGAATCCAAGGCGGATGATCCCTTCAGGACCAGTGGTGTGAGTGGAGATACTGGGAGGGTGGAGGGAAGGTGGGGTAGAAAGGGGGATTTGATTACAAGGATCTACATATAACCTCCTCCCTGGGGGATGGACAACAGAAAAGTGGGTGAAGGGAGACATTGGACAGTGTAAGACATGACAAAATAATAATAATTTATAAATTATCAAGGGTTCGTGAGGGAGGGGAAAATGGTATCAAAGACTCAAGTAGAAAGCAAACGTTTTGAGAATGATGATGGCAACAAATATACAAATGTGCTTGATACAATGGATGGATATAAGGATTGTGATAAGAGCTGTATGAGCCCCCAATAAAATGATTTAAAGAAAAAGAGTTGCTGTATTGAAAACTCACAAGAGCATCCCTATAGGATCACGTGTTGGCAGGGAGAAAGAGTGAGTGGGCTTGTCTGGTCCAATTCCCTTCCTTTTTGGGTGTGGATGGGGCCAAACCACACGTGGCTGCTGAAGAGATGGACACCGACCGGAGAAGTGGAACTCACCAGGGCTTGCACGTGGGCAACTCACTCTTGTGTCCCAGGGTCTTTCCGTAAGATGCTGCTGCATTTGAGTTCTGCACAGAGTCCAGGTGATGCTGGCCCATCGGGGGTCTTCCTGAATAGGTGGTGTCTGTTTTTATCCAGCGGCACCTGGAGTGATCTCTTCGAGCTCAGCCACTTTATTTGAGGATTTTCAGTTTTATCCTGGTGGTATTTGTTTAACATGGTAAACAAACTCTCATTATTGGTCCTGAGGGGCGTATCGGTCCTGGATTCCCTGTTTCCAGTTGCTATCTGTACCAGTGTGCACATCCTCTGGTCTAGCCAGATTTGCAAGGTAGCATTGGGATCGTGATAGTCGGGGGGGGGAGGGTGTTGGAAGTATTCAAGAACTAGAGGCAGTTGTATGTTCCATCGTTGCTATATGTTAAAAATAGTTTGAAAATAAAAAGAAAAGTCCCCACACAGGATGGAATAGCTGTTTGGTAGCTTGAGGGGAGCAAGGGCCGGAAAAGGTCTTTATTGTGGAAACAAACACTTGTACCTTCAGAGGCCATTTTGTGCTACTGTAACTAGAAGAGAAAACTTGGGAAGGTGGTGGTTGTCCTTTGAAGATGGTTTTTCTCTATCGCTCTGTTTCTCTGTGCTTGCCTCTTGCTCCCCAAGTTCTTCCAGTGTTAGGAGAGAAAAGAGTGGTTTCTTCTTCAATAATTTTGATACTTAGGTCTTTCAAAACAGTAGATTTTGGGGGGTTCTTTTGTTTTAGGATCTGATTTCATAGAACCAAATTGTAAATTTTTAGGAGGGGTTTTCAAAGGCACCTTTCTTCTTCTTTTTTTTTTTTTTCTTCTTCTTTTAAAAACCATTTTATTGGGGGCTCTTACAGCTCTTATAACATTCCATACATCCATTGTATCAAGCGTATTTGTACATATGTTGCCATCATCATTTCCAAAACATTCTCTACTTGAGCCCATGGTATAAGTGCTTCTTATCCCCTCTCCCTTCCCCATCTTCCCATGCTCGTGAATCCTTGGTCAATTACCTATATATTATTGTTATTATTTCATATCTTACCCTGTCCGTTGTCTCCCATCACCCACATTACTGTTACTCATCCCCTTGGGGGAGCGGGTGGGAGTTCCAGGCTCTCCTGCTGACACCTCAGGACCCTCACAGCTGCTGCTGTTAGCAGGGCTGATCTGAGAGCCCCATCTCTCCCAGGCCATCCTTTCTTTCTGCCCGAACTCAGGAAGGTGGGGTCAAGTCGGAGTGTGAGTTGGCACCTGGATGTGTGTCAGAGACTCTCCAGTTGGCCAGACAAAGATTCCCTGGGTTCCTCAGACACATCGTGGGGCCGGCTCCGAGCAATGCTAGCTGGTTGGTGACCACAGGAAATGGCTGGGCCCAGGATGATTTTGGAATTGGGATGGATCCTCTCTGTGACCTCAGTTCTGACTCAGAAGTGTGAGTGAGGCCAGGAGGTTTCCCAGGCAAACACCAATATCTGGAAAATCTTCAGGGAAGTAACAGAAGGGGACTGAGCAAGGAGATGAAGGGCCATTTATCCATGAAAGTGTTCATTCCCACTGGGGGGTGGGGGGGTTCTCTCTTCCATCTCTCAGACCAAGACCATTGCAACAAAAAAAATGCTTTCTGCAATTTTCAGGACCTGGCAGGTTTTTTTTTTTTTTTTAAAATCATTTTATTGGGAGCTCGTACAACTCTTATCACCATCCATCCATCCATCCATCCATCCATCCATCCATCCATCCATCATCCATCCATCCATCCATTGTGCCAAGCACATTTGTACATTTGTTGCCATCATCATTCTCAAAACATTCGCTTTCTACCTGAGCCCTTGGTATCAGTTCCTCATGTTAACCCCACCCTCCCTCACTCATGAACCCTTCATAATTTATAAATTATTATTTTTTTATGTCTTACACTGTCCGATGTCTCCCTTCAGCACGGTTCCTTTTATAGGGAACTTTGGTAGCAAGTCCATGCGATGGAAGAAGGTGGGCTTGTGTCTGTTCGCAGTGGGGCTTGTGTCCTGGGCTCATCTTAATAGCCTGGGCAGAATATGCCCTCTGTGGGCCTCACCCTTCTTACCCACTGAAAAACCAACAGTAACTTCACATGGGGTTGGGGGCGTAGGGGTGTCAGGTGGCTGAACAAATACTGCAGCATTGAGTAAAACGTTTCCAGCTAATACATTTGCACAAGAAATTGATTTACTGGTAAGCTATGTTTTGCATGAGATCATGCAGCTGTGCTTTTATTTAAATACAAGGTAAACATAACCGAAAAAAAATAAAACAAAAACTCTCCACCATCACACCGCTTCTGATCTGTAGCAGCCCTACAGCACCGAGTGAGTTTTCGAGACAGTCCCTCTTACAGGAGTAGACAGCCTCATCTCTCTCTCTCTCGAGGAGCGGCTGGTGGTTTGGAACTGTTGACCTTGAAGTTAGCAGTCCAGTAAGTAACCCACTATGCCACCCGACTTATATTTTCTCTTAGCTATAGAAGTGAAAATTGTCACTCTCAGAGACCTAGAAACGGTCAAAACAGAAAGTCGACAATAAAACCATCTGTAATACCCCTGCCCGCAAAGACAACCGTTAGCACCTTAGCATCTTCGTTCTTGTTTCCGGTCTCTGCTCATGTTGGTGAAGAGCGTGCCATCATTTACATGCCGCTTTCTGAATGCGGTTTCTCGGCAAGACTCCCGCTACCACCTGGCAGAGTAGAGCTGCAGGATGGGTGTCCCAGACCCCGGCAGAAGGGCAGCCTGCCCCCACCCCCCTAGGGCACAAAGCACATTGTAACACATTTATGCAACTTCTTAATGGGAAAATACCAGGCATTGCTCAAATACCATTTCCTTTGGTTCAAAATTGGATGCTCAGTTAACCCGATTATGAAATAAAGTACCTTTGCGCTACCTACTGGAGCACCTGCCTAGAACTGCCATTTATTAGTTGTGTGACCTTGGATAATGAGTTACCCAGCCAGCACCACAGCTTCCTCATCTGTGGTGCACATGGTCAAGCCCTCGACCACTAGTCACGAGGCTGGAGGTTCAGAGCCACCCAGAGGCTACTCGGAAGGCAGGTCTGGTGATTTGCTGCAGCCACAGCCCAGACAACCGCACGGGGGGCTCACCCTGCCCCCGTGGGGTGGTCACCCATCAGTGTCAACTCAACGGCAGCTGTGCCCGCAGCTTCCAAGGACTGTGTTGGGGGTCAGTGATGACTGTGTAGATGTGAACCCTGGCACAGGGCCTAGGTTGCAGTAAGTCTCATGTTCATGTTCGCCTTCTAGCCATTAGGGCCGCGGTGAGTCAGAATCCACTCCCTGGCAGTGAGTTTGTTGGAGTTTTAGAATAAAAGTGTGCATGTTACTGGCTTAATTAGTTAATAGATAGCATGTTCCATGTGGAGATGCGTGTAGGACGCATTCTTTTGCTTCAAAGGCGCCATGGTGACATAATAGGGTACATACTGTTCTGCTAACCACCAGGTTAGCAGTTTGAAGCCACCGGCCAGGCCATGGGAGCAGGAGGAGGCTTTCTACTTTTGAGCTGTGGAAACCCACAGAGGCAGTTCTACTCTGGACGGTGTGGGTGAATTTGGTTTTATTGCTTCTGTTCTCCCAGTAATTTTCTTCTTCCAGGTACTCTACTCTTTAAATGCATCCTTTATTTTCCCATCGAGTCTTTAAATACGAGAGTAACCTGGCTGCTGTTTGACACCGAGGAGCGCAACGTATTGACTGGATGGCAGTGAGTGAGGCCACCCAAGGTCATGTCCAATGACATCAGGCAGCCAGCCAAGGCCCTGGTTCCTGTGTCACTCGGCCTCTAGTCAGGAAGCCACCTGCCCTGCCAGGAGGAGCAGAATCAAACCCCCTTTCTCAGGAAGGTTCCAGATGACATAGGACCAAACACAGAGGAAGATGACAGGCAGGGGAGCCCAGAGGGAAGGAGAGCCTTGGGCTGCCCGGGGCCTGTGGGGGAAGGCGGTGCCTGGAGGATGTTTGCACGAGGTGGAGAGGGAGGCTGAGGGCCAGGGCTGGGCCCAACAGGTGACACTGCCTGGCACTGGCAGGCCTCGGCATCCAGACAGAAAAATGAACACACGAATGAATGAAACAGACAGGGAGACAGACAGACACTTCTCACAACTCAGAGTAGCGCAAGGATTGCTAAGCAGTACCTAAGGAAGCCTCCAGATCGGAGAAAACTTTTTCAAAGACAGAAGAGAATATTCCTTTAGCCGAGCTGGTGTGAGGTTTCTTCTCTTAATAAAGCGACGCTGGGCATCATTTGAACCCTTGGTGGCATAGTGGTTACACATTGAGCTGTGATCCGTAAGGTCAATGGTTCAAAGCCACCAGCTGCTCCTCAGGAGAAAGGCCATTTCTCCTCCCATAAGAAGTTATACTCTCAGAAACTCACAGGGGGCAGCTCTACCCGGTGCTATAGGGACATTATGAGTGGGCATCAATTCATTGGCCGTGAATGATGTATTTATTTTGCTGGGAGGGAGGAGGGGGAAAGTATTGTGTACCCACTCAGTGACTATTAAGTGTCTGTGGTGTGCTGGGCCTGGTTCTGGACCCCGGGGAATAAATACAGTGAGCAAAGCAGTCAAGGTTCGTGTTCTTTTGGGAGCTTATGTCCTCCTGGAAGAAAACAGACGATATCAATGAACAAATATGTAATGTGCCCAGTGAGTGCTAAGCTGGACAATAATGCAGGGTCTGGAGGGCTTCCATGAGTCTATAGTGGTCAGGAAGGGCCTCTTTGGTGAGATGCTGTTTGATCAGAGACCCGAAGGAAGTGAGGAAGCTAGGCTTCTCATCTAAGGAGAAGATCGATCTGATCCGAGGCTTAAAACATCAAGAACATTGGCTGGAGAGAGTGGGCCCAGAACTTCAGAGAGGGTGGGCGTGGAGGGCAATTTATGTAGGGTCTGCCTGATGCTGCCATCTTGCCGGTTATGGTAATGTCTGCCTTTGGCTCAGAATGAGAGAGAGAGCCATCAGTGGGTTTAGCAGGGGCATGGCATTTCGCTGTTGTTGTTGAACCTTTTATCGTGGTTTGGGGGAACCTTTACAAAGCAAATCAGTTTCCCCTCCAGGCAGTTGTACACATTTTGTTTCCTGCCATCAGCTGCAACCTTCTCCATGTGACTGCCCTCTTCTCTCTTCCTTCCTGGGCTCCCCATTTCCATTTGCACAGCCTTCCTGCCTCGTGTGCTTTGTTTTGGGGGCACATACTTCCCTTTGTGGCTTGTGTGGTTGATTGCTTTGAGGGGCAAAACTCTCCTGGGTGTTTTGGCTGAGAGGGTCATCTTGAGAGTGGGTTCCGTTCCAGGGTCGGATGGTGTCTACAGGTCATAACTGATCAGTCTCGGGAGAAGGACATTCTGCTCAAAAGGGGGAGACCTCCAATGATATGAGTGACCACAACACTGGACTCAGGTAGAGCAATCAGCGTGAGGAGGTGGGCACGGGACAGTGTTTCACTCTCTTGTATTAAGCTTGCTGGGAATTGGAAGTGGACACCATGCCACCTCACAGCAAGCCTCACTAGTTAATGATTTCCCCTCCTTTTCTTTCTCATTGCTGGTTACCATCACAGAGTGTTTCTTTTTGTGTGGGAACCTTGTCTTGTACTGATAGTGGCTGCGTACCTCAGTTGTGCCTTTGTGACTGGCTTGATAATGTCCTCCGGGTTCACCTGTGTTGGTAAGGTGCTTCGCAGATGCATTATTATGTGGGTATGTAGCTTAGTTATTTTACCTACTGATGGGCACTGAGGTCATGTACAGCTTTTTGCCATGGTGAATAAGGCTGATAAACATTGGCGTGCATCTATCTGTTTTTGTCATGGATCTTATTTCTCTAGGGTCTGTACGTAGTAGTGGGATTGACGGAACCTATGGTATCTCTGTTTCTAACTAAATAATAATAATACCATTTCCCAAAGGGACCGCATCATTTAACAGTTCCACCATCAGGGTATGAGTGTTGTCACCTCCTCCCACCCTTGCCGCCATTGATTGTCTCCTATTTCCCCCACCCCATCACTGCTATTATTGCTGGGATGAGATGCTATCTTGATTGTTCCGATTTGCATCTCTCTAATGGCTGGTGCTCACAAGCATCTCTTCGGGGCTTGTTGGCTGCCTGCAGCCACGTCTTCGGTGTCTGCTCATGTCTTTGCTCCTTTTGTGTTTGGTTGGCTTGACTCCTCGTTGGGGTGTGGGCGTTTTCTCTCCGTCGTAGGGACTCACCTCTTGTCAGCTATGTGGGCCCAGGATTTGATTTCCTTTGGAAAAGGATTATTGCAGCCATGCCATGAGGAATTGGTTGTGGAGGACAAGTCACCGGAAGACAGTTGGGAGCGTCTGTCCATAGTCTAGGTAGACAATTGGGTAGCTTGCCATTGAATGGCAAGGGAGGTGCTGGGACAAAGCCTGGTTCTGGGTCCACGTGGCTGTATAGAAAAGTGACACTTAAGGGCAACTACAAGGGAAGATCGAGTGACCATGCACTGGCAGGGACAGGCTTACGCAGGGGGCTCATGGGTGCTGACCTGTCCAGTCTGAAGTGAAGCTACTGAGTGTATTGTGATGCAGTTTAAGGGTGGGGCTGGGCTGGAGATGAGCTTCTGGGAGTCATCATCGTGTGACACCATGGCTTTAGATGGCTGAGGGAGTGAGTGGAGAGAGAGACGAGCAGAGATCTGAGGCTCTGAGGCCCGACCCTGGGCCACTGCACCCTATAAAAATCTAGAACATGAGGAAGCACCCAGGCTGAGCCGGAAAGGCTGGCAGGGAGGAATCAACTGTACCAAAAGCAGCTGTGGGCGACGGAGGCGGGACCTGAGCTGGCCCATTAACTTGGGTCCTGGCACCGCCCTCCGTGACCGGGAGGGGGGCCTGCTTCCCCGGCAGAGTGCCGGAATTGTGATAACATCTCACACAGTTTGTGGTGCTTAGTCCTTCTTAGGGAAGCCTTCTGCATAAAGTGCTAGGTTGAACCCCAAATAGAGTAAATGAATGGAAGGATGGATGGATGAGTAAAACCCCCTCAGCCATCGTGAGAGGTATGTGGACAGAGGGACCTTCACCTGCCGGGGAGAGCCTTGACCGAGAGGCCAACCCAGGCCAGCAGCAGGCTTGCCGAAGACTGCCTTCGCCTGGTTGGTTTATGTTCTGGTGTGGGGCACGTTTCCCTTTAACCACAAGGCCCTTAACCCCTCCAGGGAGAGTTGGATTTCAGTAAAACCAAGCTGCAGAGGCCCCAACCTGCTCTCTGCTACCGACCATTTCTTGTCAGGCGTGGGGCAGTTGGAAATGCCGCAGAAAGGGAGGCAGCCGCAGCTGCCTTCTGTCGCCCCCTTTCTGCCGCTCATTCTCTTTCTTTGGGCATGTCTCCCGTGCCCCTAAACTAGAACCACCAGCAGAGCGAGTGGGGCGCCCATGGGAATGCCTGCTCCTGGGACCCTTTGTAGAGTTGCCTAGATCATGTTACAAAGCCAGGGGAATAATGGGAGATGGGAGAGCTGGGGTTCCCCTGGGAGTGACTGTTTATCCTCTAGGCACTCCGCACTGAGAACTTGGCCCGAGTCCACAGCATCGTGTTAGAACATCTTATTTTCTGAAATCTTCCCTTTGTTTGTTGTTGGGAAATGCTGGCTCTGATCATCTGCCTTTGGCCTGGGTGAGCCCTGTAGCCACAATCGCTCATGTTTCCTGAGCCCCCGACTTTGGTCTCTCAGGCAGTTGACAGTGCGTCTTGCTCTTCACACCGTATGTGTTTGGTTTCTGTGTGCAGGGTGGACTGTACAACACTATTGGGCAGGAACTCAGTCTTTTTTTTTTAATCACTTTATTGGGGGCTCATTATCACAATCTATCCATCTATTGTGTCAAGCACATTTGTACATTTGTTGCCATCATCCTTTTCAAAACACTTTCTACTTGAGCCCTTGGTATCAGCTCATTTTTTGCCTCCCCCCACCCCCGCTCCTTCATGAACCCTTGATAATTTATAAATTATTATTATTATTTCATGTCTTACTCTGAACAATGTCTCCCTTCACCCACTTTTCTGTTGTCTGTCTCCATCTCCCAGGGAGGAGGTTATATGTAGATCCTTGTGATCAGTTCCCCCCTTCTCCTCACCCCCCCACCCCCACCCCTTCCCCTTCCCCTTCTGGTATTGCTACTCTTATTATTGGTCCTGAGGAGTTTATATGTCCTGGATTCTCTGTCTGTGTTTTCAGTTCTTATCTGTATCAATATACATGCTCTGGTCTAGCTGGATTTGTAAGGTAGAACTGGGATCAT
>NW_022111373.1:78301924-78303927 GCF_000313985.2 Echinops telfairi | reverse complement strand
GGCATCATCAGCTTTCTTCACCAGAAATGTACTCTTCATGAATTAAAACTTTGCAGACATTTGGATGAGAGTTGAACTTCAGATTACTTTTATACTGTCTCTTAAATATGGTCTACTTGACGTTGAAGGTGAATGCTATCTCCACTATCTTTTTGCGAGGAAAAGCAGTTTACAAGACCACACTAATTTAATAGGAAAATTATTGCACATTATTGTAATAGACACATTGAAAATGATCTGAAGGTCATGTTTTGGCAAGGATTTGTTCACTTTATTTGCAGCTAAAGTAGTTACATATGGAAATAATAAAATTGTGTTTTTTGAAAATCTTTGCAAGGTTAGTCTCTTTTGATGAAACCACTGTAGTTTTTTCTTTGGACTGCCCCAAACGCAGTTCCTGGGCATTCCTGATGTATATATGGAAACTCCTTTTGAAGACAGGCTTGCTGCCTCTCCATCGCCAGTCTTACCGGCACTGACTGGAAGGCTGTCTGTACAGTGACTGGTGTTGAAGGGACTGAAGGAGGGGGTCCTGTTCCCCTGGACTATTCATCTTCTGGTTTGTTGATTGGTGGTCACTTCTAGATCCAACCTTGAGGTGTCTTTTGGAAAGTGGAGGGAGGCGATGGATGTTCCAGGGAATTGCACTCCAAGGGACTTTTGTGCTAAT
The DNA here is from genome assembly GCF_000313985.2 of Echinops telfairi. Lineage (NCBI taxonomy): Eukaryota > Metazoa > Chordata > Mammalia > Afrosoricida > Tenrecidae > Echinops > Echinops telfairi. The sequence goes on along the minus strand of NW_022111373.1, from coordinate 78,303,257 downwards.
TTCTCAAATAGCGAGTGACCCGGAACAATCTACATGACACTTTCTGCGGGTCAGAACAAGAGGGGAGGCGGAGAGATTCACAGCTTGATGACCTCATTTGGAGGCGCGATGAAAATAAATAGCTCCCTGGAGGCCAGGTACACTCTCTCCCTACGAGATATTTCTGTTGACAAGTCACATGGAGCTACACTGAAGGAGTCAGAGCCCTGAATCTGGAGGAGCCACATGGAGACCCACACCAGCATTGAGATGCATCCACTGCCACTGGATCTGCAAGACTTTCCACCCACTGGCCTGTGATCTTCCTGTGTTCGGCATCATTGCATGTGCTGTGTGACTCTAAAGAGGAATTTAAAGACTGGTATCAACATATGGGGTAATATCGGACTTATGGACTTGATCTGGACTGGGCTGGGGTGTTTTCTTAATGTATAATTGCTCTTTGATATAAAACTCTTTTTATATACATGAGTGTCTCCCTGGATTTGTTTCTCTAGTCTGCCCGGGCTAACACAAATGCCAACCCTTTACTCACAGCCTTGATGGAATGGAAAGGAAGTGTCCTTAGGGGTGTGGTCTATTGTTGCTAGGTACCATTGAGTCAGTTCCGACGTATAGCCACCTTGCAAGAGAACAAGACACTTCCCAGTGCTGCACCATCCTCACTATTATTCCTGTGCGTGAACCCATTGTTGCAACCACTGTCAGTCTACCTCATTGAGGGCCTTCCCCCCCCCCCCCCCCCCTTTTTTTTTTTTTGCTGCCTATTTCTTATATAAGTAGGGCAACTGTGGAAAAGCTTGTTTGCTTTTTGCTGGGTCTGGAGGCTGCCCTTGGCTCATTGACTTCTGAATCTTTGGACTTGAACCAAAGGCCTGCCATATCACCTGGTGATCCCAGGAGTCATCCGCTCCCTGGCTTGCTGGCCTTGGATTAGTCCACTTCTCCGTTCACAAGACCTTAGATTCATCAGCCTCTGCAGCCACTCGCCTGTGGTGGTCCTGCAGATCTTGCTCTCATCACTCCCGGAAGCTACATGAGTCAGAAGAAGCCCCCGGCTTCACATCTGACCCCCAGACCTGGGACCTGCAGGACCGCACACTGGGTGCATTCACTTCGACAACGGTGTGAACCGTTTTGGTGATAGACATTTCTCTCTCTCGATAGATGTTTCACTGGTTTTACCTCTTTAGAGAACCCAGCGTCAGTAAGATGGGGAGACCTTTCGTCTCAGGTTCTATAAAGATATTACCAGGGTTTCAGCACTTGCTCTTTGTTACATTCCCCTTGATCATGCCCTGGTGGGACTGAGCATGATAGTGGGACAGGAGGA
>NW_022111373.1:78278471-78300911 GCF_000313985.2 Echinops telfairi | reverse complement strand
TAAGTGGAGAGGAAATGTTTTGAGAATGATGAGGACAATGAATGTACAAATGCGCTTTACACAATTGATGTGTGTATGGATTGTGATAAGAGTTGTGTGAGCCCCTAATAAAATGATTAAAAAGAAGGAAAAAGATGCAAACACTGCAAAAAAAAAAATTACCATGAAGGGACATAGTATCAAGAGAAGGGCATCATGCCTGCTAAAGGAGAATGGGTTGACGCAGCGGCTATCAGTAGCGTGAAAAAGAATAACAATTGTGAGGCTGCCTCAGGATTGGGTAGCGCTTCGTTCTGTTTTGCAACGGGTCGCTGCGAGTCAGGGCCGACTCCACAGCACTAAAAGCAATGACGTAAGGTCTCTGACTTGGCATCTAGTGTCAGGTAGATTTGGTTGTGGAAGAAAGGTTGAGTCCCGTGTAAGTGACTACAGGAGTCACTGGTGTTCCTGCCCATCCTTGAAAGGAGCGGTCGGTGTTTGGGGGGCCTCCCTTCTGGTTGGGCATTCACAGCAGCCCTGGGTCTCACAGTCAGGTGGCTGGATAATGTGTGCATTGGCACCACACACTTCGGGGAATTATTTCACTTGGTTTTGTTTTTTAAATGCAACCCATCAATTGTTTGCTATTGTCGCCAACATCTTGCTGGTTCTTAGACTGGTCTAGTTAGCAACAGCATCTTAGTTTGGCAGTGAGGTGGAGTGGTTAACAGAAGGAGCACCGACAGCTTATGAAGGGAGAGGTAGAAATGCAGGTGTTTTATAGACTGAATTTATGAGACTGCAGGACAGTTAAACTGGGTTAATTATGCTTTGCAGAGGCACGCTGAGTTATTGAGGATTGTTCTAGAAAACCTGCTGTAAAGTGACAAATGAGCAAGTCTTCAGAACATGTTGAAAGCGCTTTGTCAGGCTCGGTTTATAATCCACCGTACGTATTTTTCTTTTAGGTAATTAGAATGAAAATACAGAGTAATTGATCATAAAGATATGCTTGTGAAGTAGGTGTGCTGTGTTTAGTCTAGTGCTAGTTATTTTTAAAAGTTTGTAAAGGAATATGGCTGTAAGAAAATCACGTTTTTCTTTCATATTGTCCTTGAGAAGTTTCTTAAGACCTTTCCCCCATGTTCTTTGTGGAAGAGACAGCTGTGGGTGCAGCATTTGAGACTTGCCAAGGCCATTTGAGTAGTACAGCTCAGACATCGTCGTAATGTGTCTAATGATCTAGGACTCTGTGGGGAGAATAGCGCCTCTTGCTCCTGGCACCCCAACTCCACAGTCTGTACAGTGAACCCTCGCCACTTTGCGCTTCGACTTCCGCGGCTTCACTCTATCGCGGTGTTTGCGTAACAGCGCATGCTCTGTCATTACTGCCACTGATTGGCTCATACTGTAAACTAGATGCCATAAATAATATAATAAATAATAAATGATAATTGTAACGTCCAAAATGTTTTACTGTATTTTCCCTTTTTCATTGAATAAATTGGGTAATATGAGTGTAATGATGACTAAAAGGTGTTTTTTCATGTCCTCTATGCTCTAACTACGAAAATATTTGATTTACAAATAAGGAATCCTACTTTGCGGAATTTCATTTATCACGGTAGGGTCTAGAACCGATTAACTGCAATAAACGAGGGTTCACTGTAATCGTTTTGGTTCCCTAATTCACTTGCGTGGTCTGGCCCAGGTTTTTGGCTGTGACAGCACAGCTGGGCTGTGCCTTATGCCCCATTTCTAATGGCATACAAGCAATATTAACCTCTGTTCCACTCGAGAAACTTGGCTGGAATACCAATAGAAACGCTCCACTCTGGGTAGTCTTACTACACAAACCCTTAAATGCTTGACATGCCAGAACATATCTAATCCTCATAACCACACCATCAAGAAAGCACGGTAATCATCTGTTCTTCTGGGGGAGCGGATACTGTGATGTTGTACAGAGATCAAATACTTAAACCCAAAGTCACAGGGCAGGAAACATTCTGGTCCGATGTTTCCTTACCTTCAACTGGAGGCTCCCCTACAAATACAGTCCCATCACTCTCCGTGACGGAGCGCGGGGCCATCTTATCTACTTGGAACACAGCTGAGTGCAGGGAAGCAGGCAGAAACATTTCTGTCGCTGAAATAGTAGCAAGCCTCTCTGGGCATTTCAGATCACGCATATGGAGCAGCTCAGGTATTGTTATAAACACCAGATTTCATACTACCTGGAGCCCTTTAGCTGTCCACGGACCTGTTACAATTGTGTGGAACCCGAGGCTTCCACTATATTCACTAAGGCTTTCAAACTGTTGAAAATGTGCAGTGAAGTTTAATTCGGTCCATTAGAGATTGAAGGCATCAATGCAACAGGATGAACAAAGGCACTTGAACTTGAACTGGGCACATGTTTCTCCATCTGTGCTGTTGGTTTAAATCCCGGCCCAGTCTTTGGATGAAGGAGCAGTGTGGGAGCCGCCATGCTGTTGGAAGGGTCTGGATAGCCGGGAAGCCTTACATATGGGAGAGAGGAAACTGGCAGGTGGATTTCACAACGGGAGGCTGTCAAAACATGCAGTATTAAACAAATACCATCTTGAATGCTTTTTCTTTATGGTTTGACCCAGAAGGTCGTAGCTTGACTATAAAATAAATGCGTTCTACTTGATTTCTGCAATTTTCCTTTGTTATTTTTCCTTGCAGGCCGGTCCTTTGATGGGCTCAAGTCCAAGCACTCCCCAACGTTCCTGGCGGCAGGCCGGCTTTCTGACATGCTGAATGGCGGTGATGAAGTCTACACTAACTGCATGGTGATTGATCAGGTAAAGCCTTGGCAGAGGTGGCAAGCCATGATGTTCTCCCTCTTACCCAAACTCAAGTTGGTGAGAAATAGATTCAGCTTCATTGGCGCTTTCTGGGCATTTCTGCCCAGGTGCTACTGCTCTGGAGTCTCATCAGGTGAGCAGAGCCCCTGGGTAACAAAGAGGTAAGTGCTTGTCTACTAACAGAAAGGTTGGAGGTTCGAGTTCAGTCAGAGGCACGTTGGAAGAAGACAGGCCTGGTGATCTTCTGAAAATTCAATGCCTGTGGGAAACCCTGTGGAGCAGATCTGCTCTGCACACACGGGCCACCATGGGCGCATCCACTCTGCCCACTGGGTAGCTCTGATGGCTTACTTTGAAACACAACACACCTCAACCCACCAAGAAGCGTGGCAGGGGGTGGGTCCTGAGACAGCTCCCTCCATAGGAGAAGAGTGTGAGAATCATTGCATGGGTTACAATGGGCAATGACCGATTTCTTCTCTACAACTTTTCATAAAAGGTCGTGTCTCTTGCCCAGTGAAACACCATTTAATTCCAAATCCAGGAAGAAGTCGTGAGCAGGTGGGCGAGCGCCAGCACCAAACCATGCTGTCACATACATTCGGCACTTAATCCCCCGGCATCTGTTAACATGCGCAAAGAGCGTATAGAGCTCACGACTCAAACAGGAGGGCGTGTGGACCAGGGAAGCTGGCACATTTGGAATTCCCCACCCACTTCCTGACAGAGGCTTGTGAGTTAAATCTCAAAAGGGCTGTTGGTTTGCCTGTGGAGACATCTGCCTAGAAACTTTTCTTTTTCCTTTTTCTGTCTGGGTAATCCTCCAACTTGACTATTTATTTAATTTAGATCTGAAAAACTCAGTCCACCTGAATGCCTTGGAGATGACAGGGCTTTCAAGGGTAGTTTTGACAACATACACCTTTTTAGCTTAGCCACTGATTTTTGAGCCTAATCCATATGCCATATGCACCATAAATATCCCGAGGAAGCGACTTTAATCTTTCGTCCTCTCCTTGGTTGTATGCAAAGGTAGTCTACACAGTTTTGATGCTAGGGTGCCAGCTCGTGCATGCATGGGCTGATTCTACATGAAATGTGTTTCCGCGTGGCTCTGTGGCCAGTGGGTGAGCGCAGACAAGTGCTCTCAGGAATATACTTGTCTCCATCTCTCGAGGATGCCTTTACAAAACAGAGCCAATCTAAACAGGGTCTCTGAGGTAGTCTGCTGGATCAGTCACATTCAAGGCTGAGGGGTCAGCTCAGAGGGAGACGGTGGCCCTTTTTGCGGGGTGGTGTTGGGTAGGGTGGTATTCCATGGGAATCGCGGTGATCGATTTCTCGAAGGATACGGTGCTCAGTGGGGCTTCGGAGGCAGAGGTTTTAAGGAAAGGAAAACCTGCCCTGGAGAGAAAAAGCAAAGCCAGCGGTGCTGCAGGTTGTATGCTCACTGCAGTGACCCAGATGCTCATATCTGATGCTGGAAAGGCCGTCCTGGGAGAATGTCATTGGGAAACCTGACCCCATTCACTGTACAGCCCAGATCTTGACCCTCCAGACTATATTTTGGGGGTTCCCCAGCTCAAAGACTCGGGAAAAGGAGCATATTTGGGGGCCCTCACAGATGCCCACATGGCTGTTTTGCTGTGGTGTAAGTTAAAGAGTGCAGCATTCTTCAGGAAAGAGTTAGAGAGATGGAAATGCCACCGTCAAAAATGTATTGACGTAGGTGGAGGATCTATTGAGAATCAATAACTTCACATTTTGATATAAAAAATGAAAGGTTTCTGTGATTATGTAACAGTATTTTTTTTTAACTCACCCTCATATGAATATCATTTGTGCTGTTTCTATTTACAAAGGCGCCCCGGTGGCATAGTGGTTACACGCTGTGCTGCAATCCACAAGGTCAGCAGTTGGAACTCACCAGCCGCTCCTCGGGAGAAAGACGAGGCTTTCTACTCCCAACAAGAGTCATAATCTCAGAATCTCACAGGGGAAGCTCTCCCTGCCCTAGACGGTCTCTATGGGTCAGCATTGGCTCAATGGCAGGAATTTTGGTTTGGGCTATAATTATGAATTTTGCTTATGGAATGTTTTTGTAATACAAGCTTTAACAATTTTATCCAGTGGATCTTAATTTTTGCCTTTTAGCTGAATGGTTTTCTTTTATCAATATTGTTACATCAGATGTGTACGACAAATAGTATAGAGTGTGATGATATGAAGGGCCTCACAAAAGTTTATGAAAAATGGAATTATAAGGTAATGGAATTTTTCCATGAATTTGGCAAAAATGGCAAAATTCAAAATGGCAAAAAAACCCCAAAAAACATGTGAAATCGGAATGGATGCTGGTCATACAGAACTGGGATAGCTGTTCTGGTATAAAGCAAAGCAATCGAAGCAAAATATTTTAAACATCATGATACTTTGAGTCTCAGTGAATACTGTAATAAACCAGCCCAATGTCAGCCACAGTGATGGAAGAAAAAATATGTATTTTTCTTATTTCTTATTATCATTGTTTTTAGCTCCTCATTTCTCTACAACATTCCCTGTCATAACCCATTAACCCAGTTACTGGCTCCTTAGATTTACCTATCTTGGATTTCCTGTACAGGAACACATAAAAAAAAACCAAACCAACTTCAGTAACAAAGTAAAACAGATAAAAACCTTAAAAAAAAAGAAAGCAGAAAATATTAAAACCTAGAACAAATTTAAATGGATCATAAGGAAGATCAGTTGATAGGGTGCTACGTTTTAACTACGTCTTCAACAATCCACTCTCCATGCATTCTGCATGATAGCAAGGTTAGTGATGACTGTTTTTAATAGTGTACCAAAGAAGCAGTGCTGATATGTTCTGTCACCGTTGTCGTTATGAGTTATGTTCTGACTCATGGTAACACTGTGGACAACAGAAGGAAACACTGCTCCGTCCTGCGTCATCCTTACAAGTGTTGCTTGCTTGAACCCATTGTTAGCGCCACTGTGTCAGTCTGTCTCATTGACGGTCTTCCTCTTTGAAGGTCATTCTCTTAGGGTGGATGTCTCCTGATAACATGACCAATGTACATGAGATGATGTCTCACCATTGTTGCTTCTAGGACTATTCTAGCTGCATTCTTCCCAAGACAGATTTGTTTGTTTTTCTGATAGTCCGTGGTCCATTCAGATTTCTTCAGCAACACTATAGCTCATATGCATCAAATCTTCTTCAGTCTCTCTTAGCCATTCTATAACTTTTCTATGCACACGAGGCAATCGAAAATACCATGGTTCGGGTCATGGACATCTCCCTCCTCAAATTGACATGTTTCTCTTTAGCCCTTTACAACATTGGTGTGTAGCAAATTTGCCTGAAGAAATAGATTGTTTGATGACTGGGCTGCTGCTAATGTAAGTCATAACTGTGGACACAAGAACAATGCAATCCTTGACAACCTCATTATTTTCTTCGTTTATCATGATGATTGTCTATTGGCCCAATTGTGAGGGCTGCTTTTCTTCATGTGGAAGCATAAGCCTTGCTGAAGGCTGCAAAGTTTGATCTTTATTAGTAAGTATTTCAAGCCCTCTTCATTTCAGCATGCAAGGCTGTGTTATTTGCATGCCCTGCAGGTTGTTAATGAAGCTCCCTCCAATCCTGATGTCACATGCTTTTTCCTATAGTCTAGCGTCTCAATTACTTTCTAGGTATACAGATTGAATACGTATGGTGGAAGAATACAACCCTGACACACACACAGCCTGATTTTAAGTCATGCACTCTCTAGCACCTTGTTCATTTTAAATGATTGCCTCTTGGTCTACGTATAGGTTATTTATTGAAAAGTTTGTAATTTCAGTTCCTGGGAATGTTACCCATAGTCTGACCACAGACACAAAACATCACCCCACAGATACTTAGTAATATGTCAGTATAATTTTACTGAACCAGAGGCCTGGCAGAACAAAGGGAGCATCACTAGTGATGGGAGCTATTGTGCCAAATGCCTCCTGATACCATGCTGAAGATCACAGCGTTCCTTCTGTGCCACTTCTACTGAATGTGCCAACCTGAATTTGACCACAAGGAAACATCAGAAAACAAAAATTGAGGAGACTCCAGCAAAAAAATTATATATATGCATATAAATCAGTGCTTTTCAAAAATGTCAATGTCATGATAGTCATTGAAATACAGTTTCACTTAAGTCTGCTTTATTTCATCTTGGAGTTTTCCTGCTCAGCCATGTTGATTTTTGTTTCTTTTCCCTGCTTTTCTTTCTTATTTTGTAAAATCGGGTTGTCTGGTTGCAGGTGCCATGGTGGCGTAGTGGTTACGCATTGAGCTGCTAACCTCAAAGTCAGCAGTTTGCAACCACCAGCTGCTCCGTGGGTGAAAGGCAGGGCTTTCTTCTCCGGTAAACAGTTCCTGTCTCAGAAACCCAGCACGGGCAGTTCTACCGTGTCCTCTCGGATTGCTGAGTCCCTATCCGCTCGATGGCAGTGAGTTTGGTGTGGATGGAGAGCCTGGTTCAACAGGCAATCCTGTACAAAGGGTGTCCTTGAGGACGTGCCCCCCCCCCTTCTTTCCATCCTGTTTCTACACATGGAGAACTTAGCTCTTCCTTTTTGTGTGAGTACATGTCGTGTTTATTTCTTTCCCTTTATTTCTTACTCAAGAAAGCAGCCCTCTATAACCACGTTCTTCTGGGGACTTTGCTTTTACCTTTATTCCTTAGGATCCAGGAAACCACTTGGGTTCATGAGATCTTCCCCATCCCTGGTTGCCGTGCCTGGGGCTTGGCTGTTTGGATGTCCCAGAGCCACTCTCTTCCTCAGGTGCCTCCCACTGCTTTGCAGTTCCCACAGTGCCGTGATGGGTGTGAGTGAGCACACTGATACGTTCTGATATGCAGTAAAGCCCTAGAAGTGGGATTTCTAGATCAAAAGACAAATGCGAACATACTCTTTTTAGTTGTAAAATTTTTCTCATTAAGAGTTGTGTCATCTCATGGCCGTCACTCGGGTTGTTGACTTTACCCAGGGAAGTAACTCATTCATTCATTCTCTCTAACACACACACACACACACACACACACACACACACACCAGGTCATACAGAATCCTTAGTAATGTTGCTTACCCATTTTAATCATACAAAAACATGTAAGTAGCAATATAAATGGTTTGTAGTATTTTTTCAGCTTACATGAATTCTAACAACAAAATCGTTTTGTCAATTTTGTCTGTGTTGAAATACAACATCATTAGTTACAACCTTAATGGTAACTGAGTGGAAGTCTTTTTTTGATATTTCTCTTTTTCCTTTTGTGGCGACTTCAGTCTCAAACAGTTATTGGCCTAAGTTCACCAGCACTAACAACCACCCCAGAGCATTGCACAAAATCAGTGACTGTGCTCTGAACTCTGGCAGCAACAAATGCTGCTTTTATGTTGAGTGTGCACTGACACCACCGATTCACAACTTCCTGATAATCCGGTAAGATGGCCACTCTGTCAGAGTGTCCGAGGAGGTCCAAGAGGGAATGAGCACCGTTTTAGCTATGCAGGTCTATTCAGACATACGCTTGTATTTCTGGAATAGACATGTATACGGGGGACTGTTTCCAGACTTCTCACTTGATTCTGCTGGCCTATTAGGTAATGCGCCGTATCTCACTCTTTAGTGAAGGGGATAGTGAAACAAGAATAATCCCGAACTCACTACCAGCGAATCATGTCTGACTCAGCATCCCTATAGGAGAGAGCGGATGATGTACAGTGCCAGATGATATTAGGGAGCCACAGAGAATAAAAGCCTCTCTTGCGTCAAAAAGAGAAAGCCCCGGAAAGAGCCCTGGATGCACAGGGTTACACACTGAAGCGCTGACTGCCCGTGAGCAGGTGGGAACCGCCACCCACCACAGGGGAGAAAGCGGAGGCTTTCTACTCCTCTGAAAATATTCAGACTCGGCCCACAGGGTGAAAAATCATCAGAGAAACAGAGTAAAATTTACAAGGTATTCAAAAAATAATAAAGTCAAATAAAAACATCATAAGGAGCAGTGAAGAAATATATGACTATACTAAGAAAAAGAAATAAACTAAGGTGTAAAAAGAGCCAGAAAGGAAATTATTAATTATTAACTTTCTGAAAAGAATTCACTTTCTCCAGGAAAAATGACTTGAAAAACTTCGCCTAACGGACTAAGGATGAGACTTTAATACAGTTACTTCAGACGTAACACAAACAAGGGTAGAAATGAAGGTAGAGAGCTACAGTATCTCTTTTGTGCTATATATTTTAATAAAAAGAAATAGTTTTTAAAATGAGAGAAGAATGTGTAAGAAAAGTTGAGCAAGATCATCACTTTATATACAAGTAATAAATAAGAGCTAAATAATGCCATTACAAACTGACAAATCAAAGAAATATAAATAAGCAAATGAGAACTACAAGCATTAAAAAATATCTAAGTATAATGACAATTAACACCCAGAAAAGCCCAAACCACATTCCAGTCGACTTGATTCCGACCCATAGTGATCCTTTGGGACCAGGCAGTACTGTTCTCTGTGGGTTTCCCAGACTGCAACTCTTTATGGGAGTAGGAAGCCCATCTTTCTCCAGAAGGAGACCAACACATAAACCACTATAACACCAGGGCTCAGAATTGCCAAACTAAAAGCAAACAAACAAAATAACCCAGGTTAGGGGAAAGAGGGTTACAAAATGAAAGCAAGCACACCACGAAGAAAAAAGACAACAGCAAACACAATATACACAACTACAACATATTCTTACTAAGTGTACTACCAAGCTCTATCTAACCAGTAAGTCTCTTTTATGATTATGAGTTCTCTTCCCTGATCTCAATCAATTCTTTTCATTTTTTCCAGTATTCCTTTCATTTCTTCTTTCACGATTTCTGTTTTTCATTTTTGAATTTCTGGATTCTTTTGGGGGCAGCTCCGAGGGGATTTTGACCTCTGTGGCATTCCCACCGCCACCCAGGGGATCAGTATGAGTCAGAATCGACCGGAGGATGATTTCCATTTTCCTTACAATTTTTTCGGTGTGTGTGTGTGTATGCATACATACACACATATAGTGTGTGTGTGTGTATTTTGTTGCCTTTACCTTTTAATTTCCTAGTCGCGATACTTTTCAAGACTTGTGGTTCAAGAGTGTCCTCTTCTGACCATAACATGCAAAATATCTTCTCTGATGATAGATAGCTTTTCCTTTGCGTGATGGGAGAAGAGGTTGTATGTTTGACCTGTGACCTTAGATTTCCCTCTTCTTTTTTCCTGCACAGCCCAAGCAGTGGTTCTCCACCTTCCTAAAAAAATTATTTTCGTTGCTACTTCATAACTGTCATTTTGCTACTGTGATGAATCGTCATGTAAATATCTGACATGAGGGATGTATTTTCATGGTTACAAATTGAACATAATTAAAGTATAGTGATGAATCACAAAAACAATATGTAATTATATAGTGTGAAATATTTATGTATGTGCGCGTATGTGCATGTGGGCGGACCCGCCTGGAGACAGAGAGAGGAGTGGTGTTTACCGATGGTCTTAGGCGACCCCCAATTGGGTCGCGGCCCACAGGTTGAGAACCACTGCTCTACAGTGTTGCTTCATTTAAAAGAAAAAAAGAATGCTCTCTTCTCCCCTGGAAGCAGTGCTCTTTGATAACTGCCCCTTCAAATCAAGAGTACTTTGCATCCCTTACTTAAAGCAAGTCTCTTTCACACGTGTCGAGGGTCTTCCTCTCTGGGGGCGCGTTGGGTGCTGCGCAGAGTGATTGTGCCCATCGGCTGGGCCTCTCCCTTTGTCTGCCTTTTCTCTCGGGCATGCCCACTTTGCTAGACTGCTCTTATTTTCCCTGCAGGCTGGCGGTAGTAGCACGAGAGATTTCTTGTTTTATTAACGGTAATTTGAAGTTTGGGAAAATTTCTCCCCTCTTGGTGTCCAAGTACATGCATTTTATGTGGTTTTGTTTGGGTGCTGTTTGGTGGGGTGGAGGTGGGGGGCGTGGAGATCAGGCACGTGGATTTTTGCAGTCATCTGAACCTCAGTTACCCAGAGTCCTAGTTGCATTTTAAAGAAACTGCCTAATCTTCAGGGTCTTTTTTTCTAAAGTATTTAAAATATTTCCCCCTCATTTCGAGTCAGTGATTCATAAATCGATAAACGCATCATCCGTTTCTGAGTTGGCAAGCTTTATGAAACCTTCCTTCCTTTTGATGAATTATGGGACCGCGGCCAACTGCATAAAAACCGTATCATGAAAGAATTTATGTCGGTGTGTACATACATTAAAACCAAGAACAAACAAGGTAAAAAGATACACCGCGAAAGGCTTCAAATTGGGAGAGCTTTATTAATTTTTAGCTAAGCTGATCTTTGCTGGTTTTGCTCAGCAAATGTTTTTCTTTCAACCACCAGGTGGGCGACTTGGATATTAACTATATTAATATAGAAGGAATCCCTGCCAATACCACCCCTGAATCCATGGATTCCACCTGCGGGTCACGGAGCGGCAAGAACACGCTCCCCGGAGCAGCGAGCGCTGGCGCGTGTCCACGCTGCGACCACAGCCAAGGGACCGCAAACGCCCTGGAAGCCCAGCCGTGCTGCCTGGCCCCGCCCAGCGCGTGCGTGTCCAGTTTGAACCTTTCCTTTGGTCTGCATGGGTTTGACCGGGAGCAAAGCCATCTGAAGAAAAGGAGGTAAGATGGCCCGGTTTAGAGGAACAGTAGGGAAACCCAGACTCTTGTCGTTGGACTTGGAAAATCCCGTTTTCCTTTTCATTAGGCATTACGACCTCGTTCACTTTTATTGCCACCTCAGCATGTTTTCTCCTTTTATATTACTCTCTCTGATGGGTTGGAAGGAAGACTGAACTGACGAGAGTGTGTTATCCGTTGAGTTGCTTATTGCCAGGTCAGCAGTTCAAACCTACCCTCCGCTCCATGGAAGAAAGATGAGGCTTCTGCTCCTCATAAATAATTACAGCCTCAGAAACTCAAAGGGGCAGTTCCACGCTTTCCTATTGCGTTGCTATGAGTCGGAATTGACTTAATGACAATTGGTTGGGTTTTGTTGAGAATGTGTACAGCGGAAACACCTGTGTAGTATTGCTAGGTGGGAAACATGCTATAGATAACTTTGGAAAATAATCTAGCATTATTTTGTAAAAGGCCCCTGGTGGTGCAGTGATGAGGTGTTCAGCTACTAAACCAAAGGTAGGCAGTTCGAACTCGCCAGCTGTACCATACAAGAAAGATGGAGCAGTCTGCTCATGTGTATGTTACGGCTTTGGATCCCTCCATCAACCGGGTCACAATGAGTCAGGATCGACTAACTGCAATCTGTTGCTTGTTTGGTCAAACGCAACATGCCTATGCCCTATGCCCCAGCAGTCTTATTTCTGTGTACTAGAATACATAGCCACCACTGTCTGCCAGTTTGTTGTACTGAAGGACATCATGCTTAGCAAAGTAACAGGAGAGTGAAAGAGAGGATGGCCCTCAGAGATGGATTGACCCAGTGTCCGCAACAGTGGGCACCAGTATAGGAACACTAGTGAGGATGGTGCAGGACCCAGCGGGGTTTCCTTCTGTTGTGATTGTGTTGCAGGTTGGAACTGACTCCGGGTACCTCACACCAAAAACAGCACATAGACGTTACTATTTGCCACACATTTTTTTGTTATATGATGCCATAGTTACATAACGGCACACTGTGTGGTAGGAAAAATGAACGAACCACATCTGTAGACAGAAGGACGTGCGTCTTTGAAACAATGCTCAAAGTGTTCTTGCCTTGGGGAAGTACTTGAGTGGAGGCCCAAGAACACTTTGTTCTGTTAAATTGGCATTCCATGACGCACACCTTCCCGATACGATCGCTGAAGACAAAGGTGTGCATAAGCAAATGTTTTGAGAATGATGAGGGCAACAAATGTACAAGTGTGCTTGACACACAATGGATGTATGTATGGATTGTGATAAGAGTTGTATGAGCCCCCAATAAAATGATTTGAAAAAAGAAGAAAAGAAACAATGGTCAACAAAAAATTATCCTTTAAGATACTTTAGATTTCATTTTTATAAATGTAAAGTCCCTCAAGATGCGACAATTTATTTCTATAGCGCATGTACATATTTATCAAGAAAAATGAGGAAACCTGGGAAGAGACCCTCAAATTCCAGATCTAGTGAGGGATGCAGCGGAAGGGGGGATGGGAAGGCACCTGAAAAAGGTTTCTGAGGCTGTAGATCCCCATGGAAACAGACTCTTGGGGAGGGGCTGGTGGGTTTGAACCTTTGGTGTTTTGGTTAGCAGTCCAGCATGTATCCACCCAGGGGTCCTTTGACAAAGGAGGGGGTCAGCCAAAAAAGAGGAACACCCTTACCTAAGAGATCAATTGACACCGTGGCTGCAACAGACGGCTCAAATGTGGCCACGATTCTGAGGATTTTGCACGGCTGGGCAGTGCTTCTTTGGACACAGCGTTGCTATGAGTTGGCATCAAATAAATAGCCTGGCATCTAGAACAGACTTGCCATCCCTCTGAGACCATTGTCATCTCGAATATGCAGAATCAAGCTCCATCCTTGGCCAGATGACCTCCCTGTAGACCCGACCCGACTTGGTGGTTCCTTGACAGAATTTTCTTCCCTGGCTTTTGAAATGTTGAGGAGGGTCTTTTCTTTCTTACCCATCACTTGCTTTGTTGTGTCTCTCTATTAGTATTATTTTATCCTTACCACCTTAGATGGAATTTGGTGTTGAGTGTTTCCGTTGGGTTTCCCAGTGTGTGACTCACAGGAGGAGTGGGGGCACAGAGAGAATAAGGGATACAGGGGTTGATAGGGGGTGCAGGGAGGGGTGGGGAGTGGGTGATAGGGGAGGGCAGGTATTATTCTTATTACCAAGCATTGAAGGAACTCGTTTCCAGCAGTAAAGT
The DNA here is from genome assembly GCF_000313985.2 of Echinops telfairi. Classification (NCBI taxonomy): domain Eukaryota; kingdom Metazoa; phylum Chordata; class Mammalia; order Afrosoricida; family Tenrecidae; genus Echinops; species Echinops telfairi. The sequence goes on along the minus strand of NW_022111373.1, from coordinate 78,287,117 downwards.
GCTCCCTAGTTGATGGATAAATGTCGCAGTACACGGCATCACGAAGCCTTGCATGCCCTGAAGGTCTTCTCTAAGCCTTAGATCAGTGGTCCTCAACCTATGGGTCGTGACCCCTTGGGGGTGTGTCGAAGGACCCTCCCACAGGGGTTACCCAATTCATAACAGTCGCAAAATTACAGTTATAAAATAGCAACAAAAATCATTGTATGGTTGGGGGGGTCCCCGCAACATGAGGAACTGTATTGGAGGGTCTCGGCATGAGGAAGGTTGAGAACCACTACCTTAGATTATTGTTGACTCAAGAAACTATTACATTATGCGTCAAAGCACCCATCTCGCCTAGAAAAGCTTTCGAATATCAAGCTTTAGTCTTAGAAGTCATTTGATGGTCTCTGAATTGTTAGGGACTTGGGTGCAGATGTGTAAAATCTACTTCTTTTTTGCCTCTCCTCCTGCTGTCCCTGATGAGTCCTGGGAGGAGGGGCCCACTTTGGAACCCCTCAGTGGTCCCAAAGGTGCTCTTTACTTACTGCCCCATTTGCTGTGCCCAAGAGTGTCTGTGCTTCAGAGACTCGGCATTGATCACAGTGTTTGCATAGGAGACAAGACCTCTGTCGAAAATGTCCTGTATCTTATTAAATTGGGGTTCTGTGCTCATTCAGGAGCTTTGGATTCTTTATGAAAAATAACCGGCACCGATTATTTCAAGGTTTTGTTTGCTGCTTCCTTATATTTTAAATCAACAGCGTTTCACTGTGTGGTGATTAAAATTTTGGTTTCAGAATGGCAACAACCAAAGAAAAGCACCTTTAATATAGTGCAGTGTATTTCGCATACTCAGGTAAGCTGTTGACTCAGAAGTCTGAGTGGTTCAAAAGGTAAATGTTATAGAATGAACCAGGAAAGTGAAAGGTCAGTTTCTTACCTTGTAGGTTTATGGTGCTTCAAGTTAAACGATGAAAGGAAAATAGTGGTTGAGCAGAATCGCTACTATTTCTGAGGTAGATTTCTCACAGGAGTAGTTTTTAAAAATCTCTTAAAAAATGAGAATAGATGAAACCCAGGATTGAGGAACCCATAGCGTCAGCAAGTAGAAGAGGGGTTTCTGGAGGGTCCAGTGGCGTGCGTGTGTTTGGGGGTGGGGGGTGGTGACGGGACATAAAAGGGAGCTGATGCCCAGGAGTTCAGGAAGGAAGAGAATGTTTGGAAATGGGTTGCAGTAGCAATGGTACAGTGCTGCTTCATGTGATTGAACTATAGAACGGCATGATACCTGTATTAGCTCCCAATAAAATGGCTTTGGGAAAAAGAGACGTAGCTATAAGAAGAGAAAAGTGTAAATCTAATAGATAAAATTAATGAGGCTATAATGAAAACAAATTCATTATGGCATGTTGAAAACTTGTGCTCCACCTGTTTCTAAGCCGTGCTTGATAGCAGTCTTCAAGTGTGCCTTCTCAAAGTTCGCTGTCTGGTTGCCTCTGCCCCACACAGTTTCCCCCGAGGGACCAGCTCGGCGTGACGCCGCGTGTATTTTCATTGGCAGATTCTCCCCGAGGGGAAGCTGACATCCAAACATTGGTTCTGTTGTATCCACGTTTAAATATTTCGAGAATACCTGTTTGGTGCCTGTAATAATTACGTTTACAAACTAGATACCATGAGGCTGGAACCAGTCTTTGTTTCTTAACCTAAAAACAAACCCATTGCCATGAAGTACATTCTGATGCCTAGACTTTGCTAGCCAGAAGGGTCCACTTAAGGAAATGTGAAACTTTCCAAGGACATTTGGCAGGAAATTAAAATAACAAATCTAAAACGTCTTAGTAAATGAATGGAATATTCCTTGCACCTCACAACTGTGAGGGTTAAAGGCTTACATTTGGAAAAACATAGAAACCCAGGACTCGCCCAATTATCTGGGTACCCACCGGGCACCACCCACCCGGGCTCCCACCCACCCAATTTGCTGATCGAATGGCCCGCTTTGTGCTTCAGTTCCAGCCTCGACGCCTTGGATGCTGACAGCGAAGGGGAAGGACGCCCGGAGCGGTCCCACATGTGTTACACTCCCGGGTCTCAGAGCTCCTCCCAGACCGGGATCCCTAGTGGCGACGAATTGGACTCTTTTGACACCAGCACTGAACCGGATTTTAACATCTCCAGGGCAGAATCACTCTCTTTCTCAAGTAATCTGCAGTCAAAGGTATTCTTTGGAGCATTCATTTTGTGAATGATAACGTGGTCGAAAGACATCTTTCTTGGGCTGACAGACCCATGGCGTTTTATTCATTGGCGTGAACTATGTTCTTGGCATCGTACGAGATGTTGGCTTGAGACTCAGTCTTTTTCGCTTGGTTTTCCTGTGTACAGGCCTGACTCGTCAAGGCTGGTTTAGATGTTCCTATACTCTTAAACATACTTGAAAGTCTTTAACCGGGTTATAGAATAGTAGACTCTTCTCTACCATTCCGATGGGGGAAAAACTCTTAGGATTGAATAAGTTTTACTTCTCAGACTTCCTTTGCTCACCACCATTTGCGCTGGCCCCTGACAACGAGGCGAATCATGCCACTGAGGCAGATTGTTAACCAGCCCCGGTTGTGTGGCGTGACCATACACTCGGCCGGCTTTTCCAGGAAAGCCCGGCAGTCACCTGGTGGACACCTCCAAGCACGGTGATTTGTGGTGGCCGTTTCTTAAAAATAATACACCCTTTCCTCTCATCTGGCTGAGCAAGACCTTTGGCTTTTGAACGTGTTTTCTTTCAACCTTGCTGCTGAGTTTACTACTGTAAAACAGTGTAAGCTGTGCCCAAACACCTCTTCCTATGAGCACGTGGTTCTTATAACAATGCCCTATTTTTGGAGGCTGTCCTACAACATATGGAGCATATTTTAATGATATACCAGTCTTCTTATCACTCAGCTATGTCATGAGTCATGCTGTGCTTTATTTCCCGTTAGCAGACGAGGTTCCAAATGTTAGAGGCCTCATCCCGGTGGCCCAGGCTGAGTGACATGGGCAGGAGGCGAATCCGTGCCTTCTGTTGGCAGGTCCCGGTTCCCTGCCCTCAGCCCTGAACCCCGAAGGGCTCCCATAGTCTTTCCAACGTCAAAGACACATGGTAGCTGATGGCCGCTTGAGTTTAAACAAAATCAAACCCACTGCTGAGATACAGAGCCAATGTCATTTGACTCAAATCTTTACCTGAACCAACTTGGCAGGTGTCACGAATGCCTCCTAAAGTGTAGAAACACACTCTTTCCCAAAGCTCAAGTTTACTAAAGCGTTAAACAGCACACTTTTCATTTGATTTGATCCCCTTTATGACATATCGAAAAATGCTACCAATTAAAAACAAAAGGTGAGGTGGAAAGACATGTGGATAAAGCCTCCGGCGAACTCCTTGTGACTGTAGAGCAGGCCATGTGAATGGCCTCGCTTTTATACAGAAATATTGGAAGGTGGACTAGGACAGATGTAACTAGGTTAAAAGCCAGTAGGACTTTATCATTTGATCTCCCTTTTGACACACTTGGCGTTTGCTCTAGTTTTTAATCTTTTCTTTTTCAAACTAGGGCTTATCTCTATTGTGTTTTGATATTGTTGGTCGCCTTCTTGACTCTGTTATCTATTTTTCTACATCTTTTGGTGTCCTACGCCGAAAGTGTCTTCATCTATAGAGACGGTAAGTGGATTAGGGTCCTTGGGTGCTCAGCAGGGAAGCTTGCAGGTGGGGTGGGGGAAATGGGGCGCTAATAAGAAGGAGTGCAAGAAGGAGGGGATGTTCTAAAACTGCTTGCAGTAGCGATGGTACAGCCCTTCTTGATATGACTTAACCATGGAATTGAATGGTGCCTGGATTGTCTCCTAAAGAATGGTTTATGCGTATATAAAAAGTATAAATTTAAAAGCTACAAGACACAAAAGAAAACAAATGTGTAAGGAGACGCTATCAGGAATGTTTAGGTTGAATCTTTTTTGCAGTCACATGGTGAACACAACAGGTCTCCTAGAATTGTTTTAACCTTGATGTCCTTTAACCTTTCAGGAATCGCTGTTTTCTGGAATCCGCTCACGTTCTTACTCCTGCTCATCACCCAAAATTTCTTTGGGAAAATCTCGATTGGTGCGCGATTTTACAGTGTGCAATTCAAGAGAAGGTAGGCACGACTTTCCACGTGGCGGGGAGAACATGCTAATCCGGAGCAGACTTTCAGTTCGTGAAAGTACAGGAGCAGTAGGTCAGCGCTTTTAAATGCTCAGAATTGGTTTCCCTGTGTTTAGCAACATCCTGTGCATTGCGGTTCTGTGATCGATACCGAAGCCTGTCGTTTTGGATCTTCAGTGAGTGCTTCCAAGTGCCTCCCTCTCAGCAAGCTGCCGGGTGGGCTCTGCCAGCTACATATTTTAGGTTCATAGTGAATCTTCTTTCAGTTCTGATGCTTTGCTCTTGGTCATATAATCCTGCTCACGTTATTGGCTCAGGATACAGATTGAATACAGTTACAACCCTGATGCACATCTTTCTTGATTTTAAACCATGCAGTATACCCTTGCTTTGTGCACATGATGACCTCTTGGCCTAAGTAAGCACAGATTCCCACAGATTAGCACAATTGAATGCTCTGGAGTTCCCGTAATTTGTTATCATCCACACAGGTGAATGCTTTCGCACAATCAGTAAAACATACGTAAACATCTTTAGGGTGTTCTGATTTTAGCTGAGATCCGTCTGACATCAAAATGATGTCCCTCATTCCTGGCCCTCTTCTGAATCCAGAGGCTGTATCTCTCCATCAGTGTACTGCTGCTATGACTATTTTTGAATTATCTTCAGGAAAATTTCACTTTTTGTAAGATGTTAATGATATGATTCACATTTTTCCACGTTCTGTTGTATCATCTTTTGGAATAAGCGCACGTAGGATCTCTTACAGTCAGCCGACCAGGTAGCTGTCTTCCAAACTTCTTGGCATAGTTGAGTTTAGCTTGGAGTTCCCACTTCAGTATCGGTGGTTCTGAATCAGATGCTACCTCCAGAAATGGCTGTGGGTCAGTTCTTTTTGATACAGTGTCTGTGTGTTCCTTCTATCTTCTTTTGCATGGCGCTTCCTGCGTCATTCAATACTTTCCCCCTAGAATCCTTCAGTAGTACAACTTGAGATTGCTTTCTTTTTTCTTAAGCTCTTTCAGCTTGAGAAATGCTGAGCATGTTCTTATTTTTGTTTTTAACTCCATGTCTTTTCACATTTGATTCTAATACTTTGTTTTCTTCGACCTCTGTTTGAAATCTTCTGTTCAGTTATTTTACCTCATCATTTCTCCCTTTTGCTTTAGCTAGTCTGTGTTCACGAGCAAGTTTCCAACAGCTGATTTGGACTTTTCTTTTATTCCTATCTTCTTTAGTGGCCTTTTGTTTTCTTCACGTAAGATGTCCTTGATGTCATCCTGCAATTCAGTGCAGACTCCAATCCCGGAGTCCTCATTGGTCTATTTTAGGTTTAAATAGAAAGAAGCCCCGTCAGTGTTGAAGTAGCGATTACAACAACTTCACCAAGATGACAAAAAGGGACTCGATATATTTTTTTTTTTTAACATTTTATTAGGGGCTCATACAACTGTTATCCCAATCCATGCACACATCAATTGTGTAAAGCACATTTTTTACATCATTCTCAAAACATTTTCTCTCCATTTAAACCCCCGACATTAGGTCCTCATTTTTCCCCTCCCTCCCCTCTCCCCCCTCCCGCATGAGCCCTTGATAGTTTATAAATGGGTATTTTGTCATATCTTGCCCTGTCTGACGTCTCCCTTCATCCACTTTTTGGTTGTCTGTCCCCCAGGGAGGAGGTCACACACAGTTCCATGTAATTGGTTCCCTCTTTCCTACCCATTCTCCCTTTACCCTCCCTGTTTTGCCACTCACACCACTGGTCCTATAGGGCTCATCCGTCCTGGATTCCCTGTATTTTCAGTTCCTATATGTACCAGTGTACCTCCTCTGGGGGACTCGATATTTAAGAGCGAAAGAAATGTGTTTCTTTTTTGTTTGCTGTTTTCTTTTAAAGTTTTGAAAACAGATGGCTCGAATCCTATTGAACTTTGTTCAGTTGCCTGAGTTGGCTTTGATTCGTAGCTTTCTTATCTCAGAGGGCTTTGTTCTTCTGGCACTTCAACTGACTTAAAACAGGGGCCATGATTTCTGCCCACTACTTACTTTGAAAGATTCAGTGATGGCTATGAAATAAAGCCTGTAACTTCTTTAAAGTTAGTTTTCTATTAGGGACAAGATAGGATGAGGTTCAAAATGAATACTTCTACCTTTGGAAGGCTATTGATGGGTTAGTTTTCCTCGTATGTACTTGCAAGCCAGCCCTGCCACATGGCTGTTCTAGATATTCCCTGTAAAACATTTGTCCCTGCTCCCTGGATGGCGCGCTCCTCCACAGTGACCCTCCCTCCTCAAGTCTCTCTCCCTGTCAGTGTCTCTGCCCCGTCCAGGTAGTACATATTCCAGCTCCAGAAACAAGATGGGATTCCACGGCTTGCTTGAGCTTGCCTCTTCCAGGCTCACACATGTCCAGTGGAGGCACAAAGCACACCTCCGAACTGGCTGCTGCTAGGACTTTACAAGGGTTTGCAGCTCTGTGAAAACAAACTCTTCGCTACACTGGCCTTGGAGACTTGTTCCTTGAGCCTTGCTAAACGGCAGCTACACTGTTTATTGTTTTTCCTGTGTTTTGGGTATTCAGCATTATGAAATGTAGTGCTATGAGTGAAAAAGGAAGCTTTGGTGAGAAATTAAAAGACAAACAAACAAACAAACAAACAAACAAACAAACCCAAAACTCATTTCCTGCACGTCTGAAAATGTTTGCTGCCCCCTGCTACTGCTGACTCGGCACTCGAAATCATGAAAGGTGGTCTCCTCCCTGCTTCAAGCTGCAATGCGGTCCCAGTTCTACCTTCCATATCCGGCTGGACCGGAGGATGTACACTGGCACAGATAGGAACTGGAAACACAGGGAATCCAGGACAGAGGAACCCCTCAGGACCAGTGGAGAGAGTGGCGATATCGGGAGGGTGGAGGGAAGGTGAGGGAGAAAGGGGGAACAGATGACAAGGTCTACATATAACCTCCTCCCTTGGGGACGGACAGCAGAGAAGTAGATGAGGGAGACGTCGGATGGGGTAAGATATGATAAAATAATAATAATTTATAAATTATCAAGTGCTCAGGGGGAGGGGGGAGCGGGGAGGGAGGGGAAGAAATGAGGAGCTGATACCAAGGGCTCAAGTAGAAAGCAGCAGGTGTTATGAGAATGATGATGGCAACATATGTACGAATGTGCTGGACACAAATGATGTATGTACAGATTGTGAAGAGTTGTATGAGCCCCTAATAAAATGATAAAATGAATGAGAAATAACTGCAATGCGGTCACGATCTATCCAGTGCAATGGCTTATTTATATAAAAGTCTTGCTTTCTCATTATTTTCTAACTGATGCTTTGTGTAGGGACACAACTGGGTTAAGTTGTGAGCCTTTCAGACCAACCCAGGACTCCTAGCTTGTCTGAGTTTTCATGTTCTTATTCCGTGTCTTACAGAGCAACGCGCTTACAGCTTACCGGAACCACCAGAAGAGAAAAGGTACTTTTTAGACATTTTCACATCATTGGTATATTACATGTGCAAATTTGAACATGCACACATAATCCTGTGGATATTTGTGTTACTAGGTTATGTGACGAATCTTCCTGGGATCCCTTGTGTCCTCTGCCACCCTTGACCTTGTGGGTTGGCCATGCCTGGCTTTTCAGTGCCTGGGTTTGCTGGCTTCAGGACTGAGGAGCAGCATGATACTGTTTGGGGTCAATTTCTAATCACCTAAGACCAAAGGACAGCAGTGTGAAGATCTTCTGATTTTGAAAGGCAGCAGATTCTCTGTAAGGCTTTCTGTAGTGGCAAGATAGCTTACTCTAGCAACAGGTCCCTTGCTGCTGCTGCTGCTGCTGCTTTTGTGTGATTTTGATTTGATCCCCTTTTTGACACAGATAAAAATACTCACAGTTAAATTAAAAAAGGGCCCGATCACCTGGCTGCTCCCCTTGATGACTGTTGCCTGATTGGGTCACATTTTGAAGCAAAGACTAACCAAGGCAGGAAATAAGCAATTACCAGTGTTCTGCTTGATTTGCAAGCCCCAAAGCATCAAGCTGAAGCATCTGTTTGCTCTTTCTTTCTTTCTTCTTAGAAGGTAAAAATAGGCTGTAGCAAAATTTGGAAAATGTATGGTGGCTTAGTGGTATTATGTTGGGCTTCTAACTTCAAGGTCAGCAGTTCAAAACCACCAGCTGCTCCTTGGGAGAGAGACAAGGCTTTCTGCTTCCATAAGGAGTTACTGTCTCAGAGACCCGCAGGGGCAGTTCCACTTTGTCCTAAAGGGTCACTATGGGTTGGCATCGACTTGACGGTAGTGAGTGAGAATTAGCAAGTGAACATGATGGTTGTGCTCTGTTGGCCTTGAACGCCTAACTGTTCACGGGTCACACTGAAACCGCCTCAGGGCGCCGGAACTGGGTCCCGAGGAGCAGACATCTGTGGCTTTCAGAAGCGTGGGGAAAAAGAGGAAA
>NW_022111373.1:78275211-78277152 GCF_000313985.2 Echinops telfairi | reverse complement strand
TAAATACACTGAAACACTAAAGAATTAGATGGAGGAGACCCATTCCTCACCACTCGGAGCAGCAGTTCTCCACCTGTGGGTCGAGACCCCTTTGGGAGTGGAACGACCCTTTCACAGGAGTCACCCGATTCATAACAGTAGCAAAATGACAGCAACAAAAATAACATTAGGGTTGGGGGGTCACCAGCACATGAGGCACTGTATGAAAGGGTCGCGGCGTTAGGAAGGTGGAGAACCGCTGCCTGAGAGCCTACCAGTGTCCACAGTGTGCGTCTTCTGCATTACGTACCTATTTACCTGTCCAGTATCGATACGCTATCATTTTAGTAGCTCCTTTTTTGTCATTAAAATCCGGAGAGATTGCAAAGGGAACAAACTCTGGAGGTTGCCAAGGAGTGGGGGTGGGAGGGAGGGAAGATAAAGCAATGGGCTGGACTCTATTGGGTGCTCACGGGTGCAATGGAAGAGCGTCTTCCAAAAGAAGGAGAAGAGAAATCAAGGAGCGGGGAAGGCTGAACTATCTGCGGAGCCGGGTGGGGCGTGAAGTCGGGGTAGGGTGGGGGGTGTCGATGAGTAGTTTAAATTGTTGAATACAGACTCCATCATCCAAAATGTTACTCCCCACCTAATAGACAATAAACAACAGAAAAACAGACCAGACAAAAGAACAGGCCTGAACAGCAGGGTTTAGTGTGCTCTGCCGCCTATGAGCCGTCACAGTGGGTTCTCTGTCGCAGGACTGAGGACGAGGAATGGGACAAGTACATCATGCCAGTCAAATCGGAGTCTGAGAGATACAAGGTGAGCCGGACCTTCAGCTTCCTCATGAACAGGATGACGGGTCCTCGGAATAAATCTAAGGTAAGAAGCTTTTTCCAGCTATTTTTTAATAAAACGGAGACAGCCCATTTTCTCAGCAGTTAGTATAGTTTCCCGCTTCCCGTTCATAAAACATACCTTAGCATTTCTACACGTGCAGTTGAAAATCGCTGTTTTATGGAACGTGTCCAAGTCATTCACTAGAGTAAGACAATTATATTTGGGGTAGTATTGCATTTTGATGTTTATTTTACTCTTTTTGCAATCTTTATATTTTAATAAGCCCTGGTGGCCCTGTGGACTAGGGATTGGGCTGCTCCCACCAGGTTTCGTGGTTCAAACCCAACAGCCACTCAACAGGAGAAAGAAGAGGCTGTTTCCACAAAGATTCACCACCTCAGAAAGCTGATCTGGGTTTACTGTGCATTGGAAGCAGCCAGATGGCAGGGGCTTTAGGTGTGGCGCTATGTTATGATAGTAAATGTAGAGCCTTTGCTTGGATGAGTTCTGTAATAAGTTTAGCTTATAGCAGTTCTTTTTCATTTTTCCCTCCACATTGCTACTACGGCTATTGCTATATTTGAAGACAAAAAGCAAGGATGCCAAAGACAAAGAAAAACTGAGTCGACATCAGTTTGTCCCTGGATCATTCTCTGGCCTTCTTCTACAGTGTTGGGTTTGTGATAAGCCATTCCTGGGGAAGGAGTCCTTCCAGTGTTCTAGTAAGTTCTCCATTCCAGTGTGCACTGTTTTTGAGAATAGGATCCGTTGCTAATGTGTGTGTGTGTGTGTGTGTGTGTTGTACATCTCCCCTAGCAATTCACCATCCCCGGACTGATAATGGCTAGAGGCAGTAGTATGTTATGTTCACAAGTGTTTTCTTTCCTGAAACTCAGACTTGCATACCTCATTGCCTGCTAGATAGATGTCTCCACTTGGATGTCTAGATGGCCCCTCCAGTACTGCAGGTGTCAAGCTGAGCCCCTGAGCTCTCCATCCTGTGTCCACCTAAAACCCCAGCTACTCAGCGAGCTCGAGCTCATCAGGCCAGCCAGATGCATCTGCAAATCTTGAAGTCTTTGTATTTCTCGTTCTCTTTCAGCCCACATTCAATCCTTCAGC
>NW_022111373.1:78272132-78273913 GCF_000313985.2 Echinops telfairi | reverse complement strand
TTCTGACCCAGTAGGTCTAGTGGGGCCTGAGACTTTGGTAATAACTTCTTGGGGGAGGCTGATGCTCCTGGTGCCAGGAACGTGATTTGAAGAGCTAGTGATAGTGTTAAGGCTGTGTAAGCAGAGGATCTAATTCTCTTTTACTTCCCCCCCCCTTTTCCTCTGTTAATATAATTTGATTTTTGGAATCCAGATTGTTATTACTAATTACTTCTACATTATATGTTTAACATTCAAAGACCAATTTTATGTGAAGAATAATGTGGCCTTTCTTTTGAATTAGAACAGGATTTCAGGTACTTTTTTTTCTTCTAAAAGGTCATGACTTAAGATAATGAATTAGGATGGTGAATTTTCTGAAACATTGTGTATCTAAGACAATGTCTTTGCATCTTTCACAAACGAACAACAGAACCTGGCGAGCTAGATTGTGGACCAAAACCTTTCCCCTCCTATCTGTCAACGTGGGTGCATCCTATTTGGGCGTTTCACATTACAGTGTAACAATCTGGGGCTGTCCTGCCCTTCATCATTTGCCTACTTTTTCAGTTTGATTTTTGACCTAAATGTTCAAGGTCTTTATTTTATAATTTTTTAATCATAAGGATATTTTAAAATACATCTATAGAATGAATGTAGCTTAGTTATCTTTCCCAGAGTCTGTGGGACCGTCTGAATCGCCCACGTTTAAGTTCTTCACTCTCTCAGCTTGCTAAAGTTTTCTTGACAGTTAGTTGTAGCTTTGACTCTGGCCCCTGATCTATGATTTTGAAAATTTTAGTTTTTCCTTTGAAATGTGTCATCTTTGTTATCGGTCCACTTTCGATGACATCTTCTCATGAATAAACAGGCCCCTTTCTTATTTCACGTTTTTCTAGAGGGGGTCTTTCAACTTTCGTTTTATATCATTCCTTTGATATTTCTGTCATCCGGATTCTTCTCAACTCAGTTTAACTTCCGCTCGCTCCCCTTCCTTGGGCTTCCTCCCCAGCTCACAAAGCTGCATTTGTATCTCGCTGGCCTGTTGGCACGTCTGGGTCTCCCCTCACAGACTGGGGTCCTCCTCTATGGACAGAGCACTTCTGCCCCTTCAAGAGAGCACACGCTTCCTGCAGGAGCCCCAGCGACGTAGTGGGTTGTATGTTGGGCTGCAAACCAGAAGGTCGGCAGATCGAACGGCCAGCTGCTTCTCCCACACTGTTCTGCCCAGTGTCCCGCTGTCCTGAGGGCTGAAATGAGTCACAATCAACTCAATGACCAGGAGTTTGAGGTGTTGTTTTTGTTGAGGTTTTTGATATTTTCTTCTATATTTCTGGGCTTAATGAGATTCAGGACTGGCTTTTCCCACCATTTTCCAGTGTAACATTGGTCTGCGGTGCCTTTCATTCACGTTGCTAAGAAGGAGGAGAGAGTCGGTTTCCATGTCTTCCACTCGGCTGGGACCCAGACTGCCCTCGGTTCTGCCTCTGGACCACTGAGGGGTCATTGACTAAAACCAATGCTTCTCTAAACCTGGAGCTGGAGGACGGTGCTGCACTCACTTCCTGCCTCGTTTGGAGTGGGCTGTCGGAGCTCGTTTTGTGTGGCTTTGATGGATCTGATGGAATCTTCTACCTCCCACTGAAAGATTCTTTCTCATGACGTTTCTGATAAGCCACAGACTCTTCTATCTAAGATACAGCATGTGTGCTGGCCGGGGTGGGGAAACAGTCAGTTAGTAGGTGATGTAGGGGTGGGATAAGAGAGAGGACAAGATGCAACAGCCTGGCAGCCAAGAGTCC
>NW_022111373.1:78269789-78270882 GCF_000313985.2 Echinops telfairi | reverse complement strand
TTCTGACCCAGTAGGTCTAGTGGGGCCTGAGACTTTGGTAATAACTTCTTGGGGGAGGCTGATGCTCCTGGTGCCAGGAACGTGATTTGAAGAGCACTGGCCTAGAGAAATGCTTGATGTTTGGGGCAACGCTAGAGTAGGTAGAGACATCTATGATTCCAGCCAGCACCACCCCTGCCCTCCCGAAATCATGTCTAAAAACCCTGTGACTCAGCCCTGATGAACTTTCTCAAGGAAACTCAGAAGTCACAAGCCTCTTCTGTAATGGGAACACACATTGTGTCAGGTCAGCAGAGTTGAGGGGCTGGTCTAGAATCTGACATCCCGGTGCGCAGAGACGTTCGGAGGGAGAACCAGGAGGAAGGCACACAGCAAGGGCTGATGGGAGTGCCTCTTGCAGCCTGGGCCCAGCCACACAGACTGCCACGTCTGGCTCCCTGTGCCTCTGGATGAAGGTGGCGTGTTCTCAAGCCAGACCTGCGTTAGAATGCAGGACAACAGTCTATGGCCACAGCACTTTTTATCTGCATCGCCTTTCTTTTTACCCGTTGGGAAGAAGTGAAATACCGGAAAGGATAGAGAAGAAGTCCTATTCAGAGCACCGGTGTGGACCGTCTTATAGTCAGCAGTGGGTTGATCTTATTTGACACAGCTCTGGTCTTCTTTCCAGAAATCCCAGGAGAAACCCAACAAGACCAAGCCGCAGACCATCCTGGAAAGTAAGTGATGTGGAAAATGGCAGGAACCTCTTTCAGTTGAATACATATCACCCCCCGCCCCAGCTCCAGTGCAAAGTGCCGCTGCCTCCTGTGTTCTCTTTGCTTATTTCATGACATGTGCTCGGCATAGGTTTTCATTCTTCATACATGTCAAGAATGCTGTGTGCCAGCCTACACTGCTAGCATCCTGAGTGTCACAAGGATCTTTTGTATCAGGGAGGGATCTAAGGAGGAGACCCACCCATCCTGCAAATTCCAGGCTCCTGCCTATTGTTCAGTTAGCTGCCACGTTGGGGGAAAGAAGAAACACTGTATTACGTGTCCATCTTTTATGCTGTCTTAACGGTAGCACATATTTACCTCTATAAATACAT
>NW_022111373.1:78263279-78267615 GCF_000313985.2 Echinops telfairi | reverse complement strand
GATAGCGCCGCCCTGGAGGGTAGATCTGCAATGGGGGGGGGGGGGGAGGGTGCCCCCTGAAAAAACAGATACCTATGTTTTTTCCTAGATCATGGGCTATCATACAATTTTTAATTGCCAGGAGGGATTGAGTAATACTTTTTGGTTTGAAAAATGGGACAGTAGGTGAAATAAGTTTGGGAACACATGGTTTAGTGTCTCTTTATCAAAGGAATCGGAATTTTAACTCCAGAGGAGATGAGCCAAGGAAACAAGATGCTTATAGCACATGACGTATTTCAGCAAGGTATTTCACAAACCGAATGAAGAGGACAACACTGTGGGTGTACGTTGCCATGGACAAATGTCCTGCAGCCATTGGAAATCTGAAATAAGGTCACACTTGGAGATCCATCTACTTCAGTGGGTTCAGACCAGATTGGCCTAGATCTCTGAGGTTCTTCTTCCTGTCTCTCGCCTTCTACTCCTGGGGAGTAGAGGCATTTTTCACGTGTGTTTTGGGGGGTTGGGCATAATCTGGGACTCAGTGATCATATCCCATCTGTGTGGAAAAGGGAACAAGAACCCAGTGAAAGGACAACGATCAAGCGGGAGTCCTCTCCTGCCAGGCTCGGCCTCCAGAATTCATTCCTTTTATTTTGCACTTCAGCCCTTTAAGTCCAACGTCCTCTCTCCGTTAGTGCTTTGGAGTTGGGATCTCTTTAGTGGTATCCTTGGGGAAAATATAGGAGCCCTGATGGTGCAGTGGTTACACATTGGGCTGCTACCCCCAAGGTCAGCAGTTTGAAACCACCCACCTCTCCACAGGAGAAAGATGGGGCTTTCTAATTCTGTAAAGAGTACAGAACTCACAGGGACAGTCCTACCCTGTCCCACAGGGTCAGAGTCAGCATGGACTATGGCAGTGAGTGAATCAGGGCAAATGGGATCTCCTTGTCCTGAGAGTGGTGCACATGTGTGCGTGTGTATGCGTGTGTGTGCGTGCGTGTGTGTGTGTGTGTCTGTCTGTCTAATTCTGCCAGAAAAACTTGTACTGCATGTGACTGAGTCCTTGCATGTGGCGTCCCGTTTATAGTAAACGCAGCGAGCTGAAGAAAGAACAAAGCAGGCGGAGCAGCACACAGGTGTGATTGGAGTAAATAGTGCAGAATCACCCACAGCAAAGGCAATCCGTGAGTTCAGAAGCCTACGCAGACACGGCAACTTCCAGGGTTGCCCCCAAATGCAAAGAAAATAGAGCAGGAGTGAATGAACAACAGCTTCCTCCTCACGAGCCCTTTACTGGGCCTGTCCATCCACATTGTGTGATTGCTACTCTCCTCTTCCTGGACGCTCTTTCCATTGGATCAGGGCAGCAGTCTGGTGTCTGGCTGTCTCAGCATCCCACGGACACTACGCCGGCTTCGCTGCATCTGTGTCCCTGCAGGCTTGTTTCTGGGGATGAACCCACGAGCCCTGTGCTGGGGGAGCCTGGCTTGTGTTGTGCGAGTGTTACTACACACCCGGCTCTGCTTTTCCTTCTCCACACATCTTAGATGTTGTGGAGTCTTCTCTGTGGAGTGACCTCAGCAGCGATGCCCACGGATTTGAAGGGGAATCCTGGAGCCTCGTGGTGGACCCTTCATTCTGCAGCAGGCAGGAGAAAGAGGTCGTCAAAAGGCAGGATGTCATTTTCGGTGAGTGTTCCCCACGTGGCCCCGGATCGATCGATCGAAGCATGGTGGTGTTTGGGAAAGTGCATGGGACTGGAATCCCCACAGGCTTGGGGCAAGCCCCACTTTGATGATCTTCCAGGTACTTTATCGCAGGTTAATTATTCAGTTCGCTTGAACCTCAGTATCTCCCTCCGTAAAACGGGGATACTGCCATGTAGGTTTAAGTTGTGAGGATTAAATGAGGCATTGGATGCTTGTTTAGAATTCCGTCTGCCATATTCTCTTTTCAAGTGTGTGGAGGCTTAGCCTGTATTCGTCTGATGTCTTAAAAAATCACAGTGACCATCCACCTCTTAGACTGCTGGGTCAAGGGGCTACTACACATGGTTGGACAGTCTGTATTGCACAGCCTTGGGGTGTCACTCGTGATGGCAGCGGGGGCCAGCAGCATTGGATTAGAGCCGAGCTCAACCGTGGACTCCAGCCCTGACTGTAGAATTCACCTCTGGTGAGATTTCCATTCTCCATGCTCATGGAAATAGAGGGCAGGGGCATCTGCATTAGGGGAAGTCTACATTTTATAGTTAAATTAGGAAATTATGTGGCTTTGAAAACAAACACACACACACAAACAAACAAAACGAACAACAAAAACATTTTCACGTATACCAGAGGACTTCAGAAAGTTCCTGGGAAAAAAGTTCCATGATATTTTCATCCAATTTTTTTCAATCAGCGCTAGGTTTAGCTTTTAAGGGATGCTTGCCAGTTTTCCAGAAAGGATTTTTACACTTCCATCGGCAGTACATGAGGGTCCTAATTTTTCCGCATGCTCAATACTACTTGGTTGCCCTGATTATTGTCATCCCAGTGGGGTGATGTGTTGTTCTTGTCCTTGTTTTGATTGGCACTTCCTTGTGGCTAATGAAACTGAGCATCTTCTCACGTGCTTATTAGCCATTGGTATGTCTTCGTTGAAGAAAAGAAAATTCCCCCTCCCAATCTTTTGCCTGCTTTTTAAAGTGAGTTGTCTTAGCTTATTGGGTGGTCAGCGTACTTTATATATTCTTGATTCCAGTCCCTTATCTGACAAGTGCCTGGTGGTTGGTTTTCCCCTGTACTGCTCTGTAGGCTGACTTTATGTTCTTCACAGTGCCCTTCGATCATAATACCTTTCCCCTGACCCTGGAGAAAGTGGAATTTTGAAAACAGATCCTGCAAGTAGAAGGGTCCAACAAGTGGCCTTCTTTCAAGAGCTTTATTATACTGATTGCACCACTGTAATTGTGCTCATCCTGCATGCAAACAAGCAAATCAACTGGGGGAGAGCCTTCAGGAGGGAACAGGACCTACTTCCTTGCTGAAGGAATCCAAAGATGCCTGCTGCTTATGGTTTCATAGCTGCAGATCCATCAGATTCTGCTGCTTGGTTTCTCATACACTTCTTTCAGTGTCTAAGGGGGGGGGGATCATATCATCTTTTGGGTTTGAAGGCGATGTTTTATCCATGCCAACTTGCAGAGTGGCACGTTATCCCTAAGCACGTCTCCTTTTTATTGGCGTAACATGCCGTGCTGCGCTGCAAGGGCCAGCCCGCCGCCGAGGTCCTTTCTGGCCCCAGCGTGTTTGTGTCTGCTCCCGTGTTTCAGAGCTCATGCAGACGGAAATGCATCACCTGCAGACCCTCCTCAGCATGTCTGAGATCTTCCGAAGAGGGATGAAGGAGGAGCTGCAGCTGGACCACAGCACGGTGGACAAGATCTTCCCCTGCCTGGATGAGCTCCTGCAAACCCACAGGCACTTCTTTTGCAGCCTGAAGGAGCGAAGGCAGGAAGCCTGCGTTGGCAACGACAGGAACTTTGTGATCGACCGCATCGGCGATCTCCTCGTGCAGCAGGTAAGAGAGGCGGCTTCAAGGCTCCCACCTCAACACCCACACAGCTCTCAGACTCCCCCGGTGTGTCAAAAGTCTACGGAGACATGGGATTGATTCCAGGACTAGAATTGCCCGATGGGCTTAGTGGGTTTTCATTTATTTGAAATTGGGATGTCTGACGGATGCCAGCCAACGACTAATTCATTTTCTTACAACTGACAGTCTGATGACTTGGCTGGATCTTCCCTGGCCCTCTTGCTCCCTTTAGTCAGGAGTCACAGTCAGAATGGAAATTTTTACTAAGACTTTTTGATGTGACGGACTGTCTAATAGCATGGCTTCGCTGGTGGGCATGGTGGTAGCCTCACCAATGTCTTCAAGACAAAGGGTGCCTCCCGTGAGCAGCAGTGGAGCATCACTCAGATGGAAGTCCCAGAGTCTAGCTTTGTTATGGGCAAGACAAGAAAATCTCCCGGAGGCAACTGTGTGAATGAGCCGAGTTAACAACAACAATGACAACAATAAAAGGACACTAAAAAAAGCTGCCTTTGACAATTCTTAGTGAACTCTGACCTGTCTGAAGAAACCTCCCATGAAAGCTATGCTAACGTTGTTGTCGTTGTAAGGTTCGGTCGGCTGAGACTCACAGCGACCCCATGTACGACTGAGTGCAGCACTGCCTGGTTCTGCCTCATCCTCACCGCTGTGCTTATGTTTGAGATCATTGTGTGTTTGTTTTTTAATCATTTTATTGGGGGCTCGTACAACTCTATCACAATCCATACCTCTATCCATTATGTCAAGC
>NW_022111373.1:78260499-78261634 GCF_000313985.2 Echinops telfairi | reverse complement strand
ATCTAGCTGAGAATCAACAAAGCCCACATGGAAGAAGCACACCAGCCTGTGTGATCACGAGGTGTTGACGGGATCAGGTAGCAGAAGACCATAAACAAACAATTATATCGATATAAAGGAGATGGGCCGAAATGGAGACCCAAAGCCCGTCTGTAGACAATTGGACATCCCCTCACAAAAGGGTCACACGGAAGGGATGATTCAGCCAGGGTGCAGTCTAGCATCAATGAAACACACAGCATTCTCCTAGTTCTTCCCTTCACTATCATGACCCAGTTCTACCTCACAAATCCTGCTAGACTGGAGTATGTACATTGGTACAGATAAGAGCCTTTGACACACAGAAGCCAGGACAGATAACCCCCTCAGAAACAGTAATTGGAATAATAATACCATTAGGGGAGGGGAGGAGTGGGGGGCAGGGGGAGCCACTAGCAATGATAGATGTATAACATTCCCCCCAGGGGGATGAACAACAGAAACATGGGTGAAGGGATACAGTGGATGGTGTAAGATATGAAAAACCAACCATATATATAATCTATCGGTGCATGAGTGCAGGAGGGAGGGGGAAAAGAGCTGATGATAAGGGCTCAAGTAGAAAGATAATGTTTTGAAAATGATTGCAACATATGTACAAGTTTGCTTGATATAATTGATTTATAGATTGTTCAAGTATCTGTAAGCACCCCAATAAAATGATTTAAATGAAAAAAAAAATAAAAGCAATTTAACTATGGAAGTATTTGGTATGTGAATACTATATAAAAACTACTAACAGAAAGAAACCACACTTGACCTATGGTTACCATGGGTCAAGGACGAAGAGTGTTTGCTCAGGGGGCATTGGGTTCATTTTAAAGGCAGTAGGACAATTTGGAGAGGGACAGCAGTAATGGTTGTACAACACGAAGAGTGTAATCAATGGCACTGAATTAAACACACACAAGTGGGATTGGAGACTGGTTGGGTATATTGTTGCCACAATTAGGAAAACTATAAGTACTTGACTGACAACGAGTACACAGGAAGAAGAAAATGTTCTAGAATTGAATGTGGTGATAATTGTACAACTCTTCTTGATAGGATTGAATTGTTGAATTGTATGACATGGGGATGAAGCATTAAAAAACTT
>NW_022111373.1:78249488-78259123 GCF_000313985.2 Echinops telfairi | reverse complement strand
GCCCCCCCAGATTAATTCAAAGCTAATCCCCTCCCCATCATCTTATTTTATCTGTAAACATTTCAGTATGTCTCTCCAAATGGTATGGTCTCTTTACATCAATTACAATGGACATGCCATTATCACACTTAAATAAATGAACAATTCTTTAATATCATCAAATAGGAGGCTAGTATTCAAATTTCCTGATTTGCTCATGAAATTGCATTGATTAAATGATCTGGTCTAGAGTCACACCTTTCTTGACTCAGTTACTAAATCTCTTTAAATGTCCCTGTCCCACCTTCCCTACTTTTTGAAGAAATCAGTCCTATGAATTTCCCCACAATCTAAATATTTTATCTGGCATTTCAGGAATGCACTAGATTTCCTTTCATCTTTCCCCCCCCCACATAAGTGCATGTTGAAGATTTGAAAACATAAGAAGCACTTTGGGAGTTTTAGAAAGATGTTGCTTTGTTTAGAGGGTACCTTAAGTATTAGATGGAGCCCTGGAGGTGTGGTTGTTAGACATTGGGCTGCGATCCACATGGTTGGCAGTTCAAAGCCACCAGCATCTCTGAGCAAGAAAGACTGGGCTTCCTACTCCCCGAAAACAGTTCCAATCTTGGACACCCACAGGTGTCAGTGGCAGTGAGGGAAGGGTTTTCATGAATAACAACAAATGCGGAAGAAGACTTGTTGGAAAGGCAAACCGTTAACTGAAAACTCATATTCCAACTTTTATTATCTTCCAAAGCTTGGGCTGATTGTGAATCTTAGTGTGTAGAAGCATTGGGATTTATTTTCTTTGGGGATTCATTACAGATGCATAGAGAAAGGTAAACTTCTTGGGATCTTGGTAAGTAGGTGTGGAAATTAAGGACGCTGTGTATAATTTAGTGATGATGACTATGTGTTTAGTTTGAATAGAATTATACTGTAGCCATTTCCTTGTATTATTAAATTCATGCCTAAAAAGTGCATCCGGGTAGAGTGTGTGTGTCTAAACATCTCCATGTTCTCAGCTCCAGAATAGTAATCTTCTGGCCCGGCGCCGAGGAATCCCCGAGTGCATCCTGCTGGTCACTCAGCGAATCACGAAGTACCCTGTCTTGGTGGAGAGGATACTGCAGTACACAAAGGGTGAGTGATCGTTTCTGTAGCAAATGTTTGCCTCTTTTGTTGTTTTGAGAAACAGCCACCAGGGTAGCCAGGCGCCATGGAGTGTGACTCAGGGTGCCCCGGGGTGGGCCAGCATAGAACTGCGCTCCATACAGTTCATAATGGTGATTTTCTCTTACGCCAGGCTTTTCTTCGGAGGCTCTTCGGGGTGGACTCGAACCTCTGACCTTCCAGTTAACTGCTGAGCAAGTTAACCAGCCCTCGCGCCCAAAATAGCTTTCAACATGTGCGGTATCTGATTCACCAAGTTTCTCATTGAGGTGGAACTGTCCAAGTATTAGGACTTAGATTAATTTTGAGA
The DNA here is from genome assembly GCF_000313985.2 of Echinops telfairi. NCBI lineage: Eukaryota > Metazoa > Chordata > Mammalia > Afrosoricida > Tenrecidae > Echinops > Echinops telfairi. The sequence continues at coordinate 78,257,658 of NW_022111373.1, read as the reverse complement.
GCCTATTTTGTATAATGTGACTTAGCAAATGGCTTGGCTACTCCCAAGTAGCCCAACCCAAAGGACCTTCTTCACGCTTTGATCCATATTTCCCAGTACCCTGACCGTCTCAACACTGCCCCCTCCTGGTCCTCCTAGGTCCTTCACAGCATTCTGCGGAACCACGCACTGTTGCCCCTCCCACCCAATGCCAAACGCAGAATGCTTCGATGCACAAACAAACAAACAAACATATGAAGGAGCTATTTTCGATCCCGTTAAGTCTGTTCCGTTTCAGGAAGTGATCGTTGGCTCCTTTAAGACGGTCCTAATGCATGTGGTAGGGGAGCCCTGGTGCAAGGTCAAAACCACCATTTGCTCTGACAGAGAAAGAGGAGGCTTACCACTCCCGGACAGAGCCATAGTCTCGGAAACCCACAGGGGCAGCTCTCCTCTGTCCAGTGGGGTCATTCGGAGTCGGAATTGACTTCATAGCAGTAAGTTCGGTTTTCAGTGTTTGCAACACATGGGGCTGCAAGCTCAGTGAGGGGGATGGGAGGTGTGCGTCTGATTGGTTAACAGATGCCTCTCGAAGGCCCAGAGCAGTGGCTGGTTCAGAACTGACTCTAGCTAATTGAATACATGTTAGTGCAGTGAATAAATAAACAACACTGCCCCTGCCCTACCTCCAGCCTAGCTTGTTGATCTTGAGTAAAAAGTTACCAGCAAGTGGTGGTGTGTATTGTTGGCAAAGACTCGGAGGTCCGATGGAACAGACCTGGGCTGCCATCGTGTGTACTTGACTCTGCCACTCCTTAGTTGGGCAAGTGAATGAGATGAGCCTCATTTTCTCAATCACAAAACGTTATTCTTGTTTTATGGAATGATGAGGATGGAATGAGATTGTCCTGCCAAGAGCCCAGACAAGTGCCTGGTATAAATGAGGCGCTCAGTACACGGGGGCTGTTTTTATTACCATCATTCTCGTCAGTTGACTTGGAGATAGTGGGGAAAAAAAGCTAAAGTGCTTATTTTAAATAAAAACCAATCAAATCCCCCAAAACCAAATCATCTCAAATTTCCTTAAATCTCTCTCCCTTTTTTTTAATGTTTGCATTTAGGTAAGTGAAAATGCTTACTTCTGGGGAGCTGTTTGTTGGTGGTGCTGTTGGGTAAGCACCAGACTGCTAATGGCACGGCCAGTAGTTCCAACCCACCAGCCCCTCCTGGGAAGAAAGATGAAGCCACCCACCCCGCTAAAGATTCCCAGCCTCGGAACCCCCGTGGAAGGCTGAAATGGATTCAGTGGAGTGGGCTTGGGATCATTTTTGCCACACTTAGAACTACAATTTAATGTAGTTCATCCCATAATGTAAAAGAAAATATAAAGAATGTAAAGAGAAACCCGTATAAACTTGTATTATGTTAATCTTAACTTCCGTAAGTTAAACATGCAGCACCTCAAAGACTAAAAATTGGCTTCTTGCCTCAGGCCAGCTCGTGCTGTCCCAAGAAGCAGCCCACGCCGATTACTCCTGGCACAATGAAAGCAGCATTTTGATTTTGATTGCTTCCTCGGTGTCAGAAACTCGTAAGTTTGACTTATGACTCTTCAAGGCCAAAAATCCACTGCTATTGAGTCGAATCAGACGTACAGCAATCCAGTAGCATTCCTGAGCTGTACATTTTCACCGAAGCAGACAGCCTCATCTTTCTCTCGAGGAGCACCTAGTGGGTTTGAACCACCAACCTTGCAGTCAGCAGTCCAGAACCTAAAGCACAGTGCCCTGAGGGCTCCCCCAGGTCCAGTCCATAGAGTGGCAGAGGAGACACTGCCTCCTTTCATCAGACCTAACAAATTGTCCCTGTCCTTCCAGGACTGTGGGAACATCTTTCATTGTGACTGTGTGATGGCTGGGTTTCTCCAAGTTCTGAGGCATGCCGTCTCGTCTGGAGAGCTTGTCTGAGTTTGGGTTCCGTCAGGTTTGGTGGGGGACATAAAGTGTGCAAATCTAAGAGTGGGTGCTACGGCACTTTCAATAGTGTAGCTCACTCACTCACTGCCGTTAGGTAGATGACGACTCGTAGCAACCCTATCAGACAGGGTAGAACCGCCCCTGTGGGTTTCCAAGATTGTAACGCTTTTAAGGGAGTAGAGAGCTGCTCCTTTCTCCCATTAAACAGTGTAGTGAGGTACAAACCCAAAGCCGCCGTCATCGGATTTCAACTCATAGTGAGCCTAGAGGACTGTCAAATCTTTATGGGAACAGAGAGCCTCAGCTATCTCCTGCAGAGTGGCTGGTGGATTTGAACCACTGATCTTGAAGTTAGCAGTCGAACAAGTAACCATTGCACCATCAGGGTTCGGTACTTAGTGACGTGTAAGGCAGTCCTTTGTCTGAGTAGCCAGAAGACTTTGAGACTCTTTTTGGCCTCACCCCAAATCATGTTGTAGCTTCGTTTCAATTTTCTCTACACATCTTTCCTATTTCTACAAGAAGACACTTCATGAAGAAGAATCAGCTGGGGGCTGGCACGTAGCGTCATGAAGTGGAAGGTGTGTTTTTTGTGAAAGAAAGTATCTTCCTGATTAGAGATGTGCATCAGAGTCCTGCCCAGGATGCTTTCTGACTCACCCTACATTTATGCATTTAAGACACTGGGCCCGGGAAGATGTACACCTCTGCACCTCTGGAGGACGCCCTCTCCTCCAAGTGTTTGTTCCTGCTGCTCCAGGCTCCAGGGGGCTGAAGCACACTTGATCATGCTAATCTCTGATAAATACAGATAGATCCTTAATGGTTCTTTTTGGGGAGTGGGTATGGAGTGATAGTATAGAATTTACATTTAATCCCAAATTTTTCTTAGGAGATTTTTGGATGATAGGCTTATTTATATATTTAAAAACGTAAGAACCGCCCCCCCCCCTTTAGCATTTGTCTTCATTTTCTAGTGTTCTTTCTGACGCTTCACTGTCCCCTGGCATTTTCTTATTTGTAGTCACCTTCTTTCTTTGTGTCTTCTGTTCGCCAATGTAGAAAGAACGGATGAACATCGAGACTTATGCAGAGCACTTTGCTTAATTAAAGACATAATTGCGGCGGTGGATTTAAAAGTCAGTGAATATGAGAAAAACCAAAAGTGGCTTGACATCCTAAATAAGATAGAAAATAAAACCTGCACAAAGCTGAAGAATGGCCACGTTTTCAGGAAACAGGCGCTGATCAGTAAAGAGAGGACCCTGCTATACGATGGCCTCGTGTACTGGAAGACGGCAACGGGCCGTTTCAAAGGTAGGCCGACTTTGACGAGCGCGTTTCTCTCATCACACACACTGTTCATTGCACAGAGCGTGGTATCTCCGAAGAAGAGTGATGCAGAAGTGCAGGGTCACACACGCCCTGGGCTAGCTGAGAGATTCCTGCAGGACTGAGTGGTGGTCTTCAGTAGGCAGCTGTGGCCAGGGCTAAAAACCTTTGGAGGGAGTTTGTTTCCTCCAGGAAATATGTATATATGCGTATGTGTGTGTGTGGTATATGATATATGATATGAGTGTGTACAAATTTATCCACTTGTGCTATTTGCAACGAGGAGACTGTACTGCCGTTCTGCTCATGGCGTGCTCACACACATGCTGGCAAACATGCTGACTTGAAAATAAGGCAGCCGAGCCGCGGACTTCGAGGCTGCTGGATGCCACATGAGCCCAGGGTTCTGAGACCATTAGGGGGTGGAGAAAGGAGCTCAGATGGCCATCTCGTTATGACTAACGTGGTGCATGGACGTGCCCTCTGACACTGTCATGCACTCTTCCTGACAGCTATCACTGCCTAACAGACTTGACTGTACCCTGGTAAGTGGATTACAGTTAAGCCCAAATGCCATCGCAGCCCACTACACCTCAGAGCAACCCCATCTGTGGCAGAATAGAACGGTGTTGCCTAAGGTTTTCGGCGGCTGATATGTTTGGATGTAGCTACCAAGCATTTGTTCTAAGGCTTCTTTGGGTGGACTTAACGCTCTAGCCTTTCAGTTAGTGGCTGAGCAAGCTAACCATATCCACTACCCAGAGACATCACAGTCTGAAACAGTCTGGTTGAGTTCTTTAAAAAAAATCATTTTATTGGGGGCTCTTATAGCTCTTATCACAATCCATACATATATCCGTTTTGTCAAGCACATTTGTACATATGCTACCATCATCACTTTCAAAACATTTTCTTTCTACTTGAGTCTTTGGTATCAGCTCCTCCCCTCTCCTTCCCCTCCTCCCTCCCTCATGAACCCTTGATAATTTATAAATTTTTACTTTTTTTCATGGCTTACATTGACTGCTCTCTCCCTTCACCCCCTTTTTTGCTATCTGTCCCTGAGGGAGGGGTTTATATGTAGATCATGGTGATTGCTTCCCCCTCTCCCCCCACCTTCCTTTTATCCTCCTGGTAATGCTACTCTCATTATTGGTCCTGAGAGGTTTATCTGTCCTGAATTTCCGTGTTGCGAGCTCTTACCTGTACCAGTGCACATGTTCTGGTCTAGTTGGATTTGTAAGGTAGAATTGGGGTCATGATAGTGGGGGGGGGGGAGGAAGCGTGGGGGGGGGAGGAAGCATTAAAGAAGTAGAGGAATGTTGTATGTTTTAATGGTGCTATACTGCACTCTGACTGGCTTGTCTCTTCCTTGTGACCCTTCTGTGAGGGGATGCCCAATTGTCTACAAATGGGCCCTGAGTCTCCACTCTGCCCGCCCCCTCATTCACATTGATACGATTTTTTTGTTCTGGGTCTTTGATGCCTGATACCTGATCCCATTGACACCTCATTTTAGTTGAATTTAGAACCACTGTGGAACGTAAAAAAAAAAATCAATGCTCAAGACTTGTCCTAAGATCTTAATTCCATTGGTATGAGATAAAGGATAAACTTGGGTGTTTATAGCAGTTCCAGGTAAGTGTGTGTAGCTACGGTTAAGAACCACTTGTCCAGTCTCCTTGTTTTTAATACTTCATTTTAGTAACTTTCTCAGGCAAGCAATGTGAGGAAGAGATTGTTACATTCTAGCTTCTCAAAGATTATTATATACGAGAGAATAATCACATTCCGATGGAGGTTGCAGTGATTGAGATGGGGCTAGTTGAATAAGAACTGACCTGTGAGAGCCACACTCAAATGGAACAGACTTGTTTTTCCAGGTCTTGCAAGTTCTCCACCTTTGATAGGTTTCAGTCTTACCATATTTGGTTTCTACGTTTTAGTGGGGAATATTTGCGTTTTCCTGCTCTGACAGGTCTTTGACTTTCATGGATTCTAGCAGGTTTTGCAGGTTTCACTGTGTAAAATAAAAAAGGCATACCCACTATCTGTAAATCTGTTTGCTCTGTGCTCTTTATCTTGTTCTGTGCTCGTTATTCATTTAGTCAAATCCATAGTTTGGTAGCTTTGTGTTTTGGTGTTTGGTAGTTAAAGGAAAGATAGGCTCTTGTGAACAATCTGAAAATGAAGAGTAGCTCACACCTCCCTAAGAGTTAGCTGATAAAGAATATCAGGTTTATGCATATAATTAAGTCGCAAGCTATCCTCTAACATTTGTAAGCGCTCTTTGCCCTTTTATCGATGCGGCTGTTAGTTGCCTACAAGTTGATTCCAGCTGATAGTGACTGATACCACCTGTGCTGAATAGAACGGCTACACGAGCACTTCCAGGCTGTGACTTTGGGAAGGAGGTCACTAGCCTTATCCTTAGGGAACCTCAGTGTTTTGGCCAGCAGTGCAGTGCTTTTATACAACTAGGGCTCCATGCCCACTCTATTAGAACCATTTATACAACTAGGGCTCCTTGCTCACTCTATTAGAACCTCGTTTTTATTTGAATGTTTTCCTGCCATTTTTAAAGCTAAAACGATGCTTTTTTTCCCTGGAGATTGCATACACACAAACACGCACAATTGACTTGAACAGTTTTCCTCTAAGATATCTATAGAGCATATCTTTGGACATTTTGCAAAAAAATTTATAATGAGTCTGAATTACGGGCTTCTTATATGTATTAAATTGCTTTAAATTTCAAACATGAAATCAACATATTTAATAAAGGGATCTGAATTATGGTTAATTGTATTAATTAATCCTACTACTCTTTTTTTCTCCTTTGAAGATATTCTAGCTCTACTTCTAAGTGATGTGCTGCTCTTTTTACAAGAAAAAGACCAGAAGTACATTTTTGCAGCTGTTGTAAGTATATGGCCATAAGATACGTCTTTTATTTACTTTAAACCTGCATTAACTTGAAAAATGCCTGAAGGTCCTAGTGAATGAAAATAGTTGCTGACGATATGCCCTTGTTATGTTGCCATTATTATCAGGGATTGCACTGTTCAGAAACAAGCATCTCATTGGTTTGAACCAGCATGAAAAGTGTAGTGATTTATCACAGTCGGGGTAGATAGTCAGACGATTGAGCAATTTAACTGGTTGTGAAAATATCTGGGAAACTTCTGCAATGGTTGGTAAATTGGCACTGTCCTGAGCCCCCCAAATGTCCCCTTTGATATCCTGGGTAGCTTTGTCTTTCATCTAGGACCCCCACCCCCACCCCGCGCCCCGCGCGTGCACGCACACGTGCATCTGCCTCAAGATTTCTTTCAGTTTCAGCCACTGAAGAGTTAACTCTTGGGCACAGCAGGGCATGAGGCTTCGTGGTTTCTCCTCTGCTGTGGTAGGCAGGTGCTGCTGAGTCAGTTCTGACCCACTGCAGTCCTGTGTGCACCAGAACGAGACGCCCCGTGCCCGCCACCCTCACCGTTCTTATGTTGCAGCCCATTGTTGCAGCCACCATGTCAATCCAGCTCGTTGAGGGTCTTCCTCTTCATGGCTGCTCTTCCACGGTACCAAGCAGAATACTCTTCTACGTTACCTTCTCCAGGGCTGGCTCCTTCTGATCACGTGCCCACAGTCCATGAGACAAGGCATCCTTGCATCTGAGCAACGTTCTGGCTGTATTTCTTGCAAGAGAGACTTATTCATTCTTTGGGTGGTCCATGGTAGATTCCAGAACTCTTTGCCAACACTGTAGTTCAAATGCATCAATTTCTACTATAATTGTTACTAATTACGACGGTGTTCGTGTAACGTGTATCTTTATAGTGTGATGGATTGATCTCATTATCAGCACCTCATTAGACCTGGGTTAGTGGCATAACCAGTATTTTATAATTGCATGGCCCAAGGTGACTTATGTAAAGAGAAGGAGGATGGCGTCAATTAATTCCTTGTCAGCATCGTGGATCCCAGGCGGGTAGAGGAAAGCGTCCACAGACAAAAACCAGTGTGGGCAGGAGAATGGTAGCTCCATTCCAGCTGGTTTGGGCAAATTCAAAGTTTTATTAGGTTTCTGCTCATGTGCTCAGAGAGAGCAGTGAGCCCTCTCCCTAGAGAGGAGATCCTGCTGGGAGAAGCCTGGGACAGAGCCTCACCTCTCCATCCCTGCCTGTCAGGTCTCCCCGACAGTCCCCTTCATGCTTCCTGGCACATTGTCTCATCAGCACACCAGATGCTGAATTGTATAAAGCTCAAATCTGCCTTCACAGAGCAGCGGGGAAGGATAATAAGAGGCCGTTAGCCAGGCTCCCTGTCCCTTGTCCTTTCAATGGCCTATATTGCAGATATCGTGACAATCAGCTGAGTGGCCCAGAAGCCCCTCTCTGGTGTTACCTGGGATGCGCTGAAAGAGCAGAGTAAACAGAACTAGAAGGTGATGATGGTGAGGACCAGGCTGGAAGAGAAAGCAACCTCAGCTCACACCCGTGTAGGAACACGTGTCCCCCCGACCCAAATTATAGACACCCCAAAAAAGCAAATCCTGCTACCGGGGCAGGACCCCAGGGCAAATAACCTGCTAGCTGCACAGTCAATATGCCCGGCATGCTTTCTGGGACAACATAGGCTAGGGATTCCAATCAGGGTGTGCTGGTCAACATGGGACGAGCTGAATTGGGAGCCATTTCTGTTACCTCAGATGGTCGCTCATGACACCCATAGACCACCTTTGCCACGCAGCCCACAAGGGTCTGCAGTGAAGGCAGCAACACTTTAGTTTTTGTGCTTGTGTTTGGTTTAATGTATTGGATCATGGGTAGCAGTGCTTGTGTTTGGTTTAATGTATTGGATCATGGGTAGCAGTGCTTGTGTTTGGT
>NW_022111373.1:78240080-78249388 GCF_000313985.2 Echinops telfairi | reverse complement strand
CATGGGTAGCAGTGCTTGTGTTTGGTTTAATGTATTTGTTTAATGTAGTTTGTGCTTGTGTTTGGTTTAATGTATTGGATCATGGGTAGCAGTGCCATGTTGTGGATGCTGTTTCTGGAGTATGTTATCCTGTGATACAGATACAATTCACATAGCCAAATCCTTGGCAGTGTCAAGAAGCAAAAAAGGAAACATCATCTTAACCTTAAAGCGTTCAGTTTATCATAGTGCCCGATGATATGCTTTTGCGTGGCATCTGTCTGACAATAGCTCATTCGACGCAAACATTTTGTATTTTAACATCCTGGCGGGGGTGTGTGTGTGTGTGTGTTATTAATTGGAGATATTGGATACAAATAACTAGATCTTCTAGCTCCCATCTTGATATACTAGGAATTTTTCCTCATGCTAATCCCCAGAGATGGGACATTCTTCTTCCCATGCCTTTTGAAAAAGCCTTCTTCAGGAAATGCTTCTCTTGCTTGCTTCATGTTACAGAAGAAATTATGAATTTTGAATTTTCCAGAAGCTAGGCAGCTGAAAGTCACAATAGGATGAAATAACATATGTACGAGAGGTTTTTTTCCTTGTTTAAAGGACTCGGAAACTGGGGTAGAACCTAGACCAGCTAGTCAACAGGAAGGAAGGTGATACGTTCCTGTACCCCTGAACATGGGGTCTAGACGGAGCCTCTTCAGTACATAGAAAGATACTTGTGAAGGGAAGAAATGCTATAACAGACAAAGTGCACATGTACTTGTGCCAGTGCAAAGGCCAACATATCAAGCAGCGTTAACCCCCCAAATAAAATAAAATAATCAGGTGCATTCTGACTCATAGCAATCCTATAGGATCGAGCAGAGTGGTTTGGACCCTTTGAGTTACGGGGGCTGTCAATCTCTGTGGGGGCAGGGCCGGAAAGCCTCATCTTTCTTCTGCAGAGTGGCTGGTGGGTTCAAACGGCTCACCTTGTGGTTTGCAGCTGAACACTGATCCTTTATGCCATCGGGCTTCAAGTATTCCTCAGGATGGTGACCGGGTTAGGGTTCAACAGGGAGCTAAAGACAACCAGACCCAAAGCAACCTCGCTGCCACGGAGTCAAGTTCAATGGCTAGTGGCCCTGTGCAGGGGCTGTGAGGCTGTAGGTCTTTAGCGAGCAGAAAGCATCTTCCTCTGCTGGATCCATAACAGGGATATTAGAAGTGTTAACGGTATCTGCCTAATCTGAGAAGACAACAATCAGGAAGCTCTACTGCAAAGATTCATCTAAGATAAACAAGATTATTTTTGGAGGCAGAAATTGGGGCTCCAGAGACCAGTGGTTTGTGTCATCATCATCATCATCATCATCATCAACATCATCATCTTCCTCCTCCTACTCTATGTGTGAGTGTGTGCATATGTGTGCAGGTGTATACATATATGTGTATGTGTGCATATGTGTATATGTGTGTGTTTCTGTATGTCTTTTGTCCCCTGCAAGCTATTCTAAGAAGAACGGGGTACAGCAGGCCTGGCGCTTCAGATGTGGTAAAGCTGTGTAATGCTAGGAGCGCAGACAGGCCAGCACTAGGCGTCAGCAGGGAGGGACAGGGTGGCAGGCTCTGCATGCAGGCGTCGCTCAGTCCGTGAGGGAGAAGCAAAACCACATCCAGCAGCCGAGCCTATCCACAGTGGTGGGAGCCGCAAACCATAGAAGATTCTTCATGTTTACCCCAAAGCCCTTCCTCCTGGAGGCATTCAGCAGCAACGACGTATCCAAGTCAGCATTATAGAGTCGTCTTCGAATTGACACCCCCAAGCTTGCAACAGTCCATTGAGGGGGCCCAGGCAAGGGTGGCAGAAGAGGTGACTGACTCGTGGCTTGGATTTAAAGTGTGGGGACCCCACTCCCATTTATAAAAACTGCCCTCTTCTTTTTCCTCTCTGATGGCAATCAGTTAAACTCTAAGTCTACAGCTATATTTTTTGGACCATCTACTATACACACGGCAATGTGCTGGGCTACAAAGAAAAACGAGACTCGTGCTCACCCACACATGGCTCTCCACCAGTGGGGCACAGGGCCGTTTCCAGGGAGAGCGGTTTAAGTTGTATTGCATTCCACTCTCTGGTACGAGAGTCAGGAAGGCTGGGGATGCCTGGGAAATCCAATCTTCTTTCTTTCTTACCTGTCGTTTTTACAGTCCCAGCCCTTGATATTTGGAGGTTCAGTCCCCATCATCTTAGTGAAACTGTAGCCCTCGTAAGTGGCGAGTCCAATGGGATTTTCAGAGTTCTCCATCCTCCTCAATCTCTTGGTAGTATGTGATGCACAATTTCTGACCCCTTCTCAAAAAGCCCTTCCATTCTTGACCCTTGCGTTTGGATCGTTTTTCCTCGGTCTCGTATTGTCTTCTATGGTTTGTTCTTTCACGAGGTTGTGCTTTCTAACACCGATTCTTACGGACAAACATTCCACCAAGCCCTCCTTTTGAAGCTTTTCTTCTTCACGCTCCCTCGCTTGGAGAGCTTGTCAACTCCCGGGCCTCTTTCGACAGAAAGGTAGCGCCTCCTGCTGCCTTCCTCCGCCCCTGCCTGTCTCTGGGGAGCCTCCGGGCTCTGCCCTGCCGCTGCTCCACCCGGACATCTTTGTGTTTTGCGTAGGATCAGAAGCCGCCAGTCATCTCTCTGCAGAAGCTGATCGCCAGAGAAGTTGCGAACGAGGAGAGGGGGATGTTTCTCATCAGTGCGTCGTCTTCCGGTCCCGAAATGTATGAGATCCATACGAATTCCAAGGAGGAGCGGAATAACTGGATGAGACGGATCCAACAGGCCGTAGAGAGGTAACCTCTCGTCCCTGTCTCTTTTCTGTGAAATGGTTCTATTCAATGGGGGAGCATAGTCTAACCGTGTCTCCTCTGCCTGGAAACTCTGCTTCAGCCCGAAGGGTCTGCTCCTTCCCTCCTGCACCTGCCTGCAGTAGCCCCTCAGCTGCACCTCTCTGCATGCACTGCCCACTCCTTCCCTCCGCCCGTCTGCGTCCCGCCCACCTCTGCTGCACCTCGCGTCTCACCTCCTCTGGGAAGACCTTCAGGCTGAGTGGGTTCTCCCTTACCTGCACTGCCTTACTACCTGCTCTTCAAGCGGTCATTTGGTGCCTGCCATCGTGAGCCTTGTGTCCTGTATCTCTTTATGTACAATATGTTTATATATAAGAACCCTGGAAGCCCCTGGAGGGCAGGTCCCTGTTTTATGTGCCTTTGTGTGCCCAGCATCTAAGAGTCCCGCAATAAATAGTCTTTATATGGGTGCATCTCAGTGCTCTAAGCACATTGGTTCCTGTCTTGTGCGAGGACAGTTTTTTTGTGAAGGGGGCACAGGAGGTGGAAAGTGGTTCTTGTTAGCGAGAACTTGTGATTCGGATCTCGAGTGAACATTCTATAGAAGTTCCTGCACGCATCGCTCCCCACCTGGTCCGGTACTCTGTTGCCACCAGCTCTGATCCTTGTACCCCAACTCCACTCAAAGGGGAACTACCAAAATGTAGCAGGAAGCAACAATTCTTGTTGTACCCGATGCCCGACCAGGTTTTGTGTGTGTGTATGTTTATGTAGGTGTGTGCTTGTTGGCATGCTGCAGCCTCCTCTACTGCTATCTTTGAGATATGTGTTATGTTACACGAGGGGCCTTCAGAAAGTTCACGGACAAATGACTCATCTTTTGTCCATGTTCCATATTCTTTCCAAAGGCCCCTCATACAAGGTCCTGTCCATGCTGTGGAAAGCTAAAATTTTCGGCGGGATGCATGATGAATTCTCTTGATGCTGGATCTTATTCCTTCTGAAAAGAGAATGTGTTGTGCATGTTTCCCCAGTTCCCCGTCTTTCTAATGAGCCTGGGGATCCTGGGGTTTGGTGTCAGTCTTTCCCTTGACTGTTTGTTTTTTAAAGTTGCCCAGAAGAAGAAGGGGGGAGGACAAGTGAGTTGGACGAAGAGAGGCGGAAAGCAGAAGCAAGAGCGGCCAAAATTCAGCAGTGTCAAGGTACGGTGCTGGTGCGCAGGCTCACGCGCTAAGGCATGCTCTTTGCATGTTGAGTGTCTTCATCAGGGTTCGTTTTTTTTTCTTTTCTTTAAAAAAAAAATCATTTTATTGGGGGCTCGTACAACTCTTATCACAATCCATATATACATCCATTGTGTCAAGCACATTTGTACATTTGTTGCCCTCATCATTCCCAAAACATTTGCTTTCTACTTGAGCCTTTGGTATCAGCTCCTCATTTCCCCCCCTCCCTCCCTGCTTCCCCTCTCTCATGACCCCTTGATAATTTATAAATTACTATTATTTTATCATATCTTACACTGCCCGATGTCTCCTTCCCCCATTTTTCTGTTGTCCATCCCCCAGGGAGGAGGTTATATGTAGATCCTTATAATTGGTTCCCCCTTTTGACCCCATCCTCCCTCTACTCTCCCAGTACCGCCACTCTCACCACTGGTCCTGAAGGGATCATCTGTCCTGGATTCCTTGTGTTTCCAGTTCCTATCTGTACCAGTGTACATCCTCTGGCCCTTCTCTAGGATGACAGAGCCAGTGACAGACAGAGAGATAGACATTCTCTCTCTCTCTGTACACACACATACAGGAGACATTCTACCTGGGGCCCTTGCAGTCGAACGGACTACACGCTGAGCTGCTAACTGCGAGGTCAGCCTTTCACACCCGTCAGTCACTCCTTGAGAGAAAGATGGGGCGCTTTGCCTTTGCCAAGATCTACAGTCTCAGGAACCCAAAGAGGGCAGTTCTACTCTGTCCCCTGATGTCCCATGAGTCGGAATTGACTCGATGCCAGTGGGTTTGGGGGACACGCCTCCACACAGGCATAAAGGGGGAGAGGGGGAACGTTTGGCTCCTGTGGTTGTGGGGGTTGGCGAGTCCCACATCTGTCCATCAGGTGGCAGCCTTCAAGCTGCAGGCTGGCATCCCAAGAGCCATTGCTCAGGTACAGAAGTGGACAGAGTGGAGGGACAGAGCGAGTGCTGCCAGAATATCGACCCATAGTCTGGAGGCCACACATTGCCCTTTTCCACAGATTAGTTAATTCTATTGCACCCGGCTGAATTCCATTACATTAGGGAACAGCAATGAGTCTTGTGATTGGCAAAACCACTGGGCACCACCACCTAGCCAAGTTGACCCATAAAATGGACCATCACCTGGTGAGACCCAGCTGCCCTCAGCTGAGGGTGTAGACAAAGCGATTAATTCAGTCCTGGGCAGCTGAGGCCCACCTCCCTCATGCCCTCACAGCAAATCAAGCTGGCCCGAGGAGTGCTCAGATAAGATGACCGTCTCTCCCTCCTTTGCCTTTGTGATCAGACATAGATTTCTAGACAGGTATGTGCACCACACATGTAACACCAGACTCCTGGGCAGTGGAAGGAGGTATGCATGGGCATGGGTGGCTGATGGCCCGATGTTAGACCCAGCACTGTCACCTCACAGCTTTGTGACTCTGGTCCTCAACTTCCCAATCTGTGCAGTAAGAGAATTAGATGAACTCGATGATTTACAACTCTGGCTAAATATGAGCTTCACTTGCAGGAGGACTCTTAAACACGTTGGTGCCTGGACCTCACCCTCCACCCAGTGGGTCACAATCTGTAGGCAGAATGGGGAGTAGGGGATGTTACTCTAGACTCTGCCAGGTGGTCCAGAGGCACAGAGGGGCTACACATCACTCCACACACACCCTCCTGCCACGCCCCCAGGATCCAATGCTAGCTAAGGGCTCTGTGAGCTCTGGGAATTCTTCTCTGACCTGTTGAAATCAGAGGGAAACGATGCATGCAAAAATGGTCACGGAAATTGGATGTTCAGAAACAGGAACCAGCGTGTGGGGTGTGGGCCAAGAACCGGCGGCAGCCACGGAGAGGCAGGTCTTGGCATTAATTTCTTTGGTGGGTGGTCCCTCGCTTGCACAGTGCCGCCTCCGCTTGCATTCCTGAGCTTAGTGTTTAGACTTAGGAGAAAACAGTTGGGATAAACAAAGGCTCGCTTGGCATACTTTTCTGGAACAGGAGGATGAGAAATCAGATGAGCATTCGTTGAGCGCTTCATTTACAGGAAAGACAGTGGAGGCCCAGAGAGGTGTAGACGCATGTGATGGAGGCCACCCCTGGGCCACCGACTAGGACAGACGGGACTGGACCCAGAGTCGGCCCCACTCAGCCTCCTGTACTTCTCCTGGGAAGCAATAACCATTTACCATCAAGTTGGTCTGACTTAGCGGAACCCCACGTGTGTCCAAGCAGAACTGTGCTCCGGCAGGTTCTCAGCAGGTGATCATTTATTTGGGCGACTCTCACCAGGTCCTTCTGCTGAGGTGCCACTGGGTAGACTCACCCTGCCAACCTTTTGGTGTTCACCCTGAGCGCCACGCAGGGAGTCCTTGTTAAGACCAGGCTGCTTGCTAACAACCCAGACCTTCATCTCCTAACTTTGATTCTCACAGCTGTCTTCCTGTTGGCGTTGGTGATAACCTTTCTGGTAACCACTGTTTCCTAGAGCTGCTCAGTAACCAGGACCAGCAGATTTGCACGTACTTGGAAGAGAAGCTGCATATCTATGCAGAACTGGGAGAACTGAGTGGGTTTGAAGAAGTCCACCTAGAGCCCCACCTCCTCATTAAGCCCGACCCCGGGGAGCCTCCGCAGGCCGCCTCATTGCTCGCTGCAGCACTGAAGGAAGGTACGTTGCCTTGAAAAGAGTTTGACCTGAGAGATTCAGCAGATGTGTATTGAGCAGCTACTGTGTCCCGTGCTGCGGCCAAGGCCATAGCAGAGGAAGATGAAGTCCACGTGCTCCTATAACAGATTGCTGTTGCACGCCTTCAAGTTGCTCCTGAGTCCTGGGGACCCTGTTAGAGAGCATGGCACTGCTCTATAGGGTCCCCAAGGGTGTCATCTTTAGAGGAGCAGATTGTCAGGTCTTTTTTCAGCGGGCGGGTCCTTTCAATTCACAGCCAGGCACATCGCCGTTGCACCAGCAGCTCCTCTGTCAGGGCTAGCCCTGTGGTTAAAGACCCCAACCAAGCTCACTGTCCCTGTCTAGTACAACACAGAGCGACCCTGTCTAGTACAACACAGAGCCGGCAAACTTTGGGAATGGAAGCGCCAGCCCTGTCCCTCACGACCATTTGGAAAGAGCTGCATATAGCTGGCCAGCGGCAGTTTGCCGACCTTTGCTACAGAACCGTGGGCTTCAGCATGGGGACACTGGAGGAGATAGCAACCGGACTGAGCAGTGTTTCCTTCTGTTGTGCATAAGGTCACTATGGGTCTGAACCATGGCAGGACAGAGCAGAACTGCCCCTGTGAGTTTCTGAGACGGTTCCTCTTTACAGGAGTAGGAAGTCTCGTCTTTATCCCTCAGAGCAGCTGGTGGTTTCAAACTGCTGACCTTGCCCTTCTTAGTCCAATACCTGACCACTCCTCGACCAGAGATCCTGTGGTTTAAAGAAGCACACTACCGCTCACCAGAAAATTGAGAATGCTTAAGAGCAACACTCGATTGTGGGTGGTTTGCCGCTCCTCTGGGAGGAGTTTGAATTCTCCGCTGCCTTCTATTGTCCTGAAGCTGAGGCGGACTTAGGAGTTACCCGGAGTTACAGGCTGCAGCTGCGTCATGAGACGTCCTAGTTTGGCAGCCTTATGGGAGCAGATCTTTGTAGGCTACTGGGAAATGAAAAAAGAAAGAAGGAAAAGAGAAGGGTTTTACTTGAAGTCGGATAGAAAGTCGTTGGAAGCTCATACTTGTGGGTTTGGCATGCCCCGATTTATGTCGTCGCAGAAACAGGGGCTCCTGAATGGAGAACCAAATGGAAGGAGACTGGTTTCTGTGCAGATCTGGTGGGGAGAAGTTGAGACGAGATGTTAGTGTCTTGGTCTAGGCCAGCAGTTCTCAACCTGTAAGTCGCCACCCCTTTGGGGGGTTGAATGAACACAGGGGTCGCCCAATTTATAGCAGTAGCAAAATGGCAGTGATGAAGTAGCAAGGAAAATCATGTTATGGTTGGGGGCGGGGGGTCACCACAACATGAGGAACTGTATGAAAGGGTCCCGACAGGAGGAAGGTTGAGAGCCACTGGTCTAGGTCAAGACTGTTGGCAATGGAAGCAGAGAGAGAAGTGAGCGTGTTTGAGCTAATTTTTACAAATAAAGTCAGAAAGATTTTCAAACGGACGGAACCAGTGATACAGGATCCGAGGGTGTCATTAACTCAGCTGTCCTCCACGTTAGCCAGTGGTTTGCACTTCCTCTGCTAATGCCCACCCCACGCCCAGCTGTCACTTACGCCGAGAGGTAAGCCCATCGACTGCACATGCCCTGGCCTGGTGGAGGTGCCAGGACTAGCCGTGTGCCCAGCGCAGCCGGAAACCTGGAGGAATTGAAATGCTGGATGTGGCACAGGTGGGATACTTACGTACCCTGAGCCGTCGATCAACACCCAGAATTGCAATACCAGAGAACCAAACCTGTTACCGGTGAATCCGTTCCAGTTCATAGTGACCCTACATTTTAGCAGAGCTTCTTATCAGGATGAAGAAATCACCTGCTGTGACAAAAAATATTGTTCTATCATGACCCTTAAAGTGCCTGCTGCCCCCACCCTGCCTCTCCCCTTCTGTACCTGCCTCTTCAGTTCCTTCCATCCTTCAAGGCACGGCTCAGTGTTGTCCTGCTTCTCCTCGCTACCATAGCACTTTATAATGCTTTATTCACTCAGCAGTAGAACTTAGAACTGACCATGTGCTATAGTGTATCACAGAACAGTATTTAGCATATCGCTAGGGGCTATAACTACGTACAGATGCTTCTTTACTCCTACAGTCTGCAAAATTCCCTTGTCTTGCTAGGTCCCATTGAGTTGGTTCCGACTGATAGCGACCCTGTGTGCAGCACGAGGAAGCACTGCCTGGTCCCGTGCCAGCCTCACACGTGTTCCTTTTGAGCCCATCTCTGCAAACTTCCCTTAATAACTATCACATGTCCAATAGCTCCAGAACAGAGTCAATACCCCTTGGAGCTAATTGAACGCAATCAGGACGCGGCATTTTTGTACCTGTTTTCTGCCAGGCTATGTTTTTAAAATGCTTTGACTACTTTGTCATCTACTTCGCTCTTTGTAAAGCTGTGTCTCTTGCCCTTGATTCGTGCATTGGGATTATCTGTAGGGCTCTCAGAACCAGGCTGTTCCTCCCGCTCGTCCAGGGCCTTTTAGAACAAACACTGTACCCTGCTTTCCTGGGTGGGAGGTTCCCAA
>NW_022111373.1:78237007-78239813 GCF_000313985.2 Echinops telfairi | reverse complement strand
TTTTTTATTTTAATATCATGGATTTATACCTCACCGTTGAAGGAACTTGTTACTGTAGAAAGATGCTAAGTGTCCTGGTCCAGATCTCAGGCTAGCGAACTCTGTTTGTGTGAAGAGCCGGATCACAGAGAGTCGAGGCTTTGCGGGCCACCTCTGGAGTCTGTTGCCGGTGTTGCTTTATGTGCACTTTTGTGTTTTAAGCGACCCTTTGTAACATGCCAAAGCCGTGCCTGGCCGTATCAAAAGCGGCACAGGCCAATCGGTGGCTTGCCAATGCCTCCTCTAGACGAAGGTGTCGCTACCGATACTGTTTATTGTGTGTGCACCCTTAATCGGTTATTCGGCTTTCGTTGTTCCTAGCTGAGAGCCTGCAAGTGGCGGTGAAGGCTTCCCGGGTGGGTGACGTAAGCCCGCCCTCAGAGGAGAGCTGTGTGGAGCCTGGCTTGACGGATGCGCTCGGGTCTGGTGCTGGGCCTGCACCTCCTAGCGACGGACCAGGACTGTCTGCTGCTTGTAAGTGAGCATCCGGGCCTTTGTAGTGCATCTCCCAATGACCCCGGGAACACAAAACGGAGCCAGTGCTTTTGCTCCTGTTTGGAGAGGGCTTGATGTTTTGTTAAACAGGAAGAACGCCAAGAATAAATGCGCTCGTGTGCTTTACAGACAGTCATGGCTTAGAAGGGTGGTTGGCGGCTTAGACGGCTCAGCTTCCCAGGTCAATGGGATTGTCCCCTAAGCTCACTTTTGCTCACATCTGAGTTCAGTTTTCTGCATACAGTTTGGAAATAACTTTCTACTTGTTGAGTTTTCAAGAAGGGTCCCTGTAGTCCATGAGAGAAAATAACTTTTACGCTCAAGTTCATTTCTATCCACTGAGCAGACTGACTTGGAAAGCTGGGAACACCTGCATGCTCACACACACCCACGTAAGAGGTTTGGTGGCACTGCTAAAGGCGGAGTGCTGGAAGATTCCTGACGACATTGTCGTGTTCAGGTTCTTTTTGCTCGCTACCATCGAGTCCCGGCCGACTCCTAAGGGCCCTGGAGGACAGAGCAGAACACCCTGTGGGTTTCTTAGGGTGCAAGTCTTCAGGAGAGCAGGCAAACTCGTCTTTCTCCCAAGGAGTGGCTGGTAGGCTTGAACTGTTGACCTTGTGGTTCAAAACCCAACCGGTCATCCATGATGCCACCAGGACCCTATAGTGTTTAGGTTAAAATTCATTGATCAAAACACTTGTTTCAATCTATATGTTAAACACTGAAAGCTAGGATGTAGGGAATAGGTCTAGGCGGTTTCTCAGACCTAATTAATTAAGTGTTGTGTACAGAGTTCTCATGCAAATACAATACGCATGGTGTAAACTCCACCAGCGTTCTGTGACGTAGGACATTGTGATTGGAATGCTGAACAAATGCCGTATTAAAACCTTACAGGGCGCAGCTTTGGTTGCCCTTGTAGATAGCGGTTCCGACTGATAGCGGCCCTGTGTGCAGCACAAGGAAACAGTGCCGGGTCCCGAGCAGCCTCAAAGACCTGTATCCCACCCGGGGCCAGTGCTGCAAGACCTTGGCGTTGGAGTCATTAAAATCATTCAACTCAACTCAGACTCGTTCCATGGAGCGAACCCAATACACCAAACCAAACTCACTGCCATCGCGTCTGTGCCGACTCACACAATCATACAAGCCAGGGCGGATCAGCCCCGGTGAGTTTCCAAGACTGTAATTCTTCCTGGGAATGGTCCAGAGTCAGAGCCATCTTCTAGGACAGGGTAGAACTGCAAGTCTTTATGGGAGCAGAAAGCCTCCTCTTTCTCCTGGGGAGTGGCTGGGAGGTTGGAACTGCTGACCTTGCATGTAGCCGCCCAACTCGTAACCCACTACACCACCAGGGCTTCTGTTAGGGAACATTATAAAAAAGGAGACCTACTTTACCTTAAACGCACACGCGCACGTACACACGGCATCAGAGATGTACAGGTGCCACTGTTGTCTGAATGAGCTCGGCAGTGCCCCCCGTGTTTGCTCTACCCCCATCTTCCCAGAGCGTGCATCTCCACCATGAATGGTGGTGAACACCACACCCCCACCAGGCCTCACACTCATTAGGGAAAACGTCCTTACGAGCTAGAGTTTGGAGGATTAAATTGCCTGCAACTCTCTTTGCCTAATTAAGCTACGTGAAGTGTTGAAAATCTTTGAAATTCTCTACAATTAAAAAACGACACAACAGGACCAATCGTTTCTTCCCCGCTTCAAGTTCGGTGTTACCTAATCCCTGAGTTTCTATTTTCAGAATGGGCACATATGTTTTCCATTTCTCCTGTGCCTAGCATCCCCAGGGAGAAGCACTGCCCTGGATGATAGCCCTTTTAAAGAAGAGCCTCGTATGCCAGTGAGGAAGCTCTTGCTAAAAATATGCTCGGGGATGGTCGCAGGCGTGCCACCTCACCCCGGGGACAGCTGGAGAGGCTCCTTCCCTGTGGCTGCAGCTGCTCCGCATGTGACTCCACCTCCCCTCCCTGCAGGGCAGGCAGGGCAGCTTCTCTCTGCCTGGGTCCGCATCTCCGGCGACCTGGGAGAGTCCCATGGGGGACCTCGTTGCATCTGCTAGACTCGTTGAGAGGCTTTTATGGTGGTCTGATAATCAGGTTCATGTAGTGGAGGTCCAGCATCGGGCTGGTGCAGTCACACACCCCGTAGGCCCCTTTGGTTTGGGGCTGAGTTAGCATATAGCGCTCCCCGAGTTTGGGTAGCGGAGTTTGTAGAATAGCGGAGGCAGATGGCGATTCCTGAATGAAGATCC
>NW_022111373.1:78233597-78236251 GCF_000313985.2 Echinops telfairi | reverse complement strand
TGGAGGAAGGAAAGGGGAATCATGCCTAACTCCTTCTCTGGTAATGCCTTTAGAATTCCTTAAAAGTTAAGAATAGTACCTAATGAGGGTGTTTTGTTGTTGTTTTTAATGACAGAAAAAGTAACCACGACATAGTTTCCCCTCCCTATGAGGGAGTAGCCCTGACTGATGTGTGCAAAATGAACTTTGTTTTTACTGATGGGGCTCAAAGCAGTTTCCACTGAAAGAAAGCAGTCTGTCTGTACTAGAAGAGGCTTTTGGAGTTCCAGGGGACTTTCATTTCCCACAGGTTATATATATTATATAAATGTAATATTATATGTGTACATATATATAAATGTAATGTTATACACATATGCATATATGTGTATATGCATACACATATATGCAAGAACAAAAACCTTTATTCTGCCCAGGTGAAAATTCAAGAGGGCTCTGAATCAAAGCGTTAAATCAAACTGCCACAAAACAACAATGTGTTTTATCCGGGTCCTGACTGGTTCCATTGGTTCCAGTGAAATCTTTGAAAGGCCGAGTTTTAATCACTGCCAGGTAGTACATTCTAACTGCGTGCCCAAGGGTGAGCAGAATCCTGACACGGGTGATATAGTGGTTAAAATGGTAAAACCTGTGTGTGGTACTTAAAAAAAAAACCAGTGGATGTGATGTGAATTCAAGCAAGAAACGTGCCGAAAAAACCCACATTTGGCAATAGTTTTGAAATAAGCAGTCCAGAGCTGGGGAGAGGTGCTTGGTGTGTGTAAATCTGGGAGATCATGAAGTAATAGCCATCTTCGTGCTCTTCACTGCGGCTGTGGGACCGCGCCTGATTGCTAAGCCCTGATTATTGTCTGATGCTCGTGCACTGGTCCCTGCGGAGGCGTTTACCAGAGCCGTCTCCTTCGGCGGCGCAGACCTGGGTCTGCCAGGAGGCCAAGGCGCTTTTGCTGGGGCATCTGTTTCAAATTTCACCTGCCCTGGGGGGTGGGGATGGGGGGGTGCACTTTTTCCTAATCAGTGAAAGTGAGCTGGAGCAGCTAGCCCCCCTCTCCCACCAGCAGCCATGGGCATGTGAGCGAAAAGCAAAACTAGTCAGCCTAGCATGTCTCAGCCTGTAAGCTCCACAAGGGCAGGGTCTGCGCCCCACCCTGGGGGCACTGTTTTGGGATCTCTCTTGCCTTTCAAAATAGGAGTCCACTGTGTCCCAGAGAGCCCTGTCTGCCGGCTGATGTTTGACGTTGTCCTTTTTGTTTCCACCTCCACGGTGCGCTGCCAGCACCAGTCACAGAAGGGCCAGGAGGAAGCGGCTGTTGGGATGTGGATCCCGGGATCCGGGGTGTGGTAGCCGACCTGGCAGTCTCTGATGCAGGGGAGAAGGTATTGTTAACTGATTTGTTAGTAAACAGCACTGGTTACTTTGTGATGCTGGTGATCATCCTAATAAGACGACCTCAGGTCCCGGTCCATAGACGACAGGAAGTGGAATCTGGGATTTGTTCTCGGATTTCCTTTTACGATTCATATCGAAGCGTTCTAACTTGATTCCTCTGACAATATGCTGGCTCTTCTGCATCGTGGGGGTGTACCCCAAAGCAGCGAATTGGAACGTTATTAAAAAGATTGGAAAACGGAATGGGTATCGGTGTCTGCGCTCTCTTCTTCCTTGTCTCGCGCTCTGCACGCGTGCACGCACGCACGCACGCACGCACGCACACACGCACGCACTTTACCAGCGCGTAGGCTGAGCGCAGGTGCTGGCCGTTGGGCTGGTGCGCTCTTCATAGCTTGGCTGCAGCCACTTTAGAACTTTGCAAAATTCTGGCTTTGCTCACCCTCTTGCTACCTTCCTCTCCTTTCAGATGATTTGTTGTCCCCATGGCGCCCACACTTTCACCTTTTTCCCCCCTAAATAGACTGTGAACCTGCACCGTTTTTAGTTTAGGGCAAAGTGGTCCCAAGCACCGTTTCTCTTTGATTTGCTCTGTACATAGGTTCTAGTCCTCCGTCCCTTTGAAACTCAAATGCACACACTGTCCTAAGATGTCAGATGCGGAGAGGGAATGGGTGGGTGGAGCTGGGTGGCTGGCTAGCTCCTTCCGGATTATCTGGGGTTCGGGAATGTTGCCCCTTCTGAGAGGGCAGCATTAGGCATATCACCACGCACTTGGGGCTCACAAAAGGTGGTGCACATTAGCTACATGTACAGAGCTTCTTATAAATCTCACACATTTTCTGTCTTACTGGGTTTTAAAAAGTATTAATTTTTCCTATGACTGAGAAACGAAACCCAAGAATTAGGGGGGGGAGGGGAAGGATCCACCTCCGCCAAGAGCAAAAAGGGCTGTGATTTCGTGCTCTCTTTTTCACAAGATGAGAAGAGAAAGGCAGTATTTTATTATTATTATTCTGATGAGAATCAACTTAACTCCGCGCTTCTGCTTTCTCCCCTCTTCCCTGCAGACTTCACTGTTAACCTGAAAAGCTCCTAACTTCGAATGACCTTTGAGCTTCCTTATTGATCGCACACACGCAAAAACGGTTTTTAAAAGGATAATTTGTAATTTTTATGGAAAGTCACGGTAGCGCCTACCTTATAACACGCTGCCCTCCCATAATGCCCTGCTCTTCCATGTCTCAACCATGGGCGGCTGGGG
>NW_022111373.1:78226006-78233039 GCF_000313985.2 Echinops telfairi | reverse complement strand
CCCCTGGTGTAAATCGCCAGCTGCAGCTATGCACATATACCACAAGGTGGCGAGCCAATTCCATTGAAAATAGCCGCTGAAGCACGCTGGCTTTGTCTCAAACCTCTTGGTTCTTTGAGATTAAGCAGCCACGTGGTACCATGATCCAACGCATGTCCGGGCTTCTAAGTTTTATAGATTTCTTTTTGACTTTGCTTTTAGGTTTTAATTTTTATAAAGCCCCATGCCCTATGATCTTCATAGTGCAAAAGCAGTGGCGGGTGGATGCGCAGGACCGAGGCTGAAGAGTAGAAAGCTCCCAAACGGACTGCAGAGTGGGCTGATTAGCTTGGGAGCCACGGAACCCTGGACCCAGCAATGGGGAATGGGAACCCTCTGCATAGGGTCACAGGCCTCTGGGGAGTCCAGCCTATTGCTGGGTAGGTCGGGGGAGGGAGGGGGCAGAGACTCCCGGTGTGAGAAGGGTGGCAGATAGCTGGCTAGCTTACCACACCCCCATCAGCTCTGAATTCTTCCCCAAGCCCAGCATCACCCGAGAACATTGCTGCCTCTTCAGTTGAGAGGAAGGAGGACAGGCACCCTGCATCTCTCCCGTCGCCCCAGGAGTGTAGTGGAGGCCTAACGTTTATGTAGCATAGTCTATCCTCCAAGGCAGCCGGTGTTCATTCACTGGACAGATGTTTGTAGAGGGGCAGCCCCTTGACAGGCATCTTTCTTAGCTCTGGGACACTAGCACTGAACAAACAGATGAAGCGTCGGTACTCAATGGCCTGCGTTCTCATAAGGAGAGTAATAAGCAAATGTACTGAAGTGTCATTTTGAAAACCGGACACCCTCAGTCTCCACACGCACCGTCACTCGGGCCATGGAGGAGAGGGAGCCTGAGGCATAAAGCCCAAGTGCAGGCAGCAGAGGGTCCCACATGCCCTGTGTTGATAGCACTTCTTCTAGCAACCCCAGGCCCAGGGGTCTCGGAGGTGTGGTAGATCCTGGAGCAGGTCAGCTAAGGGCTCGCCTGTGGGCACTCTCCACATCTGGCCTCACTTCCCACTCACTGCCTCGGTGGGTGTCGTGAATGGCAAACCCCGAGCCAGGGAGCTAGAGGCCAAGCACGAGGCTCTCCAGCTTGCTAGTGTGGCTTCCAGGACACAAGGGGGCCCGCCTGGCCTGGCAGACAGCTACCACCTGGGCACAGAGCTCCAGGCACAGTGTGGTCTGCACAAGGTAAATATTGGCACTTTCTTAGAGTTTAGAGGGTCTCCGTGTCATCCGGGTTGTTTCTGTTGTTACAGACTGGTGGTGGGGAGACACGTAGTGTCCTAAATGCTGAGTTGGTACAAATTGAGTTTATAAATGGGCACATATTCCTGAGAGGAAAGGGACTCCCTGTAGGTGACCTCACCAAGTGTAGAGAGGGCAGTGTTTGGTGTGAAGCTCTGCAGAAAGTCGAGTGGTCTTCATAGCCGTGTTTTTCTGTATTTTAGGTGGAATATAGAAGTTTCCCAGGCTCGTCACAGTCAGAGGTAAGCGCTGCTTACTCTCAAAACATCATGCCCCTGTGTTCTCTTTCATTTGTGGATAAAGAATGCTTTAAAAAAAAATTTAATCCAAGAATCTGACTTTCTTATTTTACTTTTCAGATTATACAAGCCATACAGAATTTAACCCGGCTCCTATACAGCCTCCAGGTAATGACCCTTCAGCTCTGACCTTTCTCTCCATCTTTCTCTTACAATGGACTTTTATTTGACGGTTTCAGAGGCAAAAATGAGAACAATGGAGAAGTCTTCAAAGAATACCAACCCCTTCTGGGCAGCCTGGGGAGCTGAGCTGAATTTACCCTGGTTTTGTCACAAGTCAGGAGCTCATTTTATACACTTCTGCTCAGAAACCTCCAGACAACTCCTATCTTCAAAACAAATTTTCGATCATCGTGATCTGGCTTCAAGTTGACCATGAAACTCTGAGGGGAGTGAAAAACTCTAAAAATCACACCTCCCCCTTTTGGGCACTGGCACACATGACCTTCGGCCTTTGTTGTCAGGCGCCTTTGAGCAGGTCTGACTCTCAGAGAGCCCCTGGAGGATGGAACAAATCCCCGCGGGGCCTCTGCTTGCCTCACAGTTACCGGTACCCTTAAGCCCATTGTTGCAGCAGTCAGCGACTTGCCCGAAAGATCGATGGTTCATGCCTATTGGCCGCTCACAGGAGGACGCTGTGGCTGTGTACGGCCTAGGAAACCCGGTGCCGCCCTGCTCCTCTGCCCTGTGGGGGCACTGTGAGTTGGAATCGACTCGGCAGGAAATGAGAGAGACCTCTAGAGAAGTTGAATTATAAGACTCCTTCATTCTTTTGTTTGTGCATCCAGCCAAACCAGTAACCAAACCCATTGCTATTGAGTCCATTCTAACTCATACAGAGGGGAAGTACTTCTGTGGAATTCTGACGCAAAAAGATGCCTCTTTCTCCTGAAGAGTGGGTTCAAACTACTGACCTCGCAGGTAGCAGCCCAGCACGTACCCCACCAGTTCATCTGTTCTAGCCGGTGTTCACTAGGTGCCTTGTGTGTGCTGGGGCATGCTGCGGGCTGAGCACATGGTCAGTGCACCACAGCCCCAGCCCACGTGTGGCTCCCTGTCTTCCACTGGCAAGGCCCTAGGAGTCCTGTCTGCCACGGGGTTAGAGGGCCGGAGAGTCCTCACAGCATGCTCAGAGAGAGGCTCGAGGCACCCACTTGCTTATTAGACTGATGAAGCAGCATTTGAAACTGACGTCAGAAAAATAGTATTCGTATTGTTGATGAGTGGCCTTCCTGAGTGTCCTATTTTACTTCTCTGGGCTCTAACATCCATTTCAATGGGTACATAGGTCTCACAGACAGAATTCATGAAGAAAGGGCTTATTAGGGAGTTAATAAGTCTTAATGCCAGTGAGAAATGCGCAGGGTGGAGTTGTTTACTGGACATGTGACAAAGTTCCATCAGGTCTGCTAACAAATACTCAGAGGGGCAGACCATTCCACTCTCAGCCTCACCCTGCCAGCATTCTGCGTAAGCTCTGTGGGTCAGCAAACTCAGCTCTCTGCGTTAAGTCCCCAGAGGCACCCCACTCCAGTAAACCTCAGCTCAAAGGCACTTAGCTCCACTTCCATGGGTCAGCAAGTCCAACTTCCCCGATTAAGTGCCCAGAGGCACCCCATTCTGCAAGCCTGCCTCCTGCACAAAAGTTCTTGCGAGGCCCATCTCTCTGTTCCATGCTCTGGTTCCTGGTTCTAATGCTACTCCTCTGGTCGGATAGTGTCTTCTGAATCCAGGTGCAGGGATCTTGGGTCCAGAGGACTTGCTCCACTCCTGCCTCTTGCTGTTCATGAGACTCCCTCCTCCTGCTTCTCAGAGGGATCATTTCATGCACAGCAGGCTGGTAATCCAGGGAATCCTGTTTGCCATTACAAGTGAATTTTTTGAGTATCTCCCCCTACCTTCTACCATACCCATGCAGGGAAAGGTCCTTTGGTGGGAACTGGAGACTTTAGCTAGAAGAGCCACTTTAAATAACTCACTGCCCCTGCAGTAGAACAATTTGAGAATGTGAGCAAGTAAAATGAAATGACTAGTGATTTTACAGAGAGAATTTGTTACTGTGTGATTGTATTCCAGCCTTCTGGTGTCCTTTTACAGATACTTTTTGTAACGTATTGACTCCCTTACAGCTTACACTTCAGTGTTGGTATAAATGATACTGTAGTGGTCATGGAGCCATGGGGGCGCAGTGATTACAACTTGGGCTGTGATCTGCAAGGCCTGCAGTTTGAAAAGACAGGGCTTTCCGCCTCCGTTCCGCAGTTTCAGAAGCCCCCAGGAGCAGTTCCACGCCTCCTATCCGGACGCCCTCAGTCGGCCTGGACGGCTGAGGGTTGGTTTGTGTTTGGTAGTAGTCATCCTTGGAACTTCAGTGGAAACTCTGCGAGTTCCCTGAGGATCAGTTCCTGAATTAGTATTAGTGGTGGTAGTAGTTTCGGTTTTCGATAGATACTGCCTCAATCAATCGATCAATCATCAATCAATCAATCAATCAATCAATCAATCTCTCTTTTCCTTGCTCTAATTATTTTCTCCTTTCACACTTGAAAATCGATCAGCGCATCTGGTGTTTTCAATGGATGTTTCTTTGATTACTGATTGCGATCGAGCGTGTTCTGTCATTTGTTGATTAGCTGTTGCATGTTCAAAGTAATCGAAGTGACTTGTGACGATGTTTTTAGGAGAAGATGTGAGGTTTGATGTTTCCTTCCTTATACTTTGCCGATCTCAGCCTTCTTTCTTTTGAACATTTACTGGTTCTATTGCTCATCTGCCAATCCATGCTTCAAAAGCAGCCTCCTAATCATTAAAGCTGGGGATTCCGTTTGAATTACGGCAATGCCGCTGTTGCAGGGGGCAGCCAGTCCACAGTGAGCCTCCTGGTACTTGTTTTCTGTGCTCACCTCCTTCTTCTTTCACAAGAGCTGTCAGGTTTCCTACCTCCTACCAAGACCATCACATTACAGCCTCAGTAATTACACTGGGGAGAATCGGCACCTTGGCAAAAGCCCGTCTGCGTCTCTGTGTTGGCTGCTGGCCCTCATGAACCTGGGTGTCCTCTCTCTGACTTGATATTCTGCGGGTGAGCTGTATAGTCGTCTCTTGTAGGTATAGTATATATATATAGTGTGTGTGTGTGGTATATATATATATATATGTATATTTTTACTGTTTATTTCTTGATACTTATCTTTTGAGGCTATTGGAAACAGAATCTTTTTCATATGTCTCCCCAGTTGTTGCTGGCAGAAATAAAAGCATTGGCTTTTATGTACTTGTTTTGTAACGGCCATGTCACTGAACTTGATTTTGCTCATTTTAGTGATGTTTCTGTTGGCTTCCTGGGTAAAAAAATAAAAGGTGGAAAAGAATGATACTGTGACGGTTCTCCATGTTCATTTTCTTGGTGTTTTGCAGTGGTGAGGATTCAGCAATTGTGTTAAACTAGTCGGAGTGATGAACTCAGCTCTCACTGCCATCGAACCAATGCTAACTCATAGCCACTCCCTGCAGGTTTCCCAAACTGTTCCTGGCGAGGGCGTGGAAAGCCCGGTCTTTCTCCCACAGAACTAGTGGTTTTGAACGGCGGACCATGTGGATCTCAGCCCAAAGCATGACCACTACACCACCAGGGCTCCCTCAGGGAATAGCAAACACACTTTAGCGGGAATCCTTTAGTGTCTTGCCTTAGACATGCTGGTCCTGGAGACATGTCCTTAGAGAGAGATTTATCACGCAAAGCAAGTGTTCTTCCTTTGTAATGTTAGCTCAGAGGGAGAGAATTTGGTTCATTAACTTTTAAAAGATATTTTATTTTCATTTGGGGGAAATGATATTGAAAATTGGGTTCTCATCTAACCATTTCTATATATATCTTATTCTGTGACATGGTTGGCATTTTCCACCGTGTGTCAGCTTTCCCCTTCTCTCCTCTCTGGTGGTTCTCGGTCCATTCATTTAGCTGCCTTGTCTGCCCCTGGCTGTCTCATCTCTGGTCTGGGATAACTGTCGGCTCTTAAGTCTCCTTTGGATGATTGTATAGAGGAACACAGTGCTCATGAGTGATGTGACTTGTTTTCTGAGCCATTCTGCCTTTTGGCAGCAGGTGAACTCCAAGCACGACAGAAGCTCCACGTTTAAAGACTGTCCCAGGCCTTTAGACTTTGGGGTTCTTCCAGTTGCTGCTTATCAAGTTTGGCCTATTTCCCCCTCAATTTTGAGTTTTGTTCTGTATCTCATTCTCCTGCCACTCTCTCCCCATTCTATTCAGGACCATCCATTGTGTCCCTGGTCAGAGTGGTTGGTAGTAGTAGTAGTTGGGTACCATCTAGTTCTTCTGGTCTCAGGTAGGTGAGGCTCA
Organism: Echinops telfairi; assembly: GCF_000313985.2. NCBI lineage: Eukaryota > Metazoa > Chordata > Mammalia > Afrosoricida > Tenrecidae > Echinops > Echinops telfairi. The sequence continues at coordinate 78,227,099 of NW_022111373.1, read as the reverse complement.
TGGTGTATGCAGACCCTTAGACCTTTTCCCTTTTTTATCTTTGGTTCTTTTCTTTCACTTTTCCTGGATGTGCATAAAGATCAGTTGTTGTATCTTATCGATTTCATTAACTTTTGAGAGATGGAAACATAGAGCATCCTGGTGCCTACTGAAGCATTCTCAAAGTACTTCCATCTCTTCTTCTCAACCCTGAATGCAGTCCTGTAAGGAATCAAAGTTCAACCAAGCCCATGACCTTAAGTGCCCAAATTTGGGGGAAGGTATTTCTTTGGGGCCACACAAAGAATATGGGGTTCTAAAATTCAGGGGATTCTCTATGTTTAGTCAAATGCTTGAACTGTATGGGCTCTGAAAGACCTCTAGTCACGGCGTAGGCATCTCTTTTGAAGCTGAGTCTCCTCGGCACGCTCGAAGTTTTCACATGAGCATCTTGTAAACATCCGTTGAAAATGACATTTGATTCCTTTAGAGATGAGGTATATGCAAGGCAGAAAGGGAGGACATGGAGCTGTTCCAGCAAAGCAAAGTTAAAAGTGAGTTAGGAATTCCCCTAAGCTTGAAAAGCTCGTCTCTCACGACATATGAATGCAAACATTAAGTGGGAAAATGTATATCCAGTCATCAAATTCCACCTGTCTGTGCTAGAGAAGAGAGGGTCTTCCCTCACCTGTGAAGTACGTGTGGAGAATGCTTCCTTCTAGCAGTTGGTCATTCTCATGGGAGTGATCGCCGGCGGTGGTTTTGACGTTTAAATTTTGGGTTTTTGTTTGTTTCGTTCTAATGACACTTGTGGCTTTACTAGCCTTCAGTGGTGATATGCGACCTCTAACATGTTCTGACCTGATCAGCAACATCCTGGATATTTATCATTATGTGCTTTGTATTCCATACTTAAAGAGCCGAGGACTTAGTGATTGTTTCAATGCCAATCATAGCTCTCCTTATAGTAATTGCTGAGTCATTAATACAATATTCAGCTGAAGTTGAACATTTTCACATTGGAAGGATTAATCTTTGACTTTAGAAATACGAATGTCTTCCAAAAGCCACAGTGACCTATTTTTCCATCTTATACGAGTTCCAATTAAAAAAA
>NW_022111373.1:78224669-78225689 GCF_000313985.2 Echinops telfairi | reverse complement strand
GTTTGCTCTTTCTTACACAGCGAACATAAAAACGCGCAAAGTGTGTGTTTTAAAAAAATCTGGTTGGTGCTGTCCTCGGGCTGTTGAGTATCTAGTTTCCCTCAATCATCTCAGCCTCCTGTTGGCAATCTGTTACACAAATGATTTTCAGCCTAGTGTTTTTGCTCCTGCATGGCTTTCCTGCTATCATACAAAGAAATAGTAGTCACTAGATTAGCTCGAGCCATTTCCACCTCTCTTAAAACTAGTGTTAGCTGCTACTCTTGGGGAAGATATAATAAAAATATTATTTTCTAAGAGTCTCCAAATGATTGATTTTTTATGTCTTCGTGAAAGCAACGTAGGTCAAGTAATTCCTGGGTTGGGACTCAAACAGAAGCTAACGACTGCTGTTGATACGATAGGTGCCACCGAGTCCATTCTGATGCCCAGCTGACCCAGTGTATAACAGAACGAAACACGGTCTGGTCCTGCGCATCCTCACAATGGTTGCTGTGCTTGAAACCATGGTGGCAACCACGGGGTCAGTCCATCAAATCCTTCAAGGTCTTCCTCTGTTTACTGGCCCTCTGCCACGCTTGTTTGTCCTTCTCCCGGGACCTCTCGCTCCTGATAACATGCCCGAAGTGCATGGGGCAAAGTTTTCACCATCTTCCCTTCCTTTCACCAAAGGAGCATTATCTCGATACTTCTTCTAAAACAGAAGGGTTGGTCCTACAGCCCTGGGTGTTTTCAGTCTTTGGCAGCACCGGCATCAAGTCACATCGACTCTTCTTCAGTCTCCCTTCTTCCTTGTCCAGGTTCACATGCGTGCGAGGCCACTGCAGATACCATGGCTGCGTCATGTGGGCCTCTGTCCGCAAAGGGACATCTTTGTTTTTGAACACGTTCAAGAGACTTTTTGCAGCAGATTTGCCCACTAGACAGGTGGATACAAGTTGCACGATTACCGTTCCGTGCTGTTGGGTCATTTCCAACTCACAGTTGTCAGCTTTCCCCTTCTCTCCTCTCTGGTGGTTC
>NW_022111373.1:78208718-78224384 GCF_000313985.2 Echinops telfairi | reverse complement strand
GGGGTGTTGCCTCTGTGCTTTCCCCTTTTGTATCAAAATTCCAGTGGGAATGTCTGTAGTTAAGCATGACTGGTGACTGGAGTCCACCCACGGTGTCTCAGAAGCAAAGCATGGTAGCGACATGTGAGGAAAAACACACCAGCCATTGAAACCCCGGGAGCGCAGTTGTTCAGGGTCATGCGCACGTGAGGTTGCCACGGGTTGGAAACAACCCAGGATTGTTTAACTGGTTAGGAGTTGGGAAGGCGTGAACTGGTTTAACCTGCCAACGCCTGTCTTTGGAGACAACTTAGAACAGGGGCAGGAATGTGGAGAGAAGATAATTGGGTCATGGGGTTTGTGTTCAGAGGTGGGTCCGTCCCAAGCTGAAACAATAGGGCAGCCTTGACCTTGCTCCTCTCTGCCACTCTGACAGGCCGCCCTGACCATTCAGGATAGCCACATCGAGATCCACAGGCTGGTCCTCCAGCAGCAGGAGAGACTGGCTCTGGGCCACCCGCTCCGAGGCGGCCTGTTTCAGGACCTGGAGAAGCAGCGCGAGGAGCTGGCCAACGTGCACGGGCTCCAGCAGCAGTTCCAGCAGGAGCAGCGGCGCTGGCACCGCGCGTGCGACCAGCAGCTGCGCGAGCAGCGGGCCAAGGAGAGCTGGCTGCAGGAGCGGGAGCGGGAGTGCCAGTCTCAGGAGGAGCTGCTGCTGCGGGACCGCGGGCAGCTGGCCCATCAGCTGCAGGAGTACCAGCAGAACCTGGAGCGGCTGCGGGAGGGCCAGCGGCTGGTGGCGCGGGAGCGGGAGCAGATGCGGACCCAGCACAGGCTGCTGTGCCACTGGAAGCACAGCCGGCAGAGCAGCCTCCCGGCGGCGTTTCCCCCAGGAGGCACGGAGGTATGTGCGCGCGCACGGGCGAGTATGGAAGCCCCCTTCTCAATGCCAAGTGTGGCTGTGGTCGGTTCTGTGACTTTGACCCCACTGTGCTCACTGTGTAGGAGTCTCTCAATCTGTCGACGGAAGCTGAGCTGAGAACTTTTGGAGACAGTGTACATGGGTCTAGAGTTAAAATAGGGGCATTTGACAAACTGCGCTCCTGTCATCGGACCATGGTCCCCTCCCCTCGGGGAGAAGTAGAATCAGATTGGTTCAGTGAGGCAAGGATGGGTTTGTCCTGTAGACACGCTCCCTACGAGTTGAAGGGTCCACTTTATAGAAAGAGTTAGGATTAGTAGCTCAACAATCTGTTGATGATCTATATATATATAATAATAGGCACCGAATTTAGCAGGTCTATTACCATGCTATCCCAAGCACATTCTCTTGGTAAATTTTTTTAGTTCAAATTAATCTTTCATTTATTTATTTTGTTAATAATTATTTTATTAGGGGCTCACACAACTCAAATCACAATCCATACGTACATCATTTGTGTCCAGCACATTAGTACATGTGTTGACGTCATCATTCTCACAACACCTGCCCTCCACCTGAGTCTTTTGGCAAATTTGGTTTAGGGCATTCAAGATCCATCTCCTTCATAGTCGTATGCAGAAGTCATACCAACTGATCATTCCTTCGGGGGCTCCTGCTTTCCTGCCGCATCCTCTCTCATCACGCTCACTGATGATGCTTCTCCCAGGGGCTGGCTTTCTCATGCGATGGGCACACATGCCCTTTTCATCCATGCTGTGCAAGGTGGTGAGCATTGGGAAGGTTTGAAGTTCAAGGTTGCCTTGGATCCTTCTTTGGCTAAGTTATGTTTGCTGCACATTCCTCGTGGATCTGTGGATAGGAGTTTGCTCTTTCTTACACAGCGAACATAAAAACGCGGCCTTCCCTGTAAAATAACGTGGGGGAGGTTGAATGGCATAGGACACAGCTGTGTTCGTTTGTTTGCTTTTCAAGCTGTGTTGGGCTTAACCCATTGCCATTTGGTTGCTGTTGGTGCCACCGAGGGGGTTCCAACGAATAGGGACACACGCTACACACCAGAATGGGGCACAGTCTGGTCCTGGACCATCCGCACGGCTGTTGTTTTGTGTGAATCCATTGCTGCAGCCACCGTGTCAGTCCAGCTCCTGCAGAGTTACAGTCTCAGAAATTCACAGGGAACAGTTCTAGCCCTCCTCCTTTTCACGGCCCCTCCACTTGGCCAGCATGATGTCCTTCTCCAGGGACTGGTCTCTCCTGACGACATGTCCAAAGTAGGTGAGATGAAGGAGCATTCTGGCTAGCTTCCTTCCAAGACAGAGGGGCTGGTTCTTTTGGCAGGCCATGGTACTTTCAATATCCTTTGCCCACACTAGAATCCAAATGCATCAGCGTTTTCTTCAGCCTTCCCCATGCAGTGCCCAGCTTTTGGTACTCGCTCCTGAAAAGGCGAGTCTCAGAACCTCCTCGGAGCAGTTCCGTTTTGTTCTGCAGGGCCACCTTGAGTCGGAATCTACTCGGTGACAGCAGCAAGATAGCTAGATCATCGGAAGGGGAGCTTGCTCTTTTCTGGAAAGAGAAATATCCTTCTTGACTTCACTCGTGCCGGACTCTTGATTGTTAAGATCTCTTAGGAATAAATAATTCATGAAAATTGTGGCTGTTACTGGAGAAACCCTGTGTCTTCTCTGTGTTTCCTTACACAGGTCATGGACCTAAGCCGTTCTGAGAGTTTAGGCCATGAAAACTCATTCTTCGTCAATGAAGCTTTTGTCCGAATGTCACTCAACACTTCCAATCAACCAACTCCATCCGATACCTGCCAGGATGCAACTGACCCCCAACACGCATCTAACTCGGATTTGGTAAGGACTAGTGGAAACCAGGCAGACCTCAAGATGGACGTTTCCCAGCCCTTGGATGTCGCCCACGAACTGTGGTCAGCCCCTGGGTCCTGCCACCAGACACCTCCTCTCCAGAAAAGCAGCAAGGATTCTTGTAACAATGGTAATGAATACTTTCAGCATCACCTGTAGCGTTTCAAGCAGACATGGTCTCTGTGAATGGTGGGGTCTTCCTTAGAGCAAATCCAAGTGAGCCGTAGAAGGAGAATAAAGTGGTACTGTGGAGCTGGAGTTTGTGGCATGACCTTTTCTTTGGGCACATCTGGGGACTGCCTTCACTTGGAAGTGTCTAGAAAAGCTAGACCATGGTTGGAGGGCTTTGAGAGAGCCACCAGGCAGGGTTTTGTGGTCTACGGTTAAATGAGAATATGCTTTTAAAAGTATGGCCACATGGTGGTTAGTCCTGACTGTAAATCCCCACCCCCAACCTGGGTTACACAGTCATCTACTCTTAGAATGGAAATATATGGAGAGGGCTTGAGGGAAGGCTTTATTGTCTACCAGGGCAATTTCCTGTAAAGTTAGCGAAATCGTCTGCATTGCCATTCAACACCCCCAATGAAACTGTTAGCGTCATTTGTCATTGTAAAAGACGGTGTTCTGTCCCCAGAAGTACCTCGTAATAGTCCAATTTGCTAATCCCACAGTAACGTTTGCCAAACAAATGAAGGGCAGCTTGGGTTACCGGTACCCTACGAATCCCAATGATTCCAACCCATGGCTATTAAAAATGGCTTTCTGTGTGCTTCGGGGTAGGGAATGGGAAGAACTTGAAACCTCCCGACTCCAAAACAGATGGCGTGCAAGCGAATAAACAAATGACCGGCCACATGGAGAGGAATAAATCAGCAACAGCAGAATGCTCAGAAACATGAAACAAGCGATTGTGTGTGGATTTTCAGAACTGGCCGCAAGCTTGGTCCCAGGCTTAATACATGTCTTCATTTGTCAGTTGGGAGGCTAGGTTTTCAACTAAGATCTTTGAAAGCACTCAGCTTTCCCACTGCTGCCGTTGTTGTTAGGTGCCCTTGAGCTGGCTCCGACTCACTGTGACCCGAAGTATGGCAGAATGAAATGCTGCCCCGTCCTGCACCGATTTCTGACACTGCCCGCATGTTGACCTATTAAGGACTTGAAAAATGTTGATTCTCAGCAGTGCATTAAGCCTTTACATCATGTAGTCACTGCTGTGACATTTTTAAGGACCCTTGGTGGCGTAGTGAGTTTATGTTGGGTGGTTAATCTCAAGTTCAGCAGGTCAAAACCACCAGCAGCTCTGCAGGAGAAAGATGAGGCTTTTTACCCCCCTGCAGAGTTACAGTCTCAGAAATTCACAGGGAACAGTTCTACCCTCTGCTGAGTTGACATCGCCGAGGTGGCAGTGAGTGATAACATTCTTAAGGACCCTTGGTGATTGACAGGCTAGGCGTCATTCTGCCCAGCAGTTTGAATCCACCAGCCGCTTCATGAGAGAAATTTGAGGCTGCTTGCTCCCATGCAAATGTACAGCCTTGGAAACTGTCCTAGGGAGTCGTGATGAGTCAAAATCAACTCTACAGTAGTGGAGTATACCATTCTTATTTCCACTCTGCTCCCGGAAAGGACGAAATCGTTCTGTAAACTATCATTTAAAGGTGCTTTAGATAAAATGGATAAAAGCAAATGCAAGGAGTGCACCCCTGGGAAAGAAAAGAAGGGAGGGAGGGCGGGCGGGCTCAGCAGCCTTTAGGAAATGTGAATCACTTGACTAGATAGATCCTCCTTCTCGGTCAGTACTGGGGCACCAAAAGGCAGCGTGCTTTATCAGGCACAGGCGGCTTTGTGTCCCATGCCGCTTGCAGGCTTGCTGCGTTTTGTCTGTGCGGCTGTGCTTGCTGGCTTGGGTAGAGGGAGACCACATTCAGCTTTTGTTTCAAGGACGCATTTCTCGCTTCCTCCTGTGCATCTCCCATGTTTTCCCATTGTCCTCATGCTTCAAAGGAAGAGAGCGCTTAGCCTTTTGGTCACATGCACCCAGTAGACAGAAAACGCACCAAGGCAGTAAACAGCAGTCATGCACAAAACCAATCTATCCACACGTGAGATACCACCACGGGAAATGCTGCGGAAGTGTACTTCTCCTTACGAAATGCTGCGTGCACGGTGGGTGGCGGAACGCAGGGCTTAGACAGGACAGAGAGAAATCAGCTTGGCCTAGCTCTCCTGGGAACATCCTTGGATCAGAAACGCGATGCCCACTCTGAATCACTGGGATTTTGCAAGTAGCCAGAACGGTTTGTTTATGTTGGTTTACTGAAGCATGCAAAGTGATTTCTGAGAGAGAGAGAGAGAGAGAGATTAGGAAGTGATAGGAAACGGGAGGAAAATTGGACATATACTTGAAAGCAGGTGGGCAGGTGCAGATAACATTCAGAATAGCCCAGGTTCGCCAAGTTCTGCGGGGCTTCTCCCTGTGGGCTCCTGGGGTGGTAGTGAGGGGAGGAGGCTGGACTGGAAGAAGCAGGCCCCAGTGGATCCTGGGATGTAAGGAGGAGGCGCACCCCTGTGCGGGAATGGTAGACGATGAGTGAGGGCATCCCCTCCCCTCTTTGAATTGTGCCACTGAACGGTGGAGCACGTGGTCAGCAGGGACTACTGCCAAGGTGCCTGAATTCCACAAACTCGCAAAATTCGCTGTTAACTGCAGGCCATTTTGTTAACTGCAGGCCATTTTGTTAACTGCAGGCCATTTAGCTGCCGCCTTCCATCATAAGACCCTAACGTTTGTAGTTTCCAGGCAACACCTTACAAGAAGAATTTGTTCCTTGTCTGCTCTGGTCTGCATCTGTAACCAGTTCCAATCAGTGGGCGGGCACATTTCCATAACAGTAGAATGGAGAGCTAGTGGTGAAGTGGACTACCCACTGGACTGCAAACCACAAGGGCAGTGGTTTGAACCCACCACTTTCTCAGCAGGACAAAGATGCAGCTTTCTGCTCCCGCCAAGATTGAAAGTCTTGGAAACCACAGGGGCAATTGTAACCTGCCCTGTATGGACAGGAGCAGGTGGAACCGACTCAAGGGCAGTGAGCTTTTCTGGTGGTGGTGGTGGTGGAGGTGGAGGTGGTGGTGGTTTAAGGTGGTTAGAAAGAGCTCTCCTGACTCAATGGTTAAGTACTCATCTACCAAATGAAAGGTAGGGCTTGAACCCACTGCTGGTTCCGAGTTGGAGAGAGGCCTGGGGATCAGCGCCTGCACAAATTGTGGCCTGGAAATTCTTATTGGTGGTGGTGGTGAGGTGGTGGTGGGGGACAAGTCTCCTCTGTCACCTGGAGGGGCTTTGAGTCAAAATCGGACTCCATAACACCTAACAAGACTGAAAGGGAAAAGATGTATTTCAATAAAATATCCCAAAATATCTCGATGCAGCCCAGGTTTTATAACAAAGATCAACTTGCCGACACTGTCCTAAGCTTTTAACTCCTTTAATTCCCACCAAACCTCAAACCCAAACTCACTGCCATCGGATCTATTCCAGTTCATCGCGATCCTATAAGGCAGGGTAGAACTGCTCTTGGGGTCTCCCAAGATGGTAACTCTTTGCGGGAGTAGAAAGCCTCCTCTTTCTCCTGAGAGGTTTCAAACTGCTGACCTTGTGGGTAGCAGCCCATTGTGTAACAGCCACGCCACCAGGGGGCTGAGGCACAGGAGGGTATGTGACTTCTTCAACTCATACAACTAGTAGGTGGCAGGGTTCTAACCTGGGAAATCTGGGCCTGGAGCTTACATTCTTCATCACAATGTTATCAGAGAAGGGGGCATGCATGGAGTAGACATCCTTTTGTGGTGCCTAACCATTTTTAGGGATCCCTGGTGGTAGAGCAGATTAAGCTTTGGACTACTAACCACAAGGTCAGCAATCCAAACCCGCCAGTGGCTCCTTGGGAGAGAACCGAGGCTCTTGTGCTCCAGCAAAGAGGGACCACATCATAAACCCAAAGAAGCAGTTCTGCCCTGTTTGATACGGCCGCTGAGTTGGAACTGACTCAATAGCAGTGGGGTTGGTTTGTGAGTTCAGCAGCATTTTCATATGTAAGAGTGAGTGCTTTTAGTTGTCTGAGAGTTTGTCGCATTTTGCCATTACCGTGGCGGAAATATCAGGAAGCATGTGAGCCTGCTTTGTGCAGCTCCAGCATGGCTGCCCCACACATCTTCAGATATCCCCCGGCCGCTTTAGCTTCACGCGTGCCCAGCCCAGCATGCGTCCTCTACAGGTTGCTTTGTTTCTCTGCGTCCAGGACGTCCGTGCACTCAGTAGACATTTCTTAAGGTCGCACTTGAATGAAATTTACTCTGCAGATCTGCACCTTGTTTTATCAGGAACATCTTTGGATGTTGGCACATTAAGTGCACATTGGTACTTGACTTTATTTACAGTGGACACACCGTTGAAGAACTTGATCTATATACTCTGTGGGACACCAGCCAAGATGACAGAAAACTGCTTTTTTTTTTTTTAACACAGATGTGCCTGTACGATTACAGGAGGCGGGCTTCAAAAAGTTCACCGGAGGATTCCGTGAATTTTTTATTCTGTTTTTCCAGGTTTTTGTGGGTTTTTTTGCAGCCTCCTAGTGGCTCTGTCATTGGTCCTATGAAATACTCGTGTTCTTAATGACAAAAAGAACAAATAAGAAAACTGCTGTAGTCCCACTGGTCCCACAGTGATGGCTTCCCGTTGCTTCCGAGTTCTTGAGAGACTTATCACTGCATTGGTTTGTCTTTTTCACTCAGCAGCAGAGAAAATATGTTACAGTCTGAACATTCATCGGAGGTCTTAGTTCTCCCTCATTATTTTTATCTGTATATCAGGATTTTCAGGCTACCTATAAAAGTTCTCTTTATATCTGTATTAACTCCCAATAAAATGTTTTTAAAAATTACTCAGTACCATAGATCATGTATTGACCTAAAGTCAAATTATATGCATAAGCATGTAAATTATATATACGTGTGTGTATACATATATATGTATATGTGTGTGTGTATATATATATATATATATAGAGAGAGAGAGAGAGAGAGAGAGGAGAGTAAGAGAGAGGAGAGTAAGAGAGAGGAGAGTAAGTTAAAAAAGTACTGCTACCAGAATGCCAGTTCATGCCTGGGTTTATTCCAAACAAAATGTGTCTAAACATCTCGGAGCATGGCTCCAGACAGGCTCTCTGAGGATTACACATCTTGGTCTTATTGGCATGCCTTCCCAAAGGGATCCTGTCAAAGCAGTGGATTCCAAGGGGATTCATTGGGCCAGTTAAATTCAAGGCAAAGAAGGTGTGGTGATGTTTGGAGATCCAAAGAAATAATAATGGTAGGTTTTCTTGAAGGACCAAGGACAATCATGGTAGCTTATTACCAATGAGTTTTAAGAAAGGCAAAAGCTGCACCAGTGAGCAAAAGGCCAGCCACGTGGTGCTGCAGAACTTTCCCCATCGAGACGATTCGCCCGCTCCTTCTTTGAGGGCAGCAAGAGGGTGTCCTTGAGAGGCCTTCCCCCATCTGCTCTGCATGCCAGTCTTGCTCCATTCCGACTATCGCCCCTAAAACTCAATGAACCTTGGAGAGGAACAGCATTTGAGTCCCTTGGGGATGGCAAAGCTGCGGTTTAGAAGTGGTGTCGAAACCCAGAGTCTTTGGTAGGACAGTTAGAGAGAGATGGAAACACTATCTTCGGAAGTGCATAGGCCGAGGGGGAGGATCTGGGGAGAAACTCCCTTTCCAGGTTGAGAGTTTTGTTTAATAAAGGTGCCCGTGATTTTGTAGCATGACTTTTGGACTTATCTCCTTGTATGTATTAAGTGTCTCCCTTTAAAACACACTGGACTTTGGTATCCATCAGCATCGTTTTGCAGTTCAAAAGATGGCATTAACAGAATATTTCATTTTGATGATCTGTATGTATAGAGCTATGCATATATATGTGTGTGGGTGTCCATGTATCTATCTATGTGTTTACACATACAGATACACACATGTAGTTATTAGGTGCTGACAAGTCTGTTGTGATTCTAGTGACCGCACGTGCAGCAGAGCAAACCACCACCCCGTCCTGCACCAGCCTCACGATCGCTGTTAGGTCGGAGCCCACTGCTGCACCCACGGAGACAGGCCCTCCTGTTGAGGTCTCCTCTTCCAACCCTCTTCCAGCACCATGTCCTGCAGGGAAGGATCCAGAGTCGGTGAGAGAGAGCAGCCTCGTCCTCCTCACCTCTGAGTCGCTTTCTGGCTGTACTGCTTCCGTGACAGATTGATTCCCCCAGCAGTTCAGGATACATTCATTAGCCTTCACCGACACCAGTTTTCAGATGCATCAGTTTCTCTTCCGTCATCCCTGTTCAGTGTCCAGCTCTCACATGCATGTGAGGTGATTGGAAAATACCCTGGCATGGCTCAGGGGCACCTTAGCCCTCCCTGCAAGTGACATCCTGGCCCTTCAGTGATTTCAAGAGGTTTGCGCAGCACATTTGCCCGATGGAATGCGTCGTGTGGTCTTTCGATGGCTGCCTGCGTGCATGCTGATTGTGGATCCAAGTACAATGACATCCGTGCCGCGTTAGTCTTTCTCCATTCGTCATGATGGGACCTATTGGTCCAGTTGTGAGGATTTTTGTTTTCTTGACATTGAGTTGTAACACACACATCTTAAAATTTCAATGCAATTTTTTTTGACATAAGAAAATAGAAAAAAATTCGAATAAAAAGGGCCATTGTCGTTGACATTGAGGTACAGTTTTGAAGAAGAGAGGATAGGGGAGTTTTAGTGAGTCTGACAAATTCCGTGATCCAGAAATAGGCACCTTACTCAGGTGTATTCTGTGGAAAGAAGCTTTGCTAAAGGCTTGCAGGCTGTCTCCTGTAAAATTGAAGCTGCCATTAACGACTGGAGACAAAGGTGTGTTTGAAAGTGCTTCAGGATAAAGTACTTATTTTTCTTCTTGCCTTATTTTTAGGGGTCAGGAGAGCCTAAGTTCTGTTTTGAAATGTACCAGAACTGAACTCTCACTACCGGTTTTAGACTTGGTTTCAGACGTGGATTAAACATTTAAAGAAGTTCTGTCACAGTAAAATTTTGGTGAAAATCTATGTAGTAAAAGATACAGGTATTTGATATCAAACCTGTGTGAACATGTAGAAATCAGAGCAGAGCATATTCAATTGATAGCTGGTTTCATTTAAATGAAAACACAGCTGTAGAGTTGAGAACATTTATTATGGCATCAAATTATCATCCAGATTTATCTAGGAAGTTTGAAAGAAGTGAAAAATGAGAATCATCACGTACCTCCTTCACTTTCTTCTGGGTATTTTTTTTTTTTTTTAATTTTGAAACAAACCATTGCTTGTGCTCTGTAATCGACATCGTGACAAGAGTCTAAAGAACTTGGACACAAAAGTCCTCGTTTTCATCTTTCTTGCCGACTACGGATTGACTCTGGCCTTCTGCAGGTTTTGCATCAGGAAAGGGAAGCTGGCCATTTGCACATTGAGTCTGGTGAGCCCCAGGCGGCTTACTGCCAACTTCCTGATTGCATCCTTCTCTGGGGACAGACAGTGTGAGCCAACTGGGCCAGGGCCATTCCCCCTGCCAACCCCCAACCTTCCCACCCCCATCCCCCGCTGCCTATGGCCCAGTGCACAGCAGGAGAGCCGAGGTAGCAGGTGGGGGAGATTGAGAGGCAGACCAGACAGCCATGTGGCTGGCTCTCCATCCTTCCCCAGTCTCTGATTTAGTTTGGACAAGCTGCCAAAGCGGGAGCCCGTGCAGGGTGAATATTCTCATAGGTTGGGGCTGATTTGGGGTCATCCTTAGCTTGAAATATGAGAGAGGGGGCAAGGGAAGGTAAAAAGAAAAACTGCACGCACACACACATGCATAAATGTATACAAACACACGCACACACATATGGTCTGTGCGCCACATGTTTAACCGCTCTGGTAGAGTATGGCCTTCATCTGGAAGTGATTAACGCTTTGGATTTAGAAGGGAGGTTGGTGGCTCTTGGTCTACCAAACCTCCCTGACCAATAGAGTGTGCCATCAGGCCCAGGGACTCTTGAAGCCATGGTCCAAAGCCAGAGGGGGAGGCATTGTCCTTTCCACGAGAGAGGTCAGATATGCCTCTCCCTCCATCTTCATCTTCCTGTCACTGTCTTCTGACACCAACCATCCCTCCCAAGACCCTACTTCTCTCTGGGTTCCAGGATTCACTGCAGTGTCACAGAAAGCACAGACAACACTCACCACTGGGACGTTTATTGGGGAAAGCTGACAGCTTATAAAATGTTGAAGATATAAGTCTTCTGAACACAAAGCCTTTTCTCAGCCATGCTGGCAGGCACGACTCTTTCTGGTCCTTGGCCTCTCAGCTGTGTGGTCCTGTGGGCTGGGAAACCTGCCACTCCGCCTCGTGGCCTTGCTGCTGGCACTGCTCCTGTGCTCTGCCTCCAGGTCTTGGTGCTGTGGCCCGGCTACCTCTTCAGCTCCAGGCAGGGATCTCTCACCTGGTGGCTCTGCTTTCTTGATAATCCTAGGATTGCCTGTTCTTGCTTCTGAGGGGGCTTACTCTGATACCTAGGAGGATGGCAACATGGACTAATCCCCTCTATTAGTGCTTCACTCACACTGTTTGTGTGGTCTCATGCAGTCTTCTGGTGGGAGTTACAAAGATAGGAACTCACGACCATCAAGTTGGTGAGACCCTATAGGACAGAGTAGAACTACCCCCGTGTGTTTCCAAGGCTCTGAATCTTTACGGGAGTAAAAGCCCTCAGCGTTCTCTTGCAGAGCAGTTGATGGTTTTGAACTTCAGTCTTTGCTTCACAGGCTGAGGACTGCAGTTTTCTGTTTACCACAGATGAATCTGATCATCTGGCTCAGGCTTAAAGGCAACCTATGTCTTTAAAAGCCAAAAAGGAGTTATTTTAGTCTTGGTGGGCCATAGTGTCTTTTTTTGCAACTAGTCAGCTCTTCCTCTATGGCTTGAAAGCAGTCGTAGATAATAGATGAACAAACAAGATTAGCTGTGTTTCAATAAAATGTTATTCACCAAAACAGGTAGCCACCGTCTGCCTGCTCTAGAAATTGGTTTCCAAACTTCCTATGAAAATGCCAAGGGGGTCATGTCTGACCTCTTCCACCAGGGAGAAAGAGAAGCCCACTCCTCGCCAGCCCAAGGCCGATCTCCACGAAGCAGAAGTTGGACATGCCTCAAACCTTCATCCTTCTTTGACCCTCTTGGGACATCAACTGTTTCTCCCTTGACATTCTGCTTTTCTGCTGGATTCGATAATGTAGTGGCCACACAGAACTCACAGACAATACTCACAATGAAGAGGGTTTATCAGAGACGTTACCAGGTGACCACAAGTTAGGATCAGTGAACAGTAAGGGTACAGTTAGTAGTACACAGCAGCACCTCTCCTCAGCCCGCAGCCAAGTCTCTCCCCCGCCCTCAGCCTGTCGGCCATGTGATCCCTGGCCTCCACCCTTGTGGGCCAGGAAGCCAGCCAGCTGCTCTCTGCCCCATAGTCTGAGAGCTCAAGGTCTCTCTGCTTCAGCCTCTAGCTCAGTCTCAACCTTCTTAATGCCACGACCCTTTAATGCAGGTCCTCATGTTGTAGTGACCCCCAACTGCCGGAGCCCACCGACAGAGCAACGGGACTCGATTGAGGGGGTGAGGACTGAGAAAAGACAGACACAAAAAAGCTGGGGTCAGGAGGACCAATTCAAGACTGCAGCCCCGAGTTTATTTTCCAGCAAGCTTTAGTACACTGTTAAGCGGGAATGTACTATTGCTCAAAATAGCGCCCCCATCCTTGTTCTTGTTTGTCAGGCAAATATTTTTCCCAAGGCTAAGCACCTGATGTTTTCAAAAACATTAAAGCACAAAAGTTAACCTGACCGTGAGAAAGACAATCTGACTGTGAGAGAGCTGTGTCTGCACGTCCACATTTGAACAAACAGACCTCTGTGTTCAGAGCAGCTCCCAACACCCAACCATAACAGTATTTTCATTGCTACTGCATAACTGTAATTTTGCTACTGTTATAATTTTGCTACTGTTATGGATCAGTGACCCCTGTTAAAGGGTTGTTCGACCGTCAAAGGGGTCTCGACCCACAGGTTGAGAACCGCTGCTCTAGTTTCAGTCTGGCTCCTTTGCTTGGCCTCGTCGTCTCTGTGCCACGCCTCTGCTGCTTCTGGTCTTTGCCTCTGCTGGTTCCCACAGAGACCTCAAACATGCTGCATTGGTGGCCCTTCGCTGATGGTTCTGGGGTTTCCCAGGGTCCCTGCTTCTGAGATAGCTCATCCTTTTGGCCAGGGTAGTGGCAAGGAAAATGGACCACTCCCTTCTCTCAGTGTTACTCCCTATTTGCATACTCTGATTCAATTACTAGGTGGGAGTTACAGAGTTGTGGATAGAAGAGCCATATGGAGAAATATCACTTCACTCTACTGCCCCCTCTCACTCTACTCCCCTGCTCCCCTTAAATTGGGGTTTGATGAAGGTTACACTCCTTCTCTTTGGGACATTCCTGCAGATTAACTCATGACCTTTCCTGGCTTACAAAGCCCAGTCAAGTTCACTATCTCATGGGCTCTTTAGACCCCAGTCTTGGGAGGTACAAGTCACTAACCCTGTTCTTTCTTTCGCTTTGTACTCAGTCTCTGTGAAAAGATGTGAGTGAATGTATTGACTGGAATTGACAAGCAATGGCCCCTTAACGCTAATGAGACCCCTTTTCCTTGTGGTGGTGTTAGCAGGACCATAACTAGGAAGCTAATGGGAATCCAGAATCCAGGAGAGGGCTTTTTTTGCTAGAACCATGGTTGCTATAGCTCAGTCCCGCACAGTGGGAGATGCCACTCCTTGGGGGACACTGGAACCATCTAGGAGGGCTGCAAAAGCAGGCACCTAGACTTTTTCCCCCGGATTGGGGCCTTCAGTATAAAGTGTGTACTTGCCAGTGGGGCGCTGTGAAGGGGAGACTCGGCCCAGTACGTGCAGAGGTGTGTGCTACAGTTGGATACACCCGGTTTCCTGGCACCTGCAACAGCAGTACCGCTGCCCTACTTTGGAGACTGTCCTTCAGCGAGGCTGGCCAGGGACCTGGGAATCTGTTCGAAGGTTCTCCTTAGGTGATTCCACAGTAGCCGGCCTGACACCTGTCCCGGAACTGCTGGCCCCGGACCCTGGACTTGCTGTTAGAGGCCTCCGTTTAAACCCAGGCTCTGGCTCCTACTGTTGCCTGATTCCTAAGTCTTAGTTTCCCCATGGTGTTCCTGGGGGGTGACGCTGTTAACATGCATGGCTGCTAGACAGAAGGTTGGAGGTTCAAATCCACCAGGCCTTAGGAAAAAAGTCTGGCAATCACCTTCCCCAAACACAGCCCCTGAGGGCTCTCTGCAGTGCTGCTCCCACCCAGATGGACTGGGTCCCTGTGAACCAGAGCTGACTGGTGTTTTCCCTCTAAGTCCAAAGGGGAAAGGGAAGCAGCCATTCAAAACCCCCAACAAATCCCTCTGCCACTGAGTCCACTCCAATTCACAGTAGAACTGCCCCTGTAGCTTTCCCAGACTACATTTTTACACCAGTTGACAGCCTCATCTCTTTCCCACGGAGAAGCTAGTGGGATCAAACCATTAAAGTTGTGGTTAGCGCTGGGAATTCACTCACCATGAACTCCCCCCCCACATTCTGGACATAACTCAGCCTCATGATTCAAGGGGCCCTGGTGGCACAGTGTTAAGTGCTTGGATATGAGCCTGAAGGTAAGCAGTTCAAATCCACTAGCCACTCCTCAGGAGAAAGATGCGACAGTCTGCTTTCCTCAATATTTCCAGGCTCAGAAACCCAGTGGATTGATTCTCTTCTGATGAGTTGAAATCAATCCAATCCAAAGTTGAAATCAATCAATCCAAAGACAGTGAGTGGGCCATTGTTGTGTCCTGTGGAGTCAATTGCAACTCCGTGTGACAGAGCATAACTGCCCCACAGGTTTCCTAGGCTATACGCCATGTGGAGGGAGGAGCCCTGGCGGTGTATTGGTTATGTGTTGAACTGGGATCCCCAAGATCAGCAGTTTGCAACCACTAGTCACTCCTTGGGAGAAAGATGAGGCTTTCTACTCCCATTCGGAGTTAACCATCTCGGAAACCCACAGGGGCAGTTCTACCCTGTCCTAGAGGGTTGCTGCGAGTCAGCATCGGCTCCCTGGCTGCGAGTGCATTGTCCTGGGAGAAGATTGTCGGTTCTTTTTGTCCCTGGAAGTTGCCGATGAGTTCACACTGCCAACCTTTCTGGCGCAGGGGAGCGCTTAACCACTGTGCCAGCAGCACTCCTTATTGGGATGAGCTAACCTGTTTGGTTACATTGTGTCCATATACCCACAGGCAAACCTCTGATCGTACTTTGGTTCCCTGCTGAGGCTTTCCGACTGGAAAGAAAACATGGAGGGAGAGGCGTCGGCTAGAGTCTTCTGGCATAAATCACTATTCACTTCACATTTCAAATTTGAGTTCTGGTTTATGACCTCCTTTCCTGTTTGAGTTTGGCTTTCCTGACCCAATTTGTCGTTAGCCCTGGGGAAGCTGATACAAATCCAGGTTCCGAATCCACAGGAAACATCATCATTTGAATTAATCACAGACACAAACATGTTTGGAATGTCTCTTTGCCCCCCTGTGGAGTAAGCTGCATGGGGGTGGGACACCCCCCACCCCTCACCCCCACCCATGTGTCTTGGTTATTTACGGCTTGGTTATTTAGCATCCCAAGCTAGTTGGGCAGCTAACCTTAAGGCC
>NW_022111373.1:78205270-78207328 GCF_000313985.2 Echinops telfairi | reverse complement strand
GTGCAATACTTTCTTCACTGCTCTTGCTTCTGTGAAATCCTACTGAGTGTCTTTCTCCAGGCAAAACAAGTAGTTATTTGTTGAGTTATATCTGTTCCTAGGATGTGAACCGGTTTGCCTGTCCAGCCTTCTACTCGTCAGCCTTAAAACATTGCTGAAAATATTGCATCGATATTGCAGCAAGCTTAAGAATGAAATGTGCTGGCATCAGAAGAAATGCATCGCTGTTAGTTTTTTACCTAAGACTGAGACTTGCCGACCGACCCCTGAGCTCTTAGCCCATTAGTTCCCAGCACAGCTGGCTGGGGAGAGGGGCCCCCCCGCCCTGCTGCTCCAGTCAGACCCTGGACTGGGTCATAAATAAACCTACACCATAGTAGTTTTGATCCGAGGTGATGTTAATTTGCACGTGATAAATCACGGTTCCCTGTCCTTGGGTAAGGGGTTGGGGCAGCCATTCTCTTTCTGGATAAGATATGAATTTACTTTAATTGGAAGTTAAAATTTAGTTTGAGGATTTCCCTAAGGAAAAATGGTAGCTGCCCCAGCTGCCAGGAAGGGGGAGAGTCGGATTCCCTGGACAGTTTCAAGACTGGGTAACAAGTCTATCTGAGTTCTACACGCTTTTCCCTAGTTCCCTTTGTGTAAATTTCACTAGCCTCGTGCACCCTGTGCCCCTTCCTAACACAGAACCCGCTGGATGTTTGGATGAGATAACAGTGTTTGGATCACCCATCAGGAATAGAGAGGCCCTGCTTCTCCAGTGAATAGAGGCTTGAAAAACAGGAATAGGGCCATGAGGCGTTGGCAGAAACGTTGACCAGCAAAACCCTGGCTGAGTTTTAATTTTACTTAATGACCAGCTTCCCACCGGTGATCCTGGCTTTCTGGGCAGTGATTTGCAATCAATTCTTCATCTCGAGTGTGGGAATACTTCCACGAGGGCACAGCTCCCCAAGAGCCTCACAGCGCCCCAAGAAACGACAAGGCAGGGGTTGCGTGCGCCCGCCCAAGCCTCGGTCTGAGAAACTCCACGTGAGGAGGTGGCTTTGTTTTCTCTTTCCTGATCCATCCACGGAAGCCACCGTTGGGCCTTAGGGATTCCAAGTTTGAAAGTTCCCCTTTCTCAGAGAGGGCTGCCCTTTTCTGGGGGTCTCAAGGAGAGAGGAGTCTGTGTCATTGCGGTTCAGTGCCCTGAAGTTAGTTCCGACTCAAGTGATCCTTGTCTAACAAAACAAAACAGAACCACCCGCACCATTGTCCTCTCGGGCCCATTGTTGCAGCCGCTGCGCCAGGGCATCTAATGGATGGTCTTCTTTTTCACATTACCAAACCTGACTTCTGTTTCCAGGGGCTGGTTGCTCCCGATAATGTGGCACCCAAGCATGCGAGACCAGGCGTCCGCCTCTTCCCTTTGAAGGCCAGTCTGGTTGTACTTCCACCCAGGCAGCTCGGTGGGGTCTTCTGGCAGGTCCAAGGGGCTGTGGGTTGTTAGCCTCATGCAGTTCGCAGTTTCCTGATCCGGACTAGGGGAGAGATTGATTATTCTGGATTATGGAAAGAAGGCTATGGATTTATTTTCTGTCCAGACTTCACCGCCGGCTGTGTTTCTGGGAGTCTTTGTGGGAACGATTCAGAGAGGAAGCATGTTGCCGATTGGGGAACGGCACTGACACTTGCTAGCGGCAGAGGGCAGAGGGCAGGGTAGGGTGACACTGGAAGTCAAGAAGACTTCGCGCACTCAGCTTTGCCAAAGGCGTCTGGAATCTGTTTCCAGGATCTCAGGCTTGTATTCTTTTTGCCACTTCAGATGTGTCCTGGATGCAGTTAACTGTTTAACCTTGTTGTTTCTTTCTTTTTTCCTTTGCTTTCTTAATTTAGCGTAGCCAATAAAGAGATACTAAATATTCTTCAACACACAGCCAGGGAGTCAGTTCTAACCCTATATCGCATGTTCAAGACTGCCAACCTTACGAGGAGCCAGCAGGCTCATCTTTCTCCCGGCGAGCAGCTGGTGGGTTTGAACTGCTGACCCAGTTCCTTGGTTATCAGGGATGT
>NW_022111373.1:78202743-78203666 GCF_000313985.2 Echinops telfairi | reverse complement strand
CCCCCACCTCCCCCTCTCCCATGTCCCCCCGGAACTGTCAGTCCCGTTGTTTTCTCCTCCAGATTGACGTGAGCAGGTTTTTCTAAGAAAACTAAAGCTGTACTCCTTCCCATGTGCTCGTTACACTTTTGACACTTGACGGATTTATTCCCACCAAGAAGTTGTGCTATTTCTGATGACATGCCAGTTTATCCAGATCGGTGTGGTAGATGACACACACGCAGTGCTCAGCCTTTCTTTTTAGATGCTTGATGTGTCTGCTCAGCATGGGCCCTCAAATGTACCCACAACGTTTTGAATATGCAAATGACTCACCCCTCCCCCGCCCCACATGTAGTTTGGAAGTGAAAAACACAGTGAACATGTGGCCAACATGTGATGATCTGTTAGTGAGCACATGGTAACGGCCATCGTTTGCATTCGGGCTCCAGGGTGAGGAAATACACGCATACATGGGTGTCTCCTTGGGGCCATGGGCCGGGAGCATGGCGCCTTTGGAAGGGAAATGCAGGAACATGACCAGAGGGATGTCGACCTTGCTTGTAGGTGATTTACTTAATAACATACATAGTTTGAAAAATTTTAAGTGTTTTAAAGTCTTTTTTTTTTTTTTGCTGAACAAGCAGTCTGAGGTAAACTGTTATGACTGGCCACATATTAAATGCATCTTTTATGAGCTCCCTCTATTTTGAACTGTGACCGCATTTGTCTTCATAATGGAGGCAGGTAGTCTCACTCGGAGTGGGGTGAGGCTGGGAACAAACTTAAGGTGACCAGATTTAAAGCGGAACACCATTGATGGGGGGTGGGGGGGAGTTCTTGATTAAAAATGTGGTCTATATGGACCAAATAGACCCTTCCCTAGCTTCTCGTGCATTCTTTCCAAAAATCGGGACTTTTTTAAAACGCCAAACATCGGGACC
>NW_022111373.1:78200455-78202218 GCF_000313985.2 Echinops telfairi | reverse complement strand
AAGAGGAGAGGATGAATGATCACACTGAGATAAAGAAAATACACTGTCATCAGGCACTTTACCTTAAGTGCATGTCTCAGTGCTTATCTTTTACGTGAGGAGCCCTGGGCTACTAACTGCAAGTTCAGCAGTTCGAAACCAACAGCTGCTCAGGGAGAGAAAGATGGGGCTTTCTACTCCGTAAACAGTTAGTCTCAGAAACCCACGGGGAGCAGTGCTACCCTGTCCCGTAGGCTCACTGTGAGTCAGCATCCGCTTGATGACAGTGAGTGGGATCTTCTAAGTGTCAAATCGACCAGCTGATCCTCAGGAGAAAGACCGCTTTCTATTCTTGTGCTATGTTGCAGTCTTGGAAACCCGCTGAGGCAGTTTCACCCTACCTGTGTTAGTCAGGGTAGACTAGAGAATCAAATCCACGGACACACATATGTGTATAAGAAAGAGACTTATATACAAGAACAACTGAACCTTGAGAAAACATTCCAGCCCAGTCCAGATCAAGTCCATACGTCTGCTTTTCGCCTCTATGTCTGATACCAATCTATAAAGTCCTCAGACTCATGAAGCACATGCAATGATGCTGAATGTAGAAGACCACAGGCCAGTGGGTAGAAAGTCTTTGGATCCAGTGTCATTGGACACATCTCAGTGCTGGCAGGGGTCTCTGCATCAGGGTGGGTCCATGTGTCTTGTCAGCACCTACATCTCCCAGGGTGTGAGCAGAGAGAGTCTCTCCTGCCTCTAAGGAGGAAAGTACCGGATTTCCCAGAATTCTCAGGAGAAGGCCATGCCCACACAGAAGTCTCATTAGCTATGTCTAGATTGACAGCCTAGACTCCACCTTACACTCTTAATCCTTAAATTGACACCATTAGGTGACTACCACACTATCCTATAGGGTCTCTGTGAGTCGGCACTGACTTGATGGAAGTGAGTGAGTTATTTTTAAGAGAAGCGTCTTTGGGTGTTGCAAACTGTGAAGCTCTCATCGACTAACCCAAAGGTTGGCAGTTCAGATCCACCCAGAGGTGCCTCAGAAGATCTGGCAATCTGCTTCCAGAAGGAAAACTAATGGGGTGTAGCTCTAGTTGGTAATTCATGGGGCCCCTAGGAGCCAGAGTCAAGTTGATGGCAACCATTTTTTTGTTTTGTTTTTAATAATTTTTAATCTTGT
Organism: Echinops telfairi; assembly: GCF_000313985.2. Taxonomy (NCBI): domain Eukaryota; kingdom Metazoa; phylum Chordata; class Mammalia; order Afrosoricida; family Tenrecidae; genus Echinops; species Echinops telfairi. Next base: position 78,201,044 of record NW_022111373.1, on the reverse strand, counting down.
GAGGAATTTTAATGAAGAAATAAATGAGCAAATGAACACGTGTCGCAAGAAGGAACACACCTGGTAAATGGGGACCAGTGGGGATGGCAGACTGGCTAAGGAGACAGGAACACAGGCTCACAGGTGACATAGGTGTTCAGATCCCCGCTCCGTCATGATTACCCTGTGAGAGCTTGGTCAAGTCTAACCTTGCTTGATGTGGCTCAGTGTCTGGAACTATAAAATTGGGCTCTGGTAGCATCTATTTCGAGGAGCCCTGGAGATGGAGTGGTTGCACATTGAACTGTGATCCCCAAGGTCAGTAGTTCAAAATCACCAACCACACCTCAGGAGAAAGACGGGGTTTTCTACTCCCATAAAGAGTTACAGTCTCAGAAACACACAGGGGGCAGTTCTTCCCTGTGGGATAGGGTCGCTAGGAGTCGGCATGGACCCGATGGCAGTGAGTGTGCTGTTTTGGTTTTGAGCAGCTTGAACTTAGCGAGTGGGGTGAGGATTATGTAAGGCAATACGAGTACAGGCTTAGAACCTTGTAAGATCGCATGAGCCTATGCATCGTCCCTGCGTCATTATTTCTGGTGCTCAGGAG
>NW_022111373.1:78197642-78199209 GCF_000313985.2 Echinops telfairi | reverse complement strand
CTCTCACCACTGGTCCTGAAGGGATCATCCCCCCTGGATTCCCTGTGTTTCCAGTTCCTATCTGCACCAGTGTACATCCTCTGGTCTAGACAGATATGTAAGGTAGAATTGGGATCATGATAGTAGGGGAGGAGGAAGCATTTAGGAACTAGAGGGAAGTTGTATGTTTCATCGTTGCCACATCGCACTCTAGCTAGGGTCCACTCTTGCTGAGGACCCAACACAGGTCCTCCCAGTCTCTCTGGGTGATCTTAAAGGCCCGATTTTTACCCTTGTCTTCCCCCAGCTGGGGAACATGAGTTCCGCAGGCTGTGTAAGGCCCATGGAGTCATCAGTACCAGCTACCATCATAGGCGCCTCATCCGAGAGAAGCAGCCTCAGGCTTCAACTTAAACCAAAACTAAACTCCCTGCGCAGAGCGATTCTGCCTCACAGCGACCCTCTCAGACAGAGTCCAGCTGCCCTGTAGGTTTCCAAGACCCTAACTCCTTGTAAGAGTAGATAGCCTTGTCTTTATCCCACAGAGCGGCTGGTGATTTTGAACTCCTGACCTTGCAGTTAGCAGCCTACAGTGTCATCACGACACCACCAGGGCTCCACATTAAGGGTGAGTGAATGAAATGTCTGACCAGTATTGCCTGTGAATGATATTATAGATCTACAAATAGTCGTTGACAGAGAAAAGGCTCCTCACCCTTGCTCTAGAAGTTAAGCTGATTTATATTGTTTTACTAAATTTCATTTACATACTGTGAAATGCTCAGATATTAAACCTACTATTTAATCGTTCTTGCTGAAAAAACTTGCAAGACACAGAATATTTCCACTGCCCCAGAATTCCCTTTTATTCCTCCCCAGTCAATACCCACCCCTCGACCCAGCCCCCTCATCTGATTTTCCTCCCCATGGGGGCCTACGCTGCTTCTAGAACGGAATGGTACCAGACAGTCTGTCCTGTTCTCTGTGTGGTGAATCTGCACACTTGGCTTCTCCCTCCGTCTGTTGGTGGACCGTTGGCCTGTCTCTGCGGGGACTATTATTCATTCATACAGCTGCTCGGAGCTCTTGTCCAAGGTCTCTTTGTGATTCATGGTTTTACTTCTCTTGGCTCGGTATCTAGGAGTAGATGTCCCCTGATCATGGGAAAGGGGCTGATTTAACTTTTTAAGAAACTGTGGCATGGTGTCCTGAGGCCACTGTACTAACTTGTATAAACTGCCGGGGTACTGAGGTCAGGTTTTAGTCAACCGTGCTTCCCGATGCCCACAGCCTCTGTAAGGTACAGGCTAAGTGTCAGCATTTACTACTGAATGAATGGGTAAAAAACCCAAAGTAGTTTTTATTTTAGCACACCCCTACAGACACTTAAGAAAGGATGCATTGTTCATCAGAGGGATGGAGTTTTCATTGGCTAAATATAGGTTCATTATTTGTGTTGTTAGATGCTGTGTTAGACCAGGTTGACTAGAGAAACAAATCCAGAGACGTTCATATATGTATAGGAAAGAGTTTTATATGAAAGAGTAAATATATATTGAGAAAACATCCCAGCCCAGTCCAGATCAAG
>NW_022111373.1:78195328-78196911 GCF_000313985.2 Echinops telfairi | reverse complement strand
CTCATTCGATTTTCTCTGTTTTGATCCAGTGGCATACTCCTCCTGGAACATACATTCTAGGAGGAGGCCGTGTCTTCTCTGCCTTCAAGGTTCGTGCACAGGTGGTTGCTTCTCTGCGGCTTCTGCCGGCCATTGACTGTGGACGCTGTTGCGCTCTCTGGAAGGTCTCTGCAGGGATGTCTTCCCTCGGTCCATGTTCACACCGCTCTTTCGGCCGCCTTTATTGCAGTTGTCTGTGTCGACCTCATTCTCCAGTGAGCTAATGAGCTTCAGGAAGGCCACGGGCTAGCAGCCTTCAGCAGTTTGGAAGGAGATGGGGTGTGGTTGAGGCCACGTTTCGTGAGCCTTGCTCTCAGTGGCTGATTCCTCTAAAGTTAAACTATACCGTCATATCATGATGCCTCTTTGGGAAGAGATGTTTTCAGAAGGTATTGTGTACAAGGAGGAGAGCAAAGTGCACATTTGGAAATTGGTGGATGATGGGGAAAAAGTGAGCTCTGCTTCTCTCAGGGTTCAGTGTTCGTCACAGGTCAGGAACCCCTAGTGTGAGCTGCTCGGGTCAACCCCTATGACATCTGTAGGCACAAGACAGTCTCGAGTAAGGTCTCACAGGAAGAGATGGCACCGAGAACTAGAGCAAGCTTCTCCTGGGGTTTACAGGTTCTCTGGGATTGTAGCTTTGGTCCTTTAAGGCATGGATCCTCTGTCCTACCAACCGCCTGCCTCTGTAATCATAAAATTTCTAAAAAAATTTTTTTGTTTTAAATTCACAAACATAAGTGTAAAAGACAAAATTAAAAAGAACACCCGAAGGAGGTAAAGCCTGCATTGACCATCACATACGTTCTAAATATTATGTCATACTTTTCAAATTATAACCAGTTTTGAGCAACGGACAAACTCAGCACAGCAATTAGAAAATGCATTTCAGGATCTGGCTCCTTTACAGATGTTAACTCAAGCAAATGATGAGAATTGCAAAATTAATGTTTCTCATTTTTTGAAAAAGTTGCCCTGAAAACAGTAAATATCAATTTATCAGAATGTTATAAATATGCCAATTCTTTGACATCTCATACTTTTGCAGTTTACCAGAGGGGGGGAATGTCCACTTATTTGCAGACCTTTAAAATTAAGAGAGACCAGATTTTCTTTTCTTTTTTCCCTTTTTTTGGAAGCCTGGTAATGACATAATAATTAAGCAGCAGGGACAAATAATTAGCTTGGGTGTGTTTTTATCTAGTTGCTCGCCAGCTTCTGGGTTAAGGTAAAACACTGTACCTGGTATGCTTAAGAATTTTAACTGCTGCTTTTTTTCCCTACTGAACTGGAAAGAAGTAAAGGCAGCATTAGGATTCCTAGGTTCATTTCCTGCCTTATTCAGCTGGCAGAGAAAGGAATTGGATTCTTCTTTCCTCAGCAAAAAATGAGAGGCAGAACTCTTGGATGTGGATGGGGTCACGAGGCAGGAAGTTGCCAGAAAGTTAGCTTTGTGTCCACGGCACTGTGAAGTCCCTGGCCTTTAGATGGGGCGCCCTGGTGGCGGAGTGGCTATGAGTTGGGGTACTAACGGCAGGGGGAGC
>NW_022111373.1:78189946-78195228 GCF_000313985.2 Echinops telfairi | reverse complement strand
GGTCTTTCTCCTCCTGTGAAGAGTTCCAATGAAAACCAAGCTCACAGCATCGAGTCAGTTCTGATTCACAGCCACGCCGTGAATCAGGGCAGGGGTAGAGCGAGTCTTCGAGACTGAACCGCAGAAATCCCTGTCTTTCGGACTGCTGACCTTGCAGAGGTGCCATGTCGGAGGCCCTCGGGGCAGGTCTAGCCTCTCCTAGGGGGTTGCTATGAGTTGGCACCAACTGCAGGGCGGTGAGTGAGCAAGCACCTTTAGAGCCTGCCGAGGAACTCGGTGCGTTGTCCTTGTCATGCATTCAGTCCACTTTTACAAGGCCGTCTGCTTCTGCCTAGAGACTCTGAGATTCGAAGGCCGTGATTTGTGTCACTGACTTCAATATGGACCTTGACGGGTGTCTCTGCCTGAATGTAGTGCGGCCCATTTCAAACAGGCGGAAGCAGACAGAACCGTGCAACAGCCACGCATGTTCCCATCACCTCAAGGAAACACAGATCCACTTATGACCAGCCATGTTTCAACGAGGCTCCTACCCCGCATGCACCCAGCATGAGTTTGAAGCAAAGTCGAAAAGCCATCGATAAACATTCAGCAATACAAACAAATACATGTAGATCCCGATGTATCTTTTCATAATGAGTCTTTTTTACGCCTGCCTAGGTGGTGCTGTGGCTTATATTGGGCTGCGAACGGCGAAGTCAATGGGACAAGTCTCCCAGCTAGCTGCTCCCCAAAAGATTTAGTCTCAGAAACCCCACAGCAGCGGTTCTCAACCTGTGGGCCGCGACACCCTTGGGGGCCGAACAACCCTTTCACAGGGGTTGCCGATTCATAACAGTAGCAAAATTGCAGTGATGAAGTAGCAACGAAAATCATTTTATGGTTGGGCGTCACCCCAACATGAGGAGCCATATTAAAGGGTCGCGGCCTGAGGAAGGTTGAAATCCGCTGCCCCAGAGGGTCGCCATGAGCCAGAATGGACTCAAAGGCAGTAAGTTTTCTTTCTTTCTTTTCTTAGTATCTCGGTATCGTACCTCTGAAACAATGAACGGTAATTCATAATATCTTTTCAGTGTTTTAATTTCTAATTTTTCATAAATATGTGTGTATGCACTTTGTGCAATTGGGTAGTTTTACATTTGACTCAGCATTCAAATAAAGACCACACAGGTAATTGACTGCTGTGTATTTTTATGCATTTTAAAATACAATATTTTTAATTTGGAAGGACTTCAGACATACTAAAAGATACCTAAATTAGTTATCACCAAAATATTTCATAGATGTTAACATTTTACCACATTGGCTTCAGTGATCTCATTTTGCCTTTTTTTTCTAAGGAAATGACACGTTACAGACAGAACAATTGGTTCCGCCCTTATCATTCTTAAAATTCTGCAGACCAATCTTTCCCACAGTGGGCAGTACAGCCCGCTGGCAGGCAATGGAATGATTTAGGAGTGGCGGCAAAGGCAAATGTCTATATTTTACCTTGGATCATGGGCTATTATACAAGGTTTTCATTGTAATTTTCTTTTCTGTAAAAGGTGGCAGTAGGCTGGATATGTTTGAGAATTATTGTGTATGTCAACATTTCCATGTATGTTTTTAACCTAGTGCTATGTGTATATGTGTCCATAAATAATATCTTTTTGATGTGAATGGTTATAGAAAAAGCCGCTTACTGTATGTATATGCACCTGTAGCTGTTATTCAGTATTTACTGGGCGTTATTGAGTTAGCGCCTCCCCATGCTGACCTCATACGGACCGGTAGGACAGCCTGCTCCTCAGGGGTTTCAAAGCTGAGACCCACCTTTTGGATGCAGACCACTCAACCTGTATTCCAAGACCCCTCTGGGTAGATTTTAACCGCTGATTTTCACTTAGTGGGTGACTGCTTTTTGATTTGCCTTACCCAGGGACTCCATTCATATGTGTGACATTAAATAATACTTTTAAATGGTAGTAAGCCATCATGTGAATAAAGGCTAGTATGCAAATTACCTTACTAAGCAGTTTGCTTCCAATTTTCTCAACTGCAAAAGGAGGTTCAGTGAACATCTTTATGCCATCTCCCGGATCACATGAGTGGGGGTTATTTTGAGTTTCGCACCTAGAAGTGGAAGGATGACTTCAGCTTTGTCAGGTACGAGCCGTTTCTATTTAAAGTCGGACATGTAATTCCTACCAGCTGTGTCCGAGAGTCCCGGGGTCTCAGTGTCTTCAACACACGCAGGATTGTTAGAACTCTAGATGTTTTTGGCCAACATCCTGGGTATGGAGTGGTAATTCTTCCACTACTCCGATGATGGGTGAGGGCTGATGCCTTTACCGGCAGACACATTCCCTCTCCAACTCATAGAAGTTTTGGTAACTCACGGTAGATTTTGGAATTGCAAAGGAGTCTACTCTTACTTATGCCATCATTTCATTCTTTTTGAATGAGCTTTGAGAATTCATTTTCAGAGAAATTGTATTTATAATTTCATGTGGACTCTTGCACTTTAGGATCGGAAAGGGATGTTTGTGAGAGAAGAACTATTTCAAGATGGACACAAATCCACGGCAGGTGAAGATGGCACTTAGTTCTGATGGCCACCCCCCACCAGGTGTGGCCTACGTGTATGTATGGTACTGGAAGCTGCACGACTGGTCCTTCTGTTCTTGAAATGAGTCTTTAAGTTTGGGCGGGGGTGTACTCAAGACCATATTTCAGCTGTGTGGACTTGTTTTAATTTTTTTCAGCTTCACCTTGAACTTGCATATGAGCAATTGATGGTCTACTCCACAATTGGTCCCTGAATTTCTTTTGGCTGATATTGATTATCCCTACACAGTTTGATACCTGTGTATTCTGTCTGGTGTTGTTCATGTGTATAGTTGCCATTTATGTCGCTGGGGAAAAAAAAGATTTGTAATGAAGAGTTGTTGATCGCACAATCCTATCATGCAATTTCCAGCTTCATTTCCATCTCCAAGGCTACATTTTCCAACTACTGATCCTTCTTCATTCCCAACTTTCCCATCCCAATGATGCATCTTGATTGCATGTTTAATCAATTTCTGATGGAAGACATTGGTAGAATTCTAGTTTCAGTGTTTGATGTGTAAATTTGAAGAATAGTAATTGGTCATCCTTGTAAATGCGCAGATATTTTCCTGTCTCATAGAGCATGTCTTTCAAGATACATCCTGACATGTTCTGTTGGGTGATGTATGGGATGCCCTTCCTCTTGAATTTGTCATTCGCAGCAGAGTAACCATTGTGAATCAGACCAGAATGCTCAACACCAGTCTATTTCAGCACACCGCCATTTAGTTGATTCTGACTGATAGGGCTGCTATGAGTTGGAATCAACCAGATGGCAGGGAGTTTGGTTTTTGGTTTGGTTTAATGTCTAGAATATCAATCTTTATGCATATCATTTCATTTTCGACAACTTCTGGTTCTTGTAGCTTCAGACTCTGTGCATTCATATTCTGATTCTTAATAGGGATTTGCAGCTGTTTCTTCTCATCGTGAGTCATTCCCTATTGACACACGAAGGTCCCGAAAGCTCCGCTTTATCCTGGCGGACTCTTCTTTGAGGAGGCAGCTCTTCCCCAGTAGTATTTTTGAGTGCCCTCAGGGGCTCCCCTTTGGGCAATGTGTCAGACAGTGTTCCCCTGAGATTCATAACATTTTCAGCAGCTAATCCCTCAGAATTCTTTCATCTTAACCAGCACTGACTTACGAGGTTTGGTGCTTCCCACAGCAAGTATGCGTGTGTGCTTACGTATAAAAGAGAGAAGGAGAAGGAGAAGAGAGGGACACGAAATTACATTTGTAATGTTTTAACTTACATAGCATTTCTCACTTCAGATTTATCAAACATTCCTTGAAATGATAAGATTTCACATTGTAGATTTTCTCTTGGTTCATCAATCAACTGAGGCCCATAGGATGGCAACAGTTTTAAATGGTGGGGAAGTACTTGGTTTATAATTTGGAATTATTTTCTAAAAATTATTTTCCCTTGAAACTTTGATACATTTGATCCATCTACTTTCAGGATTGTTGCGGGGTGGGTGGGGGTGATCTGAGACCCTTCTGAGTCCTGCTCTCTCCCCCTTCTCCTTTTTAATCTTGTTTTTGTTCTCTGGGAGCTTTTAGAATTTCCCTTTGATTCATTCTTGTTTTATGAATTGCTTTATGGATACACCTTAGTGTATGGTTTTGTTGCTGTTAAAACATTTTGTGTAGTTATTGATTAGCTTCTTTCAATCTGGAGAGGTATTTATTTAATTGTGTGAAATTTCCCTTATCTCTTCCAGTTCCCTTTTTTTAGTAATTGTTCTAGTTTTATCTTATCTGAATTCTTTCAAGTTGAGAATTGGACCTTGGAGGGCCAATTATTTTTAGTTTTTTTAAAAAATTTCAATTCCTTCATATTTTCATTCAAATCTTTGTGAGATTTTCTTGTCCTAAGGACCCCTGTTGGCCTAGTGGCCTATGGGTTAGGTTACTAATCACGAGGCCAGTAGTTTGAAACCACCAGCTGCTCTAAGAGAGAGAGATGAGGCGTTCTACTACCATAAATAGTTACCCACAGGATAAGTACTCCGTCGTACGGGGTTGTTATGAATGGAAATTGACTTGATGGCAGCGAGGTGTCCTGGTCGTATAGTGGTTGAACCCTCGGTTGTTAACCAAAAGATTGGTGCTTTGAGCCCATCTGCTGCTTCATGGAGGATGAGAGGGTCGTGTGCTTCCTTGAAGAAAGGAGTACTGGAAGCCCTATGGAGCGGTTGGACTCTGCCCTAGGGGGTCTCTATGGACTTGAATCAACCCTGTCGCCATGGGTTCTAGCCTCATTTTCAGAACCTCTTCTTCTCCCCTTGAGCCCTGGTGGGGCTGTGGCTTATGCAAGGTCAGCAGTTTGAAACCCCCAGCCGCTCCTTGGAAGACAGATGAGGCTTTTACTGCTCCTGTGAAGCGCTACCACTTCAGAAACCCACAGGGCGGCCACCCTGTCCTGGAGGGTCCCTGTGAGTCAGACTCAACTGGATGACAGTGAGCGATCCCATTTAATAATAAGAATAGTAATAGTAATAATTCCTTTATTTTCCATTTTTTAGTTTTTCTTAATAATTTTCTTGGGGGCTCATACAATTCTTATCACAATCCATACATACATACGTTGTGTCAAACCCATTTGTACATTTGTTGCCATCTTTGCTCTCAAAACATTTTCTTTCTACTTGAGCCCTTGATATCAGCTCCTCATTTTTTGCCCCTCC
>NW_022111373.1:78155883-78189015 GCF_000313985.2 Echinops telfairi | reverse complement strand
TTTACTTTCCTCTCATCCACTATCATGTTCAGCCTTCATTTGGGTTTCAGTAATTTCTCTTGGTTACATTGCCCAATTCTTAGTTTCTAATTTATGTAATCTTGTTCTTACTTTATGGCAATTTTTTTAATGCCTCTCTGAAGATGCCAAGTACAGTTTTTGGATTTTTTTGGTGACTCTGTTTCCCGTTAGCTTTGTCTCTGTGGCTGTTCCCTTCTTCCTCGGCCGTGTGTCCCTCCACCCTGCCACTTTGGTTGGGTGTGAGAAGTGAGTTAAATAAGATATGCATGCCGTGCATACAGAACGGAACCACTACTTTAAAAAGTTATGCTGCTTTTGTGATTTTAAAGACTTTCCACAGCCTTGCTATTTATAGCTAAGGACCTCCTTGAAGTATCTCAAAAGTAATTATAGCCATTGAGCCTTTTGGGGGAGAACATTATATAAATATAGAAAGTTGGGGTTGTAAGAAGCCTGATAAATCTTTCAGACCAAGGAATTTTACACTTTAATCTGTTGAGAAGTGGTCATGTAATATGATGCTTGAAATAATAGGTCAACTGCTAAAGTGTGCCAACCAGCCTTAAGTTTTATGTATGTAACTAAAAATGGAAAATTGCTCTCATAATAACAGTTATCTCCCTCACTTGCATGTTGACTTATTTTTCTGTGGGGGAAGGGCTTGGAGGGACTGCTGACACCCTTTCTTGCTAATAATTTCTGCACTATTGTCTCTGCCCTTCATCTGGGTAAACCCATGGGAGAGACTCTGCAGGTGGCTCTTATGCTGAGGGTGAGAGTCGGGTAAAGGCTGAGCTCGGCTGTCTCGTTCCAGTGCCTGCATTTATAATGAAACACGGGTGTTCTGGATGTGATGGGGACACATTGGGCTGCTAACTACAAGGCCAGTGGTTTGAAACCACCAGCTACTCCTTGGGAGGAAGAGTGTCACTCTTGGAAACTCACAGGGGCAGTTCTACCCTGTCCTATAGGGTGACTGCGAATCACCCAATGGCAGTGAGTTTTGTTTTTTAACCATGTTAGTGCTTAACAGGAAAATCCGTATAATGCAATGCTACTTTGTCTACATTTCCATTTGGCTTTGTTACAAAGATGAGGACAAGATTAAAAGAAATATGCTTTCTAAGTATTAGAATCCAGATTGATCAATTCCCTATGACCCTCATTAGAGGAGATAGAAATTTTGAATTAGGTAGTCACTCATTCATTTACTCACTTATTCATTTCACATGATGTTTTATATATGACCCCAAATTCACTCTGATACTATTGGTCTAGAAGTATGACCTTTATTTCCTCTTTCTTAAATGTTACTTTTTAGCTTGACATTAACTCAGACTTAAAAGATGAAAGAATACCAATCCAAATTCTCAAAGAGCCTTACCAATTAATTGTCATGGCCAAATGCATCTGGGGAACAATGCACAATATTTTTTAATGACCTTTCACCTGGGAGATATTACTAGACATCTAGACAAGAGCAAAAGCTAGACCTGGATCTGCGTCCTTTTTTATGGGTGGCTATAAACTCAAATGAACCTTATCCATTTTATGGCACAGACTCACACAATTTGTGTATCTTTCTAAGTAGGTAATAAACCCATACACAGCCCTTGCCAGTGACTTATACAGATGCATTAGAATTGATCCAAACATGGGAGGCATCCAGAATAGGCTTCTGATTTATTGTCACAAGGTCTCTTATCAGAAGATGGGAGTTGCACTGTTGGAATAGCACAGAACCCTTTACCATCTTATAGTCTAAAATTTCAGAAGGCTATGAACTTAAATAGCAATTACAAAAATTTCCAAACATATACAAAAGCAGAGAAAATAGTTTAATGAACCCCATGTACTCATAACCAGCTGGACAATTCCCACCCACAGTCACGTTTGTGCCCCCTCTCCTCTCCTGTCAGATTATCTTGAAGTAGATCGAGGGCATCTTATTTTTCCCCCCCAAAATAAGTATTTTTAAAAAATCATTTTACTGGTGGCTCATATAACTCTTATCACAATCCATCCATTCATCCATTGTGTCAAGCACATTTGTATGTTGGTTGCCATCATCATTCTCAAAACATTTTCTATCTACTTGAGCCCTTGGTAAATATGCATATTTTAAAAAAAAGATAACTCTTAAATTTCCACAGCACCATTGTTATCCCTATAAAATTAACATTGGATACTCACAAAATCATACTGTTACTCCTTATATTTCTCTGTCTCATAATTTCCCTCCCAGTTGGTTGCTTTGAATTGGGATCTAAATAAAGTCATAAATTGCATCTAGTTCGTATACCTTGTAAGCCTCTTTCATCTAAAAAGCCTTCTCTCTCCTTTCTAACCTTGTGATTTATTTGCTGAGACACTGGAGAGAACTTTTTCTAACTGAAGATTTTCCCACCATTTGCAATTGGTGGATGGCTCCTGCCCCCCCCATGTCCTATAGGCCTCTGTTTCTTCTGCGAAGTACATTTCCTATAGTTGGAAATCGTTGTTTGATTAGAAACAGACTCAATTTGTTTTCAATATTTGTTTTTTTCTATTTGGTGAACGTTTACACGGTGAATTACATTCCCGTTAAAAAAATGGTTTCATGATATTGATGACAATTTCAAAATAGGCCAGCGTCCTCATATTTCATTGTTCATTCTGTTTCCATAGATCTAGCTTCCCTTTCTCGCCGTGCCTGCTCATCTTGACTTTGGGGTTAACGTTGACCATTTGGTCTCACATAATTTATTGCTGAAGGGAGCTATTACTCATAGATGATAGAGTTTACTTTATGATTCAGCCGATTGTTTGGCTGAAAGATGATCTCTGAGAGTCGTTTCCGTGTTAGGGTAAAGGGGTTATACTTGTTGGCTTCTTCTAGTCTCTATCAGCCTAGTCTGGTCATTTTTTTTTTAATGAATTCGAGTTTTGTTCTATGCTTTTTCCCTAACTGGGACCTTCTCTGTGTCTGCTTGGGGGTTGGCAGTGGAAGCGGAGTTCCATGTGGCTCTCCTGATCCCAGGTTAACAGAGGTCTTCTTCATGCAGTAGACTCGTCTGTGGGCTCGTTTCATCCATATATCTTTGCTTTCCTCTGTCATCTCACTGCAGTCACGTGGAGACCAATGGGCGGGTCTTCGCCGGCCACGTGTAAGCTCCGACGCCCCTAGGCACTACTCACCAAACTAGAGGTCAAACATGTCTGTGATGAATTATGCTCTGCAGGTTTGATTTTTCTTTGTAGGGGAAAAAAGGTTTCACGGACTCAGATGTTGTAGGTTTCCTCATGAAATATGCAAAATCGGGCTGTCCCTTTTTGGAATGTTCATTTTGACCTGTGGTTTCAGATGTTACCAACTTCACTCCTCCATTATAGAATTTGCCATCAGCTTTCCCCCCCAAAGGCTTTTAGTGTTACTGTTGATTATCGCCTTGGCCCTCATGACACAGTGGGTAACGGGTTAGGTTGCTAACCACGAGATGAGTGGTTCAAACTCACTAGTTTCTCTGTAGGAGAAAGATGAGGCTGTCAGCTCTGGTAATGATTTAGTCTCAGAAACCCCCAGGCACAGCTCTACTCTGTCCTGCAGCATGCCTAAGAGTCCCAATTGACTGGGTGCCAGGGAGGGGGATCATTTAGCAGAGCTACAAAACCACCAGCCCTTTGATCCCTCTCAGGTGCAGGGTGATTAGCTTCTGAATTGGGAAAAGCTCACCTGTATTTCCAGCTTCCTTCTCCCTCTTCTGATTTGTCCGGGAATCTTAGTCTTTTGTTATCTCATTTTTAGTCAATAAGTAGATTCCAATTTTCCAGCTCACCATTCCCCCAAAACATGTCATTTGAAGTTACACTGAGAGAAAAGGTTCCCAGGTTACATGAGTGTGGGGGTGTTGCATACTGAGTTATCTTTGTAGGGATTTGCAATACCCTGAGCACACTGTCCATCAAGAATCTTGAGTAGCCCAACATTTCATCAGCTTGTTTGATGAACTAGATTCCTGTACCCCAATATCTGAGAATCCTCTCATTGTTGGGTGCCATACGTGACTTCTGACTAATAGCGACCCCATGTACAACAGGGCGAATCCTGGAGCATCCTTTCTAGAGAAGGCACTGGGAAGTGCAGTTCAAGGAAGCGAAGAACGGACAGCGTTTGGTGATGTGAATGTAGCACTCTTCACAGAGCAAATCGAAGTTCACACAGCGGAGAGACGACTGATGTCTCGTATGATGCTTTTCTGATTGCTTCAATGGCTGTGTTTCTTTCAACGTTACTTAAATGACCAGTGTAGCCAACTCCAAATACAGGATTCACGCAGAAGAGAATGAACAAAATCAAACTCTCGTGAACTGTCGAAGCCTGGAAAAATAGAAGGCAAATTGCTTGCTTACATTATGATTGTATCCTTGCACGCTGTCTCAAACACACACACACACACACACACACACACACACACACACACACACACACACCCAGCTCTTTTACTTCAGGTACAGCATTGGGATGCGAGGAATAGAAAAAGACATCATCACACTGATGTAGATTGTTTGCTTCAGATATCAACGCCAGGCTGGCTTTCAGGCCAGCGGCTCGCATCCTGTTTGTGACTCGCGAGGGAAAATTGAGTTTGAGCAAAGCTAGGGACAGAGACCAATTTCCCTTTGCTCGGAAGGTGGCTCCAGCTCCGCACCATAAATGTTTCCTATTAGGAGGAAAATGTTGTGCATTAGCGCTCCTGCGAGAAGATCGTGATTGCCAGTAATGCCATCAGGAAACGATTCTTTAAATGTTCCACAGTGCAAGCACAGATCGATCATCCCATTAGGAATAGGACGCGTCTTGCAGAGTTGGAACGATACTCAAAGTGATTGAAAAAATTTTGCACTAAAGTTCTTCAAGAAAAGTGTGCATTTTGATGTTAACACTATGCCCAGGGAACCCACCTCAAAGTACAAACCCGAGGCTTGAGTCCGTCAGAACCGAGTCAAGGGTCAGAAGGCAGCAGGTGCTGCTTGGCGACCTTTGCTGGGCAGGATGCCTTGGGGTCCGCCATGGAGAGGGTAGCCCCATAGAGCATCGGCGAGCTCAACTTACATTTTGCAGCTCTGGGCTTCGGGGGGCATGGTCACCGAGTACATGGAGCAGCTCAGTTCAGACCTTGGCAGTTGATGTTTATGATGAAGGTCAGACTGGTGGTTCTGTGCTTTTAGACTGAAATGCAACTTTCCTTTTTAAATTATCTGGATTCCAAATGTTCTTCTCTATAGAGAAAGACAAGTAAATAAAGACTGTACTAATGAACTACTCTCAGATGATGGACAGCCCTTTTTACTTGTCAGATATCTGTTCTGACAAGTTCCTCTTGAGTTTTCTGCTCCCAGGAGGTGAATTCAAGTACATAATTTGACTGTGAACTTTCCCCCTTATTTGTCAGTTTTCCACTCCTTAAACTCTGAGGATTGTGGGTGGATCCACCTCAAATATATGTGACAGGGAAGACTGACCATGGAAGGATGGGGCCAGGGTCTTGTGATTACCTTAAAACCACTATTTAAGTGCAATTTAAGGTAAGGCTTTTGATTGTCTTTCTTGTGTATAACGTAGTTACACACGTGTGTGTGTGTGTGTGTGTGTGTGTGTTTGTTGTTATTGCAGCACCTTCAGAATATTGTCAGATGTGTCACTGAGCCAAAACACAGAGGAAAGACATTCTCACACAGTAGAATATGTTCAGGAGGATTTACCGGCCATCCAACATGCAGTCACGATGCACACATACTTACTGTGATAATTAGGTGAAAGTTGGAAAAGCGCTCTTGGTGAGAGAAACTGTGGGAGATCTCATGACACCGTCTTTTCAGACCAGTGACTTACTGAGTGAAAGTAGCTTTTCCCTTTCTTCTTACTTAGCAACAATTTTTTATTGTCAGTTAAGTGGGGGTTTACATTTCAGATCATCGATTTTGTATTCAACCATTTAGACAAGGAATCAAAGCCCCCAATAGTTTACTCTTCACCCACATCACGAATTCTGTTCTCCCTCAGTGGAAAGCTTCCATTTCACCCGTTTAATACCCATCAGCAGTCTAGCTCGTTGCTTTATCTTCCCTCAGAGATACCTGTTTTCAACAACAAATGGTGACCCGCTAGGTGGTCCGCATCAGATACAATACACAGGAATAAAATTACCAGTACCTCTGTAAAAAGAGACCTTGAGGAAGCTAATGTCATCCATCAGGACAAGGCCCGAGGTTGACTGTAGAACAGACCATCAATTGCTCCTCTGTACGTTCAAGTTGAAACCGAAGAAAATTAAAAGTCCACGAGAAGTTGTCAGGGATTCCCTTTTGCTTGAATCCACAATCAGTGCCTCCGGAAGCAGCAGCCAAGAAACCAAATGACTTTTGACACTGGGAAAATCTGCTGCAGACCACCTTTTAAAACTGTTCACGAGCAAAGATGTTGCTCTGAGGACTCAGGTATCCCTGATCCAGGCCATAGGGTTGTCCGTTGTCTCCTATGCACGGGGCAGGGGGTGGACAATGAATAAGGAAGACCAGAGAAACCATGAACTTGAAGTCTGGGGTTGGTGAAGCATATCAAATACATAGGATGCAAGAAAAATGAACAATCTATGTACAGCCAAAATACTCCTTCGTGAGGATGATGGGAGAGTGCCTCGTGTCCATTAGACGTGGTATCTGGAGAGTCAATGTCCTGCAGAAGGATGGGGGTGGGTGGTGGTGGTGGTAAAGGGACGGGTCAGTGAGAAAGAGGCAGACGCAGTGGCTGCCCCGTGGGTTCCACACACCAATGACTGTGCGGATGGCTTGTCGCCGGGTGCTGTTCAGTTGTCCCCCGGTCTCATGGGTCCACTCTTAGTCAGAACTGACCTATGGCACCCAAACCATGGCACTGGTGATCTCCGTCCCCCAAATCCAGCCATCGACAACCCTTTGGAGCAGAGTTCCTGCCCGATGGACATGGAGTCCCGGAGAGTTAGAGTCGATTTGCTGGCAGGTGAGGGAGGAATCATGAGTTTAGTTTAAGCCAGTGTTTCTCAACCTGTGGGTCGCGACCCCTTTGGGGGTCGAACGCCCCTTTCACAGGAGTCGCCTGATTCATAACAGTAGCAAAATTACAGTGATGAAGTAGTAACAAAAATAATTGTATGGTTGGGGGGTCAGCACAACACGAGGAACTATCTGAAAGGGTCATGGCATGAGGGAGGTTGAGAACCACTGGTTTAAGTCATTATGAATGAAAGCCCAGAAAGGTGACGCGCCCTGTCCAGGGTTATGTTTACTTTGTGCTTGAAAAGATTTCATCTGCTTCCCACTTGAGGCACTTTATTCTCTTTTCATTCGGCGCAGGCCTGGGTTTTGCGCATTGAGTATGTAGTCGGATCTCCAAGGCTTATCCAGTTGGCTCAAGAGGGTGATACTGATGGTGAGCTGGGGGAGGGAGGGCTCCTTTTCTAGAATGGGTGTCTGTCGCCGCAAGTCATCCTGGAGACAACGTTCCCTGCACTGCTGTAGCTTTTCAAGTTGCGTGCGATGAAAAGACACAAATGCCGAACCTGTCAGCCAGTAGTAGGCTGCCACTAAGTGTGGAAACTGGGGAGATGCAGAGTCTTGTCCCTGCATCTCAATCATCCGTGCAGCGCATGCTCCTTGGGAGCATAGGTACTTTCTGCCCCACATATACCCACGCTAGAGAAGTACCCACCAGCCAAACTGTGACGCCTGCGAACCACTCCATGGGAGGAAGCCCAGGCTGCCTGTTTCTTTAAAGAGGAACTCCGGGAAATCCCGTGCAGTGTTGCTGTGCGTTGGAAGGGGACGTACGGCAGTGGGCTCAGTTTACAATTTGAAAAGAAAGCTTCTCTAGAAGCCTGCCGTAAGCACCACAGGAATAGCTCTCCCCATCATATAAGAATGTGAATGAACTGTAGCAGCCGGGGGTGACCTGCCAAAATGGTTTGCTACGCACTTGACCCAGAAAACCCTACAAAACCCTGCAAATCAAGAGGGTCGAACCTCCAAGTCCACTTCAAGAACACCCGTGAAACTGCCCAGGCCCTCAAAGGCATGCACATCCGGAAAGCCACCAAACACTTGAAAGACATCACCCTGCAAGGCAGTGTGGGCCCTTCTGATGCTACAATGGTGGTGGCATTGGTAGGTGGGCCCAGGCCAAACAGTAGGGTCGGTGGCCCAAAAAGAGTGCTGGATTTTTGCTTCACATGCTTAAAAACGCAGAAAGTCATGCTGAACTGAAGGGTTTAGATGTGGATTCTCTGGTCACTGAGCACATCCAGGTGAACAAAGCCCCCGGGATGTGCCGCCGGACTTACAGAGCTCACGGTCGGATCAACCCATCCCTGAGCTCCCCTGTCACACTGACACGATCCTGACTGAGAAGGGACAGATCGTTCCCAAACCAGAAGAGGAGGTTGCACAGAAGAAAAAGATTTCCCAGAAGAAACTGAAGAAGCAAAAACTCATGGCTCAGGAATAAATTAAGCTTAAAATAATAAAAGTTAATAAAAGCTAAAAAAAAAAAAAAAGAACGTAAACAAGGAAAGTCCCTGTGGAGGATGGTCTTCCCATGGGTGACTGAAAGCTCAGTTAGGTAGAAAAATCCCTGAACTGAGATTCTACTTCTCCATTTGGGTTAGTCATGCGTTTCCACCTTTGTTGATTTCTTTCGAAGTCTCTACTTACGGATTCTTATTTTAAGGTCACTTCTTCTGATCCAGGCGCCCTGATGGTGTCACACCAGGGTCCACGTGGGATCGCTAACTGCCCACCAGCCGCTCCGAGGGAGAAAGATGGGCTTTCTATCCCTGTGAAGAGTGACAGCCTCGGGAGCCCACGGGGCAGTTCCACCCTGTCCTCTAGGGCCATGCTGCGTTGGCATCGGCTTGATAGCCTTGAGGCTTGGGGGGTTGGTTCGTATCCGGGAGCTCAGTGGGTCTAGCCTGGGAAACCCACATGGGCAGTTCCCCTCTGTCCTGCAGCTGGTCCGAGCCAGCATCCCCTCAGTGGCAGCAAGCCTGGGGTTTTGTTTAGTGTCCAGGGATCAACCTATTTCTTTTCTGTCACTGAAGAGGAAAGATGGGGCTGGGTCACTTGTTTGAAAGCCTCTCAGTAGTTCAAAGTGTTACGCTCTTCCTAGACTAACAGCCCGGGTTTCCAGTTCCCCTGATTGTGATTGTGGGGATGCTTCTTTGCTTGTTAAACCAGGAGTCTCGTATGCCCATCCCTTTCTAGGCAGTTGTTTTTATAAATGAAATTGGGTGATTCATTTGACTCCCCAAGATTTCTGCTTCCTGCATCAGTGGGAGTTCGATTTTAACAAAGGTTTTCTGCAGCATAGACTTCTGGGTGATGATGATGATGATGATGATGATGATGATGATGATGATGGTGATGATGATGCTACTCTCCAGGGCAGAACGTGTGGAAAAGGTGGCTGGCTCTGAGAAATACACAGTTGCTTCGCCGCTTCTTTCAGAGTTGAAATGGAGTAATAAAAATCAGAAATCACGGAGCGGTTTCTAATTTCAAAGACAGACTGCCTGACCTTGCCTACCTAGTTCAGGCAGAAACCCAGAAGGAACATGGGGAGGAAATTGAGTTCCCATCCGGGTGACACCACTCAAACCTCATCGAGTAATACATCTGGAATTACAGCATGGGCCACTCAGCTCGGGCTCCGGCTGCACGTGTATTCTTATATGAACAAGCCCTGATTAAATCTCTACTTCCACCTCACACACCAAAGATTTGCTTCCTCCCCATCCCCACTCACTCTTCTTGACTCCCGGTCTGCTTGAGCGAGAGTCTGGGACTGAAAGTTCGTGATCCTGTCTGAGGTATAGTGGGTGCTCTGGTTCTTTTCGAAACAAGCTTCTCTTCAGTCAGAAAGGGGACTCTCCCGGTAGCCCGATGCGCCAGTATTTTGGACTCTTGTCTACATGTTTCATCTCCCAGAGAAAGGAAACCTCCGTGGATTAGGGGCTTCCAGGGCCTCCAATAAACCCACACTCACTGCCGTGGAATTGATGCATGGGCTAACCGTGCAGGTAGCAGCCCAACAGGTGACCACTATGCCACCAGGGCTCCTGCAGTGTCCCCAACCCTGTCACAGATGTGTCAGCAGTCCCTCCACACGGCCCCATTCCTTGAGCTTTTCTCATTCCTACTGGAGCACTTCGTGGCTCCTGGCTGGTGGGTCGTGCTGCCATGGGTTAGACAAATGGGTCTCTAACCCATTAGTGTCGTATCAGTAGTTAGAGAGGAGTAGGTGTCAGTAGGTGAGCAGGGAAGAGTTGTTTGTAGAGGTGGGGTGGCTTCCTCCATCAATAGCTGGGAAGCAGAATTGGAATTGTGGCAGCGCCTGTGTTCACAGGCAGGAATGCTCCCCCCCCTCCCCCCCCCCCCACTGTGGGGCAATAGGGTGGAGAGCTTCGTCAGTAGGTAGGTAGTCTTTTCCTAGTGGTGAGATAATTACCTGGGGAGTTTTGCTTTTGAGTGATTATGAGGGAGGTTGCCAATTCTGCCGCAGATGATGTGTCAATTTGAGGTGTTCAAAAGGTCTTATTTATTTGTTTGTCTGTTTATTTATTTATTTATGCTTTTCTTTCAATTTTGAGTAACCGAGTCTCACAATGTGGAACTTAAGGATGATAATTTTAAGCATCCAAACCCCCAACCCAAACCATTGCCACGTGGATTACAACTCAGAGCAACAGGAGATAGGACAGAGTGGAACCACCCCATAGGGGTTCCCAGGGTGCAATAGTCCATGACGTTTGGATGACAGCTGCCTGGCCAACCAAGTAGAAGAGATTTATATTTATGACCATTTCAGAGGAAGAGAATCCAGCGCAATGTCGACATTATAGAATAGTAGCTTTAATAACACACACAAGTAAAGTTTTGCTGGAAAGAATTCAGCACTGGTTACGGCAGTACATTGACAGGTGACTTCTAGATACTCAAGAATGTGGAATGCGGGATCATTTTGCTGATGTCAGACATGTCCTGCAGAAAGCGGAGACTACCACAAAGATGCTCACCTGTGTCCCATGGGTCATGCAGAGGCATTTGACTGTATGCCTCACACAAAATTATGGATAACATTGAGAAGAATGGGAATTCAGCTCACTTAATTGTGCTCATCTAGAACCAAGTGGCAGACATTTGAACAAAACAAGGTTTTAAATCAGGAAAGGTGAACATCAGGGTTGAGTCATTTCACAAAACGTAAACTATATATTGAGTGAATAATCCAAGACGTTGAACTACATAAAGAAGAAGACAGTATCGGGATTGGGAAAAGGGCTCATGAACAACCTCTGGCATAAAAGCTTGCTTGCC
Organism: Echinops telfairi; assembly: GCF_000313985.2. Classification (NCBI taxonomy): domain Eukaryota; kingdom Metazoa; phylum Chordata; class Mammalia; order Afrosoricida; family Tenrecidae; genus Echinops; species Echinops telfairi. Next base: position 78,177,609 of record NW_022111373.1, on the reverse strand, counting down.
GAAAGCAGAGGACTTAAATCACTTACTGATGGAGGAAAACCCCTCCCCCCTTCAGTGTGGATTCTACCTCCTGATAAAACCAAAGTCCTCACAACTGGCACAATGCAGGAGCAGGACAAAAGTGAGCGAAATCCAACCCTTTACTGCCAACTTGTCACTCAGAGTGACCCAGAGCCCAGAGCAGAACTGCTGCGTAGAGCTTCCAGGGATGTAGATTGTTGTGGAAGCAGAGTGCCACCTTTTCTTCCACGGAGCTGGCTGGTGGATTTGAACTGCGGACTTTCCAGTTAGCGGCCCAGTGCTTAACCACTGCACCACCAAGTGGAGGAAATATTGAAGTAGTCAAGGATGTCGTTTTTAACTTTCATGGAACCAGCAATCAAGACACAAATAGACGTGTTGCATTGGGAAAATTAGCTGCAAAAGACTTCTATAAAAGTCTTAAAGATACAAGGTTTCACCTTGAGGACTGAGATGTGTGCCTGACACAAACCATGCTATTTTCAGTTGTCTCATCTGCCTGCAGCAACTGGACGGTGGAGAAGGCAGACTCGAGAATCAGTGCGTTTGAATTACGGCGTGGCCTGTACCCCAGATCTCAGAAGAGCGAACACATCTGTCTTGGAAGAGTCACCGCTGGCATGTGCGTCTTAGATGCAGGGACAGAAAGGCTTTGTTTCATGTATGTTCTCAGTTGGTGCCCATTCCTAGAGAAGGACCCCTGGCTGGGTAAAGTAGAGGGGCCGAGGAAAGAGGAAGATTCTCAGGAGCTGCAGTGACCCCGTGGCTGCAATGCAGCCACCTCTGTGAAGAGGGTGCATGCATTTGGTTGCACATAGGGTGTGAACTGACCCCATGGCCCCAAGCAGGAACGAAAACAACAATCTTTCCCTAAGGAAACTGTCACATCTTTCTTCTGTCAAGTGGCTGGTGGGTTAGAACCGCCAACCTTTTGGCTAGTAGCCCAGCACTTAATCACTGCACCACCAGCGCTAAGCTCTTAATTCATAAAAGATGAAGGAGTCATTTTCAACTCAACAAGAAATCCCAATTGCCCAAGAATCTTGACTGGATGAGCACAGCATCGTCCCAAGTCAGAATGAGCCTCTGGGTTCAGGTCTTCTTAGCTGCAGGACACTGGGCAAGATGCCTCATGAGCTTGATCCTCAGCCTCCCAGTGTGTGGGCGGCGACAACCTCGGAAGACTGAAAGAAGACCTGGCACAGTTCCAGTTCGTGGAAAGGCCCTAGAGAAATAGTTCCAGGCTTCTCCCGTGGCTATGTTCTCAGTGGTTGGTGCGTTCCTCCTGACAGGATCTGGGATCCGGGTCAGTGGAATCTGCATAAGTCACTCCAGTGCACAGAGATTCTGATTGGTGCTTCATTTGCCATTGAAGGGCCATTTGAGCAGAGCTATGGAGTCGCCTCCCTTTCTCAACACCTCTTTCAGCCACACTCCAACCCCGAGGGCCCTCTAAGCCTCAGGCACTGGTCCTCCGGACGCTCTGTCTCTACTCTCTGAGGCTCTGGGCACGCTTCCCTCACGGGTCCTACTTCCTATTGGAAGCGTGATGCAGTGAGGTGTGGCCAAGGTCACGTCTCGGGAGGCCATCTTGCCCTCCATTCCAACCAAGCCATGCTTCATGCCGTCTCTTGCAGGTGAGAACACTGGCCGGGAAGGCAATCACTGCATGCGCTTATATCCCGCGGTGCTAGCGTGCATGGGCATCCACCTAAAGAACAGAGGTGTGGCTCAGACATGGCAAGGTTAGGAGGGTCTCCTGTTAATGAGTGACAAAAGGAGCCGGTGCAGGCTAGGCGCCCTGCCTGCCCGGGCTTCCATAGGCGCTCGACTGTGTGCCCTGATAACTCATTGTCGGTAGGCATCCACACGCAGCCCTGTGCCCCGACCTCTCATTGCCTTCATTGCCCTTAAGTCGTCTCTGGCTAATGGTGACCCTAGGTCTCACAGAGGGATGTGCTGCCCCATCCTGCGCCACCTCCATGATTGTTGGTAAGTGTAAGGGCATGGTTGTCATGGTCGTGCCCACTCCACTGACGGAGGGGGTCTCCCTGGCTCTCACCGACCTGCTACTTTTGCTGTGACGAAGTCGGTGACTTGTCCTTTAGCCCCATGGCTGAGCTTCAGGGAGGGTGGCCCATGAGACAAGTGCAGAGAAAATGGCGCTCGGCTAGTGCCTTCCTTTTCTTTCCACTAAATGCCCCCTGGACAACCATTTTGGATAGAGTGCTGACCAGAGAAGAGATGGTGTCCTGCTGTTGCTAGGCAACCAGGAAGGGGGGGGCAGAGCAAGAGGCCCAGTCATTGTCACTAATGAACGATTTTCCCTAGGATTCCTTCTATGTCTGCTAAGTAATTCATGGAGTGCTGACAGATTTGCATAACGGTGAGGCTGGAAGCGCCCCTCCATCCTTCAACTCCTGTCCCCTGACTTCTCACACATCAATGAAGTCCCCGCGTCAAGATTTAAGTCTTGAGAACAGTCCTTGGCTGGGAGAGACTCTGAGGGCAGGTGCTTTGTAGACACAAAAATGCTTTATGAGCAGCTGGGCTGGTCCTGAGGCCCGGGACCACTAAAAACCAAACCAAAACAAAAAACCCCAGCTAGTTCTTTCTCAGCAGCATGGGTTTTCATAGGTGGTGGATGCTGATGGGTCTGTATTCATTTGACCTTCCCTGGGCGTCTTTTGGGAAGGTCGATTTGAACCCCAGGAGGCGTGTGCGGGTAGAACCAAGCGCATCGGAATGAAAGCGATTCTGTTGTCCTTTTGACGGCGTTTTGCGCCTTCCTCTCTGGGCTGGGCCCTTCTCCGTGACTCAGTTTGATTTCCAGACTCGAGAGAGCCCCGTCTCTTGGAGACGTGGTGCCCACGTGCCTGCAGGGGTCGGGGGGCGGCCTGCAGACCACCTGTAACCTCAGCTGTCTGTTTGTTGCAGATCTGGTTGCCTCCTTGACTGAGCGCCCCCACCCCCAGGACTCACCTCCACCACGTCCCCGGCCAGAGGCAAAGCTAAGCCTACAGACCACGGCCAGACAGGATGCAGAGAAAGAGGATCCAGCCGATGAAAACATTGTTTACCTCTGATTGTGTGTGGTTATTATTATTTTTCCCTCCAAACAAAAGAAAGCAAAACATTGGCACTTTGGAGCGAAATATGTTGTCTGTTTTACCTTCCCCTGATGTGGGCATTCTTGTCTGTGTCTGAATGGCTCTCAGAGTAACATGTAAGATGTCTGGCAAGAGCATGGGAGAGGGCGCAGCGTCTAATGATTACATTATTGAACATGGTTCTGTTGCCTCATCTTCGCCTTGTGACACCTGATGTCCGATTCCTGGAGCAGAGATGAACTGACTAAGCAGAAGCGTTTGAAATGTTTGACTCGTGAGTGAAATTCCATACAGTATCTTCTCTGGGATGAGCTGGGTGGAGTTTGAAGTGCCTCTCAAACTCAGATGAAACAATAGGGGTTTCCAGAGTGGTGTTTGTAAGGGGCCCACTCTCCCAGTCCCTCCTGATTAGTAGGAGTGAGGACCCCCAAAGGCAAGGGAACGTGTAGAAAAGCTCTGGGTGGGCTAGCTTTTACCCATGACTTTCTTTGTGGGGCATCAAAGAGGAGTAAGCTCCTGGCACCATTCCCAGCCACCATTCGACTCGGTGCGTCTGAGCCCTTCTGACCAGGTGGCCGCCGCCCTAGGGAGACTGTTGATTCTCAGAGGACCTCAGCTCTTTGCTCAGCAGATGCAGACTCTGGGTCTGATGCTACTTGGCTTCCAAGCCACAGCCAGCAGCATCTTTCAACTTAACCGTCCTCGGAGGCCCAGGGCACACCAGAAAGTCCGTTTTGATGGCAATAGGGAAACTTCCCATCAATGATCCATTGGACCTGCCCCTGCAGCCAGCCCCCTGGGAGCACCAACGCCTGGCATTCACTAGCGGAAGGCTTTTCAGGAAAGGCCAAATGAAAACCAAGCCCCTCCCCAGGACGCTGGCCTGCCGGGATAGGAGGCTGGTTTGGGCAAGCGAATGGGCACACACCCTGCCTTCAGAATAAGAGGGCCTCCACGTGAGAAGAGAAACCAGGACATTTCATCTTGTTCTTCAGGAATATTTGTGTATGTTTTGGTCAGTGTCAATAAACATCATTTACATCACTAGTTCACCTTGTAATTGTGATCATCAGTGGAGGCCCGTAATAAAACAGACACGAGCCAAATGTAATCTTTTGTGACCAGTGAAAATACACAAGGAATATTGGATATACCTGGAATTACAACACCAAAAGGGGGGCTGGGGGGAGGGAGAGTGAGCAAAAAATAAAAATGCTCCCCAGACGTCACTGTTTCTTCTTTCCCACGTACCGCTGTTAAGTTGTGTACCTCTATTCTCACTTTTGTAAGTCAAATCTTAGTTTTTAAAAAAGTTGTCTTTTTCTAAAGCTTCCCCACACGCCCACCACACTTTTTTCTCTTACTGCTTCTAAGCATGTTGGTCACAAGAATATAAAAAATGCAGCGATTGACATTTTTACAGAACATCTATAACATTACAATTCAGTGGGTCGTTTCACCACCCCCATCCTTCCGCCTGCCACCCTGGCGTAGACAGACAGCTAGTTGGCTATCGACAGCCATGTTAGGGAGCTAGCTCATGGCTGCTGAGCCAACTCAGGAGACTAAAAGGAACTTGCCCCCTGGTCCTAGACCATCCTTCCAACGACTGTGCTGTCCACATCATCATTGTCCAGCTCATCCAGTCTCCCCTATCTGCATTGGCCCTCCCCGTTGCCAAACAAGATCCTGTCGCGCGGTTCCGACTGGCTAATTTTGGAAGTCGATCACCAGGCCTTTCTTCCTACCCTGTAAGTGCTGCTGAAACCTGCCTTCCATGGGTGGCCCTGCTTGTATTTGAAGTACCAGTGACAGAATTTCTAGCATCACAGCTACACCATGCAAGCCACAGACGGGTACAACAAACTCACAAGTCCTGCCCCTTACACATCATTCCTAAATCATAAGATCCATTTACCATTCTTTTTATTATTTTTTAAAATCATCTTGATTGGGGGCCCATACAGCTCTTATCACAATCCATACATATATCCATTGTGTCCAGCACATTTGTACATTTGTTGCCATCATTTTCAAAACATTTTCTTTCTACTTGAGCCCTTGGTATCAGTTCCTCATTTCCCTCCTCCTTCCCCTTCCCCTCCTGGTCTCACTACTCTCATTATTGGTCCTGAGGGGTTTATCTGTCCTGGATTCCCTGTGTTTCCAGCTCCTATCTGTACCAGTGTACATGCTCTGGTCTAGCCAGATTTTTAAGATAGAATTGGGGTTATGATAGGGGACAGGGGTGGGGGGGGGTGGGGATGGGGGAAATCATTAAAGAACTAGAGGAAAGTTGTATGTTTCATTGGTGCTATACGGCACCCTGACTAGCTCCTCTCTTGTGACCCTTCTGTAAGGGGATATCCAATTGTCTACAGATGGGCTTTGGGGCTCCACTATGCACTCCCCATCATTCACATTGATATTATTTTTTGTTCTGGGTCTTAGATGCCTGATACCTGATCCCATCGACACCTCATGATCATAGAGGCTGGTATGCTTCTTCCATGTGGACTTTGTTGCTTCTCAGCTAGATAGCCCCTTATTTGTCTTCAAACCTTTAAGACTCCGGATGCTCTATCTTTTGGTAGCCAGGCACCATCAGCTTTCTTCACCACATTTGCTATACACCATGTCAGGAAGGGGAGCATCAGGGAATGCCAGGTTATTAGAACAAATGGTTCTTACATTGAGGGAGTACTTGAGTAGAGGTCCAATGTCCATCTTCTACCTTGGTACTTAACATATAAATATATGTACATATATCTATTTCCCTATAGCTATATAAAAATGTATTTACATATGTACATGCCTGTATTTGGACCTCTATAAATGTCCTTTGCCTCCTAGTCTTTCCTCTATTTCCTTTTACTTTCCTTCTGTCCACCATCATGTTCGGCCTTTATTTGGGTTTCAGTAACTCCTCTTGGTTGCATTGTCCTTGATCAAGCCGTCAGGCATCCTACACCCTCATCGCCATCAATTTTAGATCACTTGTTGTTCCCATGTCCCTGAGTTTGTTAACACCCACTTCCTTTCCCCCGCCTCCCCCTATCTCGTGTCCCCCCACCAGAACCATCGGTCCCATTGCTTTCTCCCCTGGATTGTTTATTGTGCCTATCTTATCTACATAGACATGCAGAGACAATAATAAGCACACACAAAAAAGAGCAAAACAGAACAAAAGAAAAACAACAGCATAAAAACAGTGTCTGATCAGAGCACACAGGAGCAAACGAAGAGGAAAGGAGAGAGAGTGGAACACAACCTGGCTCACCAAACCTTGACGATGATCTTCCTGCTCAGAGCAGCCAATGCACAGACTGGACCATAGGGCCGGCCCCACCATGAGACAAGATGTCCCTCACTGATCCATATGGCTATGAGGGACAACACTGGAGGCACAGGGCGGGGCTTGTGCCTGATCTGACCCTACCACACTGGGGTGAAACACTAAGGGAGTGCAACAGAGCAGCAAAGGGAGCAAAGCAACGAAGTCCCAGGGGAATACCAAAAATAGACTTTGGGGCCAGGGCATTAGACTCGACTGGAAAACACTCCTAAAGGTCAACAAACAGACCTGGAACTATTTATAGGCTATTCTTTTGCTGTTGTTTTTGTTTGTTTGTTTTCCATTTACCTTTCTTAAGGGCACCTAGAAAGAAAAATATATCTTCTTTTTCAAAATAATCTGTAAAGCATAAAGATATTTCAGTTTAAATCCTTCTTCTGCTAAGGATAAATACCTTGCTTTTCTCCCCTAAATGTGGGTATGTGCACAGGGAAACTGTGTAGAAGTGGACAAAATCCCAGGGGGCTCTTTGAAATGGCACGTGGGCAGTCCACCTTCAAATCCCATAGCCCCTGGGAAAGTCTCAGCGTCCTCTTTAGACACGGCCTTTTGTTTGAGGATGGACTCCCTCCTGACCATTAGGGGTCTGAGTGCCACATTCTCTCTCTTGATAACAGCATCAGGTACATTCAGGAAGCAGCCCCCAGCCCCACATGGGAAATGAGTTTTTTGTCTCATTCCTATTCAACTTAAAAGTGTGTGCTTACCTGCAAACTGGAAGGGGGGGAACAATACAATATTCATAGGCTCCTCTTGGTAATTCTCTCATTTTAATACCATGGCTTTCTAGCTAAGTAGAAATCCATTTCAAAGCCTTCTTGAGAAGTTCTTGTTTCCTCTTTTTCTCCCCACTCTGTAACGAGGAAGAAGCCGGGTGGTATAATGGTTAAGCATTGGACCTCTCACCCCAATGTCAGCAGTTCGAAACCACCACCAGCTGCTCGAAGGGAAAAAGACTGGCTTTCTACCCCAGACTTACAGTCTCAGAAACTCACAGGGGCAGTTCTACCCTGTCCTGGAGGGTCGCTATGAATCAGCATCGACTCAATGGCAGGGAGTTTGGTTGGGGGATCTAATAAGGTCAGATCACAAGAGAAAGCCACTCTGTGGTTTCCATACAAATCCCCGAGTCTTAAGATCACTCTATTTCCTGGGACCCCAAAGGATCTCCCTTCCCCATCAAGGTAGGTGTTTAAAGGTAATCCTCACTGCTTTGGAGGTTTGTCTCGGAAAGGAAAGCAGCGTTTTCAGTCCGTCCCTCTGGGCTGTGTGGACCTGGGCCCCATCCAGAGGTTTCTGTGCCTCCATGCTCCACGAGGACAGCACAATGGCTGGAGCCAGCCCACACTTTCCAGCCATGACAGGAGTCATTCTGTCCTTTCGGCAAAGGGTGAGAACACTGGCCATCAATGGCATGTAGCGCAGAGGCTCGGGTGTGCATGCCCACAGGACTTGTGGATGGGGGAGGTGAGTGAGCGTGGATCATGTGAAGATGAGTAAAGCATTACAATGGAAAATGAATCCCTCCTGGTGCCCTGGGATCACTGTCAGACTCAGAACCAATTGGAGGTGATCTTGGGTCTGTTCAGGCTGTCTTTCTGGAGAGGCAGTAGACTGCATAGAGTCCAGCAGTTGAGAGTATGGATCCCGGGTCTGCCCCTCACTATACCACCTTGGCAATTTACCAGACCTCTCTGTGCCTTAGTGCCCCGGATATCTACCTCGTAGAGTTGTTCTGGGGAATAAATGGTTAATATGTACAACATGTTTAGACCAGAGCCTGAAGCATAGTCATCATTCAATCAATGCTAGTTGTTAATGTAAGGATTGCAGCCTTCAGTATGGATTTCAACCCAATGCAATGAAAACCAAAATCTTCACAACTGGACCAATTGGAAGCATCCTGGTCAACAGAGACGAGACTAAAGTTTTCAGGAGATTGGTCTTACTTGGATCCACAACCAATGCTCATGGAGACAGCAGTCAAGAGACCAAAGGATGCATTGCATTGGGTAAAGTTGCTGCCCAAGACCTCGTTAAAGTATCAAAAAGCAAGGCTGTTACTTTGAGGACTAAGGTGTGTGCCTGACCCAAGCCATAGGATTTTCCATGGTTTTATCTGCGTGTGACAGTTGTGCATTCAATAAGGAAGACCAAAGAAGAATCAATACATTTGAATTGTGGTGCTGGCAAAGAATATTGAAAGTACCATAGACTGGAAAAAGAGCCAACAATTCTGTCTTGGAAGAAGTACGACCAGAGTACTCTTCGAGGCTTCATCTCAAGTGCTTTGGACATGTTGTCAGGGGAGACCAGTCCCGGGAGAAGGACATCCTGCTTGGTAAAGTAGCAGGGCAGTCAAAAAGAGGAGGATCCGTGACTGCACCGATAGGCTCAAACATAAGAACAATTATGAGGATGGCACAGGACCTGGTAGTGTTTGGGTAGGAACTGACTTGGCAGCACCAAACAACAACAACAACAACAACAGCAGCAGCAACAGCAACACTGTTACTATTGTCAGAGAGTTGGTTCCACCGTTAATACCATACCATTGAAGATTCTTCCAATGATTCCTTGGTTCAGTCCTCGTCCTGCGGCAGCTTGTTCTCCTGTAGCCAGAAATTGAATAGGGAGAGAACTCAATGGCTATTTGTAAGACTGAACTAAGGTTGCAAGAAGGCTAGCATTCAAGTCGCACCTATCTTTAAACGTCCACTCAACTCTTACATTCAGTAACCACATTTGACAGTCAAAGGCCATGCCATCAACTGGAGGCCTGGTGTGGAATGAGTTCTGCCCATCTAGATGAAGATGTCCGGCTAGCGCAACCTGTCTGCTTCTCTGACTTTGTGGTCCTCATCATGGAGGAGCATGCATGTTCCTCTTTCTGCCCGCTAATAGCTGGTCCGTTCCATCCAATGGCAGGTCATGGAGGAATGCTTGATTATACGCTGGGGTGCTATGCTTCACCCCAAAGTAAAATCTGATGTCCCTTATGCCCTCATCCTTGTCCACCCACCTCTACCATAGAATTACTTAGGTGCTAAGCATTACCATTGGCTATCTGCTTACATGGTCCCAAGCCCAAACACTGAAAGTAGCGGGTGCTCTGAGACGCTCTGAAAATCTTATTGAGACAGAGGTCCCAGAAAGATGCCCTAGGGCATTGCTGTGATCTGACTGGATGATTTGTGTGATTGCCCACAGAGCAGAGGCTTAAGGTGAAAAAGTAAAAGGAAAGAAACAGGACAGGCTCACTCTGGTCTTCTGTATCAATTCTATGTCACTCCTCTAATTTAACTGACCAGTTAGGACTTTGGAGGAAGTGGAAAAGAAAGGAGGGAAAATGTGATAGGTTTTATGTCCAGTGGGATGCGTCAGGATTGTCTCACGATATGAGGGAACACACAGTATGTTCAACTCCACGATGGGACTGTCTGTGAAGCAGCCAGGCAGCTGTGGGGAGGATAGACCTCTTTGATCTGGTCACACCCTTGATGTAATTGAGGGAGGTTTCATTCAGGGCGTGGCCTACTCTTAGTATAAATGGACAGGTTTTGGTAGCTAACTCACATCACCTGCTGGATTTGGGTCCTGCATCTAGTTTGTCGACCTTCTGTTGCATCGCCTGCTGATTCCAGGAGCCATCCACTAAACTTGAATTCATTTGGCTAATCTTGGGTTAATTAAGCTTGGCATCCACCAGCCTGTGGTCTTCCTGTCTGATCTTCCTGCTTCTTGTTGGTCAACCCCTGAAGCTACAGGAGTAGCTTATATCTGGCCCATGGGCTTGAACCGGTCTGGATCTACCCATTTCTAAACTATGTGAGCCACTTCAACAAGATAGATCCCTGTCTATATTCATATACATGCAAGCATCGTTGGTTTTGATGCTCTAGAGAATTCAGCTTCACACAGAGGGACGTTGAAGGAAGATTCCAGAATGGTCTTGCGAGGGACCCTGAGAGTTCACTGTGCTCTTTCCTGGTTCTCTCATGCAGATAAGCCATTACCAAGTGTGTGAGAAGTGATAAGACGCCCTGGAAAAGCCAGCCAGACTTGGACTCTGGTTTACCCTCTCTCTTCCAGGTCCACAGCGTGGCACAATACTGAGGGACATCATTCCCATAGTATGGATTTGTGCACCACACACCGTCCACCCAGGTGGCATCCAGTGTGTGTCGAACCTCCTGGAGTCATACACGCATGCCTCTCAGTTACGTTGAAGCATTTAAACTAATAACAGCCGTGCCTTGCAGGGTTGTTGTGAGCATGAGACGAGCTATGTGCTGGGTTTAGCAAATGGCACATGGTAAGCAGATGGTATGTGATGGCGATGGGATAGGTAAAAGGCAGTTTCCCACAGCCCATTCTCCTGTGCCCTGAGACGCAGCCAAGATCAAAGCCTGCGTGGTGCTTTATGGTACTTGTTGAATGAGGGAGGGAGTGGATGGGCAAGAGTCTTTGGAAATCTGAGATCAAAGAGTCGGCAGAACTAGAACTAGAACCCGGATCCTACGTCCATTGCTTTTCTTTGTTGCCTCTGGCCTGTGAGTTCAAAGCAGTCATTTCAAGTTGATGATTGAACATTGTTTGGGGTGAACTCACTTGAAGGGGACCAGGGTTCAGTAGTTTTGTAGATGCTTCATGGCTGAGAAACTTCAACATGCCATTAATTGAATCCTAGTTGTCTATCTACCAATGTAGCTCTTTGAAAAGCACAAACTCAGAAGATTCAGATGCTACCGGCAGCCAAGAGTCTTAGAAAAAATGCCGAGGACGAAGGATGACTTTGCTGATTAAATCTGATGCTTTCTTTGCTCATTTCCTGGGATGCTGTATGTTTCATTAGAGAGCTGGCCCTCATTCCTGCATGAGCCCCCAGCCTCCACCTCTTCCAGAGAGCCCTCTTTTAGCCAGAGGCCTGGGAACACCCTCCTCCTCCTGACTCCACTAGGCTGGGTCCTCAGGTAATCCCAAAGGAAATCATTGCCAAGGTCAATGTGCAGTTTCACAAGTTCCAGTTACTGATGGGCATTTGGGAAGGTGCTCTCTTTGTTCCTGGGTTCAACTGAGTGTTCCAAATTTTATTCTAAAGGGAATCTGCTTTCTCTACTGAAATACATTTTTCACTTACCCAAGAGTTTAACTAAGCCCCTTTCTCCTTTTTCTTAAGTTAGATGTTGTTTTGTGTGTGTTTGTTTATTTTTGGCTATTCATGGAAAGATGCAGTAAGAGGAAATAAGCCAGAACTCCAACCAACGGTTCACTTCTTATTAGCAGCCCGAGTGACTGGTTAGATAGTGGCAGTCGGTTGAGCCTGACAGGCCTTGTGGTGCGGGGAAAGGCCTGGCTGCAGTTTTCCATGCTTGCGTTACCCCTGCTCCCTCCAGGCCTCCTAGCCCATGTCTCATATCTGAGCAGGTTTTCTGAGCAGTTGTCAGTGCTTATTTTTACAATCTCTCGCAGAACAGCTTCAAATATAAACACAAACACAGCCAGCACCAACCAGAGCATCTGCATGGACCATGGAGCTAAAACAGATCCCCAGAAATGTGCTTGACATTTAACTGGGCTGCATTCACAGCCGCCTTGGAAAGCCTTGGTCCACCTCTCTGCTGCTGGCAAGCTCTGACTGGGGCGGTGGGGGGGAGGGCAGAAGCTGGCAGGGACTCTGGAAAAGGACAACAGGCTTTTAATTAAGGTCTGTGGAGCCAGCAGCTCTGGAAACGCCCCTGCCCCCCTACAAGCTTCTTTTTAACACTTACCTTTCTCTTGTCTAAGAAACAATCATAGAAGGCTCTCTCAAGGTCACTGTAGCTACTGGGCTCATGGAACCTAAGCAGGTCTTCTCACATAAATAGGACTGGGACTTGTTTCTCTCTCTCTCCTCTCCCCTCTCCCCTCTCCCCTCTTCTCTATCTTTCTCTCTCTCTCTGTCTCTCTGGATTTGGATTCTTGGTTTCTTGGTTTCGGCAGCTTTTACTATGGTGATGCTTCAGGCGGTCTTAAAGCTTGGGGTCCGCATGCAAACAACACCCGCACCCCCACCCCCACCCCCATCCCCCCTGTGCTAAGTCCTCCTTATAGCTGACACTTGAAGTCATGGAGACACATTTTGGCCATGGCTGTAGTTTGAGCCACTCGCTTGGAGGAACATTTTCGTATGCAGAGGCTGAGCCTGGTAAGCATTGTTGCTATGGAGACCATGTGAGAGTTGGATTAATTAAGGCCCGAACAGATGTTGTGAAGTGTGCAGAATACACTGCTATCTGTTTGTAATTAAAGAGGGTGCGTGTGTATGGGAGAGAGAGAGAGAATAAAAGGGAGACAATTGGAGACAAAGCCGACAGACAGACAGATGTGCTTGGCATTCTCTCCAGGAAAAGTAACAGTGGATCATGTTGCTGACACTTCTCTGTTCACCCTTCACTGGGGCCAGACAGAGTGACCGGCTGACATGGTCAAGCAGTCTACTGCTGCTTCCTTCGTGTGTGTATGTGCGTGATTTATAAGACGCATGAGAAGAGGCAAATGCATGTTCTTGGGTGAGTGGGTTCACAGCACCCAACCATCTGAATGCTCACCAATCAAAGTGGGCTGTGTAAGTCATGTTAACCTACTTCTCAGGACGACTGTGTTTGCAGCAGGCAACATAAACGGTCCAACCTATGGGGAGGGCAGGGGGTCTTGTCATTAGTGACCCAGAGAGAGATTGGCTATCCAACTGCCAGGGAGACATTGTCATGGGAATGCCTTTAAGATTAGGACGTGGAAGGCTGTATGAATCTGGTTCATATTTAACTTGGAGAACATTTGATTATTTTTGTTTCAGTAAACTCATTGATGTTCCAAACATTCTATTTCTGTTTGCACTTTAGCAAGATATTAATATTGGATGCAGGTCTGAGTCTGACAAATTGGGGCCATGCTTAGTGGCGATAATGAGTCCTGTCCTCGAGTGGCCACCTTCTGGTAGGCCGGCAGGGGCAATGCAGTGAGAACACTGGCAGTCTGCACTGCTGGGCTGGCACAGTTTGGCTCAGACAGGAAGCTTTGGAAGCACAATGTTGTTCCTTTCCATCTTCAGTTTGGAAGGGGGCAGGATTCCTATCGGCCTAAATCCAGCCTCTTCCTACCCCTAAACCGTGTGGGAACGAGAGATGTCTCAAGCCTAGTAACTGATCAAACAAACTTGGCTCTAGTCCGTCAGGCACAGCCCCAGACATACGTTTTGCCCCTCTTGCCATGCCACCACATGCCCTCGCTCCGAGCTTGGTTCCGTAAGGTTTCAGTCTGTGGTGAAGGGTTTCCCCTTTTTAATGGGGGGAAGGCTTCAGGCAGCAGCACACTTAACCTTCTAGAGAGCGGACACGTAACAATTGTGTGTGATTGAGAGTGACAGTGACAGGGAGAGAGGGTCAATTGGATCAATGTGAATTTATCACTACCCGGGGGGAGCGCTCGGATTTGCATCTTCATTTCTGCATTATCATCTCCAGATGTGCCCTGCAGGTCACTCACCCTTAAGCTGGACGCTTAAATCTGTTGTGTTTTCCACCCTCTCTCCTCTTTGAGAATGATCTTCCTTTCTTGTGGAGGTGATGGAAAGAGAAAGGATGCATATTTGCCTTTCAAATTAACGGTGATTTATTTCTATGTCACTGATAAGAAAAATGACCTCTAAGAATATCCTTCTGCTTTCTCCTTCTCCCCAGCACATATAGACAAAGAGGAGACTAGCCTCGGGGCAATTTGTGTGCTGAAAAATAATTGCATGGGAGAACAAACAGACAGACAGACAGACAGACAGACAAACCAGAGGTCAGGTGCCTTTGGAGGACCATTGTTAAGCGGCAGTAGCAACTTCAAAACAAATGAATAGAAACAGTGCCGGCTCAGGGAGCTAACTTAAGAAGGTAAGCGATCCTTTCCTTAAATAGTCAAAAGTTACTTACTTTTGGCAAACATGCTATATTCTTTCTGCAGAGGTGTGTGCCTGTCTCTAGACACATTACAGAGTACCTGCGGACCCAGACAACCAATAATGCTCTTTTTCTTCTACTCTATCTTCCATGTTGTTTGCAAATTGGGCTGTGATCTGCAATGTCAGCAATTTGACACCAGCCAGCTGTTCCTTGGGAGAAAGACAGGACTTTCTATTCCCGTAAACAGGTACATCTCAGAAATGCACAGGGGCAGGTCTACCCTGTCCAACAGGGTTGCCGTGCGTTGGCATTGACTCCTTCTCAGTGAGTTTTTGAAAGAGTGTTTATGTGTTCAAAAGAACTGAGTTACCCTATTTTCACCTGTAGATGCAGGTTTACCTACAGTTTACCTGTAGGTAAAAACCACAACTGGACCAAGACACAAAGACTAACAAGAACCAACGAGGCAGAGTATTGTATTTCCTCACCGCCCGTTGGCCAGTGTTCCAGAACGTGGGGCCTCTCCATCATCTGTCCATCAACCACCCACCCCACATGCATGCATGTACAGGACCCTACTTGATGTAGACACCATCCACCCGAAGATAGCTGTCACCCAGAATGTCCCCTTTGATGAAGTAAAGGCAAGCGCTAACTCAGTAGCAGAAAGAGTGAGAAGGGTCCGAGGGCTGGGTGTCCTGGAGGAACTGTGTGGCTGGCAAGTCTGTGATTTGAGCTTTGTCCCTATTGTTATGTTCCGGTTTACATGCTATCGAGTAGATTTCAACTCATACATAGCCTCCCCATGTGACGGAATCAAATTGCCCCAGAGGGATTTCAGGCCTGTAACCCTTTGTTACACACTGGGCTGCTAACCATAGGTCAGCAGTTTGAAACCACCAGCCATTTTTTGGGGGGAAAGACAGGGCTTCCTACTCTCTGAAAGAATTACAGTCTTGGGAACTCACAGGGGCAGTGTCAGCCTGTCCTATAAGATTGCTATGAGTTGGCATCCAGTCAATGACAGCGGGGTTTTTTGGGCAATCCTTCTGGCAGTAGATCACCAGCAGGCTGCTCTCCTGTGGAGCTCCTGGTTGCTTAGCACCAACAACTCCTCGGTTATCAGGAGAGCATGTAACCCTCGCACCACCGAGGCCCCTGGTGTTTTCACCTTGATCCACAGAAGCAGACCGCTCCTCCAGGAGGTGTGGGCACTGTATGACCACGTGTGCTGGACGGCTGCGGAAACTGAAGTGTGAGGGTGCCGAGTGCGGGGAGGAGTCCAGTAGCGAAAAGCTTACAGCATGTAGGCCCGTTCTGTATCGGGATCACGGAAACCCCCGCAGCCCATTTCGATCTAATCCCAGCTTTTAGAATTTTATTTATGTGATGTGAATGTTAAGGTGGGAAAGCATTTGAAAACCTTTATAGGCATCCTGAAAAAAGGGGGCTCTTTCTAAATATTATACCTTGGAACATTTTGATTTGTAGCCAGAGTTCAAATCTTTTAAGGCACATACAAAAAAGAAAGAAAGCATAAATGAAATCCGAGCTGCAGAGCAAGCATTTTAAGAAAAATACTAAAGCAGTCAGTCCATCAAAAAGTGACAGACAAGGGTGAAACAAAACCCACATTAGCAAGGCTCTGACATCACACACACACACACACACACACACACACACCCCACAACCTAACTTTAGCTGATATTTAAATTAAAAAGCCCAGTAGTGTAGCAGCATGCTGATTGCTCTGGCAAGCCTGGTTAGGAGATAATGAGGCTCTGCCATGCTCCTCATGGCCAAGGATAATAAAGGATCTATTCCTGGCCAAGGGCAAAGAAGATGAGGCACGTTCTACATCTGAGCTGCGAGAATTTGCATTGTATGGAGACTAAACGGCACTCAAATACTGCTTTCCTGTAGCATGCACGAAGCCCCGATGTAGGCTGTATTCAAGTCACAACCAACTTCACCTAGCACCACCTGTATGTTTTTGGAATCTTATGGTTATTAAATGTGTGATGTACACTTTTACAGTATGTAATTTGCTGGTGCCATCATTCTGCCAACTACCAAAGACAAAGATACTGATAATAAAAGCAATATTAATGAAAACTGGAAAAGAAAAACCCCGAGGTATATGTGATCGTTAGGTTTATTTTGCCAACTAGGCTTCCGTAGAAACATGTGGTGGAGTTTAATCAGGTGGCAGCTTGATTGCAGGGCAATGAGATTAATGGCATTCCAAGGCCGCCCCCCCACCCTCGCCTCTTTCTCCCTGGTGATTGGCCCAGTGCTGTGCTGCCTGAGCTAGCTCTTTGCCTCTACTGTGTGCTGCGCTATTGTGGGCTGAGCCAACCCATGAATTGTACCACCTTGTCTTGTGTGCATTGCTAGAGCTTGAGGATCCATCGAGACTGGCTTCACCACCACAAATCTTGAGGATCCATGGGATACACTCCCATGCTACTGGCCACTGCTGTGCCTCAACTTCTCATTTTCCTGCTGTTGCTACCTGGCCCTGCTTGTCTTGCCTGAGGGCAGACTCAGCTATCTGCGTCCTTGACCTTGGGCCAGCAGCCTGCTTGAGTTGAAAGACCTTCAGTATATTAACTGTTCCACAAAAGTGAGGTGAACTGAGCCTTCTGTGCTGTTGTATGGACTAATTAGCTGTCATATTCCTTCTCGCAGTATAAACCTATCATTGTATATGTACGATCATAAGTGTCCTGGTTTTGTTTCTCTAGAGAACTCTACTAAACAGTAAATGCACGACTTACATCTGAACCATCTCATAAAGGAGTCATTGGACTGAGACTCTGTCCTAAGTCAAGAACAGCTTTCATTTTCATATTAACTTGGATAATAAACAGGAAAACAACCCTGGTAGGAATTCAAGTGTCAGTGACACTAATGGGTGCTTTCTTAAAATTTCCCACATGCTTCAGACAAACTATTCTTGTAGACAGCCAAGCAAAAATTGATCTTAAAAGTAGGTTGGTCTTGATTTGCCAAGTGTGGGAAGTTTGAAAGCCTCATGTCAGGTAGCAAAATCAACTCATCCTCATTTAGGCATTTCTTACCTGCTTTGGGAAGAGCTCGCTGTTAGTCTGGGTTGACTACAGAAACAAATTCATAGACACTCATATGTGTATAAGAAAGAACAAGAGCAATTGAATATTGAGAAATATTGAGAATATTGAGAAAACATCCCAGCTTAGTCCACATCAAGTCCATAAATCTGATATGAGCCCATATGTCTGATACCAATCTATAAATTCCTCTTTAGATTCATGAAACACATGCAATTGCTGGAAGATAACCGGCCAGTGGGTGTAAAGTCTTGTGGATCCAGTGGCAGTGGAAGCATCTCAGCACTGGCTTGGGTCTTCACATGGTTCCTCCCACTCCAGGGCTCTAACTTAGCTCCATATGTCTTGTCATCAGGAATGCGAAGTGTTTGTTCCACCTCCAGGGAGGAAGATAGGTGTTCCCAGAACCCTCAGGAGAAGGCCAGGCCCACAGAGAAGCCTCATTGGCTATGGCCTGATTGGCAGGCTAGACTCTGCCCCTTCGCAAGTTGACAGGAGATTATGTAACTGCCACAAGCCCTGATTTGGCATTTCTAGTTGCTCAGTGTGATGAGAACAGTACAAGTAGGAAGGCACATCGGCTGTCATGGGTACAGGTTTTTCTTGGTTGCCACAAAACTCTCATGCTTCAGTTTTCTCTATCCATAAAATGGGCTAATATTAAAACTCACCCTTTTATGGAAGGTTAACAAAGTGAAACTTATGAAGAAGTTTAACAAGAGGATCAATTCTAAGAACTTGAAAGCGTTTGGAAAGAAATCACCCCATGGCATATTGACCTGGAAGCCAGGATCAATGGAGACCTCCTAGAAGACTAATCAAAATGACTAAGATGGGAGAACCTTAGTTTGTTTTTCAGAAAACGGAAATACTCATGTCATCTGTTGAAAGGAAAGGGATGCAGAGGAGGGGGTTTCCTGAGAGTCGCACTGTCAACGAGCACCATGTTGGTTTGCTCTTTTAATAAGGTCCTGGTCATTGGTCAATATATGAGCAGAACACTTAATGGCTCTTGAAGCATCTAAAGAAGATGGAAGAAAGGTAGTCACAGTACCAAAAAGAATTTCAACCATCTCAGGAGTTAACAGATGATCCAGATGGTCAATGTTCAATCATTTCAGGAGTTAGCAGATGATCCAGATGGTCAATGTTCAGTCATTTCAGGAGTTAGCAGATGATCCAGATGGTCAATGTCCAACCATCTCAGGAGTTAGCAGATGATTACGAACCAGTGACGTTGAAACAAGAAGTCCAAGTTGCACTGAAGGTATTGAAAACACATACAAACACAAAATGAACAAACAAAAAGGCTCCAGGAGCTGATTGAGATGTTTCAACAAATGCGTACAGTGCTAGAAGCGCTCACTCACCTATGCCAAGATGACTGGCCAATTGCCTGGAAGAGCTCTATATTTGTGCCCCTTCCATAGAAAGGTGACCCCACAAAATCAACAGAATGGAGCAATATCATCAATATTATGATATTATGGAGCAATATCATCAATTATGGAGCAATATCACCAGTATCACATGCAAGTAACTTTTTGGTGAAGATGCTTCAAAATGGTGGCAGCAATTCATCCACAGGAAACTGTCAGAAAGTCAAGCCTGACTCAGAGGAAGGCATGAAATGAGGGAGATCATTGCCGATGGCAGATGGATCATGGCTGAAAACAGAGAATACCAGGAAGATGGTTCCTGATGTTTTACTGAGTATGCAAAGGCTGTGTGGATCATAACAGACTATGGATAGTATAATGAAAAATGTGAATTAGTTCCTTAATTGCGTTTAAGCAGAATTTGTATATAGCTCAAGAGGCAGTTGTTCAAACAGAACCAGGAGATACTGCAGTTGAAAATTAGGGCTGTATATTTCGCTTACTTTCCCATCTCTGTGTTGAGTAATGGACTATGTGAAGAAAACAGTAGCATCAAGATCGGATGAAGCCTCATTAACAAACAAGTGACATAGCCTTGCTTGCTGAAAGTCAAGTAGATTTGAAGTACTTAATGATAAAGGTCAAAGATTACAGACCAGTATAGATTATACTGGATTCAAAAATATAACTAGACCCATAAGCAACATCATCGTGAATGAAGAAAAGATTGAAGTTGTCAAGGAATTCATTTCACTTGGGTCCACAATCAATGTGCTTAACAGTCAAGAAGTCCAATGTCAACATATTGCAATGGGGAACTCTGCTGCCAAAGAGCTCTGGATGAAAGTGTTGGCAAGGCAGGATGCCGTCTAAGGACGAAGGTGGGCCCTATCCAAGTCTTTGGTTTCAATGGCCCCCGTATGTCTGCGAAAGCTGAACAGTGACCAGGGAAGCCTGGAGAAGAATCCATGCATCTGAATTAGGGTGTTGAATGATATTTAATATATGCAGACCGTGGACTTCCAAAAGATTGAACAAATCTGACATGCGAGATACACAGCCAGAATGTTCCTTAGAAGAGGGACGCTGAGATGTCATCTTACGACAGACCCCAAGGGAGCGGCACCTCCAGAAGGACATCACTCTGGGTAAAGTAGAGAGACGGTCAGCAAAGAGGAAGATGCCCTTGAAGGAGAGGAATTGACACACATGGGCTACAGTGAAGGGGTCAAACACGATGACCGTTGTGAGGACGGCCTAGGGCCAGGCAGCGTTTCTCAGTTGTACCTGGGGTTGCTATCAGTTGAAGGCGGCTTGACGTCACCTACAACAACATTCGTTGTCTGAATTGACTTCAGTTCTGACTCGCGTGGGGAAATGATGGACTCGGAAAGTCACAGTTTCACAAAGTCCCAGGTCACTTGCCAGCAAGTTAATGTCAGCCTGTTAGGTAAGAGCAAGCTATTGTGCCAAAAATATCTCTCCTGACTTGTATTTCCTTTGAGGGGATACCCTGCTCTCGAACATGCTAAAAACCAAACAGAAAACAAAAACAGTCCCCTTGAAACCTGGCTGATCAACAATCAGCAAAAAAGCAGTGACACAAACCAGCCTCTCCAGACCTTCAAGTGCGGTATCTATTACTCTAATTGGTCACTTTCTAAACAGATCTATGTGGAATAGCTCTGAGGGTATTTACCTTAATTTGCTCCTTGGAGAAATATTTCATTATCATTTTTTTGGTGTTCTTAAGTTGGTTGCTGTTAAACTGTGTCTGAAGATAAACTCCTTCCTCCTTGATTTTCCCTCTGGGACTCATCAAGAGATGGACTTGCAGGCAGCTTAATGAAAGACAAGGACCTGTCAATTCTGTTTATAGAACTGTGGGAGGCGTGCTAATTGCCAGAGGCTTTGGATGCTGGCGGCAGGCTTCGCAGTCCACTGGGGCTCACCTGTCCCACCCTCTGCTCTAACCCTGACAACCAAAGAAGAAAGGGCTTGAGAGGACTGTGGGATTCTAACAACTGCCTGTGACAAGCCTGCGGATGGACTCATTTGGGTAACATGAGTTACAAATTAGCATCTAGGAGGGGCTGGCACCATCCCAGCAAGCTACTGGCCCTGCTCCTGTACAGTGTTAGCGTTTACCCTGTCCACGTAGGCATGTTGCCATTCAACAGAGTTTATACCGAAGCTCCGAGGTATTTCTCTGGAGGAGCACTAGGGTGGCAACTGAGATTTGTGGGTGAAGGGAGAGAGGAAGTGGGAGAAGGAGAGAGACTATTGAGCATATGTTAGTAATTGACAGTGGCTGTAAGGCTAATTTATTCTTAACTCCTTAGTTAGGAGTTCATCCGTTGAAAGAAGTGTATCAGAGAGACTCTTACCCTTTTAAACGAAAGCCAGCAACATCGTTCATCATTATCTCTATTGGCTTAAATAGGGTTCGGTGGATCAGGAACTTTAACAGCCCCGAGGAGAGTGCAGGATGTAGCATTCCTACCTGTAGTGGTCATGAGCTTGGGCTCCAGCATCAGATGACTTGACTTGAAGTCCAGCATTATCATCACTACGCTTATGACCTTGGGCCTTAAGTGAATTCTTACATCACCTTCTGTGCCTCCGTTTCTCCATCTTTTAACTGTGGATAATAATATTATATTCCTCCTAAAGTTAGCTTGAAGTATATGCAAAATACTTCGAGTGTGCCCAGTGTGCAAATGCACTCAGTCTCTGTATCTGTTTCTTGGGCTGCTGTAACCAATCATCACACCTGGGTGACTTTTAACAACAGGGATTTATTGGCTGACTTCATCTCGAGGCTGGGAGTCTGAGATC
>NW_022111373.1:78140529-78151300 GCF_000313985.2 Echinops telfairi | reverse complement strand
CGGGCCGTAGTTTGAGGTCCCAGCTGATACCTGGGAAGAGGAAGGGGCAGTCTATTTCTGTCAACATTTACGGCCTCAGACCCCTCTGGAGCGGTGCCATGGGGTTGCTCTGAGCTGGGATTGGCTCGATGGCTGTAGGCTTTTTATGGTCTTCCTGCCCTGTTAGGATCTATGTTACCAACGGCGGTGAGGCACTTGCTATCAGTTTAATCCACAGCATGATGGTGAAGGTTAGGGAATAGGTCACGTAGACCCTCCTGGGTAAGGGTAGAGGCAGAGCTCAAACTATCATTTGTGGGGCAGCCTGATGACACCTCGTTGATAGCATAAGCCTTTTTGTATAAAAGGGTGAGAGACGGAGTACGTTGATGCCTTTGGGGCCTGTCGTCTTCTGCTGGAGCTGGGTCTTGAGTCTGGTTCCCCGACCTCCCGTTGCTTTGCCCGCCAATCCCAGGAGCCCTCCGTGAACTAAGGACTATGGGTTCTTTCGGCCGACCGCAAACCTCTGCATCCGCCACCCTGTCTATGCTTCCACATCCCGCTTCCTGCTCCTCCGCTCCCACAAGTTGGGAGAAATCGGTTTCTTGAACTGGACTAGGCTTACTTAGGTTTCTAACCACATCAGCCATTTCTTGATATGAATTCTGTTTCTATGTACAATACATACAGCATCACCGGTTCTGCTTCTCCAGGGAACCCGACCCAATGCCCAAGAGTACTTTGGTTTCAACCCATTTCCAGGCCAAGATGAATCTACTCCGGAATAGAGACATTGCCCCAAGGTCAGAGCCCCTGGATAGCTCCTAGGTGGCTTTGTAGGAATCTCTATTCATTCTGTCTCTGATGCAGTGACCTCTCAGTTACAGTTAGGTGGGTCTAGTGTGACGTGTGGCTGATCAAGACCGAAAGTGCCCTGTACCTCCTCAGGTTGTGTGGAGAAGAACTGGGCCCAGATCTAATTTCCTTCCCCGCCTTGAACTCCTTCCAAGACTGCACAGAAATTCAGCCCATCTCACCTCTATATTTAGACATTATACAATATCAAAAGAAGAGGAACTCAAGTGACTCATTAGTCCAACCCAATACCTTCTCTTAAGCCACCAATTCCAACAGAATCATCCACTTACCGTACAGATTTAAAGACTTCATTTTCCTGGACCAAAATGAAGTTGGCCATGAACCGTGTGTTACTTCTCCCAACTGTGCCCACCGGATGAAGGTGGATACTCAGCTAATGTAGTGGCTTCCGCATTGCCACCTTGGTTTGCTTACGTAGGTTAGGCTACTCAACCTCCTGGAGTTGAGCCGACAAACCCTGCTGATCTCTATGGGAAAAGTGAGCCAAGTGTGGCAGCAGGGAGGCTGGGAGGCGAGAACGGGCAAGATGAAAGGAGGGAGTCTTTGATCTTACCGAAGAAAGTTGGCATGCTGGTGCAGATTTTTCTCTGAGATTACATAACATGATTCCCAGTAGCAACATGCAATCTGGCTCCAGTGCTGGCAGGCTCACTCAGCTTCCCACTGGGAAATTGGGAAGTCAACCAGGCTTCGTCAAACGCCTCCAGCTATTTGGCCTCCGCTGCCCCGAGTGTGAGCCTTCCTGGTTCTTTGCACCCAGTTCTGAAACCCATCTGCATGAAGGATGAAATAGCCTCTGCTCCTGCCTGGAGCTTCTGCTGAACCCAATTAATATTCTCTATTCTGAGACTCACAGAGTGTCCCAGAGAACGCATCCGGTTTTTTTTAACAAGCTGTTTTATTTTGAATAAGAATGACTTCTTCTGCCAAGAATTCTTTTCCAACCTGAAACTCAAAAACCACCAGCAAAGCAAAAGTTGTTCCCAGACCAAGCCAAACCACTTCCTAGGTGTACTACCTGGAATGAAACAGCCAATGAGCCAACACAACCAGATGCTGGCAGGGTGGTGACCATTTCTTTGAGAAGAATTCATACCAGACCGCTCCCAAGGAGTTGGAGATTCAAGATGTCCCAAATGCCCAATTCTTCCAGGATGATCTTCTGCTCCATTTTCCTTAAGTATATTCCCTCCCGTGCCTGGGTTCTGTGCAATGTCCCGCAGAAACTCACCAAACCTGGAGGATATGTCTCATGGGGTGGGGACGGCTCCTTTTCAAATCTAGAGACCAGACAGAGCAAACCAAATGCAGGGTCCAGAACTGGAAGTCAAAGGGCTCCAAAGGACACCCTAAGTCTTTCTTCTACCAAAGCTCAGTCAGGAACGAGAGGAGTGGCTTTCCAGATGAGGTGGTCCATGATAGTACGGGTCGACATACCTCCTCCAAGGGAAACAAAGGCTTGTAGCTTACGCCACACCCTCTACTAAAACCAGGCCTTAATCTCACGCTAATCCTGTATAGGAGTACAGTAGAGAATGCCCTCCCAGATGGGATTATAGCCACAGGCATATAGTGTCCAGAATTATATCACATGAGGAATTATGGCTAGAAGGACCACCATCTATACGAATTGGCTCGAATGGTCAGGCAGCATTGTAGATTCAGAAGCTCCAGGCAAGACAAGTCCTAGCATCTAGGTGGGAGGTGGGTCAATATAAGAAGAATGGGAGGGAAAGCACCTCCTTTTTACCCAAAGGCTGGTGTGCTTTCCTACTGGGAACTGGAATGAGGGACAGAACTAGGTCCGAATTAAGAGCTGGTCAGTGTGCACGGGTCACCGTGTGTCAGGCGCTCACTCTGAGTGAACCACTGGGCAAAGACGTCACATGCAGAATTCCTGCGGGCACCCTGACTGCCTTTGCTTTACAGATCAAGCCGGCCAGGCGCAGAGGACTAGACAGTTTCTTCATGGTCATTCAGTGAGTAAGCGGTGCAACTAGTACTCACTCAGGAGCTGACTGATTCCAAAGCCCATGCATGGTTATGATCATATGCCGCTACCCCTTGATCTCTGAAAACCAGGGGCAATAATAGCCTGAATTTATTGAGCATTTGTCAGGTTTGAAGTACTGTCCAAAGTACCTTAAAATGTGTGATTTCATCTAATCATCATAGCATGGTGGATGAATGTTGCTCAGTGCGACTCATCCCTTTCCCATGTCTCCACTCACCCTGGGTCAATGTCTTTTTGCTTTTCATTTAACCCTCTGGGGCCTCTGGTTCCTGCTTCCCGGCTATGTTGTACCTGGGCAGCTGTTTACCTGGGACTGACCTTGATGTTCTCTTCCTTCCTGATTTTCCACACCAGTCACTTTTCTGTCTCAGACTGCAGCTAACCCAACGCTCCTCCCAGTCTCTCAACCGGCTTGAAGGCATTGGGGAGGAATTGGCAGGAGGAAGGGAAGTGGGCCACCTCTGTTTGGTCCCCCATCACCAAGTTCTTCAGAGAAGTGACGGCTCTTGCGAAGGCCACACAGAGCTGGTGACTAGGAACGATTTCAGGGAAAGGATAACTATGATAAAAGCTCACAGTGGTTCCGGAGAAGAGGAGGGACAACAGAGGAAATTAAGTTCTGTGGGCTGCCCAAGTCTGTAAATCCCTTGACAATCTCATTTCCAGATTAAACCACGAATCGAACAAAAGGTCAGTGATGACTCTAGTGAGAGAGGTGGAAGGAGGAGAAGGATGATTGACAGTTGGACTAGAAAGGAAAGCCGATGAGGTCTTCCTCTCCCCCTCAGCCACAGGGGGTCGGGGGTGGAACAGAATGGCATCCAGAAGGAGCATCATCTGTGCTGCCTCCTCCCTTCCTTCTGGAGCATCGCTCTCTCCTGACCAGCCCAGGCATTTGGTTGCATCTTTCTGGGCCAACTAATTAAACGGATGAAAACATTTAAAGATACAGGAACAAGAACCCAAAGGGAGAAGACAGTCAAGACTTTTGCAAAAAAGAAACCAAGGAACTGGAGTAGGGGGAAAGGGGAATTGTACTAGACGCATCACGACTGCTGGAGACGTGTTTAATAGGAAGCCGCAAAGTAGTACACTCGTAAACGTGTACTCAGGTGCTGCCCAGCGCATCACAACTCACAGCGAGCCTCTGCTCAACAGAAGAGGCCGTGGCCTGAACTGTCCTTGAACAATTGTGTTGGTGTGAGCCCACTGTTGGAGGAACTGTGTGGATTTGGCTTCTCGAAGGTCCTTCTCTTTTCTGTGGACCCTCTACTCAGTGAGCTGCTACCCCGTTTCAGAGGGTACTTTCTCCCAGTAACACACCCCAAGGGTATAAGACACAGTCTCACTCTTCTTGCTTCTAAGGAGCTTGCTAGCTGGACTTCCTTCCATAGCGATTTGCTTGTTCTTCTGGCAGCCCAGGGTATATTTAATATTCTCTGCCAGCATCCTAACTCAAAAGCATCGGTTCTTTCCTTAGCCATTGCCCAGCTTTTGCGTGCACATGAGGCGGCTGGAAGCACCCCGGGTTGGGTTAGGCCCGCGTTCGTCCTCACAGTGACTGGTTTCCTCTTGAACACTCTAAAGAGGTGTTTGCAGCAGATTCCCCCAGTGCAGTCCATCACTTGATTTCTGCTTCCCTGTGGGTCTCAGTAAAGTGAAATCCTTTACAGTTTCCACGTTTTCTCCATTTATCACGACATTGTCTATTAGTCTCAGGTTTATTTGATACCTGGCACCTTAAGGCAGGCAATAGATCAAACCCAACGGGGAAAACCCCTTTTGCTACAGTTCAGCCATTCAGAAGCATACAGTGAGTTCTGATGGTAAATGTTATTTTTTCCCAAAACCAATCGGCCAGGGTGCTCCTGAGAGGCAAGGACGGTGAGACTTCGTCTTACATACTTTGGACATGTGGTCAGGAGAAACCTGTCGTGCTTGGTAAACTAGAGGGGCAGTGCCCAAGAGGAAGGCCCTTGGCAAGATGGATTAATGCCATGGCTGCAACAACAGGCTGAAGCATAGGAAACTCTGGGAGGATGGCCCAGGCCCGGGCAATTGGCCTAAGGTCGCTATGAGCCAGAATGGACTGATGGTACCTGACAAGATCACGGAACCCTAAATACAGGAGACTACCCTGAATCATGTATGTGAGTCTCATCCAAGCATTTGAAGTCCTTAAGGGTCCAAACCCAGGCTTTCCCGAAAGCCAGCACATTTAATTCAAGATTATAACATAGCAATCCTACTGGAATTTCCAGCCTGCTTCCTGAGGTTTGCCTTTCAGACTTGCCAGTCCCCAGTACCACAAGGTGACCAGACATCCCGCTTTTGGAGGGACAGTCCTGATTTTTAACAATTGTTCCCACGTCCCACGGCATTTTTAAAAAGTCCCGATTTTTGGAAAGAATGCACGACAAGGTAGGGTATATGGTTTTTGGCTGCCATGTGGCTATTTCGCCAGGATATGAGTTTTATCAATGGTGTCCCGCTTTACCAATGTTAATCTGGTCACCTTACATTAGCAGATAAATCAATGTATTAAAACAACAACAACAACACAATTATCTCTCTCTCTCTCTCTGTCTCTGTCTCTCTCTCTCAATCAAACTAACCAATCATTTGCCGCAGAGTCCATTTAAGCTCGTGGGAGGCCATCTGTGTTGAAGATGAACCCATTGGGTTCGCAATGGCTGTGAGCTTTCAGAAGTAGACCAGCAAGCTTTTCTTTCCAGGCATATCAGGGTGGATTGTGAACTTCCAACCTTTTGGCTGGTAGCTGAGAGCCTAATGGCTGTACCCCTCGGTCTGATGTTGTGAAGATGTACAGTTTTGCAATCCTATGGGGCTGCTCGACTTCACCATGTAGGGTTGCTGTGAGTCACAGTTGACACAATGGCATGGGTTCAGCTATACATGCAAGGGGGCTAAAACAATTTCATGGAAAAAGGGAATTACCTTTCAATGCCGTTTTACACAAACATTTGAGGTAAGGGTAGCCCAGAGGGTAAGTAAAAAATTATTGCCACAGAAGAATAGCGTCCCAGGTTGAACAGAGATATCAGAATAGGAAGCTATGCTTTCTTGTAACGTCCTCTAGGTAGGTCTAGACCCTTAGGAAGACGGTGTTTCACCCGCTCTAACCCTTCCCCCCAGGACTCCGTGCTCCTCAATTTACACCACATCACAATGGCAGTTTTGGCATTCCCAAGGGACACAGAAAATGTTCTTCAACCTTCTTGACCAGAAAGAAGTCTGAAGGAGCATGGTCAGGGCGTAGGCGGTGGGGCAAGGGTTTCCACGCTATTCCTGTAGGACAGCCCTTGCTATCCTGGAAGAATGAGCAGCTACAGGATGAACAAAACTTTTTATTGGCACAACTTTCCTGGCCGCTTTGTTATCCATGCAGTTTTCAACCTGCTCTTTGAAAAAACTGTCAATATTATCCCTTCAAAACCCCTCCCTACCTAAAAGAGTTGCCACAACCTAACCTTCTGATCTGACCTCTCCTATATGAATCCCTCTTTGGGATCTTCCTGACAATCGATCCATTTAAAACTTGTTCTGTGTGGGACAGATTTGCTGTAAGCTTGTGGCTTGAGGAAGATGGCCATTTGAGTTTTGTAAAAAAAAAAAAAAAAAGTGATATTAACTCTGACCTAAGCATTGTTTTTTTCCATGGCACAAAAACAAATCCTTCTCCTTTTTTTATTTTTTGAAGGCACCCAAAGGAGACTAAGACAAGTGTATTTCCGAGAGAACTTGCCTGCAGCCACCCATTGATTGTTGCGACAAGTTCAACACCTTTTGTCTGGAATAAAACTTGTGTGTGCACGAACTGGAACCCGAGCAGCAGTCCTTTTATAAAGGTTTTTGAGACTGTACATTCTCACAGGAGCAGATAATTTCATCTTTCTTGCTGGTAATTTTGACTCACCAGTCTTGTAGCTAACAGCTCAATATTTATTCCACAGTGCTACCAGAGCTCTGTGTGTGTGTGCATGTGCGGGTATGTCCATTCTGTCTCTGTCTTGGCTCTGTCTCACTGGAGAATCTCAACTTATGTACATGAGTACTTGGGGTAGGAACTCTGATTAGTGATTTAGAACCTAGTCTTGGAGTCAGATGCTTGAGTTCAGATCCCAAAGCTATCACTTTCTATCATTTGAGCAAGTCTCTAGTTACTTTCCAGTTTCCCTAGCAATAGAACTATGGACGTAACAGCTATCTCATAGGATTCAACGAGAGCATGGATGCATGTAAAATGCTTGTCATAATGCTTCATTCCTATGAAGTATTAAAAATTGCTGGGTGATATGATGCAATGGTTATGATTCTTACTGGGAGAGTCGGGGTTGATGGAAGGGAAAGATACTTTCGTCATCCACTGCGGAAGCAGGGATGTCATCACCTGCTTCTCAGGATTGCTCTTTGGCACAGGAATCTGCACATTCTCTCCACAGGACCCAGCCATTGTGCCTTCCTGCGGATGCCACGTTTCACACCGAACTCAGGCACGCAGATGAGCGGCTCCTTTCTTCTTGGTCATACTGTCACTCCTTCTGTGTCATTTCCCTGCCTTCCATCCCACTTATGGGACAGGTGGTCCTGCCTGGCCGGCTCAGGCACCCAAGAGCAGGCACTCAGTAAGCCCAGCCCCTTCGGCCATTTAACGTGGAGAGAAAGGCGCACTCTGACTCTTTGATGGCAGAGAATCCATTGCAAAGGCGTTGTGGCAGCCGCGTTCCTGAACAGAAGAGTAATGTTGAAGGGCCGGCTTTTGAGCCTCTTTCTCCATACTTGTTGAATGGCACATCCTCAGCGCTTACTGAACGCGGCGTGTCTCTGTCCTGTGGTTCAGCGGGAGCGTTCCGTGTGCTTGTGGTTAAGGAGCGTTAGGCTTGGGCAGTTCTGCCTTCTGTCTTGTACCGTCCAGGCCCTCCTGCATGGCGTGTGAGGGGCAGGCGGGAGGCAGTGCTTTGGAGGCAGTTCAGATCGAAACCAAATGGACTTCCAGGCGCTGATGTGGATCAATACATACCCCTAGGCATGTTTATTTCATCCTGTGCTAACGTATGGCAGTATTTACAGCTTGACTTAGAACTGATCATAATTAAAAAGGGATGGTTATCTCTCTGAACAGTGAACATTTTCTTATGCTTCTGCCAGTTGAACGTATAAACAAAACTGCACCGAGACACAAACACCGTCGTCATAGCTCTCCGACATTATTAGGGGATGAGAGCCTCCATCAGGGTTCCCTTCAAGTGTGAAAGCATTCAGCTTAATCATTTATATGGTGTTTTTAATCATATATGTGTATCTATATATCATTTCCCTGCATAAATAGGTGTCTCTGCTTTCCCAAACAATGCTTCTCAACACAAAGGAACCTTTTCCTGGTAAGTCAGAGCAAGTGCAGCACGCTCGCCATTGAAGGATCCGGCACTGGTCGGAGAGCTATCGAGGGCGTCGGCTCAGCTCGGTTTCAGAACATACTCATATAGGAATGCATCGATTAACACAAGCGGGATGTCACTGACTTAAAGGATGGAGATCCTCCTGCGATGAAAGCTACCTACTTTGGGGGCAAATGCAGTAGAGGAGGAGGGAGAGGAGGATGAGGAGGAAAAGGAGGAGGGGGGAACAGCTGAAAGCGGTCAGGACAGGAGGCAGAGGAGGCAGAAGAGGGGCTGGAGGCATTTAAAGCCCATGAGCAGGGACAGGAATGATAGGCAGGGAGGAAGGAAGGGACGAGAGCTGGCAGCCGGGCGAATTGGTCCAATGGCTGGACAGAGAGGGTGAGCTGCAGGGGACGGGGCATCTAGGACTCTTAGAGACCTGAGGTTGACCAGGCAGGGCAGGCAGTCCTGGAGTCTAACATTCAAAGAACACAGAGCCCTGTGCCACAGAATGTGTGGTGGAGACTGAGCCCTGGTGGCATGGCACGTGACAAGTTGTGATGCTAACCACCAGGCGAGCAATTCCAAACCAATAGTTGCTCTTCAGGAGAAAGATGAGTTACCGCCTCAGAAACCCACAGAGGCATCACTACTCTGTTCTGTAGGGTGACTATGGGTCAGAATTGACTTGTTGGCAGTGACCTGATGAGACCTTCCTTGTCCGTCTGTTGGTGTGACATCTTGCTGTGCTCAGTAGTCCTGCTTCTATGCTGGCTCTTCAAACTTGCTGGCCTATTCTGCTTTTGGTCATCTTTGCAAGCCTTAAAGTAAAGCAAGAGCCAGTAGTCTCTGAGTGAAGTATGTATACATCTCAGCCCATGAGCTTTGTGAGATGTAAGAGGGAGTCCTGAGGAAGAGAAGTGAGGCTGTCTATTCCCTTAGTGAGTTACAGTCTTGGAAACCCCACAGAGGACCACTGTGAGCTGGAATCGACTCAACGATGGCGGGGAAGGGCGAAGGCCCTCCACAAGACGGATTGAGACGGTGGCCTCAGCAATAGGCTCAACCATGCCGGTTGTGAGCACAGTGCAGGACTAAGGCGCTTCCTTCTGTTGCCAGGAGTTGGAACCGACTTGACAGCACCTAACGATAACAACCGAGGTGTTTGTAGTTGTTATGTGGGGTTTACTCAAGTGTTCAAGATAAGGGAAGTCATAAGCGATCTGAATTCCAGGTAAGTGAGACGTTGTTGTAATCTTGAAAAAAAGAGTATCTGATTTCACATTTTTTCTGTCTGTGGGTCCATAGGGACAGCAGCCAATGGCATGAGTCCTGCTGATTGCCTAAGGATATCATTGGATGGCGACCACACAGTTAGTAGTTGGTTATACCTAATAGACCCTTTGCTTTCTCACCAGAGAGGTATTCTGAAGCCTCAGTAAATCTCCAAATTTGCAAATATTATGATGTCATAATGGTATCCCCCACACAGTGCAATGAAGTGTGGCTGAAGAATTTAAGTGCTCCAGGAGACCCCCGATGACTCCATAAATATGGGACTTAAGTTACTTAGAAAGCACGTTGGCTTTCTTCTCAGGGCCACTTTTTGTTTTACAAAGAAATAAAGTTTTATGATTTCTCCAACATAACTGCCTGGGCCCTGGTAGAAGGAATCCAAGTCCAATTTTAAGGAGGGTGCCAAGAATTACGCTGGACTCTGGCATACAGCTAAGTGGCTCCTTCCACACATGCGACTCACACCTTGTATGATGCCAATTTGTGTGCAGCAAAACATCATGCTAGCCCATGGATCAAAGATCGCAACTGCCAACGGTTATAAAAACCAAAAACCAAACTCACCACCATCGAGTCCATTCATAGCAACTGTCCATCGGGTTTCTGAGGCTGTCATTCTTCACGGGAACTGAGAGCCTCATTTTTCTGCCTTAGAGCAACCGGTGGTTTTGAACTGCCAACCCTTGTGTTTAGCAGTCTAATGTTTCCCACCAAGGCTCCACCAGACACCTATAAAACTCAACTGCCATTGAGTCCATTCTGACTGGTAGCAACCCTGCAGGATAGGGGAGAACTTCCCCTGTGGTTTCTGGGGCTGTCAATATTGACGGGAGGAGAAAGCCCCATCTTTCTCCTGAGGAGCCGCCAGGGGCTTCCGTGACTGGCCTTTTGGTTACCAGCCCAACATGTCATCCATTACCCGACTGAAGCGCCATCCTGGTACCTATAGGACCAGGCCATGTACATGAGTGAAGAGGGCCACTTCACGAAAGAAGCCTTTTGGTATTTCTTTCTTCCTCTATTTCCAATACAGCTTTCCAGACCCTGGTGGTGGTCCTTAAAAATCAGGTACTCCCCCACACCCTCCTTCTTCCTTGTCTTTCTCCTCTCTCCAGGCTGGGACTTGATTTCCCAGCTTCTTTGCTGCTAGGAGTAGACGTGTGACAGAGTCCTGACCAATGAGAAACAGGCGGTGATTGTG
>NW_022111373.1:78138397-78140429 GCF_000313985.2 Echinops telfairi | reverse complement strand
GAACATGAAAGTCTCATAAACAATCATAAAACAGAAACATGGAAGGGGCGTGCATCTCCAACAGCTTGGCGTCACCCTCTTACTTATTGAAGCCAATGGTTTTAATCACTTGCAGCTGAAAATACTCCTGCCCGATTCATTGGCTGTAGTTTTTAGCGTGATTTATTTCATAATGGGACATGACTCCGTGCCCTTGTACACTTAAACATTTTAGTTTTATGTTTAAACCTTTTCTGCTTAGACATTCAAACAGTCTTTCTTTCCAGAGCAAAAAGCAAAACAAAAACAAACTCTTCTCCTTTTTCAATGGACACATGTAGTCTCCTCAAATCCTGTCTCATTATTTGAAAAGCAAACCTCCAGAATTAGCAACACTGGCGAAGAGACAATACATAGCAGTGGACCCTAGGCCTCTGTGCCCGAAAGTAGGGAATGAGGAGACCATGGGGAAATGGAGGTGTCCCTGGCTGACCCAACCTTCCTCCTGCCAAGACCCTTTCAGACAGTTCCTCATGTGGTGGGGACCCCCAACCATAAAATGATTTTCATTGCTGCTTCGTAACTGTCCTTTTGCTACTGTGATGAATTGTCATGTAAATATCTGATATGCCGGATGTATTTTCATGGTTACAAATTGAACATAATGAAAGCATAGTGATTCATCACAAAACAATATGTGATTATATATTGTGAAATATTTATTTCTAATGATAAATAAATGAAATTGTGTCTTGAAGTATGGTGTCGCATGGGTAACAGTCTTCACGCAGGGTACTCCTTTGTGGGTGTATCTGCATGTGGGCAGACCCACCTGGAGATGGATAGAGGAGCTGTGTCTTGGTTCCTAAGATCATCAGAAATATGTGTTTTCCGATGGTCTTAGGAGACCCCTGTGAAAGGGTCGTTTGGCTCCCAAAGGGGTCCCGACCCACAGGTTGAGAACCGCTGGTTTAAGGGCCTGGCTCTGAAAAGGCCTGCTGAATTGTTTCTCTCTGTCCCAGCCTTGAAAGCCCCTGTGGCGGAGTTCGACTTTGCACACCTGGGGGTCACGGACTCCATGACAACTCACGGCAACCACCGCAGCACAGGAAGCAGGATCGGTGACGCTACGTTGTGGGAATTGCAATCAATGACACGAAACAAAATATGTCTGCATCATTGAGGGGGAAATCGATTTGCTCTGTAAACCTTCCCCCAATTCACAATACGAAGGAAACAGAACCAACCAACAAGCCATACAAACAAAAACGAGCAAAAAAGAGAAAGCCAAAACGTCCGCGATGGGAACAGCGGGAGCGTAATACCCATCCTCGGGGGTCTTTGGGACAGGATTTTGATGCCTGACACCCCTCCACGCCCCCCAAAGCCGCTTGGTTTGTCATTAGCAGCCAGAAATAAGGGTATTGCCATATGTGTCCCATGTTCAGAGATAGTTTGGCAGCTGATGTAGACAATGTTGATCATTCTGGGAGCCGGCCCTGTGTAGGATCCGCGGACACGTCTGCGCTTGGAAGACTTGGAAGACTTGGCCGACTGCCATTCTGCATCTTCTCACACGGACCGTGGGAAAACCCATTGACCTTGCGCGTTGGAGAACACCCCGGATCCGTCATCCTGGCTTGATGGTTGGTTTTCCTTTCATCGATAACAATGTATCGCTCCAACTCTACTGCAAGCCAGCTGATGGAGAGAAGGCGGTCACGGTTTCCGTATTCCTCACAATCCCCTTCCCGCGGGGCTGCTGAGCAGTTAGCTGACGCGCACGGTCTGTGGGTCTCGAGACGAGTTTCAAGTTCACCTGATATCCTGGTGCCCAATGTTAACAAGCATTTACAGAGTGTGAGCAGAGGGCACAGCCTGCGAGAAGGAAACAAAACGACGGCGTGGGAGAAACCAAAAGAAACGGAAGGGACTGCGGTTACTCTCTGCGGTCTCCCTGCAGGACCGCACTCACGTGACCCGGGAACCCCTGGGAACCAGCGACCACAGACTGCAGGCTGGGAAAGGGCGCGTCGCACAAACGGCATGCCTC
>NW_022111373.1:78122418-78137965 GCF_000313985.2 Echinops telfairi | reverse complement strand
AAAAAAAAAATGAAGGAGAGCCTCTCTCCTTAAAGAATCGGAGACTCAAATGCCTTTCCTGAGACATCGTGAAAAAGCATGTGTGCACGCATTGTTTATTTGCAGACACATAGCATGTTTCATGACAGATTAGGTGAAAATGGAAAATGTGAGTGCTTCGAATCTGCCAGATATGTTTGTTAAACATTAAAGTGCGTTATGTGATAATGAATGCATGGTTACCGAGCTGCGAACATTTCGAGTAAGATGAATCACCAAGTACCTTGGTGCATTTAGCAACCCTGGGACGTAGTCAGGGCTGGGAAGTGAAATTGATCTCTGTTCCTTGAACCTGCAGCCAAGCTGCCAAAGAAGGTGGAACTAAAGCAAAGGGAGCCACACATCTTTTGAGAGATTCCCAAATTTCACCGGCAACATGTGCTGCCTTGAATCCTCAAGTTTCAGCAGGCCGAGGGCCAAAGTTTCTGAATTCATTTCCGACCTGTGATTGCTTCCCAAACGAATAGGTGCTGGCTTTGTTGGGTCCGGTAGCCATGGCTGGTATAGTGACCAGAGGCAAACTAAGAGGAGGTGAAAACCAGTAACGGATGAGGCTGCTCAGAATCAGGAGTGGAGTTCAGCTGATCTCCTGGGCTCCAGCGCCGAATGATGGACAGATAGTGGAAGGCAGAAAAGGTTTGCAAGGTTCTAGCAGGTACACAATTCAATTCAATTCCAATTGAGATGCATATGAATTGTGGTGCTGGAGAAGAATATTGAAAGTACTACGGACTGCTAAAAGGACACACTGATTTGTGCTGGAAGATGGAAGGATGGCAAGACTTCATCTTACAGATTTGGGACATGTCAGGAGAGACCAGACCTTGGAGAAGGATATCATGCTTGGTCAAGTGGAGGGGAAGTGAAAACGAGGCGGGCCCTCGACCAGATGGATTGACACAGTGGAAGCGTCAATGGGCTCGGGATAGGAACAACTGTGAGGATGGTGCAGGCCTATGCTGTGTTTCATTCTGTTGTGCAGAGCGCCGCTCTGGGTCAAAGCTGACTCGATGGTCCCAAACAGCAGCAGCAGCAGATACACACTCTGTGCTGGGCGCTGTGAGGGGCCCACAGAAAGGCAAGTTCTCTGTGTTTGTCCTCAAGGCACCTACAGCATGG
The DNA here is from genome assembly GCF_000313985.2 of Echinops telfairi. NCBI lineage: Eukaryota > Metazoa > Chordata > Mammalia > Afrosoricida > Tenrecidae > Echinops > Echinops telfairi. The sequence goes on along the minus strand of NW_022111373.1, from coordinate 78,136,807 downwards.
ACATTTCACAGATCAGGAGCATACACGGTGGAGTGTGTCATCAGTCCCTCCTCTATCATGTGTTTATTGACCTGAAGCATGTTAGGTACTAAGCCTCTTTGTGCCTCCGTGTTGGCATCCATAGACTGGAGTGAATCTATCTATCCCTTTGATTTGTTACCTGGTGCTACTGTGGTGGAAATGCAACAAGTGGGAAGCTTTAAAGAGCAGAAATTTATTTTCTCAGAGTTCAGGATGCTAGAAGGCCGCCACATTCAAGGCACCGGCTCTAGGAGAAGGCGCTTTCTCTTTCAGCTGTGGGAGGAGAGCCTCATCTCTTCCACCTTCTGTAGCTCCGGTGTTTCTTGGCCTCTTCACCTGGTCTCCATCTTCTGCTGTTTTTGTTTGCTTCAGTGTCTAATCTGCTCTTTTTATAACTCAGAAGTGATTAGGTTTAGGACATGTCCTACACTGACATAGCCCTTTTAATGTAACAAAGAAAATCTTATCCTCTGCACATGGGTACAGATAGGAACTGGAAACACAGGAATCCAGGAGAGATGAACCCTTCAGGAGCAGTGTTGAGAGTGGTGATACCCAGAGGGTGGAGGGAAAAGGTGGGGGAGAAATAGGGAACCGATTATAAGGATCTACCTATAACTCCCTCCCTAGGGGATGGACAACAGAAAAGTGAATAAAGGGAGATGTCGGACAGTGTAAGACATGACAAAATATAATAATTTATACATTATCAAGGATTTGTGAGGGAGGGGGTGCTACGAGGAAGGGGAAAATGCGGAGCTGATACCAAGGGCTCAAATTAAAAGGAAATATTTTGAGAATTTTGAGGACAACAAATACACAAATGTGCTTGAAACAATGTATGTATGGATTGTGATAAGAGTTGTATGAGCCCCCAATAAAATGATTAAAAAAAAAAAGAAATCCATGAAAAAGGGGGGGAAAAAGAAAAAAAAATCTTATCCTCAAATGGAATTACATGCACATGTATAGGAGTTAAGATGCCAACACACACATACACACACATTATCTCTCTACCTGTCTGTCTGTCTGTCTATCTATCTATCTATGTATCTATCTATCTATTTTTGCACATCCATTCATTCATCCACCCATCATTCATCTATCTACCTACTTACCTGGTTGTAGGGGGCATGGCTGAATCTATAACATCACGTTAGATGGTTACTTTAAGGGTCTAATGAGATAATTTGGTCAACATCTACAAACGGATGGTTAGCTGGTATTTTGTAGGGATGGGAACTTGGTATTATGCAAAAAGCTAAATTCTGCTGCTTCTTCCACAATGATCTCTGGTGGCAGTGTCAGGTAAGCTATGGACTGCTGATTGTAAGGTAGGGAGTTCAGAACTCCCAGCTGCTCTGTGGGAGAATGGGAGCAAGAGGAAGTGAGCTGCCCACATAAAGATTTGCAGCCTGTAGAAGGCAGGGTCCCCAGGAGTCCCAATCAACTGGACTAAGACACAAAGCTGTTCTTATCCAGACAGACAGATACACACGTCAGTATCAGGCCTTGCGCTGTGCTGTGGGGCAATACCAAAGAGGGATCTCCGAGAAGCACAAAGTCAGGTGGACCCGAGGTGGGGAGGGAATGGTTTGCTTGCTCTTCTTTTAGAGCAACTCTTTCTCCGTCCCTCCCTTCACAGCCAGGCATTCTCTGGCCATTGGTCAAGTCATGCAACCGAAGTCCAGTACAATCCTTACCAAACCCACCTCCATGCAACCCCGGTCCTACTAAAGTCTTAAACTAAACCCGCTGCCATCGATTGAAGTCTGACTCTTATGACCCTGTGAATGGAACTAGTCCCAAGGGTTTTAAGTCTTTATGTGGACAGACAATGCCATGTTTCCCCATCAGAGATGCCAACCCTGCGGTTATCCGGGCAATGTGGACCCCACCATACCACTGGGCTCCTCCACTAAAAGCAGAGAAGGGGAACTGTAGAGGGTAGGATTCTTGCAAAATACGTTAGCTCCTCTGGAGCAGTGTGGTGCCTATCCAGACTAGAATCGCTTTGAGGTCATTCTATCAGTTGTTGTTAGATGCCACCAAGTTGGTTCTGACTCATAACGACTCTACGCACAACAGAACAAAACAGCGCCCTGCCCTGCGCCATCCTCACGATTATTATGTTGGAAGCAATTGCTGTGGCCACTGTGTCAGTGCATCTTGTTCAGGGCCTTCCTCTTTTTTTTTTTTTTTGCACTGCCCCCTATTTCTTTTCTGTCTAGAAGGTAGGGAAATGAACCAAGATGCTGCTGATATTACTGAACCCAGGATTAATAAACAAGAAGTCACACAAACAAGCCAAGGCACAAGTCTATGCTTGTCACTTTCCTTGGGTTTGAGAAGCTTGTTTGAGTCTCTGCTCTCACCTCGTGCTGTAGAAAACGGCTATGTCAGAAAATTTCATTAATTTATGTCTTTGGGTAATTTGCTGACTCTAATTGGCCTTGAGAATGCAGTGATTGCTGAGCCCCTGTGGGTAAGCACACAAACAAAAATAACCTTTCTCGGTGTAGTGAAATGTAATTGAATGATGACTCCATTTCAATAACCCCCAGAATATCAATGCTCTCAGTGTAGCTGTTGATGTGAGTTACAACAGAGCACATTACCTCAGTGTGAACAAAGCAGCATGGTGGTGGCCAATGGGAGCCGTTGCATGTGCCCAGAGACTACAATACTGAAGGCTTATGGCTGGTGAGAGCCAGGTGTTCTTCTAAATGTTTCGTGTATGCTGTCAGAAGCCATCCAGTCAGTGCAGACTCAGAACAAACCAATGTACAATAGAATGAAACACTGCTGGCCCTGCACCATCCTCACAATTGTTATCTTTTCGCCCGTTTTGCAGCCACTGAGTGAATTCACATTGTCCAGTGTCTTCCTTTCTTCCCTGACTTTCCACTTTACCAAGTGTGTTAGACAGAGTTCTCTAGAGAGACAAAACCAGGACATGTATGATTAGATAGATAGATAAATAGATAGATAGATAGATAGATAGATAGGTAGGTAGGTAGGTAGATACAGCACAGAGGAATATAACAGCTAATTGGTCCACACAGCAGTAAAGAGAGCTCAGTTCAACTCACTTCCGTGGAAGAGTTAATATACTGGAAGTCCTTCAACTCACGAGAGTTGGTGGGTCTAAGGTCAAGGAAGCGGACCACTGAGTTTTTCCTAGGGCAATGCAGGCAGTCCAGCCACAGGCAGCAAACAGCAGGGCAGGTCACCAACAGTCAGCAGCTCAGGAGCTTAGCAAAGCAGGCCCCAATGGGATATTGAACTCAAGCAATACAAGACAACAGGATCCACCAGCCCCAAGCTCAAGTGATGTATACACGAGCAGCATGGCGAAGCAGGTCTCAAAAGAACCTCAAACTCTAGTGACATGATCCATGGGTTGGCTGTCCCACAGGTAGTGTAGCTCACAAGTTGAGGTAGAGAACTAGCTAAAGCAGCCACACGCTGGTCTGATCACCAGAGAGTAAGAGAGGGAGGGGCTGGTCTTACCAAACCATTTATATCTTTGCTGTCCAATCAAAGTACAACTTTATTAATCCCACACGTTCCTATTGGCCAGGTTGGCACAATAAACCTTACTATCACACTAACTATGATGTCCTTTTCCAGGGACTGGTCTCTCCTGATAACATGTGAAAGTATAGGAGATGAAACCACACCATCTTTGCTTCTGAGAATTCTGGCTGTACTTCTTCCAAGACATATTTGTTTGTTCTTTTGGCAGTTCATGGGACTTTCAATATTTTTTGTCAGCACCATAATTCATCTGCAGCAATTTTTCTTCAGTCTTCAATATTCACATTTATATGAAGCAACTGAAAATATCAAGGCTTGGGTCAGGTGCACCTTTGTCCTCAAAACAGCATCCTTATTTTTCAACACTTTAAAGTGTTGAAACACTTTAAACAGATTTATCCAATGCTCATTTGATCTCTTTGAATGATGCTTCCATGAACATTGATTGTGGATCCAAGCAAGATGAAATCCTTGATAACTTCATCTTTTCTCCATTTATCATGAAGTTACAGATTGGTCCAGTTGTGAGGATTTTGGTCTTCCTTACATTGAGTTTCAAGCCATACTGAAGTCTACAATCCTTGATCTTCATCAGCAAGTGCTTCAAGTGCTTCTCTCTTTCAATAAGAAGGTTGTGTCATCTGTATACTGTAGGTCATTAATAAGCCTTCCTCCAATCCTGACACTACATTCTTCTTCATATAATCCAGCTTCTCTGCTGAGTTGCCCAGCATATAGATTGAATAATAATGGTGAGTGGACACAACCCCGATGCACACCTTTCCTGGTTTTAAACCATGCAGTATGCTCCTGATGTGTTTGCACAATGGCCTCTTGGTCCATGTATAAGGAACTGTTCTGAAATTCCTATTCTTCTCAAGGCTATCCATAGTTTGTTATGATCTACGCAGTGGAATGACTTGGCATAGTCCATAAAACACAAGTAAATATCTTTCTGCTATTCTCTGCTTTGAGTCAAGATCCATCTGACATTTGCAATATCCCTTGTTCCATGTCCTCTTCTGAATCTGGCCTGAATCTCTGGTAGCTCCCTGTCAATGTATTTCTGAAACCATTGTTGGATGATGGCTTCCTCCTTCCTCTACACATCCCGTGTATCCCAATGGAAAGTATAAGATTGCCATCTAATAAAAAGATCATTGACTATTGGCAATTTCTTTTCTTTTCTTTAAAAAAATAATTTTATTGGGGGCTCTAACAGCTCCTACCACAATCTATTCATCCACCAATTGTGTCAAGCACATTTGTACATATGTTGCTATGACTATTCTCAAAACATTTTCTTTTTACTTGAGCCCTTGGTATCAACTCCTCATTTCCCCCCCTTCTTCCGTCCCCCACCCTCCCTCCCTCATGAACCCTTGATAATTTATAAATTATTATTTTTTTCATGTCTTACACTGACCACTGTCTCCCTTCACCTACTTGCCTGTTGTTCATCCCCCTGGGGCAGGGGAGTGGGCACTGTTATATGTCGATCATTGTGATTGGTTCCCTCTTCCTCTCTCCACTTTTCACTGACCCTCCTGGTATCGCTAGTCTCATTATTGATCCTGAGGGGAGGGAAATGGAAAGAAAAAGAAAGAGAAAGAAAGAAAGAGAGAAAGAAAGAAAGAAGGAAGGAAGGAAGGAAAGAAAAGGAAAAAAGACACAGGTAGTGGGGGAACAGGGTATTGACATTTTCAAATGGTTCATCCTAACAGTCCATGGTCAGGACATGGCTGCTAGTTAATGATATTAATTAAGACAACCAGCATGTTCTTTGTCTGTGTCATAGTTAAGGAAGAAGTCATCTGGCCAAAGTGATCCAATTTGGGGGACTCTTGGGAGTCTAGTGTAGAATGTTAGAAGTTTTCACGTCCATATCGTAGGTCCAGAACTCCTGACACCATGTCAATAATAGCTACAGGATGCAACCTGCCCATGGCGGAGCCACAAAAAAATCACAGCATGTAGAGCTAGCTTGCGTGTGCCTGAACCACAGTAGAACACTTGATTTTTTCCACGTAGGTGATTCCAGAAAATAAATGACTAGATACCAGGGTTTCTGGTTATTAACCTGCACACATGCCCCGTAGACTTGCCACATACTGGCCAGGCCCGCAGGCTGGTGACTTTGAGTCTTGAGACTGTGAGAAGGAGGGAGCAAGGTGCAGACAAGTGTATGGTGGCCACTTTGCCACTGAGCCCGCAACCTGCCATCTGTATATTTCAGGGTCCTGGATGGCTTCTCCGGGTGAGTGTGAAAGTTAGGTTTATTGCGCCAACCTGGCCAATAGTAACATGTGGGATTAATTAGGTCACAGTTTAAATGGAGGCCAAAGAGATAAATGGCTCTGCAACCCCCGCTCCCTCTCTCTCTTGCTTTCTGGTGATCGACCCAGCATGTTGCTGCTTTAGCTAGTTTTCTGCCTCAACCTGTGTGCTGTACCACCTGTGGGCCAGGCCAATCTGTGGATCATGGATAGAGTTGCTAGAGCTTGAGGCTCCTTTGAGACCTGCTATGCCACACTGCTGGTGCGTACATTGCTTGAACCTTAGACTGGTGGATCCTGTCACCTTGCGTTGCTTGAGGTCAATATCTCATCAAGGCCTGCTTTGCTAAGCTCCTGAGCTACTGACTGTTGAAGACCCACCTTGCTGTGTGCTGCTTCGGGGAAGACTGGGACTGCCTTTCTCGAGGGAGGATTCCACAGTCTGCTTCTTTGACCTTGGACTCAGCAGCCCATGTGAGTCGAAGGATTTCCAATAGATTAACTGTTCCACGAAAGTGAGTTGAACTGAGACCTCTGTACTGCTGTGTGGAATAATTAACTTTTATATTCCTTCCCACTGCACAAACCTCTCTCTCTCTCATCATAAGTGTCCTGGTTTTGTTTCTCTAGAGAACCCTGCCTAACACAGTGGGCATTTCTATAGATTGCAAGAACTGGATGTTTATGGTTTGAGAGGGCACTAGTCAACTTGCCTAGAGGAGCCCTGGTGATTATGAGTTGGGCTGTGATCTGACTGGTTGGCAGTTCAAAACTACCAACAGCTCTGTGGGAGAAAGACTGGGCATTCTACTCCTGTAAACAGCTCCAGTCTTGGATACCCACATAGGGTCTCTAGCGGTCCACATGGACTTGAAGGCAGTGAGTTTGGAGTTTTAGAGTCAGCTCACTTGATGGGAGTCTGGAAGTCATGGCCTGGAGCCAGGGAGCTGGGGGTGGGCTGCAGGGAAGGAGCCCCTCTGAAATGGCTCCTGGAGCCTGAGGAGCCCTGGTCGCTGAGGTTTCCAATGACAGTCACTTGTGTGTAAGAGCCTGCTCTTTGGAACCCAGCTTTGTAGATAGCTGGGGAAGGTGTGCAGTTTAAATGATTTGAACGTTTCTTTTTTTCCTTTCTTCTTCTTCTTTTCAATCACATATTAACCGGTCTGGAGCAGATGACAATTTGGCTATTGACAGGAGGGACAGAGAAGCAAGAATTGCCGGTGACTGACTCCGTATACTGGAGTCCTCCGACTGTTTACCACATGATGCTGACACAATCCTGTCTCTATTATACTTGCTCTCCCTTTCTATCAGTAGTGCTTGGAATGCCATCCTTCCTGTCCCCATGGAAACAAGGGCATGCAGAAAACACAGTGCTATTCCACAGTATTTAATTTTATTGGCAGCTAGCTCCTCAGGAAACAAGGTAGAGGAGCTGGAAGGTTATGAAAGGAAGGCACAGGGACAGCAGAAGGCTTTACATCTAACAAAGGCCTGTACAGGGACAGCAGGGAATGGGGCGTGGGAGGCAGTGTCCTGGTCTTTGTTATGAACTGGCTTTGAAATGTACTGGATGCTGTTTCCAGGTAGTGTGTGTGCCCCAAGCCATGGTCTTTCCAATCTTCTCTTCAGCACGCAATAGCTGGACAATGGACAAGGAAGCCAAAAGAATGGAAACCAAATTAGTCTTAGGAACATATGCACCCAGGATGTTCCCTGGAATCAAGAATGGGGAGATAGTAGCTCTTTTACTTGGGACACGTTATTAGGAAAGACCACCAGCTTGGTAACATGGGAGAAACAAGCCAGCCTGCTGCATTGAGCTGATTTCTTGAGGGCAATCATTGGGTGTAAGCATTGCAGAAGCAGATCACCAGAACTTTCTCCTGTGACGCCACTGGGTGGGTTCACATTGCCAACCTTTTGACAAGGAACCAAGAGCAAACCCCTTGTGCCACTCGGGGCTCCTGGTAAAACATGGAGGCCATATGGGAAGTCCTCAATGGGATGGACTGACCCAATAGCCATCACAATGGAGCCCAACATTCCAGTCATCCTGAACATGGTTCAAGACCAGGGGATGCTTTGTTCTGCTATATATAAGGTCCCATGCGTTGGAGCGGGTTCTATGGCAACCAATATCGGGAATGAACCTTCACCCATTTTCCCTACTTAATGGAATGTGACGAGTATTGAGTAAGAGCAACATCATCGCTCTGGTTGCCCCATAAAAGGCACATACACCCTGTGGGCTGCCTTCCCTTTCTCCAGCTCCTTCCGCAATTCCTGACGGAATCTTCATTTGGGAGAGATCTCCATGGCAGCCCTGAGTAAGAACGCTTCTCTGTTGAGCACGGATCGGGTGGAAGGTTTCTGTGACTGAAAGGCAGCCAAGGTCAACGTGTAGCGCAGAAATGATTGCCTGTCTTCCATAAAGCCTTTGCTTTGGTGGGAAGCGATGACTGCAGTGACTCGGAATACAGAGTGTGCATTTCAGTGGTCAGACGAGGAATGAGCTTGGATCATAAGCAGTTTAATTAAAGGCCCAAAGACCTTAGTGTATGAAAGAGAGCCTTGCAGTGCTATTCTATTGCACGGGTCTTAAAAAACACATGCCTTTCCTAATGAGATGTGCTCCCAGGGCACAATTTTCTTTCTGGTTATGGGAGGGAATGGCCAATGAGGAGGAAAGAGAAATCTCCTGGCATGCATTGATGTAAATTCACTCACAGCCAGGCAGGGTTCTGCAGGCTGTGGGGTATATGGGGGAACAGAAAGGCTGAGCCTCCTGAGGGGCCAATTTCCAGTCTCTCACCCCAATAAGAGCCCCACCATGCACACAACATGCTGCTTCCGTGTGACAACGTGACAGCGCCAGTGTTTTACTTCCAGTTACTAAACTCACCTGTGCCGTGGTCCGGGCAGTCATTGGCACCATTCTTCCTGGGCCTTCAGTGAGGGAGAATATTGTCACCCGATGTAGAGAGGGCACGCACTCTACCTGGGGTGATTTCAGTGAGACCTGAGCAAGTCAAGGCTGTTGCCCAGAGCATGCTGCAAGCACTGACCAGGGCACCTAGCAGCCACGGCAACTGGCCAGAGGAGAATACTCTAGATTCCGTCAAGAGAAGCTTCAGGAACACTGGCTTAGGACTTGGTTGCCTGAGGAGATCTGAGCAATACGCCAGGGAGGTCCAGCTCAGTGGGCCTTGGAGACGGTGGGAAGCGGTTGCACACGTCAGGTATTTAGAAAGCATCCTCTGTGTCTTCATCATTTTCTCACACCAGGAAAACTGTCATCAGAAGCCCTGCGTTTATATTCCGGGGAAGTACACAATGAGTAAAAGAAATGGGAATTAGAGTTGTAGCGTGCAAATGGCCAATTAGAATTGTGTATGTGAATTGCTCACCATGTAGGTCAGGAGAGGTCACGGTAGTGAAGTGAGACTGGCTGTGTGTGTTACTTCAGTTCAACCAAATAAATAAATCTATGTGTTCAGCATCCAGAGCAAGTTTCTTATATGGCAGGAACATTTGCCTGTGATCTAAATACTTCTAAGGGAGCTCCAATTTGGAGGTTTTTCACTTCGCATATAAGGGTGAGCTACATTCCCCAATGCCAAGGAGACTGGTCAATCCCTGGCTTGGGACAGCCACCAGCTCTCCAATAGGCACGGATTTCCCATCCCCTCTCTCAGCTTCAAAATAATTTTATCAAAGTAGTTTTCTAAAAGTCACACAATTGGCAATTAGCAATAGGAAATGGGGAAACCAGGGGTGGTCCTTTCCCCCAAGTCTGTAACCAAGCTCACTGAGTGCCTGGATAGACTACAAGCCTTAGCAGCACGCTGAGCTTTTGAAATCATTTTAGTGGTAAGTTTTCCCTGAGGGCCACACGGAATCCTTCATCTCCAGTGAAGTGAGCATCCCCAATGACTTGGACCAAGAGCCTGGTGGTGTAATGGGTTTACTGTCTGTGCTACTAAGCTCAAGAGCAATGGTTCAAACCCATCAGCCATTCTCCAGGAAAAAGATGAGGCTTTTTACTCCTGAAAAGATTTACAGTCTCGGAAACCCACAGGGGCAGTTCTACTCTGTCCCCTAAGCTATGAGTGGGAATTGACTCCATGTTACCCTAGAAAGACTCAGATGATGGCGGTTGTTAGGGACTGTCAAGCCGGTTCTGGCTCACGGAACTCTGTCTACAATCGGAGGAAGCATTGTCCAGACCACTGCCAGCCTCATATGATTGTGATATTTGAGCCTATTGTCGCAGCTGCGGTGTTCGTCCATCTCACCGAAGGTCTTTCCCCCTTTTTGCTGTCTCTCCACGTTACTCCCTTTTCCATGGAGTGGTCTCTCCTGATGACATGTGCAAAGAATGTGAGAAGAAGTCTTGCCATGCTCACGCCTAAGGCGCATTCTAGTTGTACTTCCTCCAAGAAAGATTTGCCTGTTTTCTGGGAGTTCACGGCACATTCAATAATCGTCCTCACCACCAGGATTCAAAGGCATCCATTCTTCTCTGTAGGATTGCTGTGAGGTGCCGTTGAGTCCGCTCTGATGCATAGCACCCCACGCCCAACAGAACGAAACACTGGCTGGTCCTGTGCCACGCTCACCATTGAGCCTGTGCCTGAGATCATTGATCCAGCTACCGGGTCCATCCATCTCATCGAAGACCTTCCTCTTTTTCACCACCTCTCCACTTTACCAAGCATGATGTCCTTCTCCAGGGGTCCTTCTCTCCTGACAACACGTCCAAAGTATGTAAGATGACGTCTTGCTATCCTTGCCTCTAAGGAGCACTTTGGCCCTCCTTCTTCCAATCCAGGCCTGTGTGTCCTTTTAGCAGGCCATGGTACTTCAATAGTCTTTGTTAGCAGCACAATTTAAATGCACCTGTTCTTCAACAGTCTTCCTTGTTTGATGGCCGACTTTCACAGGCATGTGATGCAATAGAGAATAACATGGCTTGGGTCAGGTGCATCTTAGTCCTCAAAGAAACATCCCTGCTCTTCAATACTCGAAACAGATCATCTGTAGTTAATTTACCTAATTCAATGTGTCTTCAGACCTCTTGACTACTGCTTCCATGAGCATTGATTGTGGATCTAAGGCAAAATCCTTGACAACTTCAATCTTTTCTCCATTTATCATGCTGTTACCTGTTGGTCCAGTTGTGAGGATTTGTTGTAATCCATACTGACGGCTACAATCTTTGATCTTATCAACGAGTGCTTCAATTGCTCCTTACTTTAAGCAAGTTAGGTTGTGTCATTTGCATATTGCTGGTTGTTAATAAACCTTCTTCCAATCCTGATACTGCATTCTTCATATAATGCAGTTTCTCTGATGATTTGCTCAGCATACAGATTGAACAAGTGTGGTGAGAGGATACAGCCCTGATGCACACTTTTCCTGATTTTAAAACTTGCTTCATTCCCTTGTTCTGTTCACACAATTGCCTCTTTATCCACATACAAGTTTGAAATGAGCACAATGAAGTGTTCTGGAATTCCCATCTTCTCAAGGTTATCCATAATTTATTATGGTCTGCACAGTTGAATGCTTCATAGTCAACAAAACACATGTAAACACCTTTCTGGTATTGTCTGCTCTGAGCCAAGATCCATCTGACGTCAGCAATGATAACTCTTGTTCCACGTCATCTTCTGAATCCAGCCTGAACCTCTCTGGCAGTTCCTTGTCAACATACTGCTGTAACCATTGCTGGGTAATCTTAAGCAGAATTTTACTTATGTGTGATATTAATGATGCTCTGAGCATTAATCGATTAATCAAGCATAGTTTGAGCATTCTGCTGGCTCACCTTTTTTTGGGAATGGGTATAGATATGGATCTCTTCCAGTCAGTTGGCCAAGTACCTGTAACTGTCTTCCAAATTTCTTGGCATGGACAACTGAGTGCTTCCAGTGCTTCAGCAGCTTCCTGAAACATTTCAGTGGGCATTCTGTCAATTGCTGGAGCCTTATTTTTGACTAATGCATTCAGTGCGAATTGAACTTCTTCCTTCAGCACCATTGGTTCTTGTTCAAATGCTACCTCCTGAAAGGGTGGACTCTCGACTAGTTCTTTTTGATACGGTGACTCTATATTCTGTCCATTTTCTCCTGATAATTCCTGCATCATTCAATATTTTGCCTATGGCATTTTTCAAAATTACTATTCGAGGCCCGGACTTTTTTCTAGCGTTCTTTCCATTTCAGATATGCTGAGTGTGGTGTCCCTGTTTGGTTTTCTAAGTCTAGGTCCTGGCACCTCTCATTATAATGTTTGGCTTTGTCTCTCTGAGCTGCTCTTTGAGAGTTTCTACCCATCTCCCTGACGTCATGCTTTCTTCGCTTTGCGTTAGCTGCTCCATGATGGAGAGCAAGTTTCAGAGTCTCTGCTGGCACCCACTTTGCCCTTTCCTTCCTGTCCTCTCTTTGTGTGTGTGACAATGGCTTCAGTTTTATTTTGGAATGAATAGCATGCTGTCCTGTGCATGCAATAAACAAAAGGGGAAGGCATGTTTACACACAGGCTACTTATCTCCTCTGTGACAAAGAATTACCATGGGTCTTTGGACTGAAATTTAAAACTTTTCAACTTCTGTCTTTTAAATGACTTCTTGCTTTCTCTATGGATGATATTCTTGATGTCCTCCCACAATACATCAGGTCTTCTGTCATTAGTGTTCAATGGGTCAACTCTGTTCTTAAGATGCTCTGGAAGTTCAAGAGTCTAGACTCAAGATAGTATTTTGGTTCGTGTGAACTTGTTTGAATTTTCCTCAGCTTTATCCTGAATTTAAATATGAACAATTGATGGTCTGTTCTACAGTTTTCCCCTGGTCTGGTTTTAGCTGCTAGTAACGAGCATCTCCATCATGTCTCCCCACAGTGGTAGTCAATTTGGTTTCTGTGTATTCTACGTGGGGAAGTCCATGCGTATAGGCACTTTTTGTGTTGTTGGAAAAGAGTATTTGCTATGATCAAGTCATTGGTTTTACAAAATTCTATCATGAGATTTCTAGCTTCATTTCTATCACCAAGTCCCTATTTTCCAACTACTGTTCCTCCCTCTTTGTTTCCACCTTTGGCACTCCAATTACCAAGAGCTATCGATGCATCTTGATTGCATGTTTGATCAATTTCTCACTGAAGTCATTCATAGAATTCTCCAATTTCTTCATGACCAGCATTTGTGTTTGATCAAAAATGTGAATAATGGTTGTATTGATTGGATTTCCTCGAAGGCAGATAGATGTAATCTGATCACAGAGATCATGATACTTCATGAGAAGTTTAGCAAGATCTTTTCTAACAATGTCACACCATTCCTCTTGATTGTGTTATTCCTAGCATAGGAAATCGTATGATTTTGTGAGTGAACATGGCATTTCAGCTCATGAATGCCTGGGATATCCACCTTCATGTGTTCCACTTCATTTTTGACCTCTTCAAATTTTCCTAGATTCCAAGTTTTAATCATTAGACGATTGTAGCCTCATCAGCAAACGAAGGTTTCGAAGGTCCCACTCACACAGGTTTTACCAGATTCACATCACCATGGTCAACTCCCTTCCAAGAAGTAGGCTCCTCTTCAGTCACATTGCGAGTGCCCTTGGACCGGAGAGGCCCCTCTGCTGGCAGTATCAGCTACAGTGTTCTACTTCCTCAGTTAGGCTTTCAGTATTTGGGAATGCTTCAAAGCGATCCATAAGGTTTGCAGTGGCTTCTCCTTTTGAAACGGGGGCTACATCTTTCTTCACTGTCTGTTGTTAGCCTAGAAGCTTCGCTAAAGCCTGTTCACTTTGGGTGACCCTGCTGGCCTTTGAAAGACCAGCGACATCGTTTCCAGCATCACAGCAACACACAAGCCACAACAGCATGACAAACAGACAGACAAGTGGTGGCAATTCTTCTCAGGTCTCCTAAAACTCACCTGCCTGGCCAAGGAGCTGTCATAGCTGAATTTCAAGGATGCTTCCATGGGGCTGGCCTGTTTGTGTCCCTAACAGCTCATCTCCATAGAGGGGTCTTGGAAAGGATGGCTTCTTATGTTCCTGGTGGGCACACACCCCCGCCTTCGCAAGGAGGTAGCGCTCTCTCTGAGCACTGCGCAGTGTCTGGGAGCTTCAGTGCAAGTTCTGAAGCTCCCTGCAAGGAACCGTGTGTCCCAGCCAGTGACCGGTCAACCAACAATGACAGCGGCTCTGTCAGACTCCCAGAGTTGCCCATAAGATAAGGAAGAGGGATCCCATTTCATCTGTGAAAGTTCTTCCTCCTCTTCTTTGCTCACACTCAGGGATTGATTCCGTTTGAGTTTTGAAACAGGGAAAGGTGAGGGTCACGGAGAAATGGCCGGGGCTACTTCCTGGGGCAGTTCCCAATGTTTAGCCATAAATATTTTCCTGAGGAAGAGAGGCAGTTCCTCTTTCCATAACCGCCACACACAAACTGGTCCGGGGAGTCAAGCACTGGGGCAGCAAGGGAGTGTGGGAAGGTAAATGTCAGGGAGATAGCCACGTGCCCTTGCTGTTGGCC
>NW_022111373.1:78119586-78120944 GCF_000313985.2 Echinops telfairi | reverse complement strand
AAACAGTAAGTGTGCCTCTGCTGCCGACCTTTTGTGTGGCTATTCCAGTTCTGCTGGACTTTGAAATTGGTCATGGACGGTTTATCTGTCACCAGATCAGATATGACTTCAGAACCCTTGGATTGAGTAGCGTTTTCCCAGGCCGCCAGCCCCTGTACTTTCCCACCCAGCTTCTCGGGGACTCTACCTCCCACGGGGCTGAAAGAAACGCAAGTACTGGGAGTGTGGTTCCCAAGGCAGCTGGCGTCCAGCTGAGCCACACGTGCAGCCACGCAGCATGTGGCAGACCAGAACTGCGCTCTAGGCTTACCAATGCTTGCTTGTTGTTTTTTAAGAGGAAGAGCTACAGTATTTTCTTCCGAGGTGATCTGGTGGACCTGAAGCTCGGTTAGCGGTTAGCGACCGAGTGCCTTGACTGTTTGCACCAGGCAGGAGTATCATGGGCGCGAGAAAGCGGGCCTTTCCCCAGAGAGGCACCCGGTTTTCAATAAACATCTCCCTTTTGGCTTGCTGTCTGCCTGTAGCTCCAGAAGAGCCTGCTCCCATTTGTGAAGAGCAAGGGTTGAGAATGGACTGGGGAGACAGCGCTCCTCTCTGCACCCTGGGGGCCCGGCGGCTGGAAATAGAATAGGCACGTGGGGACAAGAGCAGAGGGACTGGAGGGAGGGTTACCTTTGTGGGAGAAGGGGCAGAGCAAGAAGACCCTGAAAAGAGGGAGGTCGGAAAAGCCTCCTAAGACATGAAATGTTCGCGCTCTGGGGGCTTCCAGTCAGACATGCTTCCATGGCACCACACAATTGCACACAAAGCCCACGTGCTATGTAAGTGTCCTCATTCTCAAAGTACAATAGAGAGGGATCATCTGAGTAATCCTGGACTACCATGTATTCTTTTCAAATAACATGTACCTTCTATGTTTGCTTGCCTGGGGCTCCTTCCCTCTCTCCCGTGTTTCTTCATAAGTGCAACTATACTGAGTCACAGCAAACAAACATGGGTGTCAGAAAACAGAGAAGAAGAAAGAAGGAAGGAGGAAGACAAAAGAAAGCATCGTGCACTGGCAAGAGTCCCTCCCAGGGGAGAGAGCAGGGGCAATCGAATGCAGAAGCTGCGTGCTGAGAGAGAGAAAAACCAAACCAAAACCACACTATCTAAATGGCTGAACATCTCCTATAAGAAGCTTTTAAGTTTTCAGTGGGGATACGAAAGAACAAAAACAACAAAAACAAACAAGCAAACAAACTCACTGACTCACAGTGACCCTACAGGACAGGGTAGAACTGCCTCCATGGGTTTCTGAGACCGTAACTTTTTACAGTTACTTTATTATTTTTCCTCTTTCTCCCACAGAGTGTCTG
>NW_022111373.1:78115623-78117771 GCF_000313985.2 Echinops telfairi | reverse complement strand
GGAACCTGAGCCCACAGTCCGTGCGGGGGCCACCCCTGCTTTGTAATTCCTTCCAGAAGAAGAGACATCTAGGCACAAGTCAGCCGTGTGTTGTCCCCAAACACCTGGCCATTTATTTTCAGTGTGATTATTTTCCATTATACGCTGTGTTTTTGAATTTCATCTTTTTCTCTTTTCATGTCCCTTCCTTGACTGCAGCCTGGGGACCCTCAGAGTCCCCAGGCTGCACTGTGCAATATAAACGCAGCAGGTTTGAAGGAGACAACGTGAGACTTCCCAGACATGCAGGAAGCTCTGCTGACAGTACTAAACTTCAGGAGTTTCCTCTCGTCTCCCAGGCAGGTGTGTGTATTCCGTGAAGGGGCAGCTGGAATGTTCCCTTTGAGGATGGCCTCTCTCCTTCCTGTGGGCTAAGAGGCGGTGTATATTCTTCCTCGACTGCCTTGATCCCTAGCTTTGCCACTCCCGGGCCAGTTTAGAGGGCTTTGTTTGGGCTCGAGAGGTTACTTCCCTCAGGATCCTGATGGGCCTGGGTGAATCCTTTCATCCAGGGCTCTGGCCCTTTATGAGTTGTGATCTAAGGTCTGAATCTTTTCCCACTAGGGCCTTCTCTAGGGCTGCTAGAAAACAGTTATATCAGGCCCGATCTGTAAGTGCAAGGTCTCTTTGAAATGGATTCATAGCAAAATAGCATGGTTCCCTAACAAGTGCCATCACATAGACCCCAGTGACAGATGACATGGCCCAGAGCTTATACACCAGCTGTTCGAAACCATGAGACGCTCCTTGGGAGAAAGATGAGGCTTTCTACTTTTCTTCTTAGGCACCTCTGGGTTGGCTAGAACCATCCACCTTTAGTAAGCAGCCTAGCTCATTCACCACATGCACCCCTCAGTGACTGCTGGAACACCTGGAGGGATTTTTAAAACAGCTTGCTGGATTCTGCTGGGAAATGGTGCATTTTAGCATGTTTCTAGGGATGCTGGTGATACTGGCCTGGGGATCACCTCAGAGAAGTATCGATCAAACACAATCAGAACATCTCTCTCCCTTAACTCTGATTCTTTCTCACAGTATTCATGAAAAATGTTTTCTTTTTCAGAAGCATTCCTACTTGCATTTTCTCAAGTCCCCCGGACCCCAGCCCATTCCTTCCCCCAAAGTCCATGCGACTGAGTTTGGTAAACCTCAACTTTCTCCTGTGGGAAGGCTGGTGGGTTTGAACCACTGACCTTGCTGTTAACAGTCCAGTGTTTACCCGGCAGAACCACCAGGGCTCCTGTCAGTGCCTGCTTAACCCCTGAAACAGGAATTCTCACCAGCTGTTATTTATTCCTGAGCTGCTTGCCCCTCTATCATCTTGGGGTTTCCTTGAGATCTCTTAGCCCCATCCCGACAGGGAATTTGCTTTATGTGGTCAGCTTTCATCCCTCGAGAGGGATTTCTTGCTTGGTAAAGCGGAGGGTGAATGACAAAAAGAAAGCCCCTCCTTCAGCTGGATGGACACATGACAGCTACACAGGACAACCTACTGTTGTGGGGGTCTTGCGGGTGCATGGCTTGGCAGTGTTGTTATGCACGGGGTTACAGTGAACGGATGGTGTTGAACAGCCGCAGTACTAGGGTGGAAAGACCGCAGAAAGCCACTGTGAGAGACATCAGGGAGCCGGAAGGACAAAGCACCAGAGAAAGGACTGGGGCCCTCAAGGAAGACAAGCATTCAGGCCGGGGAGGGCCATGTGTTTCAAGGAGGCCTGGTGGTGCGTTGTTAAAGTTACTTCATGGCTAACTGAAAGGTTAATGGTTTGCACCCACCAGCTAATCTGCAGGGGAAAGAAGATGTGACTGACTGTCCCTCCCGTAAAGATTAGCAACTGTTCTTCTACAGGGTTGATATGCATTGTAATTAAAAACGGCAATGGGTTGGTTGGCTGGTTGGCTGGTATATGTCTTCAAATATGTGAAGTGTTGCTCTGCATAAGATGTACACAGCCCACTCTCCGGCCCCATCGAGAATGGGCCAAAGGAAAGAGGGCTTAAGGAGGAGGGCAACAGCAGACAGAAATCGTTTTCTGAGTTTGAAGGTTTTAAGTCACTAGAATGCAAGGGCGATACACTTTAAGTCAAGAGTAGACGTCTCTTTAGCAA
>NW_022111373.1:78109583-78115270 GCF_000313985.2 Echinops telfairi | reverse complement strand
AGTTCACTAACCTTGCCAAATTCAATCGAGCCATTTGCAGAATGGCAGAGGCAGGGAGTATTCGCTTTTGATTGCTGCCTAGCCATTGCTGCAAATCCGATCCGAGTCAGAGTGACCACATAAGATAGAGGAAAGGTGCCCCGCAGGGTTTCCCAGGCAACCTTGCAAGCAGGCTGCCGTATCTTTCCCCTGCAGAACAGCTGGTGGGCTTGAACTACTGACCTCTTGGGCCACAGCCAAGTGCTTTAATCACTGTGCTATCAGGGATCTTTGCTGCATAACAAATCACCAGAAATGCAGCGCTTTAAAACAACATCAAAAAAAAAATTCTGTTTCTGTGGGTCAGGAGTTTACTAGTGGCAAAATAAATGGCAACTTAGGGTAACTCCACATGTGCAAAGAATGATCCCATCAGGCCTTTCAGAAGCTGATAGTCTTGTCTTCTGTGGTGCCTCTGGGTGGATTAGAACTACCAAACTTTGGTTAGTAGTTGAGTACTTATACGTGTACCAGAACTTATTGTGGTGATAACTATATACAACTCTTTTTAAATACAACTGAACTATGGAAATATATAATATGTGAATTATATCACCATAAAACTATTGGTGGCGGGAGCATCTGTGTCACTCAGAGATTCCCGGCATCAGTGGGCTCAGACATAAGAACAATTGTGAGGAGGGCACAGGACCGCGCACGGTTTCCTTCTGTTGTGCAGAGGGTCGCTATAGGTCAGGGCTGACTTAATGGGCTCTCACATCAACAGAGATTCCTGTCAGGACGCAGGACAGCTTTCACCCCACTCAAGAGGAGAGAATTCTACATGAAGTATAACTCCCGGGGAGCCGCTTAGGATTGTGGTTAAAATCCCTGGGGGTGGAATGGCAGTTCAAATCCGCTCTGAATGGTTTAATGGTCTGCTTCCAAAGGTCTCAGCCTCGAAACCCCTGTCAAACATAGGTCTACTTCAGCGTACCCAGGTCACTATGAGCCTGAATTGGCTTGACGGCAGTGTGTTTGGTTTTACACAGTGGCTAGGAAGGGGGTGTCCCATCCTTGCATGTCCCCAAAGGCAAGTTAGTGGCCTGGAGCACTGAAACTCACAGGCTTCCGCTTTAGTTGAAGTTTATCGGATGAGACCATTGTCCATGACAAATGGCACGCAGAAAGCGTAACTGATCTCCGCTGTGCACAGTGCTGTGCACTGAAGCTCCCACAGATAGCAATGGCCAGCACGGGCACCATCCAGCACCCGGAACAGTATGACCTCTGGGTAAGAACTGTGCTTTGCTGGCAAAGAACACAACAAAAGTACCATGGACTGCCAAAAGGACACACAAATCTGCCTTGGAAGATGGATGGCCAGAGTGCTCCTGAGAAGCAAGGGTGGCAAAACTTCGTCTTATGGATTTATGTTGTCAGGTGAGACCAGTTCTTGAAAAAGGTCATCACATTTGGGGAAGCAGAGAGGCCCTCAAGGAGAGGGGTTGATGCAGCAAAGGGCTCATGCTGAGGAAATGAAGGTAACTGCAAAGGATGCCTCCATGGGAGCAGGCTGGAGAGAGGAGAATCCTTTTGTGTGGCTGTCACACCGGGCCTGCACAGTGAGTAACAGTGTGGCCCAGGAGATAAAGACACTGTGTCTAGAAATAGACTTAATGTCCATGACCGTAGACAATTCATTTAACTCCCGTTTGCCTCAACTCTCCCATCTCTAAAATGGGCCAAGAGTTATAGTGGTGCTTATCCAGTTTTGAGGTGATTAAATGAAATCATGTACCCACGAAAGCTTTAAAGTGCTGATCACCTAGTAAGTGCTCACAAAAAATCCACTCCAACTTTTAATACTTAGGTTATTCAGGGAGCCCTGCCTGGTAGAGTGGTGAGTTACAAGTTGGGCTGCTAGCTACAAGGTCAGCAGTTCAAACCGACCAATCCCCCTGTGAGAGAAAGATGAGGCTTTCTGCTCCAGGACCAGTGCTGTGAGTGGCGAAACAGGGTGGGTAGAGGGAGAGTGGGTAGGAAAGAGGGAACCGATTACAAGGAACTATATGTGACCTCCTCCCTGGGGGACAGACAACAGAAAAGTGGGTGAAGGGAGACGTCGGACAGGGCAAGATATGACAAAATACCCATTTATAAACTATCAAGGGCTCATGAGGGAGGGGGGAGCGGGCAGGGGGGGAAATGAGGACCTAATGCCGGGGGCTTAAGTGGAGAGGAAATGTTTTGAGAATGATGAGGGCAATGGATGTATAAATGCGCTTTACACAATTGATGTATGTATGGATTGCGATAAGAGCTGTATGAGCCCCTAATAAAAATTATTAAAAAAAAAAAAAAAAAGATTGACAGCCTGGAAGCCCCATCCGTCAGGTCACTATGAGTCCAAATTGATTCAGTGACAATGCGTTTGGTTTGAGTTCATTGTTCAGAGAAGGCTGAGCCTCAACAGAACCAAAACGTAAAAAATGACACGTAAAAAATGAGCAACTAATAAAGGGAGACTTGATATTCATATTTGTGACTCTTGGATTCCTTCTTATTTTGAGATTCCCTTTATGTTCAGATTCCTGTTATTATTGGAACATATGTTGTTGGAAAAGTGTGTTCTGAAATATATATAATTTTATTGGGGGTTCTTACAGCTCTTATCACAGTCCATACATATATCCATTATGTCAAGCACATCTGTTGCCATCATTCTTTTCAAAACATTTTCTTTCTATTGGAGCCCTTGGTCTCAGTTCCTTATTTTTTCCCTCCCTCCCGGACTTTCGCTCCCTATGAGCCCTTGATAATTTATAGGGTTTTTTTTTCATGTCTTACACTGACTGCTGTCTCCCTTCACCCACTTTTCTGTTGTCCATCCCCCTGGGAGGGGGCCATATGTTGATCATTGTAATTAGTTCCCGCTTTCTCCCACACCCTTCCCTTTTTTTTTTTTAAGGTAACCCCCTTTTTTTTAAGGCTACCACATTTTTGATCTTCTAGCAGTGGTATATTGGCGCAGTGGGTTATGTGTTGATTATGTGTTGGGCTGCAAACCACAAGGTCAGTAGTACAAAGACATCAACCTGCTCTGAGGGAGAGAGATGAGGCTTTCTACACTCGTAAAGAGTTGCAGTAAAGAGCTTCAGCAATGCACGGTGCAGGCCCACCCGGTCCCATGGGGTCGCTGTGAGTGGGAATCCACTGGATGGCAGTGAGTGAGCAGCGGACGAGGCTTTGAAGGACTCCGAGGGGAAGTTTAGGATGCTCTGAGAAGATCCATTGTTCTGTACAGACCATGATCTCACACTGGGAAGCCCTATCTAGCCAACCAAGAGTCACAGCTTGGTCGGCACCTCTCCCAGAGCGGCCAAGCACTCGGGTTCTGATTTTTGTAGCAGTCCCGAAGGTCCTGAGTGAGAGGTGTTGCTGTAAACCAGGCACAAAAGCTGATTTCAGGAGAAATCACTGGGCAATCCTGAAAAAAAATCAGTCGATATTATCTACTCGGAAAAAAGCATTTCTGCACCAAGAGGCCTGTAACGGGATGCTTGGCCTTTTGCAAAGGGCCACGTTTTGGGAGGATCAGAAGGAAAAGCAGAAAGGCCAGTCTGTTGATGGCTAGAGATAAGTCTGAGAGAAAATGTGCAGGCAGTCCAGGCAGACAGCCTTGTGCTTCTTTCCTGGAGGCTTATCACCTAGGGAGAAAACGGAAATGATTATTCCTGGCTTTGAAGTGAGTGCACCAAACAAAGTTGGTTGACTGGTTTCTTTCTCCCCCAGCGTGAGCCAGAATGACAGTGGCCTTTTCCCATCTCCCTGCCCCTCCTGCCTTGCCCCTATTCAAGCTGGCACAGGATTGTCTATGGAATGTGCCATTCAAGTTGCCAGCTCCCCAGGACTCTGGTCAAGACTCTCCTACAGGGCAACGTGCCTTGTTTCCCACGGAGTAGCCACAATTCCCCTGGTTCAGGTTGGATTTGCCTGAACCTCACCTTGAGTGGACAGCTTTCCTATAGGCAGTACCAACCCAAAGGATGGATGTTTTGGCAGTTTCCTTTATTTCAACCTCCAAAACCAGTTCAAGGAATGTGTTAGTCTGGGTAGACTAGAGGAACAAATCCAGGGAGATACTCATATGTGTATAAGGAAGAGCTTTATATACAGAGCAATTGTATATTAAGAAAACATCCCAGCCCAGTCCAGATCAAGTCCATAAGTCCGCTATTAGCCCATATGTCTGACACCAATCTATAAAGTCCTCTTCAGACTTGAAACACAGACAATGATGCTGAATGCAGGAAGATGACAGGCCAGAGGGTAAGAAGTCTAGTGGATCCAGTGGTGTTATAAGCATCTCAGCACTGGCAGGGGTCTCTACATGGCTTGTCAGATGTAATGTATCTGACTACACTCGTGGTTTTGTCTTGGCATTTAAAGGACTGACATTCCTCTCAAGGAGAATGTTACAAATGTGAGTAGAAGACCGAACATGAACGATCCACTGGAGAACTGTGTGTGAGACTGAACCTCAAAGCATGAAGGGGCCAGTACCAGGTCTGGAACGGAAACCCTGCCCAGGGAAAGAAGTCAGCCAGGGTCGGCAGGCCCCTGAAACTGATATGCTCTGATAACCATTGTCTTATCTATTAATGGAGAAAAAGGTTGAAGTTGTCAAAGATTTCTGTCTTGCTTGGATCCACAATCAGTGCCCATGGAAGCAGATCATGGAAACAAAAGCTCATGGAAGCAGATCAAGAGATCAAATGTTCATCTGCTGAATATGAGATCTCTTTAAATTATTGAACAGCAAGGGCGTTACTTTGAAGACTAAGGTGCACTTGACCCAAGCCATGGTATATTCTATGGCCTCATATGCACATGAAGTTGGGCATTGAATAAGGAAACCCGAAGAGGAGTAAATGCATATGAACTATGGTCCTGTCAAAAGAACAAAAACATTTGTCTCGGATGAAGCAGAGCCAGAATGTTCCTTAGAGGCTAGGATGATAAGACATCGTCTCACATACTTTTGACTATATTGTCAGGAGAGACCAGTCCCTGGAGGAGGACATCATGCTTGGTAAAGTGGAGAGGCAGTGAACAATGAAAGGAAGGCCCTCAACTAGACTGACACTGTGGCTGCAACAATGGGCTCAGACATCGAACAAGGGTGTGGACGGTGCAGGACAGGCGGTGTTTTGTTTGGTTGTGCATGAGTCACAACCGACTCAATGGCCTCTACCCACAGCCACGGCGCTCTCCATCAGCAGCCAGCTAACAAATCCTTCCGAGGCCCTTCTTCTGTTCCTTTGATCCTTCTTGACTCTCTTCGTCTCCAACACCGTCAGAAAAATAAATGGCTGGGGCCTCTGCCCAGGAAAGCAAAGTCTTATCAGACACAGGTGCAGCCGCAACAGAAAGCCTCCCCCATTTTGGCTTGGTTAAATCAGTGCTTCGTGTGTTGGCTTCTCCTTCTATTACAAGGAGTTTGGGAAAGGCATCTCCTGGGCTTGGTTGTGAGCAGGCCTTTGTGTTGCCCTTGGTTGTCGCCTCATGCCTGAGACCTTGCGGTCACTAGGTGGGTGCCCCGTCCCAGCTGTCCCAGACGTGGCCTTTGTGGCCCAAAGTAGGGAAGGGGCAGGGAGATGCTGCAGGAAACAACCTGGAATCTGTCCAAAATGACAGATTCCCCC
>NW_022111373.1:78108377-78109329 GCF_000313985.2 Echinops telfairi | reverse complement strand
GCTCCATCTCACAGTAAGCAGACAGTGCTGGCCTCCGAGCGGAGGCCTTGGTCCGAGTACAGGCTTCTCTTTTTCCTGTCCCTGCTGCTGTAAGTGGCTTTGTCCCCAGTGACCTGAGATCCTATAAGTTCATGTGGAGGGCAGCAGCCCAGGGAGGCACTGAACAAAGCTGTGCCTCAAATGTAATAGTGTCTTCCAGAAGGTAGGATGTGCTATGCGTAAAGGCATTGGGAAGGATTTCAATCGCTTGCTGTTCTAGGGGAAGGGTGCTATTTGCTCAGAAGGGGGGTTGCCAGTTTCAAAGCTGTTTCCCCCTCTAATATTAATTTCCTGACAAATCAGCAATCATTGATCAGGAAGGTTCACACCTGCTTCCTTTACCCTCCAGGAGGCAGTGCCATGCATCAAGTGCGCACTAGGAGTCAGATGGGGGCAACACTTCCCACTTGATTCTCTTATTTAACCATCCAGCGACCCTCCCAAGGGAACTGCCTTATCATTCCCCCTTTTCCAGATGAGCACATGGAAGCTCAGGGTGGTGTCACGACTTGCTCATTTTCTCTCAAGGAAGAAATGGCAGAGGAGAGAGTTACCTTGGTCTGTCACTTGAGAGAAAGATGGGCTCTCTACTCGCGTAAACAGTTACGGTCTCGGAAACCTGCAGGGGCGGCTCTACTCTGTCCCTTGGGTCAGTTTAAGCCACAATCGACCCAATGGCAGTGAGCTTTTGAGTCAGCGGTTAATTCTCAGAGTCCCTTCCTTCCCCACACCTTGAAGGCCGAAGCTGAAATAACAGGGCAGAAATATGAAAGAGAAATATATTCCCGGAGCCAGAAAGATAGCTGGCATTGTCAACGACAAGAGCTGTTCAGCCATTTCCAAGTCCTATTCATTTGCTGTCGCTCAAGCTTATTTGATTGTCAACGCTGCAAATGTTGGTTATTTTTCAAAA
>NW_022111373.1:78104619-78107074 GCF_000313985.2 Echinops telfairi | reverse complement strand
TCCATCTCATTGAGGGCCTGCCTCATTTTCACTGCCCCTCCACTTTACCGAGCATGATGTCCTTCCCTAGGGACCGCTCTCTCCTGACAGCATGTCCAAAGTATGTAAGACTAAGTGTCACCAGTCTTGCCTCTAAGGAGCACGCTGGCTATACTTGTTCCAAGACAGATTTATTTCTCCTTTTGGCAGTCCATGGTATTTTCCAATATTCTTCCCCAGCACCACAATTTAAATGCATCAATTTTTCTCCCAGCTTCCACATTCAATGTCCATCTCGAACAAGTTCTGCAGGAGCACAATGCAGTGGTTTGGAATTCCCATTCTTCTCAAGCCTTACAACGGTGATTCTAACCCTGGGTTCTTGATGCCTGGGTCCTGCCCCGGAGGTTAGAATGTAACCTATCAAGTGTAGCCAGGGCAATGGGAGTTTTGAAAGCTCCCCAGATAATTCTAATGTGCTGTTCAAGCTTACGAACTGCTGATTTAGATGGACAAGGGGAGGGGAGCGTCAGGGGTGAGGGGCTCCACGGGACCCATCATCTCACAGATTAGGAATCACTGCAGGGTGGCCAACTGCTCCCAGCTTTCCAGCGACCCGCCCTGGTTTCACACAGAAGTCCTGCGCCTCAGAACTCAACCATCTCCACCCTCACAGGCCCCTACTCCACCCTACCACTCCCCGGTCCCAGGCACACTGGGACCGTCCCTTGTTCCTTGCCCTAGCACTACCAGGTGTTAGGGAAAGACACAAGTTCTCAAAGGACCATCTTCATCCAAGGGAACTAGATCTCTTTTTGAAAGCTCTCTTTGCACAGCATTTTAAAACCACGCGGTTCTTGTGTGGAAACAAACCTTCCTATTCCACTTGAAGGCTGGCGTTGTTGGCTGCCTTCAAGTTGTGTCTCCGCTGGTGCCCAGGGACTGTGGTGTTGCAGAGCAGAATAGTCCCCCCGGGTTTCCTGGGCTGTTATCGTCCCAGCAGTAGATATCCAGCTCTTTCTTCCATGAGCTGCTGGGTGGGTTTGAATGGCTAACCTCCACATCAGCAGCACAGTTCAAAGCGCCTCGCCCCACCCAGCTTTCTAATTTGAATGCTAGCGGAACGAATGTACGTCTGCTTTCACCGACCCACCTTCCTTTGCTATTTGACCCTCTGGTGAAGTAGCGTCCGTGCTGCTGTTGGGTAAGCATGGGACTGATAACTTCAAGGTGGTCAGTTCAAACTCACCAGCTGCTCCCGGGAGACAGATGAGGGTGTCTGTTCCCATTAAGAGGTACAGCCTTGGGAACCCTAATTAGCACTGCAATGAGTTATAATCGACTCGATGCCGTGAGTTTTCATGTTAAGTCTCTTTCAAATGCCAGGCAGTGGCGCTAACTGTTCCGCTGGGAAAATGAAGCAATTGTCCGAAAAATCGGAAGCAACCTTCAGGCTCTGCGGACCCCTGTGCTTTGAGGAAAGACTTGGCCGATGGCGCTGTTTGCCCCGTGGGCTTTTACTAGTGAATTCCCATCATTTGAAGATTATCAGGGCTCTTTGAAGTGTCCTATGATTCCGACTCCCAACAATTTACAAGGGGCATGAGAGACGTCTGAATGCACGCAAATTAACGTGTAACTTTTAGCAGCACCCCACCTCTGGCAAGCATCCTGCCTGGATTTCATGGAATCCCATTTGAGTCTGACTTCCCACGGACTCTGGAGGCTGGCCATGGAAAGAGGGCGGCCGTTCTTCCTGCTCGGGGAGCATGTTTGGCAGCTTCTGCAGCGGAACACTGTATGTAGACAGGCCTCTGCTCTGACATGTCGCTGCTGCTGGAGCCAGCCAACTACAGGTGTCTGGGGGCCCTGCCTGCCCAGCCCCGGGGATGCTGTCCTGCAGGTATGGATATTCGCAGGAGACCTGCAGTGGGAGACCAGGAGAGCCCTGAAAATTTCTATATGTGGAGGTGCAGGACGCAGGACTTCCAGGGTGCTCCCTGGCTACTGTTTTAAAAGGGACACTGCCACTCAGCTGCCACTGCTTCAGTTCCGGCGGATGGCAAGCCCATGTGTGTCACAGGAGAGCTGCGCCACGTAGGGTTTTCTTTTCTTTTCTGTTTTAAAAATCTTTTTATTCAGGGTCTTACAGCTCTTATCACAATCCATCCACCCCCTGTGTCAAACACTTTTGTACGTGTGTTGCCATCATCATTTTCAAAATGTTTTCATTATACTTGAGCCCTTGGTGTCAGCTCCTCATTCCTCCTCCACCTTTTCTCCCTCATGAACCCTGGATGATTTACAAATTGTTTTTATTTTCATATCTGACATTGTCCACTGTCTCCCTTCATCCACTTTTCTGTTGTCCTAAGGTGACCAGACGTCCCGCTTTTGGTGGAAAAGTCCCAATTTTGAACAATTTGTCCCGCCTGCGGCATTTTTAAAAAGTCCCAATTTTTGGAAAGAATGCATG
>NW_022111373.1:78071404-78102881 GCF_000313985.2 Echinops telfairi | reverse complement strand
TTTGTTGCTTCTGAGCTAGATGGCCACTTGTTTATCTTCAAGCCTTTAAGACCCCAGACGCTGTATCTTTTGATAGCCGGGCACCATCAGTTCCATAGGGTTTTCAGTGGCTGATTTTTCACATGTTGATGGCCAGGTCTCTTTTCCAACGTGTCTCTGAGTGGACTCCAAGTTCTCACTTTGCAGTTAACAGCTGAGAGAATGAGCTGTGTGTACTATCCAGTTTTGGAGAGCTTCTCTGGGCATGGGAACAGCATAGGCATGGGCCATTTCTCCTCCTGAGAGTCCACATGAGCAGTACTTATTATGCCTCCGGTGTTACAGTTGACAGTGTAGACTGACGCGATCATGTGGCTTGCATAGCTAGTGCCGGGCAGGAATGAAGGATGACAGGATTCAACTGCCTGACCACAGTGCTATGGACTCCAGTAGACGTTCTAAAAGGGGCAAGGGGCGGGGAAGATGCTGGGCACGTAGTCTATACAAAATGACACGTAGACTGACAAGACATTTTAAAAATCACAAGTACAATGTCACAGTTAAGAATCTGGGCTACTTGGAGTCCAGTTGCCTGCTTCCAAATCATGGTCCCAGTTAACACAGGCTCCAATGTGCTAATCTAGTTAGAAGAACATTCAGATCAACAAGTCTGCTGTCAGTCGTATTGCTGTGTTACTCTTTTTATTTAGTTATTAATCATTATATTGAGGGCTCTTACAGGTCTTATCACAATCCATCCATCCATCCATCCATCCATATGTCAAGCACATTTGTAATATGTTACCCTCATCATTTTCAAAACATTTTCTTTCTACTTGAGCCCTTGGTATCAGCTCATTTTTCTCCCTCCATCACGAACCTTTGATAATTTACAAATGCTCTTTTTATTTTTATTGTTGTTATTGCTTTTCGGAGTGTTTTTCTGCAGGATGTATCTTAAGCTACTTGGACCATCATAATGCCAGCATCCTTGGGATGCTGGAGACAGAACCAATCAGGAGCAGAGCACACTGATTGTACTGTCAGATCATGGACTACTTGAGTTCTTAGAGATTTTTAAAATTAAGGACAAAGAAATTTTGTCAACCCCCAAACTCTGCTAATCCTCATTTAAGAAATGTTGAAAGCTGGACTTCATAGTGCAGGCTGATGCTATGAAGGTGTCCAGAGATGTTTTGAGCACCACTCGCTCCCCATCCCCTGGGCGGAGTTCGTGTTCTATCCAGCAGCCCCCCCTAGGATCATAGGGAAGCCTGCTGATTATAGACAGACACCAACAACGGGAAACTTCACGCCATCCAGGTCAATGTGCTCACTTTCGGGAAATCCTCTCTCGTTCCTCTCACTGCATCTGAGTATCCCCAGAGATAAGGCTCTTGCTCCCTGAAGCTGAAGTCTGTCTCCCCTGCCACCAACTCTGAGGACTGTAGATGCCTCCTGCAATCCACCTGCCTCCTGCTAACAGCATCCAGAGTCATCCCAGTCGTGCTTTCTTGGTCACATGCAACCCCACCCCGCCGGCTCCCACAAGAGGGAGACATCACCTAAATTCAGGGTGTAGATGATAGTTGGCCATTTGCTGCTTTCCAAAATTTGTTTTTGAGGGGGGAAATGCTCCAATCCAAAGAACAAAAACCAAATCTTAGTATTAAGCTGGGAACAGTGCACTTATTGTGTGGACGGTTTATGGGTAGGTGGGTGGGGGTGTAGTTTGGACACAAACAAGCAGCATTGCTTAAGAGTTTTGTGCAAACATGTTCTAATGGGCTCAAATAGGAGATTTGGTCGCTTCAGCCCAAGGCCAGACTGGCCCTGTTTCAGGTTTTCTACGGACTCCTCCTGAGTCAGGATCCCCTGAACAGCCTGGCTGGCAGGTTTCGTTTCCTGGGTATGGAATCTTTAACCTCCTCAGATACTGGTGGGGACTGATCCCTCTCCATTTTCAAGGTAGAGTTCTGGTTTTAAGTCTGACAACTTAGGGAGAGAAAAGTTTCTGCACAGAAGGTGCTCTTTCTAGGGGTGAACGTCATTATGAGAGGCTATTTGTTTGGTTCAAAAAAAAAAAAGCCATCTCACACTCCCACTAAAAATAACTTCCCTTTTTATAGTCATTTCCCTTCTGTAAGGGAGTTCAAAGTGCTTTACAAGCATAGCCTAATTAGACCATTTGTATTAATTTTGTTCAGTATGAGTGACGCACTGTCTTATTACCCCCTCTGGACAGCGAGGAGGAAGGAGGGTAGGGAAACCCAGAGCGTGGGAAAGAAGGAGGAGTTGGAACTGGGGACCACGCCCCTGCGTGGGCTGTTCCGCACCAGGCTGTGTGGCCGTGCACTTCCGCTGTCCCCAGCATCTGTCAAAGTCCGTTTCATGGCGAGTCTGCCTTCCAGGCTGCTTGGTGCACGCCTTAGGTCCCTTGATTCAGTTTAGGGTCGCTTGATACTTAACTGGGAGCCTTGGTGGCTCAGTGGTTTGAGCCTGTTCACTGCGATGTCAGCAGTTCGAAACCACCAGCCGCTCCGCTCCTGCTCCTGGGAAGAAGGAAAGACGTGGCTTTCCGCTCCGGGTCGGTGAACAGTCACCATCTCGGAACCTCACAGGGGCGGCTCTCCCCTGTCCTGCAGGTCCCCTGGGAGTGGACATGGATCGGTGCCTGTGAGCTTGGTCTTTTCGGAGAATAAGTAATCGTGTGTTCTGCCGTTTTCAGTGTTATCCCTTCAACGAAGGACGAACAGTTTCTTAAAGCGAAAACCGATGGACCTCTGGTGGCTCAATGGTTAACCAGATCCACTGTGCCAGCCCGCCAGCAGCGCTATGGTTTCGAGAAAGGCCTGGTTGTCAGCCCCTGTGAAGGTTCCGAGTCCAACCACATGCGTTGCCACGGAGTTGATCCTGACGCATAGCAACCCTAAAGGGCCGAGTGGACCGCTCCCACGGGGTTTCCAAGGCGGCGGTCTTTGCAACAGCGGACTGCCTCCTCGGTCTCAGGGATGCTGCTGTCTGAAGAGCTCCACGGTGACGGGTGGGAGCAGAGCGTTAACACACAAAATCTTGTATTTCTCCTTGGGACTCAGTTGTGGAGATACGCCATGGGCCGCATGATTGATCATGCAAGCCTAGAATGTGGAAAGGCCTGGAAAGGAAGAGACCCAATCAAATCAACGGAATCACGGAGGAAGTCATGGGCCGGGTGCCAAGAGAAGCCAAGCTCTGCTTCCGCCTTCCACCGGAGCCTCGGGTCTCGCCGAAGGGGGAGGGCCTGGCAGCAGAGCGGCAGAGGGTTCGCAGCACCCAGGTGTGGCTGGGGCTCCCTGTCCTGCCACTTAAGTGTGGCCTGGAGCAGGTGGTTTAAAGTCGCTGAGCCTCTGGGCTTCCTTCTGCTGGCGGAGACTAACGATAGCGTCGTGCCCACACATGAGATCATGTCTATAAAAGCGCTTGGCGCAGTGTACACTCCAAATTAAGGCACGATGCACAGCAGCTATTTTTGACATTATTATTAGATGCTCCTAATTCTAGGCGAAGTTAAAACACCCATGAAAAGCGCACAGCCAGGACGTACAGGGGAGTTCAAAGGAATGGCCGCTGCATCCTGGGGCGAGGCACCTGCACCGACCTTGAAAGACAGGACACTGAGGTTTGGAGAAGCAGGAAGAAAATGGTGTACAAAGGTGTATATCAAACTCAAGAGTGGCAAAGGAGTGGGCTGCGGTGGATGGGGGAAATGGGAAATACTAGCTACGACTAGAATCATGGTACATTCTTTCCTTGCATTCCATTAACGTGCTGTGGTAAGGGCTTTATCTTTTCCAATCCAAACTCGCCCTGTCTCTCATACACCCTGAGAGAGGGACTGGGAAGAGGACAAGGTTTACTGAGAAAGATACACCTTTGAACAAGAGTGGCAGCCAACCGCTGTGTTCTCAGGAAGACACCTAACACCACTAGCAGAAGTCCTCGTGTGCACTGGTTTGTAAGTCACGGGCAGAACAAGGAAATGCACATCAAGCCTTCTGGTTTCAGAATGGCAAGCAGCCATGGCAGCCAACACTTCCTCATCTCAAGGCACCCAGCCGACAACAGTCATGTCTGACCTCAACTTCTTTCCTCCCCTGACCTTTGCCATGGCTTATTGCTCTAATGGCACTGTGGGTGAGGCAATGTACTACTAACCGCTGGGTCAGAGGTTCAAACCCACCAGCTGCTCCATGGGGAAAGATGAAGCTGTCTTGTCCCAGAAAGATTCGGTGTCTCAGAAACCCCATACAGGGTCACTGTGAGTTGGAAAAGAGCCCTGGGGTCTGGTGGGTTATGTGTTGGGCTGCTAACCCCAAGGTCAGCAGTTCAAAAGCACCAGCTTCTGCTTGGGAGAAAGACAAGGTTTCTGCTCCAAGAACACCGCTGGGCCGGGGCCGGGCCGTTGTGTTCTGTCCCATAGGGTCTCTCTGAGTTGGAGTTGACTCAATGGCAGTGAGCTCGGGGTTTGGGTTTTGATTGCAACAAACACACAAACACCAAAGGGCACCTGGCCTTCTCACCTTGCCATGGCTGTGCACTCTGGCTGCACAAGAAGGGGCTGATTGGTGAACACGCTTGGGACAGAAATCAATCCCCTTCAAGGCCTTAATTCCCATCTGCCACTTCCCAAGCTAAGCTTTTGGTTCAAATACTACTGGCTAATTCCCCTGAGAGGAGCCACCGACCCTTTCAGATCTGCTATAAATCCCCTACCAGCCTAGTTTAAACCCTTTAACGTTTAAGTCCATCCATGTTGGTTTATGTGGTATGTGTGTGTATGACAGATGTTTCTTGATCCAAATATTTATGGACTTGCTACTTTTCCTCTTAATCATCGTCATGCCTTGGCCAAACTAGCAGCTGTTCTAGTCTTCCATCATGAATCACTGTATGACTCTACCTTTTCTGCTTCCATCTGTTAACCCCTTTTCTCAGTGCTCAGGTGTCCAGAGTACAGGGCAGAATTGTCTACACTTGTTGCCAGATTGTGCTGGTTCCAGTAGTCTAGTTCCTAGTCAAGAGGGAGCTGAAGCCTTTAGGAGCAGAGACTATCCTCCAGCTTCTGAGTAACACCAATGGCGGAGTGGGCTATGCTTTGAGCTACTAACCACAAGGTCAGCAGTTCGAACCTACCGGCCTTTCCAAGGGAGAAAGATGAGGCCTTTTCCTCCCATAAAGAGTTATAACATGGGAAATCCATAAGAGCAGCACTTCCCTGCCCTATAGAATCACTGTGAATCAGAAGTGACTACGTGGCAGTGAGAGAGGCCTTAGACACATTGAAGTCACCACTTGACAACAGATCCATTCTGAGTGGACAAACAACAAAGACGATATTTGTCAAGCTTCCCTAGATGTTAACCACCTCCGGGGTGCTCACCAGAGGGGGCTCTGGGTGAGGCACACATAGCAAAAGTACAGGTGTACAGGCTTTAGTGTTTCTCTGTCCACGCTCTGTCAGCTAAGATTTAATTGCATGTGTTACACCAATTCACATCCGATAAACTGCATGACTATACATGACCTTGAACTATGTTTGAGAAGGTATACTCTTCGAGAACGTGCTTGGGACAGAAATCTGCCCCTCCCCTCGGCTAGTCCTGCTTCTCTGCCTCCTTCAGCTAAGCCCTGTCCATGTACCAGGGTTCACTTCCCGGGGAAGAAGCCTCTAAGCAATTTCCGGTAGGGCAAGTGGGGCCTGCCTCCATTAGCCATCTTTGCTTGCAGGAGTAAAAGATGTGCCTTGGGTATGGTTTTTAGACCATAGGGAAAACCTGAAATGAAACCCACTGCTGTACAGTCCATTCTCAGTCACCGTGACCCTGTAGGAGCCGATGGGACTGCTCTCTAAGGGGTTTCAAGCCTGTGACTCTTTGTGGACTCTCCTCCTGGTCTGCTGCTAGTGAGTTCGCACCACCCACCTTTGGGTGAGGAGCCCAATGCCCAACCCACTGCACCTGAGGATTCCCTTCGACATTGGGAAGAGTTCCTCCAAAGAAAAGGATGGCTTCATCCATGTTCATGTTCAGTGCCGAGTAAACAGTCTGCTGAGAATTGTGCAAAGTGATCCCACAGCCCAGAGTCAGGAACGGGCCCAGAGAAGCTCATTGCTGGCTTAATGAGGAGCCACCAAGGGACTTGCCGAAGTGGGAGGTGATGACACCGGAAAGGATGAATGAGCCTAGTTCCTTAATAAAACAACACAAGCTAAAATGCTTTCTGGAGTTAAAAAAAAAAAAATTCAGGGATAAAGTCTGGGGGAAGCTAGTATTTAGACATGTACAACTTTTGAACTCTGACATGGGCCCATCGGGGGTCCTTTCAGGTCTGCTATGAGCCACCTAGAGAGAGTCATTTGCTTCTCTGTTACTGTGGGGGTTTCAATCCCCCTCCTCTCAGTCCAGAGCTGATGTCAATAAGTCACTTTGGAAAGTTACTTCCTGTTAACAGGACAGTTAGAGTTAAGGGGAAAGTTCCCTAATCGGGAAAATGCAAAACATTGCTGTGGTGTTGTGATGATCTCAAGAAGAGTCATTGTTCAAAACAACCGGGTAGTAATGTACTAAGGAAGAGCGCCTGTTGGACAGGGGGACCGCACA
Organism: Echinops telfairi; assembly: GCF_000313985.2. Taxonomy (NCBI): domain Eukaryota; kingdom Metazoa; phylum Chordata; class Mammalia; order Afrosoricida; family Tenrecidae; genus Echinops; species Echinops telfairi. The sequence goes on along the minus strand of NW_022111373.1, from coordinate 78,096,264 downwards.
GTGGGCATTATAGAGTGGAAATGCTGCAGCACAGAGCAGCAAGGGGAGCAAAGCAAAGAAGTCCCCAGGGAACTAGGCTTTGGGGCAAGGTCATGGCATCCCATCAGACCAGAAAACACTCCTAAAGGTCAACAAACAGACCTGGAGCTATTTATAGGCTTTTCTTTTGTTTGTTGTTATTTGGTTTTCTTTTGTTGTTTTGTTTTCTCTGCCTTGTTTTTGTGTTTATTATCATCTGTGCATGTCTATCTAGATAAGATAAGTGGGATAAACAATCTAGAGGAGGAAACAATGGGACCGGACCAACCATTCCAGGAAGACATGGGCGAGGGGAGGTGCAGGAAAGAAAGTGTGTGTTAACAAACCCAGGGACAAGGGAACAATAAGTGATCTAAAATCGATGGCGAGGAGGACATAGGGATTGATCAAAGGCAATGTAACCAAGAAGAATTACTGAAACCCAAATGAAGGCCGAACATGATAGTGGGACAAGAGGAAAGTAAAAGGAAATAGAGTAAAGAACTAGGAGACAAAGGACATTTATAAAGGCCTAAATACAGACATATACATATGTAAATATATTTTGATATAACTATAGGGAAATAGATCTATGTACATATACTTATATGTTAAGGATCAAGGTAGCATATGGACATTGGACTTCTACTCAAGTACTCCCTCAATGCAAGAACACTTTGTTCTAATAACCTGGCATTCTGTGATGCTCACCTTCCCGACACGATTTGCATAGCAAATAAAAAAATATAGCATCTGGGGTCTTAAAGGCTTGAAGGTAAGCAAGTGGCCATCTAGCTGAGAAGCAACAAAGTCCACATGGATGAAGCACACCAGCCTGTGTGATCATGAGGTGTTGATGGGATCAGGTATCAGGCATCAAAGACCAGAAAAAAAATCTTATTAATGTGAATTATGGGGAGTGCAGAGTGGAGATCCAAAGCCCGTCTGTAGAAAATTGGACATCCCCTCACAGATGGGTCATATGGAAAAGATGAGCCAGTCTGTGTGCAGTCTAGCACCAATGAAGCAAACAACCTTTCCTCTAGTTCTTTGATTCTTCTTCCTCCACCACTATCATGATCCAAATTCTACCTCCCAAATCTGGCTAGACCAGAGCATGTACACGGGTACATCAGAGCTGGAAACACAGGGAATCCATGACTGATAAACCCCTCAGGATCAATAATGAGAGTAGCAATACCAGGAGGTTAGGGGAAGGTAGGGGGAGAAAGGGGAAACCTATCAAACTGATGTACATATAACCCCCTCCCAGGGGACAGACAAGTTGATGAAAGGAGACACTGGTCAGTGTACAACATGTAAAAATAAAAATTTATAAATTATCAAGGGTTCATGCGGGAGGGAGGCTGGGGGAGGGAGAGGAAAAAAACGAGGAGCTGATACCAAGGGCTCAAGTAAAAAGAAAATGTTTTGAAAATTATGATAGCAACAAATGTACAAATGTGCTTGACACGATGTATGTATGGATTGTGATAAGAACTGTATGAACCCCCAGTAAAATGATTAAAAATTAAAAAAAAAGAAATACTGCAGCTACCACTCTCCCCAGGCTGGAACACAGAGCACATGAAGTGTCACTGGGGAGGGCAAGGCTCAGATGCTGGTGACATGTAGGTCACAGAGGGGGAACCAATGGACAGACCCACAGTCTCTCTGGAGGAATTGCTGTTGTGACTGTTGTTGAGTTTCGACTCCTGGTGGCCCCATGTGACAGAGTAGAACTACTCCATAGGGTTTTCAGGGCTGTCATCTCTCTGGGAGCAGAACACCAGGTCTTTCTGCTGCAGAGACGCTGGTTGGGTTTGAACTGCCAACCTTTGGGTTAGCAGCTGAGTGCTCAGTCATTGTGTCACCCGGACTTAAAAAAAAATTTTTTTAAGGAATCAGGGTTTAGTCAAATAAGAGAACAGACAGTTGGTTAACTTCGCTCAGTGTTACAGACCAGGCGGGTTTCTGAGAAGGCAGTAGAAACCTCTCTCTGACGTCTCATCTCTGACCCTGCAGTAATTTTCACCACCTGCTCTGTTTGTTTGTTTTTAAATTCCCATGAATTTAACACTTGTAAAAGTCAGAGTGCAGCATTTCCACATGTGTGTTCTGAGGAATTCCATGGAATGCAGTAGAGATGCTGTGGTACATGAACTTGGACACACAGGTGTAAACATCGTGACTGTTCTTTGCAGGGTCTTCTCAGGGCTCCTAATTATGCTGAGGTGAGGTGTGCTGTGAATCTCCAGGCAGGGGCTGGGAGTCAATTTATTTCACCACAAAACCCTTCCTTACCCACCCCCTCAAAATGTTTTTGAACTTGTGTTCTCTGAAATATTCCATGACAGACATTAGTCAAGAGGGAAAAGCCCAGGACTGAGTACTCATTTATTAGAATTCCACTTCTGTTTGTTTAACTTTGGGAACTATTTTAACTCCTCTGCGCCTCAGTTTCCCCAAGAAGGAGTTGATCCCAATGGGTCTCAGAATCCTGTGCATTACGTCAGCGTGCCTCCTCACATTTATTTCCTTCTGTTTCAAAGCGTGACCCGAGGTTTTGGAGGGACAGTCAATCCACCACCAGCAGCAGACCCCCCAAGAAGGAGCCACAATCACCCGGCCCCATCTCTGGGATGCCCCCACGTGTTGAGACAGCCGAGTGGTTTTGCAGGTGACACACACAGCACTAGCCAGGCCTTCCTGGAAGAAACAATCTGCCCCATGAGTGACTACTCGGCAGATCACTCGCAAAGAACAGGATGCACAACTTCAGCTCAAGTCCCTGGAAGACCCATCATACTTTCCACCAGGGCCCGGGAGAGTTTTCTCTGTGGAGGAAGACACTGGGGCCCCCTGGCAGAAAGACGAAGCAAACTGTGCTAGAGCAAATGTTGGTGTTCGCTCCCGTCTGGAGCCGATAACCAACCAGCTGCTGTCAAAGGCGATGCTGGCTCTGAATCATGATGCTGCATGTTTCAGAGGAGGACTGCACAGAGGGTTGCTGATGTGACCTTTCGGAAGTACAACACCAGACTTTCTTTCCTCGGCAACCTGGGTGGCCTGAACCAACAACCTTTCGATCAGCAGCCAAATGCTCAGCTATTTGCACCACTCAGCGACTCCCTCATAAAACAGCTGTCCGTCGTGGGCTTGGTAGTATCTTTGCTGGGGTGGTCCATGCCAAGTCCCAGATGAATTGGACGCATCGTTCTTTGAACTTTACACCCTTTCCTTCATTTGTTCATTTATTCAACAACTCTTCGCTGAGCACCAGTAAGGACAGGACTCCAACTGCCATCATTACCATCATCACCAGGAGCAAGTCCTCGTGTATTCTTGTAAGAACTGGACCTAAAAATGTAAAACCCCTTGTTGGTGTCATACGTGAAAGAAATGACCTCTTACTGTAGTTTTCTTTTGAGTTCCTGATGCTCGACACACTACAGTTTGGTAACTCACTGTATGTCCTCTTCTATGTATTTACCTCTTGTAGGGCTGGGTGTTGGTATTTTGAATGAGCAAGTAAATGCCAGGAGAATACTTAATAATCTATGAGGATGGAGTTGATGCAAGACTGTGAGGTCATGTAATGGGCGTGCATAGCACTGACTACCCACCAGATGCCAGGCACCACCGGGACTTCTCTCTGCCACCTGTGTCTGGCTGCCATGTCTTCCTTTCACCTGTGCAAGCTGCCATTTTGCCTCCACACGTGACCCAAGACTCCAGGAATGGATGTTCTTCTGAACTGTGTGGAGGGGCAGGACTCTAGGGGGCAAACTACCCTTTGTTTCTGCAGAGGTGGGCTATCCCCATCAGCCAGCCACTACATTTATGGACTAAGGAATTGATTGATTTCATTATTGGACTTCTCTTCCTCAGAACCTCACATTGGGTTAGAATCCTCGTTGGAGAAAAGAAATGTCATCAGCCCATCTGTTTGGCAGAAAGGGAGCTCGTGTCTGAGTAAGTCCCACAAGAAAACTCAAATCCTCAGCGAGCATCGAACGCTCCCTGGTGGTCTAGTGGTTAGGATTTGGCGCTCTCAGCGAGCATCGCAGTCGGCCACTCTGCATCCTTCCATCCTTTAAATCCGCACAGAGCACACTTCCCAGAGGGGTCCCTGGGCGTCCAGGGCAGCAGGCTCACGGGGAGAATCTCTGTCATATGGTGGCATCAGGGATCGGGAGATACAGCCATCTTCTTAATGGTGACGTTTCCCTCTCCTACTGGAACCCTTTCCCAAACTCTCTCTCTCTCTCTCTCTCTCTCACACACACACCATCATCACCACTTTTTTGGTCCAGACAGTTCTGACAACCCCCACCCGCCTTGTATGTCAACCTAAAAGACGAATCTCCCATAGAGTTGTCAAGGACTTTTCAGAAGAAGATCGCCTGGCCTTTCTTCTGACGCTTCTCTGGGCACACTTGAATATCTAGCCTTTTGGTTAGCAGCTGAACATTGTTTGCACCACCCAGAGCCCAGCCTGTTTTCCTGCCTAGTTTACCCTCCAGAGGACTAAAGACAAAGCGGTCTCCCTGTTCTTTCTCCCCCTTACTCTCGGCATTCACAGGTGAACTTGCCATTTGGTTGCGGGCTTGTTTCAAGATGAATTTTTCACATCAATGTTGTTAGCCGTTAAAATGTCTCTAGCCATTTTTATTCTGATGGGCATTTAGAAGTCAGAGCCAGAACGCAAACAGATACGCACGCCCATGCTCATTGCAGCACTGGTCAGAGGAGCAAGAAGACGGAGCTCTGAATGTCCATCAGCACCACGGGTTCTTGACCACGTGCTTCCTCCTGAAATGCTAGAATGCAGGCTAGTTCTTTTGGGTGCAGTGACTCTGTGTTTCTTCCATCTCCTTTGCATGCTTTCTGTCATCGATCAACATTTTGCCCATAAACTTTTAATATTTCAAATCAAAACTGGAGTTATTTCTTCAGTTCTTCTGGCTTGAGAGATGCTGTGTGTTTTTCCCTTTTGCCTTTTTAACTCCCAGTCTTGGCACAGTTTATTGTAACAATCTCGTTTCTCACACCGTCCTTAACATTTTTCTGCTCAAATGTCTCACTTCACCATTTCTTCCATGGCTCCACCCTTGCTTTAGTTACTCTATGTTCAAGAGCAAGTTTCAGAGAGTCTTCTGATGTTCATGTTCGTCTTTTCTTTCCTTTTATCTGGGATTTACAAAAAACAACCTTTTGGTTTCATCAGGTATGACATTCTTGATGTCACCCACCATTTGTGGGGTCATTGATCTTTAGTGTTCAATATGTTTGATCTGTCCTTGAGATGTTGTCTAAATTTAGGTGGGATAAATTCCAAGTCACATCTTGGCTATGATGTGCTTGTTTTAATTTTTGCCAGTTTCAACCTGAGCTTACATGTGAATAATAGACCGTTTCCTCATCCCCCCCGGCCTGGTTTTGCCTGACGATATGGAGCTGTTTTAGTTTAAACTTCCACAGAGGTCGTCCATTTGATTCCTGTGCATTTCATCTGGTGAGGTCCACAGAGTCACCCTTTTGTTGTTGTAAAGGATATTTGCAATGAGGAAGTCACTGGTCTTACAAATCCTGTTATTTGATCTCCAGCAATGAAGCTAGTTATCATCTATTTATCATCAAGGTCATACTTTCTGACTATTGCTCCTTTCTCTTTACTGCCAACTTTGGCATTCGAGTCACCAGTAATTATCGATGCATTCAGATTGTATATGTGATCAATTTCAGACTGGAGAAGTTGATAACCTTTTTTAAATTCATCACTGGATTTATTAGTTGGTGCATCAATTTGCATAATAGTTGTACTAATTGGATTTCCTTGAATGCAGATAGATATCCCATCATAGAAACAGTGCGCTTGAAGAGAGATCTTGAAATGTTCCTTTGGATGATGAATATGACGCCATTCCCTTGACCCTGTCATTCCTAGCACACCAAACCACGTGCTCTCTGGTTTAAAACAGCCAAGACCAGTTCATTTCAGCTCCTTAATGCATAGGATTATTGCTCCATTTCATTTTTGGCAGTTTTTAATTTTCCTAGATTCATAATAAGTACATTCCGTGTTATGTTTATTCATTATTTTTTGCAGCTCTTTCTTCTCATCTTGAGTTGTGCCCCATCAGCCAATGAAAGTTCCCCAAGCTTAGCTTCATCGATCTGTAAGGCTGACTTTACTTTAGGAGGCAGCTCTTCCTGAATCGTATTTTGATACCTTCCCACCCAAGGGGCTCGTTGCCAGCACTTTATCCAATGATATCGAGCTGCTATTCCTAAGGTTTCAGCCACGAGTCCTTCCGAAGTGGGGGGCATATTCCTGCTTTGTAGCCTTTTCTTAATCCAGCTCCGCGGAAAGCTGGTCATCCTGTGGGGATTTGAAACAGTGGTGGCCTAGCTGCCAGTATCGTAGCAACACACAAGCCACCACAATATGACAAACCGATCACAGAGCCAGGCCTAAAGGAACAAAGGACATTAAATGAGAAGGCCACTAACTATTGGTTAAAAGATAGTGCCACTAACTATTGGTTTCTGATGAACTGACTAAAGATGCTCTGAAGCTTCTTTTTGCTTTGTCATAACACCAAAAATAAATTTAATGTATGCATTCTCCTGTCCCTCTCCATAGAATACTAAAAGTATCATTGAATTAATGTTTCTAGGAAGCATTTTGGAAAGGAAAGTACAAGTTTGTCACCATAATGGTTTTATTTCCAACAGGGAAGTGCTTCAGGTTTTTTACTTTATAACCAAGACAGGTAAAACAGACTTTTTCTTACCCTTCGACTACTTTTTTTCTAAGTGGGCTTATAAGAGAAAGAAGCTTTCTGAAAGGAAATGCATCACTTTTAGGATTTATTGAATTAATCTGAATTATTCAGTCATTAGTGCATTTTGACAGTTAGTGTCTAGGAAGGCACTGATATAGAAAATCAGTAAGAGAACAACACAAAGGAAGTTCTGAGATACTTGTATTTTGCAAACAACAGCAGAAATCATGATGCATGGTGAAAATGGTCTGTTTTAAGCAAAAGGAATAGCTAGGGGGCATAATTGGACGAGTTTAATGACTGACTGAAGGACTGGTGCTTTGAACCCACCGAAAGGTATCTCAGAAGACAGACGAGGTAATGTGCTTCTAAAAGGGATAGCCCTGAAAAGCTCTACTCCGAATCACGTGATGTCACCAACAGTGGGTAGAAATCAATATGAGGGCAACTGGTTGGATGTTATGAAAAAAAAACCTCAGTTGACCTAACACCTGGAGTGCCTGGCTGGGGGAAGTCAGACAACCTCTTTCGAACAAGTAAAAGAACATTACAATTCACTGGGAATCTTCCAGCAGCATCTCCTTGGTTACCTTTGCTAAAAGTTCTTGGATACTGTCTGTGCTCCATACACGTTCTTACAATGCCTTTTGTCTTTGTAGTCCTCGTTAACAACTCAGTAAAGCACTTATTGCTATACTCCCCATTTAGCAGTCACTCGCAGAGAAAACAAGAGAGGTGAAGTAAGTTGCTGAAAAACGATAGCACATAAATGGCACATCCGGGATTTAATAAAAATCGAAGTACTCTAAAGTTCACCATGGTAACCATAATATCACTCTGCCTCCCACGTTGATAAATAATAGCCTCCCAAGAGCAAGGGGCTACTGTACAGTTTAAAATCAGGAAAGCAATGCATCAGGGTTATATCTTCTCACCATACTTTTCCAATCTGTATGCTGTGCAAATCATCAGAGAGGCATTAGCATTGCAGGAAGGCTTATTAACAGCCTGAGATATGCCATGACACAACCTTGCTTGCTGAAAGTGCGGGTGACTTGACACACTGGCTGGTGAAGATCAAGGAGTGTGGCCTTCAGTTTGAATTATCACTCAGCATAAAGAGGACTGAAATCCTCATAACTGGACCAATAGTATGGTAATGGTAATCAGGGAAAAGATTGAAGTTGTCTAGGATTTTGTCTTACTTGGGGCCACAATCAATGCTTATGGAAGCAGCAGTCAAGAGATCAAAGGACACACTGATTGGGTAAATCTTCTGCATAAGACCTCTGTAGAGTGTTGAAAAGCAAGAACGTTATTTTGAGGACTAAGGTGCACCTGACCCAAGTCTCGGTAATTTTCAAGCGCCTCGTGTGCATGTGAAAGTTGGACATTGAACCAGGACGATGGAAGAGGAATTGATATATTTGAGTGATGGTGCTGGCGAAGCATATTTCAAGTACCAGGGACTGCCCAGAGAACCAACAAACCCGCCACGAGAAGCACAGCCCGAGTTCGTCTTAGCAACAAGAGTGGCGCAACTTCTTATGCTTTGGACACGTCAGGAGAGACCATTTCTTGGAAAAGGACACCATGCTTGGTAAAGTAGAAGGGCAGTGAAAAGAGGAAGGCCCTCAGCCAGGTGGGTTGACATAGTGAGCCACAAGAACAGTCGTGAGATGGCAGTGTTTCATTCTGCTGTCCACAGGGTGGCTGTCCGTTGTAACTGACTCGATGACACCTAACGACAACAGCATCAACACTAATCTCTACTCATGTCTGTACTGGAAAAATAATCATAATGCGTGTTCCTGTGATAGGTAAGGTTTTGTATCCGGTTGGCTTGGCCAGGATTCCCACTGGTTTGGCAGTTAAGGCCTTGTCATCTCCTATGAACCCTGATGCACAAGGTGTTACAAGTCAGCCTGGTAATGACAAGGTCCGCAGTTCAAAACACCACCTGTTCCACAGGAGAAAGATGAGGCCTCTGGTCCTAGACTAGCACTTGTTGTCAGACTGGCAGCCTGTGTGCTGCTGTGATGCTGGCCACGGTCCCTGGTTTTTCAAACATAAGAAGGGGCACCCAAAGGGAACGGGTTTCAGCAGAGCTTTCAGACTGAACGGACTATAAAGAAGGACTAGATTGTCCACTTCTGAGGAACTGAAGACTTGCAAAAGAGTAGTGGAGCATTGTCAGATATTGAAAACATCATTTGTGGCAGCAGAATATTGTCAGAGTGCCAGAAGATAAGGCCGTCAGACCCTTCCAAGGGCCCTGGGAGACTCTTAAATATGACTGAAAGCAGTTGCCTTCTCAAAGTAGAGTCAATCAGAATGACATGAATGGAGTGAAGCCTTCCGCATTTTTATTTGATGATGGGCAGTATTCAACATGAGAATAAACAGTTACAAACAACTATTAATACCATATACACTCGTGTTTAAGCTGAGTTTGTCAGCACATTTTAAATGCAGTTTTTGTGGTAAAATAAGGTGCCTCGACTGATATTTGGGTCAATTTATACTTTAGTATAAAAAGTAATTGAAACTTGGAATGTAAAAAATACGAATCTATGAAATTTAGTAGTTGCAACAAATTAAATGAAGCACATAAAGATGGAACTAGTTAACACTCAACCATTTTAAGCATGTAATCAAGGACCAATGATATTAAAAAGAAGAAGTCCAAGCTACACTCAAGGTATTGACCAAAAACAAGGCTCCAGGAATTGATGGAATACTAATTGAAATAGTTCAACAAGTCGATGAAACACTGGTGCACTCACTCTTCCATGCCAAAAATTTGGACAACAGCTACCTGGCCAACTGACTCGAAGAGATCCATATTTGTACCCATTCTAAAGAAAGGTGACCAAACATAATGCTCAAACTATAGAACAACATCATTAATATCATAAGCAAATTAACTTTTGCTGAAGATCACCCAATAACAGTTGCAGCAGTACATTGGCCAGGCACTGCCAGGTATTTAGGGCAGGTTTAGATTAGGGCAGGTTTAGAAGAAGATATGAAATAATTATCATTGGTGACATTAGATGGATCTTGGTGGGAAGCAGAAAACACCAGGAAAAATTTTAGTACAGTTTTATCGACTGTAACAAATTATGGATAGTCTTGAGAAGAACGAGAATTGCAAAACACTTGATTGTGCTCATTCAGAATTGTACATAGATTAAGAGGCAGTTTTATGAGGTGGTTTGAAATCAGAAAAGTGTGCATCAAAGTTATATCCTCTCACCATACTTATGCCATCTATATGCAGAATAAATCATTAGAGAAGCGGACATATATGAAGAAGCATGATTCATCAGTTGTTTAGAAAAACATTAACAACCGGCGATATGCAGATGACATAACCTTGCTTGCTGAAAGTGAGGAGGACTTGAAGGTCTTGCTGACGAAGATCAAGGGTGTATCCTTCAGTCTGGATTATATCTCAGTGTAAAGAAAAGGAAAACCCTCACAACAGAGCCAAGAGATCACATCATGATAATGGAGAAACGATGGAAGTTGTCAAGGATGCTGGCTTGCTTGGGTTAACCTTCAACGCTTGTGGAAGCAGCAGTCGAGATCAGAAGATGCACCACATTAGGGAAATCTGCTGCCCAACCACTTTTTAGAATGTTCAGAAGCAAGGCTGTTACTTTGCAGAGTAAGGTGCGCTTGGCCCACGCCACAGTAGTTTCAATGACCTCCTATTGAACTAGCAAGCCTGAAGACAAATCAATGCATTTGAATGGGTGGTGCTGATGACAAATATTGAAAGCACCTCAAATGACATTCCAGAACAAGCAAATCTGTCTTGGAAGAAGTATGACCAGAACGTTCCTTAGCGACAAGGATGGAGAGACTCTGTCTTATACACTTTGGACGCGTATCAGGCTAGACCAGGCCCTGGAGAAGGGCATCATGCTTGGTAGAGTAGAGGGGCAGTGAAAAGGAGGAAGGCTCTGATGAGATGAATTTACACAGTGGCAGCAACAATGGACTCAACCACCAAGAACCATTGTTAAAATCATTTGATTGGGGCCTCGTACAACTCTCATCACAATCCATCCATCCATTGTGTCATGCACATTTGTACATTTGTTGCCATCATCATTCTCAAAACATTCGCTTTCTACTTGAGCCCTTGATATCGGCTCCTCCTTTTCCCCCTCCCTCCCTACTCCCCCCTCCCTTATGAACCCTTGATAATTTATAAATTATTATTATTTTGTCATATCTTACATTGTCTGATGTCTCCTTTTACACACTTTTCTGTTGTTCATCCCCCAGGGACGAGGTTATATGTAGATCCTTGTCATTGGTTCCCCCTCTCTACCCCACCTTCCCTCCACCCTCCTGGTATCGCCACTCTCACCACTGGTCTTGAAGGGATCATCCGTCCTGGATTTCCTGTGTTTCCAGTTCCTATCTGTACCAGTGTGCATCCTCTGGTCTAGCCAGATTTGTAAGGTAGAATTGGGATCATGATAGTGGGGGTGGTGCGGGACTGGCCAGTGTTTTGTTCTGTTGGGTGTAGTGTCGCTGTAACTTGGAACAGACGTGATGGCCCCTAACTACAACAAGAACAACTATTATTGTAAAGATGTACAGAATCAGAAACCTGCAGGGGAAGTTCTACTTCTTCCTATAGGGTCTATATGGGTCAAAAGGAATTTGATGGCTGTGAGAGAGGCATATAACCCTCCATGAGGAGATTTCTTTGGCAGTATGGAATGCTTCCAACAGGGAAAGCTCGCTTGCATTTGGCTGAGATCCTCGATCGGACTCGTTATCCATCTAACGTCTGGCTATTTGGATTTGAGCCAGCTGTATTGCCTCCTGATTCTAGGATTTGCCAGCAGCCTGACATCTTACCTGCTGACCTTGAATTCACTTTCACTAAAGATACGTGACTCAGAAGAAGTTGCAGTTTGACATCTGACCCACAGACTTGAGACTTGCCCACCTCTACAACTGTGAGACATTCCCTTGGCCTCTCTGTATACACACACACACACACACACAACTTTTCTAGAGAATCCAGCCTAAGAATGTCATCCAGTATAAGAGGGATAGGGAAATATCACACTGTGTGCTATCACTGGGGCAGACTTTTAATTCTTGAGAGAATGAACTGACACTATTAATGAGTAGCCACTAAACTCCCATTCGACCGCCATAGAGCCTCTTCCAGCTCATCGCGACTGTAGAGGACAGAGCAGAACTAGGTCCGAAGGTTTCTGAGGCTGCTGTTCTTTGTGGGAGCAGAGTGACTGACCTTTTCCTTTAGACTAAGTAGCCCAGAGCTTCACCTACTGCTCCACCAGAACTCTTTGAATAGATACAAGTAAAATAAAAATGTGTTGGGCTCACTATTTCCATGGTAAGTGAGCTCAGGCTGGAGCCCACAAAGAGCTATGCATCACTGCTCCCCAGCAAACCATAAATAATAATGGCAACTAATAAAATCAAATTCATGTGCACCCCGTGATTACTTGAGCGCTAGCCCTTCCAGGGCAAGTCCAACACATCTGCTGCTGTAACTCAAAAGAAATCAGATGCTGGGCATTTCTAGTGGGCATTTTGGATAGCCACTTTCTGAGAAGTCTGGAATAATCTTACATACTTTGGCGAATATGCAATTGATAGATAATTTACTTCCCATTCATCTACATCCTCAATGGAGGAAAATGTTAGCATGATTAATATGATGATTTAATGGGGGAGGGAAGGAAAAGAATCAATCTGGAAACTTGGTATTTGGATAATTTATGGGCACTATGCCATGGAAAAGGCGGCATTAGTTTGTGAGCAAGTATGAGTTATGTGTCTCAATAAGGAGTTTATAAATAAACATGAAGGCAGAGCAGTCTTGAACTTCCGGCTTAGTCTGACCTGAGCCAATAAGGGGCTCAGTTTCAAAGCAGGAAATTGAGGGCAGGAGGCCTGGTTCAGTAGATAATCTGCCGGAGCAGAATGTTTTGGAGAAACAAAAAACCTTGACTACCAATAATTTTTATTTTCTAGATGAAACAGAAGATTACTAAAGTTCATGGGTAATCTTTGCAGTATTTTCTGCCATGTTTTATCTATTATGTTCAAAATATGTTAGAAGCAAGTTCCTTATGGTGATTTCAAGTATTTTCTGCCATGTTTTATCTATTGATTTTCTAAACACTAAGAGTGATGAAATCTTATGGTAAGAAGAGCTTTAAAATGCATCAAGTCCAATCCCATTTTAGATAAAAGAAGGAAGATTCTGGAGAACTGAATCGACTTGCCTGGCTGGACATGGTCAACTAGCCTTCATTTCTGGATAAAAATGAAAATTGCAAATGTGTCAAAATGATAAAATTGTCCTAAATATTATTTTTGAAATATTGTGAGTACAATATTTTAAAAAATTTAGGGCAATTTTATAATCTTTTTGATGAAGGAAAAGAACTGACTGAGGTCCCAATAGACACCCCTGGTATATGTGTGCTGTTAGGCGCCATAGAGTTGTTTTCAACCCATAGCAACTGTACACACAACCCAACGACACCCCGCCTGCACCTGCACCACCCTCACCACTGCGCCTGTGCTTCAGCTCCTTGTAGCAGCCACTGCTGATCCATCTTGCGGAGGACGTTCCTCTTCTTCGCCGCCCTTCCAGTTTACCAAGCACGGTGTCGTTTGTTCTCAGAGACAAGTCTCTCCTGACCAAGCACAGGAGAAGTCGCACCCTCTTTGCCTCTAAGTACATGCTGACCGTACTTCTTCCAAGACAGATTTGCTTATCCTTTTAGCAGTTGTTGGTACTTTCAATATTCTTCCCCAGCAGCACAATTCAACCACGTGAACCCTTCTTCAGTCCTCCTTATTCCATGTCCAACCTGCACATGTAGATGAGGCCATTGACCATATCATGGCTCAGGTCAGGCACACCTTAGTCCTCAAAGCAACCTTCCTGCTTTTCAACATTCAAAAGAGGTCGTGTGCGGCACATTTACCCCATGCAAGGTGTCATTTGACCTCTTTACTGCTTGTGTATATACACAAACCGAACTATTTCGTGAAACACACTATGCCCACTATTTTGCAAGTTGTTTTCTCTATTTTCTCATGATATATAACACAGATATGTTTTCATGTCACTATAGTTAAATCTATAATAAATCATATTCAAAAGCTGCTGCCATGTATTAAACCCCTTCCATAGTGTATTTCATCATTCCTTTTTCTTTTTTTATAGAAATGAGATATCTCTCTCTCTCTCTCTTTTTTTTTTAACATTTTATTAGGGGCTCATACAGCTGTTACCCCAATCCATACACACATCAATTGTGTAAAGCGCATTTGTACATCGTTTCTCAAAACATTTTCTCTCCACTTAAACCCCCGACATTAGGTCCTCATTTTCCCCCTCCCTCCCCTCTCCCCCCTCCCTCATGAGCCCTTGATAGTTTATAAATGGGTATTTTGTCATATCTTGCCCTGTCCGACGTCTCCCTTCACCCACTTTTCGGTTGTCTGTCCCCCAGGGAGGAGGTCACACACAGTTCCATGTAATCGGTTCCCTCTTTCCTACCCATTCTCCCTTTACCCTCCCTGTTTTGTCACTCACACCACTGGTCCCATAGGGCTCATCCGTCCTGGATTCCCTGTATTTTCAGTTCCTATCTGTACCAGTGTACCTCCTCTGGTCTAGCCAGACTTGCAAGATCGAATTCGAGTCATGGTAGTGGGAGCGGGGAGGAAACATTTAGGAACTAGAAAGTTGTATTTCTCATCATTGTTACATCGCACTCTGGCTGGCTCATCTCCTCCCCGAGACCCCTCTGCAAGGGGATCTCCAGTTCTTGGACATGGAGGTTATGAATTTTTTGATATTATAAATAATGTATCTGTGTTATATGGGATTAGGACCTCAATATAGATGCCGAGGTGTGGATGTCAAATCGCTTTGACGTTTATTTTATTTCGAGATCAAGTTTCAACTACAGCCATGATGGAGAGGTGATTGCAGGATTGGGCATGGTTTTGTTCCGCTGTACAAAGGGTCACTAGGGACTGACACTGCAGCACCTACCAACAACGACCTCCGATTATACGAATATATTACCATCTGTTCATCATCTATTGATGGGCATTTGGATTGTTTCCAAAGTTTTACTAAGACAAAGACAGCTGATAGGGTAATTTATGTACAAGTGTTTGTGTGGATATGTGTTTCCATTTTTCTTAGATAAGTATCTAGAAGTTGAATGACGAAATCACAGGTAAGTATACGTTTCACGTTTTAAGAAAATGACATACTATTTTCAAAATGGTTGTACCATTTGAGATTCCCACCGCAGTTTCTCTCTGTCTTATCAACTTTTGGCGTGGTCAGTGTTTTGTTTTGAATTTTAGACATTCTAATAGTTTATACTGGTATCTCACTGTTGAGCATCCCAATATAATTTCATCGGATGAAGTATATGTTCAATTCACTTACTTATTATTTAAAAACCAGGTTCATTGAGTCTTGAAAGTTTCAAAATATGTTAGAAACAAGTTCTTTATGGTGATTTCAAGTATTTTCTGCCATTTTATCTATTGATTTTCTAAACACCAATGATAGATGAAGTCTATTTAACACTTGTTTTTTTTTCTTCCATGGATTGTTCTCTCATAGTAATATCTAAGAAAATTTTGTCTGACTCAAATTCACAAAGATTCTCTTATTTTCCCCCACTTAGAGGTGTACACTTCAGGTTCTATTCTTATGTCTGTGGTCCATTTTGAGTTACACTTTTTATATGGGAGGGGGAGTGGATCAGATTTAGTTTCTATGCATATGGATATACAATTATTTCAGTATATTTACTAGAAATATTATCCTTTCTCCACTGAATAGTCTTCACACCTTTGTTGTGACTGTTATAATGTGGGAGTCTAGCTCTGGACTCTCTTCTTTGTCCCCCTGATCTATTTGTCTATCTGGATTCCAATATCATGTTATTTTGTTTGTTGTATTGCTGTTAGGTGCTGTCGACCCATGGCAACCGATATACAACAGAATGACCTATGTACAACGGAATGAAATAATGCTTGGTCCTGCACCATCTTCACAATTGTTGCTTGAGGCCATTGTTGCAGCCACATGTCAATCCATCTTGTTGAGAATCTTCCTTTTCAGCATCCCGCTACTTTTCCAAGCATGATGTCCTTTTCCAAGACTGATCTCTCCTGGTAGCATCTACAAAGTACTTGAGACTAAGTCTCGCCATTCTTTGTTTTAAGGAGCATTTTAGTGGTATTTCTTCCAAGAAAGATTTGTTTGTTCTTTTAGTTGTCTATGGTACTTTCAATATTTTTTTACCAGCACTATAATTCAAATGCATAGATTCTTCTCCAGTCTCCCTTAATCAATGTCCAACTTTCATGCTCATGTGAGGTGAATTACATGACTTGGGTCAGATGCATTTTAGTCCTCAAAGTAACATCCTTGCTCTTCAAGATTTTAAAGCGATGGTGTGCAGCAGATTTACCCAATGCAATGTCATTTGATCTCTTGACGGCTGCTTCCATGAGCATTGATTGTGGATCCAAGAGAGATGAAATCCTTGACAACTTCAGTCTTTTCTCCATTTATCATGATGGTCAAGCTATGAGGATTTGGGTTTTCTTTACATGAAGTTGTAATTCCTACTGAAGACTTCAATCCTAGAACTGCATCAGCAAGTGCTTCAAGTCCCCCCCACTTTCAGCAAGCAAGGTTGTGTCATCTGCATATCTCAGGTTGTTAATAAGCCTTCTTCCAATCCTGATGCCGCATTCCTCTTTAAGTATTCCAGTTTCTCAGATGATTTATTCCACAGAGTGGATAAATATGGTGAGAGCACACAACCCTGACACACACCTCTCTTGATTTTAAACCATGTAGTGTTCCCTGGTCAGGTTTGCACAACTGCCTCTTGATCCATGTACAGGTTCTGCATGAGCACAAATGAAGTGTTCTGGAATTCCCAAGGTTATACATAGTTTGTTGTGGTCTACACAGTTGCGTGCCTTTGCATAGGAAATAAAACACAACCTTTTTTTTTGGCATGCTCTACTTTCAATCAACATCCATCTGATATGAGAAATAATAGCTCTTGTTCCCTGCCCTCTTCTGAATCTCGCCTCAACAGCTACCTGTCAATGTACTGCCACACCTGTGGTTGGATGATCTTCAGCCAAATTTTATTAAATGTGATATTAATGACATTGATCTAAAGTTTGCACGTTTGTTGGGTCACCTTTCTTTATAATGGGTACAAACATGGATCTCTTCCAGTCAGCTGGCCAGGTAGCCATCTTCCGAATCTCTTGACATGGAAGAGGGTTTCCAGTGCTTTATCAGCTTGTTGGAACATTTGAATTGGTATTCTATCAGTTCCTGGAGCCTTGTGTTTGGCTAATGCCTTCAATGTAACTTGGACTTCTTTCTTCAGTACCGTTGGTCCTTGATCATATGCTGTCTTTTGAAATGGTTGAATGTCGACTAGTTTGTTGTTGTTCTTTGTGAAGTGTTTCCAGTGTGTTCTTTCAATCTGCTTTTGATACTTCCTGCATAGTTCAATATTCTGCCCATAGAATCTTTCAATCTTGTAACTTGAGTCTTGAATTTTCCATAAGTTCTGTCCATTTAAGATATGCTGAATGTGTTCTTCAGTTTGGGTTTTCTAACGCTGGGCCTTTGTACATTTCATTATAATAAAATGAATACTTGTCTTCTCAAGCTGCCCTTTAAAAATTTCTGTTCAGCTCCTTGATTTCATCATTTCTTCCATTTGTTTTAGCTGCTCTATGATTAAGAGCAAATGTCAGAGTCTCTTCTGACATCCACTTTGATATTTTCCTTCTTTCCAGTTTTAAATGACCGTTTGCATTACTCGTGAAGGATGCTCTTGATGTCCTTCCATGGCTTACATTTTCTGTAATTCATGTTCAATGCATCCAATCTTTTCTTGAGATGTCCTCAAAGCTCAAGTGAAATAAACTTAAAATCTTATTTTGGCTTTTGTGCCTTTATTTCAATTTTCTTCAGCTTTAACCTGAACTTGCGTGTGAGCAATTGATGGCCTGTTCCACAGTTAACCTTGTTTTAGCTGCCAATATTGAACTTCTCCATAATCTCTTCCTACAGATGCTGTCAATTTGACTTCTGTGTTTTCTATCTGAAAAGGTCCTACTGAACAGTCACCTTTTTGTTGTTGTTGAAAAAGGCATCTATAATGAAGAAGTAGTTGGGCACGCAGAATCCCGTTACGTAATCTGCAGCTTTGCTTCTATCACGAGACCATATTTCCCACTACTTTTCTTTCTCATTTATTTCCAACTTTAGCATTCCATTCACCAATAACTATCAATGCAGCCTGATTGTGATCAATTACAGACTGAAGACATTGGTAAAATTATTCATTTTTGCATCACTGGATGTAGTGGTTGGTGCATAAATTTGAATAATGGTTGTCGTGACTGGATTTTCTTATATAGGGAGAGGTATTCTATCACAGACAACGTTGAACTTCCACAATAGATCTTGAAATGTATTTTCTGACATTGGATGGGATGCCATTCTTCTTGCATTTTCATTCCTGGTGCAGCAAACCTTATGCTTTTCTCATCAAAATGACCCATACCAGTGCATGTCAGCTCACTAATGCTTAAGATATCAATATTTGTGTCCCCCCCTTTTTTTGATGATTTCCTATTTTCAAAAGTTTTATTGGCACAGAATTCACATATCATCAAATGTGATCGTTCAACCACATTAGGAAGAGTTGTACGTTCACCACTATCATCAGTTTTAGAACATCTTCTTCCTTCTATGGGTGTTAGCTCTCCACTCTCCCACCTTCCCTGCCATACCCCAAATAACCATTGGTCCAGCTACTGTCGATTTAAATTTACCTAGCCTGGATTTTATATACAGAAAAAGAAAAAAACCAGTAAGAGGAAAAATAAAAACAAAAATTAACAACAGTAACAAAGTAAAACAGTCAAAACTCCAATAGAAAAAAAGAGCAGAAAATATTAAAAGCTAGAACAAATGTAAATGGCTCATAAGGGAGATCAAATGATAGGGCACTAAATGTTAACCTCACTGCATCTGCAATGATACACTTTCCAATGCAGGCTGCACGTTAGAAAGGATATTCACATCCCTGGCCCACGGTCACGAGGGATTCCCCAGGTAAGCCATGTGTGTTTCCAAGTCACTTTTTTTAAAAAACAGAAACAACTTTAAAATGGATCAAAAATGAGATCAAAGGATACAATATTAAAATTTTTTTGATCATTTTATTGGGGTATCTTACAGATATTATAACAATCCATAAATCAATTACATTAAGCAAACTTATACAGACGCTGCCATCTTCCTTTTCAAACATTTCCTTTCACTTGAGCCCCTTCACTTGAGCTTCTCTT
This sequence comes from Echinops telfairi, assembly GCF_000313985.2. Classification (NCBI taxonomy): domain Eukaryota; kingdom Metazoa; phylum Chordata; class Mammalia; order Afrosoricida; family Tenrecidae; genus Echinops; species Echinops telfairi. Next base: position 78,077,005 of record NW_022111373.1, on the reverse strand, counting down.
TATTCCCTCCCTCCCCTACTCTACCACCCTCGTGAACCCTTAATAAGTTATATATATATTTTCATATCTTACACCATCTGATGTATCCATTCACCCACAGTTTTGTTATTTGTCCCCCTCAAGGTGGGGGTATACATTCATCATTGCTATCAGTTCCCTCGCCACCTCCACCCCCCCAATCCCTTCTTGTACCCTCATGGAATCATTATTCCCATTACTGCTTCTGAGGGGTTTATCTATCCTGGAGTCCATGTGTGGTGCTCTTATCTGTCCCAATGTACATAGGCCAGTCTAACAGGATTTATGAGGTCAAACTGGGGCCATGATAGTGGGGGACGATATTAATTTTAATCTAACCATGTCAGCCATGATGGACCTTGCAATGCTCTCAGTCTGGTAACAGGGCTATTCCCATCCCTCAGCCATGATCAGAGGAGGTTCACCCGAGGCGTAATCCATGTGTAGATTAAGCCTTAATCTCTGCGAATGGATTTTGGGCTTCCACTGCCATTCATGCCTTCTGCAAACCAGGTGTTCACAATTTAAGCTCTGATGCCATTTCTTCTTTTAGATTTGGATTATATGAGGGCTACCCCTCAAAAACCAGAAAAAAGCTCTGCTGGGCAGAGCTTTAGTAGTACATATTTTCCCCACTAGAGGAACATCCAGCAACTTGCTCTGAGTTAGTGCACCCAGTGGTGTTGCCTGGGAAGGTTTTCTCTGGTCACAGTGAATTTTTTTGTAAAAGCAGTTTTGCTTGAACTTGGTTATCTTGTGATGGCTGATTTAAGAGAACAGCATGTGGCTGTGAAATTTTGTTTCCTGCTCAGGAAAACTGCTACGGAAACTGTTGTGCTGCTGAACACAGCTTACAAGGACAGTGCTATGGGAACAACTCCAAGTGTATGAGTGGTTTTCTCATTTCAAAAAAGGTGAAATGTCAATTGATGGCAAATCTCATTCTGGACATCCATCAACTTCCCAAACAAATGACAATGTCAACTCGTCTGACGTTTGGAATTCATTCTACCAGGTCAGTCTGTTAATCAAGCTTTCTATTTTAAGGTTCTGAAGAGATTGTGTAACAGTGTGCAGGGGCATGGGGCACGGGGGAGGCCTGATTTGTGGCAGATGGGGGACGAGTTTTGCCACCATGACAATGCCACCATGACCTGCTCACACAGTCATCTCAGTGCATCAGTTTTTGGTAAAAAACAGCATGCCTCTCTTGCCCCAAGCACCTTACTCACCTGATCTTGCTTCGCGAGCCTTCTTTTTGTTACTGTGAATGCAGAGGGACATGAATGGACAGCGGTTTGAGGACATAGAAGAGGTGAAGAAAAAAATGAAGGAGGTGCTGTCAGGCATCCAAACAGATGAATTTGAAAAAGGTTTCCAAGAATGGAATTGCAAAGTTGATAAGTATATTAAATGCAATGGAGAGTACTATGAACGTGATAAGGTTGTTTTGTAAAGAAATAAAACAACATACATAGCTTTGAAAAAAATTCTGGTTTTTTTTGGGGGGGAGGGGAAACCCCTCGTATTATGTACAATCCATGGATCACACAGGCTGCTGTGCTTCTTCCATGTGCACTCAGTTGATGCCTCACATTCATATATTCCAAGTTCCAATTATCAATAGATATTTGCAGCTGTTTCTTCTCATTTTGAGTCATGGCCATCGGCAAGTGAATGTCCCAAAGGTTTTGCTCCATCCACGCTCCTGTGGTCTTCTCTCTTCGAGGAGGCAGGTCTTCTGAGTGTCTTCTGAGGGACTGAGGGCTTCCTCTTTTGGCACTTTTCCTGGCAATGTGTTGCTGCTGTCCATGAAGTCTTCTGTGTCTGATGTTGCTCGCTGCTATCCAGAACGTTTTCTGTGGCTGATTGCTCATAAGAGAGGAGCTTATTCCTGCATTGTATTTTGTCCTTAGTCTGGGAGGCGTGCTGAATCCTGTTCACTGTGGGTGACCCTTCTGGTATTTGAAATACCAGTGACATAGCTTCCAGCATCACAGCAACACACAAGCCAGCACCGTATGACAAACTGGAAGACAAATGGTGGTTGTCATGCCTAGTATACAGCTTTATGATAAGTTTTGGGATTAGGTAATATTAGCCCCCCCCAACTTTGTTCTGCTTTTTGAAGTTTTTCTTACACTAATGTATGTATTTTATATTTTTATATGAATTTGAGAATCAGTTTGTTTTACTTTACAAAAAACAATGACGTTTTAAAAATTGGGATTTACTGAATCTCTAGGCCAATTGACTTGGTCAAGATATAGAATAAAGAAGAAACTATGCATTTGAATTCTTGTGCTGACAAAGACGATTGAAGAACAAATAGATCTGTCTTAGAAGTGAGACTGGTGAGACATAGTCTCACATGCTTTGTCCGTGTGATCAAGAGAGACAAGTCTCTGAAAAGGACATCATGATTAGTAAAGTGGAAGGTCATTGAAAAAAGAAGACCCGTGAGAAGATTCATTGACACAATGGTTGCAACAATGGGCTCAAGTGTACCAATGGTGCGGATGGCACAGAACTGGGCAGTGTTTCCTTCTGTTGTCCTCAGGGTGGTCTGAGTCAGAATGACTCAAGGCTACCTCACAGTATCCTAACAATTAGATCCATTTGGGATGTATTGATATCTTGGTGATATTGAATCTTATGATTCAGATGCATGTACATTAAAATATCTTTAATTTCTCTGAGTCATGTTTTATACTTTTGGGGGTAAAGATCTATATCTTTTGGTTTTGAATATTTGTGTTTATTTGACCCTGTGCTTGGGGATTGTTTTATATCTTAGAACTTGGATTACAGTATCCATGAAATATGGAAAATGTCTTACCTTTAGTTCTTTGCTGATTTCCCCCCCTGCCCTCTCTATTTTAATTATATGTATTCTAAGTAACTGGAAGTTGTCTCACAGATCATTCATGCTTTGTTCATTTAAGAAATTCTTTTCAAATTCACAGATCATTTATTCTGCAATACTGAAAACTGAAACCTAATCCCATTCAGTAGAAATCTTCCTCACAGCAAACATAGGGCAGAGTAGACCTGTGCCACAGGGTTGCCAAGGCTGCACATCTCTGTGGGAGCAGACTGCCACACCTCTCCTCCACAGAACGCTGTGTCTGGTGGATCAAACGACCAGCTTTTTAGTTATCAGCTGAACACATAGTCACTCCACACCCAGGGATCATACTGCATTGTATATTTTATGATGAATATAATCCAATGTATTTTTATTTCAGATATCTCATACTTTATATTTAGAGGTTTGATTTGGGTCTTATTCAGACCTTCCATCTCTATTTAACTTTTGAATTTATGGAGCATCGTTATAAGAACTGTTTTACTGGTCTTGGTCTCATAATTCCAATATCTGTGTTGAATTTGTGTCAGTTTTGATATATTGATTTTTTTCTTCTTTCTGAAAACTGTATTTTTAGTAGTTTTATTGGTTTATAATTCATGTACCATACAATTGGATGGTTTAAGTATATTGAAAAGTGTTGTGCAGTCATCACACAGTGAATTATGGAAAATTTTATTCATTCAGTACCCACTGTTATTACCTCCCCATCCCCCCACCTATACACTCCTACCATAACTCTAAAGAACTTTTTGATTATCTTCTTCATTATGGGCCATATTTTACTGTGTTATTGAATAGCTGCTCATTTTTTATAGGTGCCAGATATTGTGAATTTCACTTCATTGCATGCTGGATATTCTTTAATTCCTATAAATATTCATGCACCTCAAGATGGTTCATGAAATGTTCTTCTTGACAATGAATGAATAGAAGTTGTCATTTCTACCATCGAAACCATATAATTATCTCACTCAGAAGGACCAGTACCACTCCATTTCAGCTCACTAATGCTTAGGACATTGATCTTTATGTATTCCATTTTTACCTTTGACATCCTAGATTCACTCTTAGTAAATTCCACATTCCAACGATTAAGGGATGCTTGCAGTGGTTCCTCTCATTTTATTCCATGCCCTGTATATTAGTCTAGGTACTTTGGAGAAACAAATCCACAGCAACTCATATATAAGAGAGAGTTTTATGTAAAGAAAATGTGCATCATGAAAAAATCCCAACCCAATGCTGCCCAAGCCCACAAGTCCAACATTAACCCATTAACCCAACACCAGTCCACAAAGTTCTCCACCTCACAAAACAGAGGCAATGATGCCAACTGCAGGAGGAAAGCTGAGTCAGTGAACGTGTAAGCATCTCAGCACTAGCAGGGGTCTCCACATGGCTGCTCCAGCACCCAGGGCTGCATCGGGATAGGTCCATGTAGCTTCTCTTTGGGGATGTCTTGTAGGAAGTCAATCTTGCGAGCTGAAGCAGGGAACTGCTAAGGCAGCTGCACCTTGTCCAACCATCACAAAACAAGAGACCCGAGAACTAGAAAGGCGAGGCTCACCACCCCTTTATCCCTCCGCCTTTCAACCAGCCCCACATGTGATTATTGGCCAGGCTGGCACAATTAACTAACTCACCCTGTCAGCAAGTGAGGGTCGGGAAAGCTTTTCTCTATCCATGTCAGTCAGGTCAACTCTACTTTGAAGAGGAAACTTTTCCCCATCATATTTTGAGTACCTTAGCAAAAAGACATTAGCAAAAACAAGGCTCTAGCGATGGTGCCCAACTATCAAAAGATATAGTGTCTGGGGTCTTAAAGACTCGAAGATAAACAAGCAGCAATCTAACTGGGAAGCAACAAAGCCCAGATGGAAGAAGCACACCAGCCTGTGTGATCATGAGGTGTCTATGGGATCAGGTATCAGCTATCAGAAGATCCAGAAAAACTATCATATCGATGTGAATGATGGGGCTGGGGGTGGAATAGAGCTCAAAAGCCCATCTGTAGACAGTTGGACATCTCCTCATGGAAGGGTCGTAAGAAAGGGATTAGCCAGCCAGGGTGCAGTATAGCACCAATGAAACATACAACATTCCTCTAGTTCTTTAATGCCTCCTTCTCTCCACTATCACAACCCCAATTCTACCTTACAAATTCAGATAGACCAGAGCACATGCACTGGTACAGATAAGAACTCTCAACACAGGGAAACCAGGACAGATAATCCCCCCAGGAACAATAATGGGAGTAGCGATACAATGAGGGTAAGGGGAAGGTGGGGGGAGAAGGGGGAACTGATCACATCCCCCACCCAAGGTGGATGAACAACAGAAACATGGGTGAAGGGAGACAGCGGTTGGTATCAGATGTAAAACTAATAATAATAATTTATAAATTATCAAGGGTTCATGAGGGAAGGAAAAAATGAGGAGCTGATACCAAGGGCTCAAGTAGAAAGAAAATATTTTGAAAAGGATGATGGCGACAAATGTACAAATGTGCTTGACACATGGATGTATGGATTGTTGTAAGAGCTGTAAGACAACAAGCGATCCAAATTGGTGGGGAGGTGGGTGTGGGAGACCTGGTAGGGCATGATCAAGGGGAATGTAACAAACAGGAAGTGCTGAAATCCTGGTGGGGACTGAGCATGATAGTGGGACAGGAGGAGAATCAAGGGAAATAGAGGAAAGAGCTGGGAGGA
>NW_022111373.1:78053430-78070268 GCF_000313985.2 Echinops telfairi | reverse complement strand
GATGAGGGCAATGAATGTACAAATGCGCTTTACACAATTGATGTGTGTATGGATTGTGATAAGAGTTGTATGAGCCCCTAATAAAATGATTTTTTAAAAAAAGAGCTGAAAGACACCCCATGAAATGATTGAAAATAACAACAACAAGACTAGCAATTAGGAGATACCGACTGACACACTTTCATCGCTGCCGGAGGCAGAGCTCAAGGAGAGATCCATATTTGTGCTCCTGCCAAGAAAGGCGACCGAGTAGAGTGGGGAAAGTATCGAGTGACACTATTAATATCACATTCAAATAAATGTTGTTTCAGATTATTAACAAATAGTTGATGCAATCGAACACCAGAGAGCTGTCAGAAATGCAAGCCTGATTCAGAAAAGGACATGGAACTGGGGATATTATTGCTGATGTCAGATGGATCTTGGGTGAAGGTACAACATATCCCAAAGATGTTTACTTGTGTTTTATTGACTGTAAAAGGCATTCAACAATGTGGATCATAACAAACTATGGAAAACATGCAAAGAAAGGAAATTTCAGGACACTGTAGAACCTGTACGTCAGAGGCAGTCATTGGAACAGAGCAAGGGCCTACTGCCTGGTATAAAATGAGGAAAGTTATGCATCAGGATTGTATCCTTTCATCATACTTATTTAATATGTGTGCTGGGTGAATAATTTGAGAAAATGGACTTTATAAAGGACAGTGAAGCATTGGTTAGAGGAAGTCCCATTAAAAATCTGTGATGTGCTTGCTGAAAGCTGAGAGGACTTGAAGGATTTACTGCAGAAGTTCAAAAAATACAGCCTTCAGTATGGATTACAACTCAACATAAAAAAAATATATATATATCCTCACAACTGGACAAATAAACAACATTATGCTAAATTGAGAAAAAATTAATATTGAAGTTGTCAAGAATTTCATTTGACTTGGATCCACAATCAATGCCTATGGAAGTAGCAGCCAAGAAATCAGGCAATGTTGTATAAATCTTCTGCATAAAACAAGTGTCAAAGAGTATGGCTGTCACTCTGAAGACTAAGGTAAGCCTAATCCAGGCCATGATGTTTACAATCACTTCCTATGGAGAGGAATGTTGGGCGGTGCAGAATGAAAAGTGGAGAAGAATTGATGGATTTGAATCATTGTATTGGCTGGGAATTTTGAAACTACCATGGACGTTCAGAATAACTAACAAATCTATCGTTAAAAATGTATAGCCATAATGGTTGTTAGAAGCAAGGATGGTGAACTGAACCCTCACATACTTTGAAGATATTATCAGTAGGGACCAGTTCTTGGAAAATGACGTGATGCTAGGTGAAGTGGAGGGGCAGTGAAATAGAGGAAGACCTCAGGGAGATGACGGATTGACAGGTGACTTCAACAATGGGCCAAACGTAACAATTGGAGGATGGTGATGGGCAGGGTCTTGTTTCATTTTATTGCTCTGAGATGGAACTGACTTGTTGGGAAGTAACTGTAACTATGCATAACTGTTCTAGGACACAGTTAAGTTACTTGCAACAGTTTGATCCTTTATGGTCTTGTGTTTAAGATTTTTAGGCAGGACCAGAATAGTGCTCAGCAAAGGGTTTGGCATTTCCTACTCCTGAAGCAAGATCTTCCTGTGCACTCTATGCAGTGAATTAGTTTTCCCAGCCTGTCTGTGGGAGCATGCCTTCTATCCTGTCCTTTTGGAGTGTCAAGCACTGTTACCTCTAATCTTATCGAGTAGTTCTTTCCCCAGCCTCGGATGCTTTAGTCAGGCGTGCACTCCTCATTACTTAGTTGAATATGCAAGCCTTTTTCACTCCCGTATTCTGTCTTCAGAGCGTTGTATGCTTAGTCTTCCAGGACTCTCTGCTCGCTCTCTGCCTGGGGTCCCCTTCCCTGCACCTGGCCTGGAAATTCTCAAGGCAGCATGTTGAAGCAATTATAGGTCTCATCTCATTTGTTTCCTGACTGTCAGGGATCGTTGTCTCAATCTGGTGTCTAGAATCTTGAGAACTATCAATATATTTGGGTGCTTTTCTGGAGTCTCGGGCAGGGGAAGAGTAAATCTGGTCTCTTTCCGTCTAGCTCCTTTGGAAACAGGATTAACATGGTAAAGGTACTTGAATCAGAGCTGCATTGCCAATTTGCTCTCCAAGAGGGTATATCAATTTATTCTTTTCCCTGCAGGGTTGGTAACTGTTTTTTCAGGACCACCAACATTGGGTAGAATAATAACAGCTTTTTATTAGTTGACATTGCATTAGTTCTATGCATACATTACCTAATTTAATCCTCTATAAATCTCAATGATGATGATACTATCTCTATTTACAGAAGAAGGGTGAAGTTTAGAGAGGCCGTGTCAGTTGATCTGTAAGAGCTCTATAAATAATAGAGCAGTTGGAACCAAATTTATCCATTTTTAATGGTCATGGTTTTATTTAAAATGTACCAATTTGGTAAGTGGTGTGTTTTTAAAAATGTGTTATTTTATTTTAATTCCCAAAGAAATATCATATAAACGTATCCCCTTGTCGGCTATTTGTAGTCCGTCATTGGCAGTCTTGACTGCTCCTATTCCATGTCCTGTAGCCATTCGTTTCAAGAAGCACTCAGAGGATTTGCGTCAGCATGAAGAGTGGTGAGAGGTAGAGAGGCCAAACACTTCAGGTTCCTGCTCCAGAAAGCCACTCCATGCCAGGCTGTGGGGCAAGAGGAAGAAGAGAGTGGAAGGGTGAAGTTCAGCCAAGGCCCTCTGAAAACCACTGAGCCTGTTACCTAAACCCAGAACCTCAACAGACTCGCCTTCTGTCAGCAGCAAACAGAGATGTAATTAGGTCAAAGAACCCAACTCCGTCACCGTTTCTTCCAACAGCGAGTTGCTGTGTGTCTGCAGGTGATAGCCAGCGATTTGGATTTACTGGCAACTTTAGAAGTGACTAGGGGTTTCTGGCAAAGAGAATTCAGTTGTTCAGGTCTAAGATTACTCATACTCTGGTCTGCAATATCTACTTGGGCAAAGTAACCTTCCTGATGGAAAATAAAATCCAATTAATTCCTTGATCCATTTCATTGGAGAAACAAACAAACAAACAAACAAACAAAACACAAAACCCACAACAATAATTTGGTAATGTAGCTGGTTCCCTTCAGCTTTCTGTTTCAGATGCAAACAGATCAAAATAGAGGCAAAGATCTGCAACCAGATTTGTTTTTTAAATCTTTGAAAGTTCTTTTTGGTGCCTAAATATATTTGGTTATATTCATTCTAATAGTGTACGTATAAATGACCAATCAATGACTCTGTCATTTAATTCCTTGACTGTTACTTTCACGGGTGTTGATTGTGATTTCAAGTCAAATGACGTTCTTTACAACTTCAATATGTTCTCAAGTTACCATGGCGTTGCTTAATGGTACAATTGTGAGAGTTTTGGCTTCCCCAAGGTTGAGTTCTAATTCATACTGAAGGCTGTAGACTTTGATCTTTACCAGGAAGTTGTTGAAGTCCTCTTTACCTTAAGCAAGCAAGGTTGTGTCATTTGAATATCACAGGTTGTTAATAAGTTTTCTCCAGTCCAGATACTGTGTTCTCCTCCAGATAGTCTATCATTGCTGGTTATTTGCTCAGCATACAGATAGAGTGAATATGGTGAAAGGATACAACACCGATGCACACCTTTTCTGAACGTAAACCACTTGATATCCCCATGTTCAGTGCTAAAAACATAATCTCTTGGTTTATGTACAGGTTCTGCATGAGCACAATTAAGTTCTCTAGAATATCCATTCTTCACAATGTTACTCATAATTTGTTATCATCCAATGCCATGGGAGGTCAAACGCCTTTGTATAGTCAATAGAAAGCCCAGGTAAACCTCTTTCTAGAATTCCCTGCTTCATCTAGCCATTAGCCATGCTATCACTCATTCCACATCTTCTGATTCTGGCCTGAATTTATGACAGCTTTCTGTTGATGTACTGCGGCAACCATTTAAAAATTATCATTAGCAAAGTCTTACTTAGGCATGGCATTAATGAAATTGCTGTTATTAGGTACTTTTGAATGAGTTCTGACGCATAGTGATACAACATAGAACAGAACCCAACGATACCTAGTCCTGTGTCATCCGTGCAATAGCCCGTTGTTGCAACCATTATGTCAACCCATCTCCTTGAGGCGCTTCCTCATATCCGTCGACCCTCTGGTTAACCAAACATGCTGTCCTTCTCCAAGGATGGACTGATCCCTTCTGATGACATGTCTGAAATATCTGAAACAAAGTCTAGTCATTTCACTTCTAGAAGCCATCTCACTTCTGTTTATATTTCTGCCAAAGCTCAAAGAGCCCACTGCCACCAAGTCGGTGGACTTATAATGACCCACAGGGCAGGGCAGATCCACCTCTGTGGGTTCCAAGGCTGATTCTCTAAGGAAGTAGAAAGTCTACTTGAAGAAGTAGAAAGTCTACTTGAAGAAGTAGAACGTCTCATCTTCCTCGTGTGGAGTGGCTGATGGTTTTGAGCTGCTGACCATGAGGTTAGCAGCCCAACTTATAACCCACTCTGCTTCCAGGGCTCTTCAAGACAGATTGGTTAACTCTGGATGCCATGGTATAGTTATTCTTCACTAAGACCATAGTACAAAGGCATAGGTTCTTCAATCGCCTTTATTCATTGTACAGTATACGAGGCAATTGGAAATATGATGGTTTGGACAAGGGTTCCTTAGTTCTCAAAGTGCTATCTTTGACTTTGAACACTGTAAAGAGGTGTTTTGTAGCAGATTTCCCCAAACACAATGATCGTTTAAGTTCTTGGTGGCTGCTTTCCTGATGTGGATTGTGAGCGCAAGTAGAATGACATATTTGATAACTTCAATCATTTCTTCATTTATTATGATGTTGCTTAGTGGTCTAGTAATGAGGATTTCGGTTTTATTTATGCTAAGGTGTAATCGGAACTGAAGGCTATTTTCTTTGACATTCACTAGGAAGTGCTTCAAACATTTACTTTTAATGAGCAAGGTTTTGCCATCTGTACATCCAGGTTGTTAAAGAGCCTTCCTCTAATCTTGATGTTGTATTTTTAGCTGAGTCCTGATTCGCAAACTATTTGCTCAGCATACCGATTAAAAAAGTCTTGCAAAAGGATATTACCTTGATATTTTTGTTGTTAGGTGCCAGGGAGTCAGCTCCAACCCGTACCACCCTAAGCAGAAAGGAACAAAACACTGCCGGGTCCTCTGCCACCCTCACAACGGTTCCTGTGCCTGAGGCCATGGGAGGCAGGCCCAGTGTCAGTCCAGCTTGTCCAGGGCTTTCCTCTTTTTCCTTGCTCCTGCACTGACCAACCATGATGTCCTTCTCCAGGGAATGGTCTCTCCTGACAACATGTTCGCAGTATGTAAGGTGCAGCTTGCCATCCTGGCCTCTAAGGAGCACTCTGGGCTCACTTCTTCCAACTCAGATTGGTGTGTCCTTTTAGCAGCCATGGTACCTTCAATGTTCTTCTCCAGCACCACAGTTCAAATGCATTTATTCCTCAACTGTCTTCCCTATTCAATGCCCAGCTTTCTAATGCATATGGCACAGTGGAGAGTACTATAGCTTGGGTCAGGTGCCCCTTGGTCCTCAAAGTACTATCCTTGCACTTTAACCTTCTATAAAGGTCTTATGGACCAGACTCGCCTAATGCAATACATCTTTTCATCTCTGGACCGCTGCTTCCATGAGCACTGATTGTAGAGCCAAGTAAGATAAAATCCTTGACAACTTTCTCCATTTATCATGATGTTACCTATTAGTGAAGTTGTGGGGACTTTGGTCTTCTTTATATTCAGTTGCAATCCATACTGAACGTTGCAATCTGGATCTTCATCAGCAAGTGCTTCAAGTCCTCCTCACTTTCAGCTAGCAAGGTTGTGTCATCTGCATATCGCAGGTTGTTAACAAGCCTTCCTCCATTCCTGATGCCACACTCTTCTTCATAGAATCTAAATCTGATGATTTGCTCAGCATATAGATTGAAGAAGTATGGTGAGAGGTCACAGCCCTGACACACACCTTTCCTGGTTTAAAACCATGCAGTATACCCTTTTTCTGTTCATACAACCGCCTCTTGATCTATGTTGAAGTTCGGAATGAGCACACTCAAGTTCTGGAATGCCAATTCTTCTCAAGGCTATCTGTACTTTATTATGGTCCACACAGTTGAGTGCCTAGGCACAGTCAACGAAGCACAGGCAAACCCCCTTCTGGTATTCTCTGCTGGGAACCAAGATCCCTCTGGCCTCAGCAATGATATCTCTTGCTCCATCTCCTCTTCTGAAGCCAGCCTGAACTTCTGTCAGGCAACGTGTTGGCTAATCTTCAGCAAAATCTTACTTATGCTAGCTATCAATGACACTGTTCCATAGTTTGCGCATTCTGTTGGGTCACCTTTCTTTGGAATGGACACATCTATGGAGCTCTTCCAGTCAGTTGATCCGGCAGTTGTCTTCCAAATTCCCGCCACAGACGAGCGAGTGCTTCCATTAGTGACTGTAATGGACTGGCACTGGCCATCTTGAATCAGACAATCATATGACTTACTATGCTAGAAATAACACAATCACGAGGAACGGCATGAAATGTCAGAAAGGATCTTGCTAAACCCATAGTGAAGTACAGTGCTCTCTGTGATCAGATTATATTTATCTGCCTTCAAGGAAATTTAATTGATATAACTATTATTCAGTTTTATGCACCAATTACAAGAGCTATTGATGAATAAATTGAAGCATTCTACCAATGACTTGTCAGAAATTCATCAAACTGCAATAAAGATGCATTAATAGTAATTAGATATTGGAATGCAACAGTTGAAAATATAGAAGAAGGAACAGTAGTTGGAAATATGTCCTTGGGAATAGAAATGAAGATCACATGACAGAATTTTGAAAAACCACCAACTTGTTCATAGCAAATACCTTTTTTCAACAACACAAAAGGCTTACACATGGACTTCCTCAGATAGAATACACAGAAATCAAATTGACTGTCTGTCGAAAGACACGCTGAAGAAGCTCAATACCATAAGCTAAAACCAGGCCAGGGGCCAACTGTGGAACAGACTCTTAATTGATCAGAAGTTAGTTCAAGATAAAGTTAAAGAAAATTAAAACAAGTGCCGAGGAATCAAAATATGACCTTGAGCCTATCCCACCTGTGTTTGAAGAACATCTGAAGAATAGATTTGCTGCATTGTACACTGATGCCAGAAGACCCGGTGAGCTGTGGGAGGCCATCAAGACCATCATTTGTGAAGAAAACAAAAGTTCATTAAAAAGAGAGGAAACAAAGAAGAGAGCAAAGTGGATGTCAGAAGAGACGCTGAAACTTGCTTTTAATCATAAATTGGCTAAAACAAATGAAAGAAAGGATGCAGTCAAGGAGCCGAATAGAAAACTTCAAAGGGCAGCTCAAGAAAACAAAGCCAAATATTATAACAAAGTGTACAAGGGCCTAGGCTTAGAAACCCAAAAGGGAAGAACATGCTCAGCATATCTGAAACTGGAAGAAGTCAAAAGAAAAAATTCAAGCCTTGAGTTGCAATTTTGAAAGATCCTTTGGGCAAGATATTGAATGATGCAGGAAGCATCAAGAGAAGATGTCAAGTGTACATCGAGTCTCTGTATCAAAAAGATTGGTCAGCAATCCACCATTTCAGGAGGTAGCACATGAGCAAGAATCAATGGTGCTGAAGGAAGAAGTTCAAACTGAACTGAATGCATTAAACAAGGATCCCAGAATTGACGGAATGTCCATTGCAGTGTTTCAGTAAGCTGAAGAAGCACTGGAACCATGACCTTGATACACACCTTTATTTTCAATCACATGTATCCCTTGTTCATTTCAGATGACTGACTGCCTTTTGGCCTGTGTGCAGGCTCCACAGAAACATAATTGCTTTGGAATTCTCATTTTCCCCAATATTATCTGTAATTTGTGATCTACACAGTACAATACCTTTACATAATCAATGAAACACAGGTAAACATTTTTTGTGGTATTCTCTGCTTTCAGCCAAACTACATCTCTTGTCAGCAATGATAACCCTCATTCCATGTCTCCTGAACCAGACATGAAATTCTGGCAGTACCTTCTCGATGTCCTGTACTCTTACAACCACTTTTGAATTATCTTCTACGAAATTTTACTTACGTGTCATATTAGTTTTGTATAATTTCCACATTCTGTTAGATCACCTTTTTTTGGAATGGCAGTGAGTACAGAGCTCTTCCCGATGATTGGCCACGTGGCTCTGCGTCACATTTCTTGTTAGCAATGACTGAGCACGTCCAGCACCGCATCAGTTGGTTGGAGCATCTCAATTAGTATTCCCTAATTCAGGATATTGCTGTTCACCAATGCCTTTGGAATAACATGGACTTCTTTCTTCATTACCACTAGTTCTTTTTCTCCTGAAACGGTTTTATGTTTTATGTTGATCAAGTATTTTGATGGCTCTTGAGTTGTTCAATATTTTGTACAAGGAATCCTTCTGTAACTTGAGGCTTGAATTACGACTTCCGGTCTTTCCATTTGAGAAATGATAAGCATGCTCTTCCCTTTTGGTTTTGTAACACCAAGTCTGTCCACATTTCATTACAATACTTCACTTTGTCTTCTCAAGCAGCCCTTTGGAATCTTCTGTTTAGATCTTTCACGTTATCATTTCTCCAATTTGCTTTCGCTACTCTCCTCCTAGAGCACGTTTCAGAGTCTCTTCTGAGATCCATTTCAATGTTTCCTCTTTTCCTGCCTTTTTAATAACGTCTTTCTTTCTTTTTCTAGGACTATCTCTCTCTCTCCTTTTTTTTTGTGGTGATTTCTCAATTCAAGTGTGAACACAAACTTTGTTCTTTGGCTCTTGTTGACTTGTTTTCATTTTTGTCCGTTTCGGGTGCATGTGAGCCATTGATTGTGGAGCCCTGGCCTTGCTCTGACCGAGGGTATTGAGCTTCTCCGTGATCCCCGGGGCCACAGATGGTGTCCATCTAATGCTCGGGTATTCCACCCAGGGAGAGTCATGCGCATAGTCGTTTATGCTGCTGCAGAAAGGGATATAGCTGACGAACAAGTTGTTAGTCTCGTAAAATTCTTTCATGTTATCTCTGGTGTCATTTCTGTCCTTAAGGCCACAGTAGGGCCTGATGATTTTTTGGTTCAGCAGAGCCATCAAAAACCTTTGGAACATTACTATGAGGGTAAGTAAAAAAGTACTGCTACAAAATAATGAAACTCTTTCTTAAATTAAAATATGAAGCCATTATTTCTCAACATGTCCTCTGTTTAGATGTATGCACACCTCAAAGAGGTGTTATTATGTCTATGACTACCCCTACCCTCGAAGAATTCTGCATCCCTTGATTCCTATCACATCAAAATGACAGTGCAGTCATTCTCGAGGGACTCCGCTATCACTTATTTCAAATGTTCTGTGACTTTGCAGGGGCAAGGGCAAGGCTGCAGGGTGGATGGGGTCTAGGAACACATTGAAATCATAGGACAGCCCAGGCTGCCCAAATCACCATGATCATGATGGGGAAAAGCAAACAAACCAAAATCATCGTGGGGCAACCTGCTTACCCATTTTCTCATTAATGTAGCAATAAATTTTTTTAAAATTCCTGCCTAATTATTCCTTGTGTCCTTTGAGAAAATGTATCCATTGGATCCTCCCCCAAACCATCATGATAACTTTCTAACTGGCCTCTCTGCCCTGAATTTAACTGGACTAACCGATGCCCTCAGAAGTTACAGTTTTCATCAGATCTTTTTAAAAGATACCTTAACAAAACTAGGACAGGTGAATTACTGAGAAACTTGTCTGCAGACATCCACTGATGACAAAAGCATATTTAAATACATTTCGTTTTGAACACATTCATGCAGGTATGAACTGAAACCCTAGCAGCAATACTTTTTTTAATTCACTTTCCTACTTACTTCTTTTAGACAATGCTAGGATATATGTTTTAAAGTACATGAGGTTCTTAATTTTTGAATCCTGTGGACGACAAGGTTGAGTAAAAGGGGAAAAATTTAAATAGTATGACAATATTCACTAAAAAAATGAACCAATTTTAAAATGACATTCATCCAAATATGCCTTCCTACTGAAATGAGATATATCCATTGGTGGGCCTTGGCTGATGCACATTGGCCCTCAGAATTTGACATCTTTTTCCAATTGCACAGTCAATGGAAACGGTCATTTTGGACGTGACCGAGAATACATACACTTGCAAAAACCTACTGCCATTGTTTTCAACTCTTAGTAACCCTACTGGACTGTGTTAGACCAGGCTGACTAAAGAAACAAATCCAGAAACAAATCCAGAAACATATGTGTGTGAGAGAGCTTTATGTCAGAGTAATTGTATACTGAGAAAACATCCCATCCCAGTCCAGATCAAGTCCATAAATCTGATATTAGCCCATATGTCTGATACTAGTCTATAAATTCTTCTTTAGACTCATGCAGTACTTGCAATGTTGTTGAGTACAGGAAGATCACAGGTGGTGGGTAGAAAGTTTTGTGGATCCAGTGGTGGTGGAAGCATCTCAAGGGTCTCCACTTGGCTCCTCCAGCTCTTGGAATGCCTCTTCCACAGGAAGATGAAGCAGAGAGTGAGTGTGGCCTGCCTCCAGGAGAAAATGAGGAAGCTCCCAGAATCCTTATGAGAGGGTCACCCTCACCAGGAGACACAGTCAGGCCAAGACCTGATTGACAGTCTACACTCCACCCCTTTACTCAATTTATCAAGCTGACATGAAGTTACATAACTACCGCAAGGACAAAGTAGAGCTGCCCCTGTTCTTGAAGCAATAAACCTTTACTGGAGAAGGAAGCCTCATCTACCTCCCTCAGAATGACTGGTGAGTTCAAACCACTGGCCTTGTGGTTAGTAGCCCAGCACCTAACCCGCTATCCCACCAGGACTCCAATTGAGCTATAAAAATGGAAAAATACCAGAAATCAGAGCTATTTGTTTTCCTAAAAATTAGTTGCTAACGATTTTCCAGCAAACCATTGTGCCTCTTGGTTCAAGTGCTTGAGCTCTTATTGCCTGTTATTGAAAACATCTCAATAAAACTATCATATCAATCAAAGGTAGAAATTCTAAATCTTTCAGTTGATACAAGGTATTATGACATTGATTAAATTAATGTTGGGCTACTGTTTAACACTCACACTTAAATAACCACCCCCTCTGCCCTTGAGTCAATTACAACTCCTATTCATCCTGAATAAGACAGAGAGGGACTGCTTCTCCAATAGCCTCATCTTTCTCCTATGAAAGACCTGGTATATTTGAACCTGCAACCTTGAGATCAAACCAATTCTTACACAGAATCTTTTACAGGTAAAGATGTGAAAATTTAATCAGTTATTAACTGAAAATAGAAGTTAACAAATGCAATGAGTATATGTATACATCAAAATATGAAGAGAGGCCCTAGTGAGAAAAAGAATAAAATTTTGAATATGTTTTTTCTAATGCATTGCTTACTTTTGATGATGACAAAATAGTCTATCCTGAAATAAAATATCCTCATAGAAGCTACCATAGAATTTTATTAGAAAATGTCCTGGTTTTGTTTCACTAGAGAACCCTGTTTAACACAGTGCCCAATTACAAGCATAATCTAAATTTTAGTGTAAGATAAAATGGCTTATTTTAATAATTTGAATTTATTTTAAATATAAAATTTAAGTAACTTTATTATTTACACTTTAAGTGGATATTCTTAAAGGGCTTCCCAAGTTCTAATTATGCTCAAATAGTCAAATTATCTAATACTCAAAATGATTGAGGATCCTCTAAGGACCCTGGTGGAAGAATGGTTATGAGTTGGGCCACTAGCCACAAGGTCAGCAGTTCAGAACTATCAGACGTGGCTTTCTACCTCTATAAAGAGTTACAGTCTCAAACACAGGCAATTCTACCCTGTCCTGTAAAGTTGCTATGAGTTGATATCAGCTGATTGAAAGAGAGTTTTAATTTTTACTTTTACCTTATGCTTATTGAATCGAGCAAAACGAGAGTAGAAAGAAGTAGAGAATTAAAACTGCTCTCTCTCATTAAATCATATTACCTCTTTGGACTTCAGAGGATTGAGCCAACGTGTTACCCTGAAGGTTAATAATAAGTCTCACAAGATGGAGTGGAATAAAATGGGAAGAAGAAATGGGGTGGTAAGAGTAGTTCTATAAGCAGAGCTATGGGGCCTGTCAGCTCACACAGGGAACTCAGCAGAAATACTTCTTTTGAGTGGTCTGGAAGCATGCAAAGGAAAGCTAGCACGGAAGGATCTATTTGCCAGTTAATGTGTTTGAAGATATGAAACCAGAGTCCTATTTGAGCAGTCAGTGAGCATCTAGAGCATTGAACACAGACTGTTGACCCAGACGGTCAGGAAATCAAGTCTGGAAGCATTAGATTTTAGTTGCTCCCAAGGCAGAAGAATCCTGGTGGCACAGTGGTTTCTTTATTGACCTGCTACCCACAAGGTCAGCAGTTAGAATCCACCAGCTGCTTTGTGGGATAAAGAGGAGGTTTTCTGCTCCTGTAAACATTTATAGCTGCAGACACCCAAACGGTACAGTTCTACTTTTGTCTTATAGGGTCTCTATGAGCCAAGATGGATTTGATATCAGGGAATTCTGGGTTGATTTTCAAGGAAGAGAGCCTATCATTTAAGGATTTTTTTTGTTTGTTTTTGTAAATGGAAGTCCTATTCTTCTCATATCACTCATCTACACCAAGACATTTGGAATAAAGCTACCTGGCCAACTGATGGGAAGAGATTCATATTCATTCCCATTCCATAGAAGAATGCTGTAATGGAACAATATCGTTAATATTAAACATTCATGACATTTCCCCCCAGATAATGCAAAAACATTTGTAGCAGTACATCCAAAAGGAGCTACCGGAAGTTGGATTCAGAAAAGGACGTAGTGTGAGGGATAGTACGTATTGCTGATGTCAGATGGATCATAGTTGAAAATAATTGAAAAAGAAGTTTATCTGTGTTTTATTGACTATGAAAGGCATTCAGCTATGTGAATATAAAAGCAAATTCTGGATAACCTAAGAAGAATGGGAATTCCAGTACACTTAATTGTGCTCCTAGAGCAAGGTGGCACAGCATGGTTTAAAATAAAGACAGGTGTGCATCAGGGTTGTAGCTTTTCACCACTGTATTGTTTTATCATATTTATGAAATCAGTATGCTAAGCGAGCAATTTGAAAAGCTCGACCACGTAAAGAAAGTAGGGTAGGAGGGAGATTTATTAACAGCCTGTGTTATGCAGATGACACAGCCTTGTTGGTGGAAAGTCAGTAGGACTCCAAGGATCTACCTGTGAAGGTCAAAGTCTACAGCATCCTGTATGGACTAGAACTCAATGTAAAGACAAGCAAAATCTTTACAACTGGACCAATGATTAACAACATTATGAGAAGTGAAGAAACAATTGGAAATGGTCAAGGATTTCATTTTACTTGGATACACAATCAATGCTCATGGAAGTAGCAGTCAATAAATTGAACCGTGTATTTTATTTGCTGCAAAGATCTCTTTGAAGCGTTAAAAAGTGAAGTTGTCATTTTGAGAACTAGGTGTGGCTGACCAAAGCCATGGTATTTCAGTCACCTCATATATACGTGAGAACTGGACAAAGACTAAGGAAGACCAAGGAACATCGTTGCCTTTGATTAAGATGATGGTAAAGAATGCTAAACACACTATGAACTGCCAGAAGAATGAGCAAATCTTTTTTTGAAGATGTGCAGACTGAATGCTTCCTAAAAGTGAGGATAGTGAGACTTTATCTCAGGTATTTTGGGTGTGTTATCAGGAGGGACCAGTCCCTGTGGAAGGACATGATGCTTGGAAAGCAGAGAATCAATGAAAAAGAGAAAGGCCATCCATGCAGTGGGCTGACACAGTGGTGGCAACAACGAGTCCAGCATCTCACCAGTTTGAAGGACGGTGCAGACCCAGCGTTTCCCCTCTGCTGGACGTAGCCTCGCTCTAGGTGGAGAGTGCCTTGACTAACGACAACAACAGCAATGTAACTAAACAGACGTTAGCTAAATGTCTGTGTTAAATATCATTCGGCACATATTTATTGAGTGTTTACCATATTTCAGACATCAGCTTCACTCCAAAGGTGAATAAATCATTCCTTTCTTAGCTTCTTCAGTTCTACCTGTCTGGCTACCCATGTTTCCATCCATTTATTCACCTATATTTGCACGTGTAGCATGAATTCCAAAAACAAAGCAAAGCAAACTCTTTGCCATTGAGTTGATTCCAACTCCAATCACCCAATAGGATCAAGTAGATCTGCCCTGTGGACTTCCCAAACTGGAACTGTTTACTGGAATAGGCGGCCTCATCTTTCTTCTGTAGAGGCTGGTGGTTTCAAACTGCTGACCTGTGGCAACCATTATGCCACCAGGGCTCCTGGTATCAGACACTTTAAAAGACACTTACAAGACACAGATGAATAAGAAAATGTTCTTGCATTACAGTGCTCATTTAATTGCTCACTTTAGCTGTGTAAAGTACAATCATAGGCATGTACAAAAGACTTGGTAGCAGAATGGGTCACTAGTGGGAATGCGAACTATGAGGTCAGCCGTTTGAACGCATTAGTTTCTCTGAAGGGAGAAGGTAGAGCTTTCTGTTCTTCTGAAGATATACAAACTCGGGAACCTAAAGGGGAAGTTCTATCCTGCTAAGCTTTGGAATTGACTTGATAACTTTGGTTTTGTTTATAGACATAAGATCACATTTAAGGTCACAGATGTTTCACAGTAAGGAAAGTGGTTAACTCTATAGCTTGGGTTCCCAGAATTGGCTTATCATTGGAATCCCCTGGGGACCTGATGAAAATACAGCTCCCCGGGCTCCATAACGGAGCCCTGATGGCATAGTGGCTACTCATGGGGCCACTAACCACAAGATCAGCAATTCAAAACTTCACGGGAGAAAGATGAGACTTTCTACTCCTGCAAACAATTTCAATCTTGGAAACTCACAGGGACTCTTCCACCCTGCCCTACAGGGTTGCTATGGATTGTCATGGACTTGACAGTGAGTCTGATTATGGGCAACTGAATGAATCAGAATCTCTAGGAGGAAGAGCCCAGATCCCTTGGTGATTCCAATGATCAACTACATTTGGGAAGTTAGGCTTTGTAGTGTGGAGATAGGGAGGACCTAAGATAAGAAAAGCCAAATACAAGAACCAAGAACCCCACTGAAACCCTTGCCTGAAGCTCAGGTCTGGCTTGGATATATCCCTCATCTGACAGCACTTCATACAGACTCCTCATTGTAGCTGTCAGCCTCTTTGTCTCCTCCTAGAATACAAACATTTTAAGGGCAGGGATGGTCTTTGTATCTCTAGAATGTAGCATAGGAGCCCTGGTGACGTACTGGGTTAAACAAGGTCAGTGGTTCAAACCTATCAGTTGCTCTGAGTGAGAAAGATGAGGCTGTCTTCTCCCATAAAAATTTAGTCTCAAGACTTAAAGGAGCAGTTCCACTCTGCCCCTTGGGGTTACTATAAATCAGAATCTATTTGATAGCAGTGAGGCAGGCTTGGTGTTCAGTTGAGATATAGTGAATGAACGAATGAAGTTCATTGAGAAGACGATGCTTGAAGAGGAGGAGTTCGAAGAATAAGTTGGAATAAGAATGAGATCAGCAGGTCTCGGGATGCAGAGTGATCAGGGAAGGCAGAAGGATTAGTATTCTCAAAGCAGGACCATAAAACAGCACACAACCTGGGAAATGTAGAAAACTCCAAGTTGTTTTTGTTATTGATGAAGTTTAGGGCCATAGAGCAATTAGAGCAGAGACCATATTCAGGAGTTTCCATATTTCACAACTTTTTTCCTTGCAGAAAATGGCAGCTATTCAAGTGTTTCAAACAAACACCACATCTACATTTCATAAATACATCAATCTGGGTAAAATGGAGAATGGATTGGAAAGGGAGAATGGAGTCCAAAAGGCAGCAAACCAAGTTGGAGACTGTTGTAATTTCTCAAGGGAGAGATCATGAAAGTTTGAGCTAACAGTTATTTGAAAAGAAAACACATTGGATCAGTTCTTGTTGAGAGGGGAGAGAAGGAGAAGCTGAGGATAAAGGTAGACCCATTGGAAAGAAAAGAATATTTCCTGAGAAAACAAAATGATGTGGGGATGCTATCCCTATTTGACCCAAATTAATGCTCCTAACCACAAAGCTCTATTGCTCCCCTAAGTAGTCAAATGGTCTCAGATATAATAATAATTTTGAGGATGGTGAAGGGCCAGGCTGTGCTTCTTTCTGTTGTAGATAGTGTAGCAATGAGTCGGAACCAACAAGACGGCACCTAACAACAAGTAGTCCCAGAAATTGAATTGAAAGCTTGCACTAATCTTAAAGACTTGAAGGTAAACAAGCAGCCATCTAACTCTGAAACAACAAAGCCCACATGGAAGAAGCACACCAGCCTGTGTGATCATGAGGTGTGGAAGGGATCAGTTATCAGGCATCAAAGAACAAAAAATCATATCATTGTGTGCTCACCTCCCAGATACGATCACTGAAGACAAATGGGTGCATAAGCAAATGTGGCAAAGAAAGCTGATGGTGCCCGGCTATTAAAAAATATAGCATCTGGGGTCTTTAAGGCTTGAAAGTAAACAAGCGGCCATCTAGCTCAGAAGCAAAAAAGTCCACATGGAAGAAGCACACCAGCCTGTGTGATCATGAAGTGTC
>NW_022111373.1:78040599-78052655 GCF_000313985.2 Echinops telfairi | reverse complement strand
GACTCTAGAGTGTGCATATGTACAGGCACCTGAAGTCTTAAGGAGGGAGGATGCCATTGCTGTAGCTTGTCTCCAGAAGCAGACCTCTGGTGACATTTGCAGCATGACCAGTAGGCATCCACACTTGAGATAAGGGAAGAAGCACACTTGGATGAGGTTGAAGGATTTTCTGTGATTCAGCCCTGCTGCAAGAATGGGTCAGTCTGGGTAAGTCGTGCTAACCAGCATTATCCAGCGTTGTGCTGAAATGGTCTGCCTCCATAGCCAGCCATCATGCGAGGGCTGTCCCAGAAAGGAGATGACCTCAGGCTCGGTGGCTCAATTTGGCAGAGGCAGCCCTTAAAGGAGATAAGGGCTGGAGGGTTTCTGCTCTTTGTTCTCCAGTTGGGCAGCTAGTCTTTCCCTGAAGGATGATCTAAGGGGTGCATCTCTTTAACTTCCACAAGCCTCCTGGTTACTCTTATCACTCTTATCATCTGTGGGCCATGGCTCAAAGCCTGGCATTTATAGTGGCAAATATCTTCACTTCTCTGTACCTTGGTTCCTTCATTTGTAGGGTGTGTGTATGTATGTATATTTGTATGGGACTACTAATATACTATCCAATGGGGATGGGATGAAGATTGAAAGATATTCCTGGGAGAGCACGGTATTAGATTGAGTTCTCTAGAGCAGCAAAATCAGTGATGCTTGTATGTGTTTGTGTGTTAGTCCAGGTTGATTAGAGAAACAAATCCAAGGACACTCATTTATATATGAGAAAGAGCTTTATATCAAAGAATGATTGTATATTAAGAAAACATCCCGGGAGGGTGGAGGGAAGGTGAGGGAGAAAGGGGGAACAGATTACAAGGATCTACATATAACCTCCTCCCTCGGGGACAGACAGTGGAGAAGTGGGTGAAGGGAGACGTCGGATGTGTAAGATATGCCAAAATAATTATAATTTATAAATGATAAAGGGTCCATGGGGGAGGGGGGACCGGGGAGGGAAGGGGGGAAATGAGAAGCTGATACCAAGGGCTCAAGTAGAGAGCAAACGTGTTGAGAATGATGAGGGAAACAACTGTACAAAAGTGCTTGACACAATGATGGATGGTGGTAAGAGTTGTACGACCCCCCAATAAAATGATTTTAAAAAAAGAGAAAACATCCCAGCCTAGTCTACATCAAGTCCATAAGTCTGATATTAATCCATAAGTCCCATACTAGTTTCCAAATCCTTCTTCAGACCCACACAGTCACATGTAATGATGCTCAGTACAGGAAGATCACAGGCCGGTGAGTGCAAAGTCTTGTGGATCTACTGGTGGTGGAGGCATCTCAGTGCTGATGTGGGTCTCCACGTTGCTCCTTCAGCTCTCCAAGTGTGGCTCTTCAACAGGAAGGTAAGTGAGAGAGAGGGGAAGTTATCAGAATCCTTATGAGAAGGCCATGCCCACAAGGAGGCATCATCAGGCTGTGACCTGATTGACAGGCTAGATGCCACCTCTGCACTTATTTATCAAGGTGACATGAAATTGTGTAGCTACCACAGTTTATATGTATGGAGAGATTTATATCGAGAAATTCCTGATGCAGTTGTAGAAGTAAGTTGTGGAAGTTGTAGAAGGTAAGTCTAGTCTGTCAAGTTAGGCTTCCGACTCGCGGCGGTGGGAGCTGACAAACAGGAAGTAGGATGAGGAAATGTGGGAGCAGGGGTTGGGGAATGCACAGGCTAAATGAATCCAAGCTTGGCAGAATGAATCCACCATCAGGAGTCCTTGGTAGTCCACTGATGGCTCCTGGAATCAGCAGGCAACACTATAGGAGATTGCAGAACCAGGCTCAGGATCCAGCTCCGACAGAAGGTGAAATGTCGAAGAGAACTTGTCTCTGCTAAGGGTTTCTCCCGTAGACAAAGGCCACACCCCCAAGGAGGCGTCATCAGGCTTCAAGCTGACTGAGAGATTGGGCTCCACCCCTACCTTCACCCAGGAGAGTCCAGTGGACACAGACGCTTATCATCACAAGCACTTCACACATATTAATCCCCCCATGTTTGTTATAATTCAAAAGACATACACTTAAAAATTTTAATGTTCACATTAAATGGTGCACTGATTCCCTGGGACTGCCATAATATTACCACAAACTTGAGGCCTTCAAACAATAGAAATTTATTCTTGTGCAACCTAGGGCCCAGGAATCCAAATTCAAGGTGTCAGAAGGGCTACACCCACTGACGTTGGGGCAACGTTGATTCATAGGGCTGACACAGGACAGAGTAGAACTGCTCCCTGGAGTTTGTAAGACAGTGGCGCTTTACAGACGTGGCTGCCTTATCTTTCTCCCAAAGCGTGGCCAGTGAGTTCCAAGCTCAACCCCCGGAAGAACCAGGGTTTCTTACCCACTGCTAGCAAGTCAGTGGCAGCTCTTACAACCCCGGAGGATAGAGCAGAACTCCCTCTGGGGGATTTGAGACTTAAATCGTTAGGGCATAGATGGCCTCGTTCCTCTTCCTCCCTCACAGAGGCTGACCCTTTGGAAACCCTGAATGTGTCACCCCAGGCTCCTTCACAGGCCCATAAAACACAAGCACATGAAGTCCATGGCCTTTGTGGAGATTTGGAATTGTAGAGACCCTACTGCAAGCAGAATGGAAGCACACCCCATGGTTTCCTAGAATGCAATCTTTATGGGGAGCCCATGAGGGAACCCGGGTGGGGTAGTAGTTTCACATTGGGCTGCAATCTCTAAGGTCAGCAGTTCAAAAGAAAGCCTCCTCTTTCTCCTGCAGAAGGGCTGCTGGGTAACTCACTAGACCATCAGGTGATCCATTATATCACGAGGGCTCCCACAGGGTCCTACTCCTTCCCCATGCTCTTGGAGAGATCATTCTTTGATTCTTCCACTTTGGGCTGTTCCTGGAATTCCCTGGCTTGTAGCAGTGTAGATCAAATTTCTTCACATCACTTTCTCCCCACGGTCTCTCTGTCTCATACCACCCTCTCTCTAGAAGGACACTGTTCACTGGATTTAGACCTTGCCCTACATCTAGGATGACCTCATCTTGGGACCCTCCACTTCCTCACATCTACAAAGGCTTTATTTTAAAATAAGATCACAGGGTTAGGACTTAGACATATCTTTTGGGAGACACAATTCAATCCACTACTCATGGTAGACAACCATTACAAAAACATTTTTTTTATCGTTTTATTAGGGGCTCATACAACTCTTATCACAATCCATACATACATCAACTGTGTAAAGCACATGTGTACATTCATTGCCCTCATCATTCTCAAAACATTTGCTCTCCACCTAAGCCCCTGGCATCAGCTCTTCATTTTCCCCCCTCCCTCCCCGCTTGCCCCTCCCTCATGAATACTTGATGATTTATAAACTATTATTTTGTCATATCTTGCCCTGTCCAATGTCTCCCCTCACCCACTTTTCTGTTGTTTGTCCCCCAGGGAGGAGGCTGTATGTAGATCCTTGTGATCGGTTCCCCCTTTCCAACCCACCCTCCCTCTACTCTCCCAGTATCACCACTCACACCACTGGTCCTGAAGGGATCATCTGCCCTGGATTCCCTGTGATTCCAGTTCCTATCTGTACCAGTGTATATCCTCTGGTCTAGCCATATTTATAAGGTAGAATTGGGATCATGATGGGTGGCGGGGGTGGGTGGGTGAGGAAGCATTTAGGAACTAGAGGAAAGTTGTATTTTTCATCATTGCTACATCTCACGCTGACTGGCTCGTCTCCTCCCCGAGACCCTTCTATAAGGGGATGTCCAGTGGCCTACAAATGAGCTTTGGGTCTCCACTCCGTATTCCCCACGTCATTCACAATGGTATGATTTTTTTGTTCTGATGATGCCTGATACCTGAACCCTTTGACACCTCTTGATCGCACAAAAACATTTTAAGGCAAATTGCATGTTCTTCTTCCAGAATTGAAAATATAAATGTCGATGCAACACAACACACTTTGCATGAATAAACTTCAGTATTTATAAAAGGAAGAGAAGTAAAAACAAAAATTATGTATCATTTTGGAGATATGCAAGATGTTAATATATTTATTTATGAATGTTTTTGTTAAACAGATAATTCATTTAAAAGTGAAAAAGAACTTTATGGAGGTCTTATTTCCCAAAGTTCATTTCCTTTCCTTCTCAAGTCCTGAAAAGCCAGATCTTCCCTTTCTTTCGACCCACCTGTGTTATTGCGGAGGGCTGTTTGTGGATAAAGAGACCCTTGGAGTTCATTGATTAAGTACTCACAGCTAACTCGAATGTTGGTAGTTCAAACCCACCTGCTGCTCTACTTTGAGTTGGCATTTGACTTGGTGGATGTGGGTTTAATTTGATAGTTCTCTTGGCATTTCCCTGGAACTTAAAAGCAAATAAATAAACAAACAAAAAAACTCTCCGAGATTACAGGTTTCTTAAGAACTAATTGTCAGTTGAAGATAAAACGTGTGCAATTCAGAAATCTGTAGTATTTATTAAGGAGCCCTAGTGGCATTTCGGATTACAAATTGGCTGCACAAGGTTGGCAGTTCAAAACCACTAGCCACTCCTTGGGAAAAGGTTGAGGCTTTCTGCTTTGGTAAAGATTTATAGTCGCAGAAACCCAAAGGAGATGTTCTACTCTGCCCTACAGGGTCAGTTATCACAATTGATTTGTGGGGAGTGGGTCTGGTTTTTGGTTTGGTGGGATTGGTTTCTTCTCACACCAAAGGAACACAGATGACTATACTTTTATGAAGGCAAGGTACTCAACATTTCTCTCCAAATCTATCCTGTTGACAGTCTAATATTTCTATAAATAATTATAAAAGTAGTCACCTGTAGTAAAAGACTAGAAAACACTGTGTCCAAGATATTTTCTTCTGGAAAATTTAAACCTCCTTATCATTTAATAAATTAGTTGCAATGAAGTTCACTCAAACTCATGGCAATTCACGGTAAACCAGAGGGCCAACAGAAAGAGATGGGCCAACAGTAGATCAACACTGGGCTCAAACACACCGATTACTGTGAGGGTGGTGGAGGATTGGGTCAGGTTTCCTCCTATTGTACAGAGGGTCTCTACGAATCTGAACTAGGTGAGGACACCTGACAACAAGATGGGAACCCCATAGGGTTTTCAACGACTGCTTTCTCTGAAGCAGATTGTCAGGGTCTTTTTTTATTAGATTCTTTGGGTGGATTTGAATCTGCAACCTTGTGGTTAGTAGCTTTTACATATTACATTGTGTCCCTCAGAATATGTTGTACATCCTATCTCTATGCGTGTGGTTATAACCTCATTTGGGAATGAGTTGTCTCTGTGATGCCAATCATGCTGAATCACTGTAGGGTATACATTGTACACGGATCAAGAGACCATTGTGCAAACAGAACAAGGGAATACTGCAAAGTGTAAGGTGTGCATTATGGCTGTATCCTCTCTCCATATTCATGCCCTCTGTATGCTAAGCAAATCATCATAGAAACTGCATTATATAAGGAGGAATGTGGCATTGGGATTGGAGCTAGGTGTATTAACAACCTGTGATATGCAGATGACACAATCTTGCTTGCTGAAAGTGAGGAGGAATTGAAACACTTGCTGATGATGATCAAAGATTTCAGCCTTCACAATGGATTGCAAATCAATGTCAAGAAGATCAAAATCCTCACAACTGAACCAGTAGATGACATCATGATCAATGGAGAAAAGTTTGAAGTTGTCAAGGATTTCATCTTGCTTGGATCCACACTCAATGCTCATGGAAGCAGCCGTCAAGAGATCAAAAGATGGGTTGCATTGAGTTTCCTTGCGGCTCAGATCCCTTTAAAGTGTTCAAAAGTAAGAATGCTACTTTGAGGACTAAATGTGCCTGACTCAACCCATGGTATTTTCAATTGCTTCATCTGCATGTGGACATTCGGCACCGAAGGAGGAAGACCATGGAAGAATCAATGCATTTGGGATATGGTGCCGGTAAAGAATATTGAAAATACCACAGACTGCCAAAAGAACAAAAAATCTCTCTTGGAAGAAGTCCAGCCAGAACGCTTCAGGCAAGGAAGGCAAGATTTTGCCTCATGTGCTTTGGACATGTTGTCAGAAGAGACCTCTCCCTGGAGAAGGACATCCTGCTTGGTTAGGTAGCCGGGCGGTGCAAAGGAGCTGGATTGACAGCAGTGACTGCAGTGATAGATTCAAGCAGAAGAACGATTGTGAAGATGGCCTAGGACCCACCAGTGCCCTGTCCCTCTACATAGGGCTGCTATGAATTACAGCGGACTTGACGGCACCTGACAGCAAGAACAACAACGTATCTTAAGTCAGTCTCTTTGGAAGATACAAGAAGTCTTAAAGGCAAGCTGGAAGCAAAGATAGGACAAGATAGATGCCACGACATGGACGTTTCGAGGAAACAGGAAATAGAAGCTGAACCGACCAGCGCCTTCTCCTAGAACCAGCAGACAGAGAAAGCTGTCCCCTCCAGCGAGCGCCCTTCATTTGGACCCCTTGCCCCCTGAACAGTGAGAAAACAAAATTTTGTTTGATAAAGCCTGTGGTATTTCAACTGCAGCAGCGCTAGAACAGTAAGAGTAGCTAAGAGCATGGCTGTTTGCACCCCCTAGTCATAGAGGACTTTGTCTGAGACAATCACGCTTGCCCTTTTTCATCCGCACAATAAAGCACCCCCCTTTCGGTTAGCAGCTAAGCACATGAACTGTTTGTACCACCTGGCAACTCCACGTCATCACAGACCTATAAAATATCCCACCAAGGAAGCCAATTCTCCTCCTCCTTTTCTATGTGCACCCCCAAGCATCTTTCCTCTAGAGCCTGCGCCTAAGGGGCTGGGAACTGAGAGGTCCAGCCTTGGATCGCTGACGTGCTGTCTGTGCCTTCTACTGGGTGTTGCCCAAATAACCTACACCCCAGTCAAGAGCAACAAGGGGGGTGGGTAATGAGTAGGTGAGTGGGAGGAAGGAGGAGTTCCAGATGCTTGACAGCTTAATTACTACAGATCCATATCTCATTAGCTCAATAAATTTTTAAAAAAGAGTAAGTTAGCATCCAAGAGCCTTGGTCCAAAATCCTTCAATGTCCCTGATGTTGGTAGAGTGGGGCCGGATGGGAGGAAAGGTTTATTTATTTGCGTGCTGGTGGTGGATGCCTTCATACCATCCCTAGTCCCCTGTACCCCCAAACTATCCTTCCTCTTTTTTAGCTACCCCCAAATGCTCTGCCTTCTGCAGGAATAGAGAGGCAGCTTAAACATAGGATCCTAGTGGAGGGGAACATTGCCCCCCCTCCTTCCCCCACCCTACTCCATTTCACAGACATCTGGTTACAGCTCTCTGCTGTCCTTTGGCTGGAAGTTCCCCTGTGCTCCTTACAGTTCTCAGGCAAGACAGGGCTATCCCCGTTTCCCAAGATTGCCTCATGCCTTCTATTTCCCTGGTGATTTTTTCTTTTAATATAACGAGTGCTTTTTAAAAGGCATTTTGAAGTCTTTAAAGCCTAATTATAAATGCATTGGGAAGCGCACCGTTGTGAAATGGAGAGTTTTACAGACACAGGGAAAAAAGGTTTGCATGACTCCGTGAGGCCTGTGGGCATATTCCAAGGGCTTCTGCGGGCTTCTCACAATATAATGTTGTCTGAAGAGAGGAGGTTCTGGCCAGGTGATAATTGCATGGACTGTGAGTGTCGTAAAAACTGGCTGCGGGAAAAGCTTCCCATATGCGTCAGTTTGGCTAGCACAGCTCCAGCGGCGTGCCTCTTCCCTCTCACCGTGGGGACTCACAACTGGATCAGCCAAAGGCACACACGATGCCCTTGCTGTCCAAATGGGTTCTGAGTCAGGGCAGAGCCTGGGTGTCAGAGGACTGCATGTTCAATGGTACGGTTGGCAGCAGATCGCTCCACCTTAGCACCATCCAGGAACTCTACAGAAACTCTGAGCTCACTGCCTGCAAGTTCATTCTGACTCAAGGCGACCGTCTTGGGAAGAATAGAACTGTCCATTTAGGGTTCCTTGATTTTAAACCTTCAAGGCAACAGACAGCCTCTTCTTTCACCCTAGGAATGGCTGGTGAGTTCAAACTGCTGACCTTGCAGTTAGTAGCTCCTTTCACTGCCTATCATTGCCCTTGAGGGGCTGCATCCATGTCATATCCATTCTCTACCTGGCTGTGCCCAACCGTGTCTCCACTGCACCCACCATTTGGCTGAGGCTTGGTCACGCGGAATCAGCAAGCCCAGGGGATGCTCATCACCTTGGGGCTCTGAGACCCAGGTTGGGTAGGAAGGTTGGGCAAACCCAGGGGTCTGTGTTTTTGTACCTGATGATTGTCTCCAGCAACAGCCAGATCACGAAGCAGGAAGAGCCTAGACCTGTAGCTGAGGGAGCTAGGTTTCAGTGCTCGTCCTTCATTGATGTGTGCTAGAACCTTCAACCAGTGACTTCTCTCTGGGTTATGGTTGTTAGTTGACGCGGGTGAGCACCAACTCCTGGTGGCTCTCTGTGGAACAGACTAGACGGCAATGTTGTCCTGCACCACCTTCCAGCACTGCCTCAGATAATGTCTTGTAGGTTGATTTTTGGTGATAGATGACCAGGCCTATTTCCCCAATCCACTATTGTCTATAATCTCCTTTGGTAGCAGTCCCCCATGGATGAGCCTGCTGATGTTTGAAATATGAGTGATCTAGCTTCCAGGATGGCCACTGCAGTGCAACAAAATGAAGCCGGGTAGCGTGGGCTATGGTTAGCTCAGCTCGAAAGAAAGGAATTTGACCAAGCTCTCTGAGGTCTCATCTAGCATTTACAATGTATGGTGCTTCTATTCTGCTCACCAGGGAGTTTTCACACTCCCTGTGCCCATGCCACATCCCCAGAGATTCTGGTTCTGGTTTGAGGTGTGAGGCCCAGATACCAGGATAGATTCAGGTTTGTGGGTCCTGAAGATCATACAGTTTGTTGATGATGATGCACAGTGAGAAGAACCAAATGGTATTTTTACTTTGAAAAATTTTCTAGAGTATTGTCTTACGGACACACTATTAGGGTGCCTCCTGTCATGGGGAGGGGGTCTTAGGAAAGGATGTCTGAAAGTGAAACACCCTGGAGGTGAAGTTCTATTGCTTCCGAGTAAGTCTTGGGGTACCTAGGTGGACTTGGAAGTCAAATGGAAAGAATGACCAGTCGTTAGTTAAAGTGATTGGGATGCACAGCCAGGTTTGGGGAGCATTCACCATACAGCCTGAATCCTAAGCCTGATGCCCCAAACGATGGGAGTGAAAGCCGATTGTAATTGGTGGCTCTCTGCTTGGACTCTCCTCCCTGCACACCCCTCTTCAGATTGCCACACCCCAGCGAGGCTCAGATTTGAGGTCACATCCCCCAGGAAGCCTTACCTAACTCTCTGGCTAGGTGCTGTTGTTTGCACCTGTATTTGTCTTAGACCAACGCATATTTCTGCCTAGCCCTTAGCATGCTTCATTATAAGCATTTCTTTATATTTCTTTCTTCTCTACTGAACTGTGAGCCCCTTTAGGGTGGAGATAGTATGTTTGACATCTCTGCATCCTAGTCAAATGTTTCCAAAGCATCTCCCTTCCCAACATAAGATCAGAGTTGGCTGCAGCTCGTACCCTCGCTTTCTGCCCCTATGCAAGGGGAGTTGTCTCATGGACTATGTGATCTGGGATCCACTGGTGCTCTCCTCCCCTGGACACATGTTGTCTACCTTGAAGGGCAACCAGAAGAGCACCTGCATGGGAGGAGGGCTGAGGAAGACTCCCACTTGGCAGCTGGTTCTAAGGGAGGGCTGTATAGGAGCCACACAGGAGAAGACCCACAGGACAGTGTTCCTGGCTGCCACTGCTCACAGTTCCTCCTGCCCATTTGTGCTTACTTCTTAACCTGCTTGTCTATATTAGAGCCCAAATTCTGAGCACTCTGGTGGTATGGGAGCAGTACATTGGTCTACTAACCCTAGGTCAGCAGTTCAAAAACACCTGTACCAGAGAAGAAAGAGGAGGCTTTCTATTCTTGTACAGATTTATAGTCTTGAAATCCCACGGGAGCAGTTCTATTCTGCCCTGGACGGTCACTATGAATCAGAATCATTCGGTGGCGGTGAGTTTTTGTTGGTGATGGTGGCTTTTAAGTTGAGGTTTGCCGAAGGCCACAGATAAGAGTGAAATCCCCAAATCTATTTGAAGAATGGGTTCTACCCATTCACCTCATCTGACTGCCCCAAACCAGTTCTTCTCTTTTTCTCACTCCTGTTTCTAGGGTTGGGAGAATGACAATGTAAGGGAGTGAGAGGTAGATGAGACTCTGCTCCCCTGCTTCTTAAAGTTAGCTGGTGTTAGGCTGGGCTCTCCAGAGAACCAAAATCAGCAATCCTTACATGAATATGTAGATATAAAGAAAAATATATACAACTCTCACAGTTGCAGAAGTGGGTAAATCCAGACCAGTTCAAGTTCATGAGTCAGGCATCTCCTGACTCCGCTATGGAGACTGAAGGACCTGGAAGCAGGAGGATGAAGGAGGACGACCACAGGTTGGTGGATGCAAAGTGGAAGGAATCCCGGGTCAACAGGCCTCTGATTCTAAATCCAACCGGGACCTCTGGCAGTGTCCTGCCAATGTACGACAGCAAACATGGTTAGTTGCTCTTCAGCAAAATTTTACATGGATGTGACATCAGTGGCATTGTTTTATATTTTGATGAGTCCATCAGTGAGGTCACCTTTCTTTGAATTAGGTACGTGAATGAATATTTTCCACTCAGTTGGCCAAATATATGTTTTCTCAATTTCCTGGCATAGGTGAGTGAATGATTTCAGTGCTTCATTGGCTTGTTGAAACATTTCCATTGGTATTCCATCAATTCCTGGAGCCTTGTTTGTGGCGAATGCCTTCTATGCAGCTTGGATGTCTTCCTTCAATACCAGTGGTCCTAGATCATATGCTAACCCTTGAAACGGTTGGATGTCAACTAGTGCTTTCTGGTATGGTGACTCTGCATTCTTTCCATCTTCTTGGAAAGAATGCTTCCTGCATCGTTCAATAGTTTTCCTATATTAGCTTTCAAGATTGCAAATTGAGGCTTGAGATATTTCTCGAGTTCTTTCCATTTCAGATATGCTGAGCGTGTTCTTCCCTTTTAGCTTTGTGATTCATAATACTTCACTTTGTCTTCTCAAGTTGTCCTTTGACAATTTCTGTTCAGCAATTTGACTTCATCATTTCTTCCACATGCCTTAGCTACTCTATGATTAAGAGAAATTTTCAGGTCTCTTTTGACATGTGCCGCATTCTTTTCTTTCTTTCCTGTCCTCTTAATTACTATTAGCTTTCTTCGTGTATGATGTTGTTGATGTCATTCTACAACTCATTTGATCTTCTGTCACTAGAGTTCAATGCATCAGATCTGTTCTTGAGCTATTCTAAAAATTCAGGTGTGTTTTACTCAAGGTTATATTTTGGCTCTCTTGTACTTCTCTTAATTTTCTTCAATTTCAGCCTGAACTTGTAAACCTGAAAACCAAACTCACTTCCACTGAGTTAATGCTGACTCACAGTGACCTTGTAGGGCAGGGTAGAACTGCCCCTGTGAGTATCTGAGACTGTTATTATTTACAGGAATAAAAAGCCCCATCTTTCTCCGATGGAATGTCTGGTGGTTTTGAACTGCTGACCTGGCAGTTAGTAACCCAACATGTAACCATTATGCTACCAGGGTTCCTCAAGCTGAATTTCCATATGGGCAATTGAGTTGGCTACAGCTCATACCTTTGCTTTCTGCCCCTGTGCAAGGGAGTTGCCTCATGGACTGTGCCCTCATTTTGGCTGTTGATACTGAGTGTTTCTGTTGCCTTTTTTCCACAGATGTAGTCAATTTGATTTCTATACATTCCATCTGGGGAAGCCCAAGTGTATAGTCACTATTTGTCCACATGTAGAGTTGCCCCTTCTTTAGACTTGTACTTTGGACATGTCAGGAGAGACCAGTCCCTGGACAGGGACATCATACTTCG
>NW_022111373.1:78007988-78038827 GCF_000313985.2 Echinops telfairi | reverse complement strand
GCAGAACAGTGTCAGAAATGCCGCCGCCGGAGGATGGGCCCCGCAGGACTGAGGGGATGCGAAATGTGACTGCAGAGGGGCTGACTTCTGGGAGGGCAGTTGATCATGGTGACACAGTGGGGTCAAGCCTGTGGGAGTGGAGCCTTGAGGATCATCATTTGCTGATGACAATGCAAGATAAGGACAAACAAACAGCTGTAAACGTCTTCTAATGATTGAAACTTAGAATATACGAAGTATGAATTTAGGAAAATTGGAAGTGGTTAAAAAAATGAAATGGAACACACAAAGGTCTATATCACAGGCATTAGTGAGCTGAAAAGGACTGGTCCTGGGCATATTGAATCAGAGATCATGTGTGATTTACTACACTGGGAATACCCATATCCAGAGGAATGGCAAGGCATTCACTGTCAGAGAGGATCTTGCTAAATCCATCATGAAGTACTGTGCTATGACCATTATATCTAGCCGCCTTCAAGGAAATCCAGTCAATGTAACTATTATTCTAATTTATGCACCAACCACAAAAGCTAGTGGTTGAAGAGTAAATCGAAGAATTCTATCAATGACTTCAGTTGGAAATTGACCAAACATGCAATCAAGATGCATCAATAATTATTAGTGATTGGAATGCAAAAGTTGCAAAGAGGAAAGGACAGGAGTTAGAAAATATGGGTTTGGGGATAGAAATGAAGCTTGAGATTGCATGATAGAATTTTGCAAATCCGACTACTTGTTTATAGCAAATACCTTTGTACACATGGTCATCCCCAGATGGAATACACCAAAATCAAATTGACTACATCTGTGGGGAGACAATCGAGGAGCTCGATATCAGCAGCTAACACAGGGTGAGAATTGGACTGTGAAACAGATCAGCAATTGCTCACCTTTGAGTTCAGGGTAAAGCAGAAGAAAATGAAAACAAGTGCACAGGAGCCAAAATACATCCGCGAGTCTATCCCACCTGAATTTCAAGAACATCTCAAGAAGAGATTTGATTCATTGAACACTAATGACAGACAACTTAAAGAACTGTGGAAAGGCATCAAGACCATCATTCATATAGAAAGCAAAACGTCATTAAAAAGAGAAGAAAGAAAGAAAGAAAAGATCAAAGTGGATATCAGAAGAAACTGTAACTTGCTCTTAATTGTAGAGTAGCTAAAGCCAATGGAAGAAGGAAGGAAATCAAAGAGTTGGATAGAAAATGTCAAGGGCAGCTTGAGAAGACAGAGCCGAATAGTGTAATGTTTGTGCAAAGACCTAGCGTTAGAAAACCAAAAGGGAAGGACACATTCAGCATATCTGGAACTGAAAGAACTCAAGAAAAAATTCAAGCCTCAATTTACAAGCACTGGCAGTCATCCAGGCCAGGAAATTTGGAAGACAGTGACTTGGACAACTAGCTGGAAGAACCCATTCCAAAGAGGAGACAAGCCAGACAGGGTACGATGTAGCAACGATGAAAAATACAACTTTCCTCTAGCTCCTAAATAAATGCTTCCTCCCCACCCCCACTATCATGATCCGAATTCTGCTTTGCAAGTCTGGCTAGACCGGAGGATGTGCACTGGTACAGATAGGAACTGGAAACACAGGGCATCCAGGGCGGATAATCCCTTCAGGACCAGTGGTGTGAGTGGCGATACTGGGAGAGTAGAGGGAGAGTGGGTAGGAAAGGGGGAACCAATTATAAGGATCTATATGTGACCTCCTCCCTGGGGGACGGACGACAGAAAAGTGGGTGAAGGGAGACATCAAACAGGGCAGGATATGACAAAATAAACAATTTATAAATTATCATGGGCTCATGAGGGAGGGGGGAGCGAGGAGGGAGGGGGAAAAATGAGGACCTGATGCCGGGGGCTTAAGTGGAGAACAAATGTTTTGAGAATGACGAGGGCAATGAATATACAAATGCGCTTTACGCTATTGATGTATGTATGGATTGTGATAAGAGTCGTATGAGGCCCTAATAAAATGATTTTAAAAAGAAAAGAAAAGTGACCCAACAGAATGCTCAAACTATAGAATAATATCATTGACATTGCATGCAAATAAAATTTTGCCTAAGATCATCCAACAGTGGTTGCAACAGTACAGTGACAAGGAACTGCCAGAAGTTTGGGCTGGATTCAAAAGCAGAGAATACCAGAAAGATGTTTACGTGTGTTTCATTGAATATGGAAAGGCATTTGACTATGTTGGACCATAATACACTGTGGATTACCTTGAGAAGAATGGGAATTCCAGAACACTTCATTGTGCTCATTTGGAACTTGTACATGGATCAAGAGACAATTGTGTGGAAACAAAACAAGGGACTATGGTATGGTTTAAAATCAGGAAAGATATATGTTAAAGTTGTACCCTCTCACCATATTGTTTAATCTGTATCCAGAGCAAATCATCAGAGAAGTTGGATTATATGAGGAGGAATATGGCTTCAAGATCGGAGGTAGGCTTATTCACAACCTGTGATATGCAGATGACATGCCCTTGCTTGCTGAAAGTGAAGAGGACTTGAATTATTTATTGATGACAATCAAATATCCTAGTCTTCAGTATGGATTACAACTTAATGGAAAGAATACCCAAATACTCACAATTTGTCCAAGAAGTAACATTTGATAAATGGAAAAAAATTAGAAGTTGTCAAGGATTTTCTCTTGCTTGGAAAAGAAGCATTGCATTAGGTAAATCTGTGGACCCAAGACATGGTCTTCTCTATTGCCTCATATGCATGTGAAAGTTGGACACTGAATAAGGAAGATTGAAGAAGAATGAATGCATTTGGGTTGTGGTGCTGGAGAGGAATATTGAGAGTACCATGGACTGCTAAAAGGACAAAGTGATCTGTGTGAGAAGAAGTAAGGCCAGAGTCCTCCTTAGAGGCAAGGATGACAAGTCTTGATCTTGCAGGAGAGCTCATTCACTGCACAAGGACTTCTTGTTTGGTAGAGTGGAAGGGCAGTTAAAAAAAAAAAAAAGGAAAGCCCTCAATGAGTTGGATTGACACAGTGGCTCCATCAATGAGCTCAGGCATAGGCACAATTGTGAGGACGGCACAGGACCGTGCAGTGTTTCATTCTGTTGTGCAGAGGGTCACTGTGTGTCAGATCCAACTCATGGAACCTAACAGAAACAGCTCTAAGAAGAGAAGAGTACAGGCTTTAACATCCCTAAGGCTCCATGTTACAGTTAATTAACATGGCCCTTCCAGCCACAATCCCTTATGTGATATATTATAATTCTTGACATAATTTTCCTGGAGGGAATTATCTGCTAATGAACAGGAATAGGATGAGTTTAAAAATTTGACTTTTTTGTTGTGGTGGTTAGAGTCAGAGCTGAATGGATTGCAACTAGCAAAAATTACAAAAAGATTATCTATGTAGCAAATTTACCTAATGCAATACGTTTGATCTCTTGAATGCTGCTTCCATGAGCATTGATTGTGTATCCAAGCAAGACAAAATCCTTAACAACTTCAACCTTTACTCCATTTATTACCTGTTGGTCCAGTTACCGATTGGTCCAGTGGTGAGGATTTTGGTCTTCCTTACATTGAGTTGTAATCCATATTGAAGGCTGTAATCCTTGATCTTCATCAGCAAGGGCTTCAAGTCCTCCTCACTTCAGCAGGCAAGGTTGTGTCATTTGCATACTACAGGTTGTTAATAAGCTTTCCTCCAATCCTGATGTCATATTCTTCTTCAGATAAGCCAGATTTTCTGATGATTTGCTCCGCATAATAGAATGAATAAGTCTGGTGAGAGAATACAACCTTGACACACACACATTTCCTGTTTCTAAACCATGAAGTATTCTCTTGATCTGTTCACACAACCACATCTTGATTCATGTACAAGTTCCACATAAATACCATCTAATGTCCTGGAATTCCCATTCTTCTCAAGGTTATTGATAATTTGTTATGATCCCCACAGTTGAATGCTTCACCAGAGTCAATGAAACACAAATAAGCATCTTTCTGGTATTCTCTACTTTCAGCCAAGATCCAACTGATATCAGCAATGATATCCCTTGTTCCACACCCTGTTCTGGATCCTCTTTGACTCGTCCTATGGGAAACAGAATGAAATGTTACCTGCTCTTGTGTCGTCCTCACAGTTCTGTAATGTTTCAGCCCATTGTTGCAGCCACTGGGTCAATCCATCTCCACCTTCCTCATTTTCTCTGCCATTCTGCTTTTCCAAACATGAATCCTTC
Source organism: Echinops telfairi (assembly GCF_000313985.2). Lineage (NCBI taxonomy): Eukaryota > Metazoa > Chordata > Mammalia > Afrosoricida > Tenrecidae > Echinops > Echinops telfairi. Next base: position 78,034,588 of record NW_022111373.1, on the reverse strand, counting down.
TCCAGGAATTGGTCTCTCCTAATAACAAGTCCAAAGGATGTGAGACGAGGTCTTGCCATCCTCACTTACAAGGAGGATGCTGACTTTACTTCTTCTGGCACCACGTGGTTCTTTCAATATTCTTTGCTAATACCATCATTCAAATGCATCATCCTTTGCGGTCTTGCTTAGTCAATGCCCGATGCTCGCATGCTTAAGAGTGAATTGGAAATATTCTGATTTGGGTCAGGAACACCTAAGTGCTCACATTGACACCTTTGCTCTTCAGTACTTTAAAGAGGTCTTGAATGATGAGGTTTGTAAAGAGAAAAGAGAGTAATTATAACCATTATGGTTGTTTATAATGCTTTTATGAAGGAAGTGGCCTGTAAGCACAGCTTACATGTCTGGGTCAGACTCTAACCGGCAACAACTAAAGGAGATTCTTTAGATTGAAAAACAAAAACACTAAAGAGTCATAAATGTGAAGCACACATTCAGCAAACTAAAGACTAGGTCATTTGCGCTGGGGATGGAAGGGTGGTAAGACATTGGTTTCTAGAAGGATGAAGATTTCTAGTTGAATTCTAGTCAAACTGAGAGGTTGAAGCCATTGTGGAAGTAAAAAGGGGCCTACGGATGTTTCTGAGAATAGGAGTAATCTCACCAAATCAATGACCTGGCATTTGCTGTCTGTGTGTGAGGCTGATTAAAGGGAGTGATGATAAATGGAAGACCAATTGGCTGGCTGACAGTTTTAGTTCTTTAATTGACAAGAAAATTGTCTGGAAGCTAAACTTATCCGATGGGAGTAGAAAGATTGATTCAGGCATGAAAGACAATATCACCAGGGCTTTAAAATTAAATTGCAGATGGTGGACAAGGGAGAGGAACAAGTCCAAGATGATTTGAAGGGTTAGTGTCTGAGTATAGATGAAAGTCAAAGAGCGACGGGTTTGGGAAAACGGGTGATTCCACAGGAAGGAGATGATTTGGGTTCGGGGAACCTTGAATTTGAGGCTCTTAAACCCACAGAGGCAGCCCTCCCTGTACTTTAGAGTTGCATGAGTCAGAATCGGGTGGGTGGCAGAGAGCTTGTTCTTGATCTGAATGGTTTACAATACAGATGGGCTTGGTAGAGCGCCTGTGACTTGGTGCATCTATCTGAGAATGTCCACAGAGAAAAGATTATGAATGCTGGGAGAATAGATGATGTTACCAGAGGAGTGAGTGGAGCAGGAAGGCAACAGGACCTTAGCATGTCCATATGTAAGTGGTTGATGGAGGGAGAGCCCGCCGAGACATCTCAGAAATGGTGTTCTGAGAGACATAGGCGAGGCAGTTGAATTCTGTGTTTAGAAAGACAACCCAGAAGAAGACTTTCAGAAGGTAGTGATTTAGTGTTAACAACTATAGAAGCAGAGCGGTCGTTACATGTTACCACTGGGACCTTGACGGCTAGCCTTTCCAAGTTGGGATGGATCCAGGCTGAAGATAATCAAGGGAGAAATGGGGAAGTGAGGAAGTAGAAAAAGCAGGTGTTGAGTGGTGACAGGAAGGAGATAACACAGTCACTCAAGAGGGGAGCAAGGTCATAAGAGGGTTTTGTTGTTGATGTAGGATCAGGGGGCCCGAGTGCATGTGCAGGCCAAGGGGAAGGAGCCCATGGGGAAGAAAGATTAAAGAGGTAGGGAAGAGAGGAGATGATTGATTCCACACCACCTGGGGGAGATGAGATGGTAGGATGGAAAGCCCTGAGACCAAAGGACCACTTTATAATGAGCTCCTCTGGAGGTTCTGGCCATGAGGCAGCCTTGGATGAGATCCAAGCGAGACTTCCCTTGTATGAAAGCAAACAAGATCAACAACAGGAGGGGATCAAGGCAACACGGAGACTCTCAAATCAGGAGGTGTCTGCTTTTGCCCAAGATCAACTGTTTCCTTTTCAAGCATCCAAGAGAGAGAGAGAGACAGAGAGAGAGAGAGAAATAAAAAACCCCGCCAAAAAACAAAAGTCAGATTAGAATTTCAGGATTCTAATTTTCCAACAAATTTATCCCTTCCTGGGTTAGCAAAGTCAAGAAGTCTTTTCCCTCACCTGGGCTCCCAAATTTAATTAACCAACTTCCTGCTCCCCCTACGAGAGCCAGACACTGGACCTCATTTCTCTCCTTCCCCTTCTGAGCTTGTGCTTATCTGAGCCAAAGGCCCCGTGGGCCTTTCAGTTGATTTATTTCAGCTGGTCCTCATAGCTATATCGTCTCCATGTTAACCTTTTCCCACCCCTCTGGGACAATCTTTAGGAAGGTTCGCTAGGTGTTCAGAGCTACTAATAGGTCCCTTAAGGGGAAGCCCACACTGTCACGGTAGATCTGACTCCCTAACACCTAGTGAAATCCTAGGCTTTGCTGAGCTCAGCCAAGACATTGCAGGAAACACATGGTCTGGGGTTCCCAGAGATATTGTCTAGATCTCAAAGAATAATGCTAAACAGACAGCACACAAAGCTGTCTGGAATAGAAGGCTTTAGCTTTTTATTTTAAAGAGCCCTATGTTTTTCTAGAAACCTGTTTGGGTATAGCTTTGTGCTTTGCCTGGAGGACGGATGAAATGTGCTGTGTTCTTTTCAGGTGGTCTTATGAGACAAGCAAGGAGCTGCTTGGCAAGGGCATAGTGCTAAGGGCCTTTTCCCCTTTCTGTTTTGCCTGGGGACAGTGGCCTCCTCACCTTGGCCCTGCTCCACAGGTTTTAGGGTGGTGTTTTTTTTTAAGGGAAGACATTTGTTTGAGCGACAGAAACTTGTTCTGCACCGTTCAGAGAGGTACATTAATCTCTGTTCTTAGTACATTTTCTTGAACATCAAGTTCTGTTCCGTACCATTTACACAGCTAGCCAGCATCGAACTGGAAATTGTAATTCTGTTCCATCTTTCATGTTAAATTGAAGAAGTCAGTAGGAAGAGAATGGCCAAGCATGATTATAAACATAGCAAGCAGAACATGAACTTCTGCTGTAAGACATATTTTAAAACACAGTTCTCACACGAAGATGAGTCGTTGGTCTCCTGCTGTCTTTAAATATTTTCCTTTGTTTTGTTTGGGATTTAAAAAATGTAATGTTCCTGGAATCATTAGAAATAGCAATGGGTTTAATAAAATATAGAGAATTAACTGTGCTGTAAAATTAGAAACAGAGGAATTAATATAAGTTATTGCATTGAGGATGTATGCTTTGCCCATGAATATTTTTGCTAATCTCAGAAATGCCGATTGTAATCCAAGTTTATATTTCAGTCACAAAAAAAATAATTTTTACTGTTTATAACGTGTGGACTTCATTTTCTTTTCTTTTTTTAGAATCATTTTATTAGGGGCTCATACAACTCTTATCACAATCCATGCGTACATCAATTGTGTAAAGCATATTTGTACATTCATTGCCCTCATCATTCTCAAAACATTTGCTCTCCACTTAAGCCCCTGGCATCAGCTCCTCATTTTTCCCCTCCCTCCCAGCTCCCCCATCCCTCATGAGCCCTTGATGATTTATACATTATTATTTTGTCATATTTTGCACCGTCCAACGTCTCCTTTCACCCACTTTTCTGTTGTCTGTCCCCCAGGGAGGAGGTTACATGTAGATCCCTGTAATCGGTTCCCCCTTTCCAACCCACCCTCCCTCCTCTCTCCCGGTACCGCCACTCTCACCACTGGTCCCAAAGGGATCATCCGCCCTGGATTCCCTGTGTTTCCAGTTCCTATCTGTACCAGTTACATCCTCTGGTCTAGCCAGATTTGTGAGGTAGAATTGGGATCGTGATAGTAGGTGGGGAGGAAGCATTTAGGAACTAGAGGAAAGTTATATGTTTCATCCTTGCTACACTGAACCCTGACTGGCTCATCTCCTCCCCAAGACTCTTCTGTAAGGAAATGTCCAGTTGCCTACAGATGGGCTTTGGGTCCCTACTCCGTACTCCCCCTCATTCACAATGATATGATTTTTTGTTCTTTGATGCCTGATACCTCATCCCTTCGACACCATGTGATCATACAGGCTGGTGTGCTTCTTCCATGTGGGCTTTGTTGCTTCTGAGCTAGATGGCTGCTCATTTACCTTCAATCCTTTAAGAACCCAGACGCTATATCTTTTGATAGCTGGGCACCATCAACTTTTTTCACCACATTTGCTTATGTACCGGCTTTGTCTTCAGCGATTGTGTCGGGAAGGTGAGCATCATGGAATGCCAGTTTAATAGAACAAAGTAGTCTTGCATTGAGGGAGTACTTTTCCATCTGGAGTGGAGGCCCAATTTCCATCTGCTACCTTAATACTAAACCTATACATACATGGACATAGATATATTTCCACATCCTCATATATAAATATATTTACATATGTAGATACCTTTATTTAGACCTCTATAATTTCCCTTTGCCTCTTAGCTCTTTCCTCTATTTCCTTTTACTTTCCTCTTGTCCCACTAGCATGCTCAGCCTTCATTTGGGTTACAGGAATTCCTCTCAGTTGCATTACCCTTGATCATGCCCTACCAGGCCTGCTATACCTTCCTCACCACCGATTTGGATCACTTGTTGTTCCCTTGTCCCTGGGTTTGTTAAAACCACTTCCTTTCCCCCCAACTCCTCCTCTCCCATGTCCCCCCAGAACTGTTGGTCCTGTTGTTTTCTCCTCCAGATTGTTCATCCCGCCTATCTTATTTAGACAGACCTGCAGAGATGATAACATGCACAAAACAAGACAGAGCAAAACCAAGCAACAAAAGAAAAGAAAACAAAACAACAACTTCAACAAGCCAATGACAAAGAAAACCCAAAGAAAACCCACAACAACAACAACAACAAAGTAAAACTTGTAGTTAGTTCAAGGACTGCTTGTTGGCCTTTAGGAGTGTTTTCTGGGCGAGTCTGATGGAGCGCCAAGCCGTGGCCCCAAAGTCTGTTTTTGGTATTCCCTGGGGACTTTGTTGCTCTGTTCCCCTTGCTGTTCTGTTCCACACCCTTAGTGTATTGCCTTGGTGTGGTGGGATCAGATCGGGTGGAATTTCCACACTGTGTCTCCAGTGTTGTCCCCTGTAGGGCTATAGGTCAGTAAGGGATGTTGTGTCTCATAGTGGGGCCGGCCCTATGGTTTCTCTGTGGATTGGCTGCTCTGAGTGGGAATACCATTGTCAAGGATTGGTGGCCCCACACTTCTTATCTACCTTTCCGTGGCCTCTCTGCCAGGAAATATAAGATTCTGACTCATAATGAGGCTATGGGACAGAGTAGAACTGCTCTGTGGGTTTCCAAGAATGTAACTCTTTATAGGAGTAGAAAGCCTCATCTTTCTCCAGAGAAGCAGCTGGTGGTTTTGAACTGCTGACCTTTTTGTTAGCAGCCCAAGTGAAACCCACTAAGCTCCTTTCTACTTTCACACAAGTTAGCTATGGTAAGCATTGGTTAATGCCTTCCTTTTATCAGTGAACTATACATCCCAGAGACTATTGCCTATCAAGCTAGAGGAATTCTCTTTTTAATTGATAAACATATATGGGGCCAGTAGTTTATTAAATTAATCTTTTATTGATGAACATTTGGATTTCTTCTCATTTACTATGAATGAATAACCTTATGCAGTCATCCTTTAGCACTTAGGTAAATATGTCTAGAGATTAAGTTGCTCAAATAAGTAGAATTGCTGAGGAATGGAAAATTCCATTATATTTCAATTAAATTTTTCCATAAACCTTTTTAAACCTCTCATATGTGCGTGTGAGATATTTTTTTGTGGATAGTTGTGGATAGATTTTCTGTGGATAGATAATTTCTATAAGACACAGATTAGACAAAAAGCACTTTCACACCTACAACCAGCTAACCAGGACCTCTGGTCAGTTCTTAGTAAGGCAGGAGTACCTGTTGAGTTCACCCATGGCCTTACGTGACAGGGGCTGCTTCTAGGCCTCTTTTCTCTGACTTTTATTTATCTTATGAGCTCAATTGTTGTTTACCTTAAAGAGGACTTCATTTCTAGACAATAGATTTGGGTTCCTTTAGTGGCAAAGTATGCAGTAATCCTGGTTTCTGAGGTGAATTTGTAGTTCTGGGCCACTTTTCCTTCCCCTTTAATCAAGGGTCCATCTATTTGCCTGGGCATATTCTTCAAGTTCTTCCTCTTGACCTTGGGACCCATTATGCTGGGAAGCAGGCATTTGTGATACCTGAAAAGGTACAAGCTCAGGCATGAGAAACAATGTGAACCTTGGCTCTGGTGTCCTCTAACCATGTGACCATGGGTGAGTTTGTTTGTTTGTTTTTCAGTATCTCTAAGCCTCAATTTCTTCATCTTGCAAAGAAAGAAAATCATAAAACTGGTCAAAAGTGAAGAGCAGAGATATTGTGTGAAAAGCACATGCACACCAACACTCAGCACTTGCTTGTATTTTGTAGAATTGTCATAAAATACAGGCTGATACACATACTCTTTATGTTTGTGTCATCGAGGGACCCCCTCTGGCCTCTCTCTACCTCGCAGCCACAGAAATGAATCAGGAGATCAAAACTTACACTTCAAGAGTACCTCGTATTGACAGCATCATCCTTGCAAGCAGCTGGCAGTGGTGTGCCACTTCCCGTCGAGCATACAGTGAGTGTCGGCAGGATCAGGCTGCAGTAGGGTCTGACCATACTCATAAACATCAAATGAGCCGGGCTCATGTGTTAGTCAGAAAGCAATTTTTCACTCGCCCGCCCAGCATCTAAGCTGGCTCTTAAAAGCACCAAGGTTTATCTAGGGTCAGATGAGCTTGGAAAGACTACAAACCAGGCCACCCACAGCCACATAGTTCAGTGACAGGTGGCTCAGACTCACAAGATGCAAAGGCACACAGAATACAGAGCGGACTTTTCAGCTCTGGTCCGAGAGGTGCCGCATCTGATTCTCCTCCTTCATCTTCTTGGGTGTTTCTGGACACCCAAGTCAGCTCACAGAAGTCCATGTCCTCATGGTGAAGGAAACGAATTTGCTTTCTAAACATACAGACAGCTCCGGCCATGGCGGCAATAAGGTGATGAATTATCTTGATGCTTCCTCGTGCTTCTGAACCCATCAGAGGGGGGTGCCAGTTGAATTCCATTTAGTCAGGGCCTTTTTCATTTCCTTCGCTGCTTTTTCAACTACTGAAATGAAAAGTTGCAAACAAGGCAGATATTAGCTATTTACAGCATCCTACTCCATCCTGGTTAAAGTCCCATCTTCTGCCCTTCAAAGAAATCGAAACGCAAAGATGTACAAAGGCATGAGTCACTTTCTCCTGGCTTGTCCCCAACAGATTGTTCCGGGGGACTGGAGGAAATACTGCTAATAGGATTCTTGGATCTTACAATGGAAAAGAATGAGATATGAAATGGTCATCTTCAAGGGGATTCATATATGTTGTTCAGAGTAATGAGACCCTGTTGCAGACTCATCCTGGTTTGAAGTCATGGACAATGGATTAGCATTTACTGTTTGTTGTTTTGTTCTGTTTGGTGGGGGGAGGACACTTGGATTTAAAAATATTTGGAGGAAGTCAGTTTCATATCTGAGACTTGCAGGCATTTGAAAATAAAGGAAAAACGCTTTCCTAAGATGATCTCATTCCTCAAAGTCTTTATGGACATATCTTGAGCAATATGCTGATTACATTGAGAATAAAATAGAAAAATCTGAGAACAATTTGTGGAAGACATATCAAATATTGTATTGGCAGTTTCAGTCTTCTATATGATCAAAGCTGAATTGCAGGCTTTAGAGGACTCTACATGGAAATGTTCTGTGTCTACACTGTCCAGGGTTTATTTAAAGTTAAATGAAATAAAATTAAAAATGGAAGTCTGTGGTCACACGAGCCGCATTTCCAGCTTTACTCCCCCATGCGCCTGCTGGACAGGGCAGCTCCATAGGTTGTGGATGGCTATTGCCATCTGTTTGGGTGCTTGGGCCTTAATGCCCCAGGAGGAGTGGGAGGGAGGACTGTGCAAGGGCAGTCAAATAACTAGCACCTTCTCAAAAGATCTGGCCCTCTTTCCTCTGGGCTCATGTGGGGTTTCCAGTATCACTAGACATGAGAGCGGACTAGGGGTGGGGGTGGGGTGGTGGTGGCGGGTGCTGGGTTACAAGGTAGGCTGCTAACTGCAAGGTCGGTTGTGCAAAGCCACCAGGCGCTCTGCAAGAGAGAGACGAGGCTTTCTGTCCCCATCAAGGGTTCCAGCCTTGGAACCTAAAGGGGCAGTTCTACTCTGTCCTATAGGGTCGCAAGGGATGACATCGGTGGCAGCGAGTTTGGATTTTTAATTTTTACGTTTCACAAGCACAATTAGCTAGGAAGAGATAGGCTTGGCAATCAGCGATTCAAGGCCTTGTTAGGCATCGCAGGGCTCACCATGGGGATGCCATGAGTTTGAGCCAACTGATGCCAGTGGAGCTGGGTCCACGGTCTTCCAGCTGAGAAGCCAGGTCCATGGTATTCCAGCTGTAAGGCGAAGGAAAAAAGGCTCCAAGGGGCAAAACCGTTCTCTTGGAAGCCTCATAACTAATCAAGAGTAGTTTTTTTTTTAAGGATTTTCATTGTAAAAGGGCCAAATTTGCCCATTACTAATCGATCCTTAGGAGTCTCTGGCTGGAGCAACAGGTTAAATCCATGGCTATGGACTGAAATGTTGGAAGTCCAAGTCCTCCCCAAAGTACCTTGGCAGAGACTCCTGTCGATCTACTTCTGAGAGGTCAGCACCAAGAAGACCCCACAGAGTACAGTCCGACTCTGAAACTCCTGCGGTCACTAGGAGTCACAAATGGACTCGACAGCCCCATTCGCTTTGGGCTTTCTTTCCGTGGGCTGGGGTTGGGACCTTTTTCTCTGGAACGACGGTGGGGTTCCTAGGTGAAGGGAACAGATGACCGTCATGCCAGCTTTTAATTTATTTCCTCAGTTAGGCTTCATAGTGTCCAGGGCAAACACATGAAAGGCCACCGTGGTGAAAAAGCAGCGCAGCAGAGAGACAGACTCTCTCGTCAGGAGACCTGGCTGCCTCTTAGTCAGGCGTCTGTGTTGGGGGTGCAGGTGTGGGCACACAAGGCTGGCCCCTCAGCAGGCAGGGTGTTTGTGCAGGGACTGGGAACTCACTCCCCACCCCTTATCTGTAGCAGGGGACTGACAGAAGGTAGGGTTTCAGGGCTATGGGAAGGAGAGACACCTCTCCCCTCTCAGCCTGGGTGGTCGCTTTGTTCTTATCTTCCGGCAGAGATGATTATATAAAGCGCTGGGGTCAGAAGGAACCTCGGACATCATATAGTCCCTTTTGAGTTGTTGCTTTGCAGATAAGGAAAACTGAACCTTGCAGAGGTAAAATGACTTGCCCAAGGTCAGTTAAACGTCATAGATTATAATCAGCAATTCCTTCCAAAGAAAGCGCCAGTTCTCTGTCCCATGATACCGAGTGGGACCAATGGGTAATATGACTTTCTTAAAGGCCTTCCACACTCTTTCTTAGTTGAAGCCTTGGTGTGCCCTCGTTCACCTTTGAGCACTCTAACCAGAGGGAACTGTGGCAAAGGAAATGTTTTCCTTTTGACTTATAATGGATACTTCATTCTGCTAACTGCCCAAAAGGACTTGAGGTGGCTTATCATGAAAGGGGGCATGCAATTGTTAAAATGGAAAAAGAAAAAAAGTACAGGGACGGGGGAGAACTATCAAACTCCTATGTTAAAGGCAGTTGAGGGGAACAGTACGAGTAACTCAATTCTCATTGTCTGTTGAAAGGCATAAAAAAAGGATTTCCCAGGCCTGGCATCCTTGGAGAAAAGGTAGTTGGTTGGCTTACTATTATTCCCCCTTTGGGGATTTTTTTTCTTTTGCTTTGATCCAGCGGGGGGAAGGACTTTGCAATCAGTAGTAGTGCTCTCTCTTCGTGCACCTGTGGGTACTGCCTAGGCGTGGGCAGGGGGGGTTGCAATCAGGGATTCACCTGAACTCTAGGACATACTTTTTACCAGGTGAACTATCTTGAGTCCATTTCGGTGATGATAGCTTTTCACTGGGTCCATAGATTGATTGCTTGCTTGCTTCATGCCCCACCCTTGGTGTGGAGCCAGGGTAGGAGACGAGCGGAGTCTAATTGTAGGGATACATGTGGGTTGTTTCACCATGTGGATACATGTGGCCCAACGGCTTACAATATAAAGCAAATAGGGATACCACAGGATATGCTGTGATGTAACGGTGATCAAACCACTGTGCTTTAGGAACACAAACGTGGAAGAGCAGCCTCTGTCAGGGACAGGAAGGAGACAGGCCAGGAGAAGTCATGTTTTACTTATCTGTTGGAGAAATATTGAGTGCCTATTCTCTTCCACCTACTGTGCTGGAGGCTGGGGTGACCCAGTCTTTGTCCCGCGTGGATTTATCAGTCATTCACAGAGAGGAAAGGAGACTCCCACTGTGTGCACCAGGAGTTCCCGAGCCATTCAAAAGGTTCAGTCCTTGTTTACCGAAAGGTTGTGGTTTGGGTCTACCCAGTGGGAACTCAGAAGAAAAGACTGAAGATCATTTGAAAAATCACAGCCAAGGGAAACCCTAGGGTGGAGTTCTGCTCTGAAACACACCAAGGTTCCATGACTTGGAATTGAATTGAGACAGTATGTCCTGAGGGTGTGTGTGTGTGGGGGGGGGAGCCGTATAAGTATAGAGAAAAGGAACATATAAGCTAAGGGGTGACCAGATAATACAAACGGCATAAGAGACTTGAATTTGAACTTAATCTTAGATGTCAAAGGGAGCCAGGGAAGGATATGAAACAAATGATGTGACCCGATTTGTGTTTTAAAAGTTAATTAGCCATAAATGTTTCACATATTAAAAAAAATGAAGCTACAAAGCACTAGGGAAATACAGGAAAATAATCATATAACTTTAACTGGGGGAAAGCTTTAACGATCTGGCATCAACAAGTTAAAAGTCATAAACAGCAAGTTAAAAAGATTCCTAGATTTGAATATACTGGCAGTCCCTGAGTTAGGAATGTACAACTTATAAGAGCCAACTCCCATAAAGCTTATTAATTTAAAACTTGGGGGTTACGTACAGTGGTTTATAATAACAAATGGATGTTACTTTGCAGTGGACATCAAACCTTTACTATTGTGCTATATGTGTTAAAGATGTTTTAGTGTATGTCGAAGTGTATCTTTAATGTGTTTTATGCACAGAAAGGTAGACTATATATTATATTGCAAGATAAACATTTGGCTAACTGATGTTAGATGAATTCAACCAACCACACCTAAGTGTTTTGACTTACATATAAATTCGACTTAATGACAGACTTAGGAATAGAATAGGGGAGGGGAAGTAGTTTTAGAATATATTAGTGTCCCCCCACCCTTCTGACTTTATATACCTGTGACTATTCCTCCTTCTTGGAGAGCACTTCTACTCTACTAATGGATAGAATAGGGTTAAAACTCCATGCGAAGAAGACCAAGGCTTCAGGAGTGGAGTCTCTGCAAAGATTATTAACCCTAAAATACCCATTGTTATGAACCCCCACCGTGTGTAATAAATCCTAACCTCTCGGCCTATCACCTTAATCCCATTTGCCCATGGGTTGTTTTGTTACGTTAATGAGGCAGGATCTCTGCAGGGTCTATTTTGAGTCAATCTCTTTTCAGACATAAAAGAGATTAAAGAAACAAGCAGAGCAGAGATGGGGAAGCGAGATGCCAGGCCACAGGAAGATCGCTGGGGAACAGAAGCTGAGAAGGAGACTAGAACCTTACTCCAGAGCCCACAGAGCGAGAAAGCTTCCCCTCAGAGCTGGCGCCCCGAGTTCAGACTTCTAGGCTCCTAAGTGGTGAGAAAATAAATTTCTGTTACTTACAGCCGTCCATTCCCACGGGTGGCGGTTCTGTTATAACAGCACTTCGATTACTAAGACGCCCACAAAGTTAGCTTTCGTGGTTTCCCCTGATTCAATACAGACTCCAAGGTCAAGGAAGATGTTGCTGAGGATGCAGGAGTACAGGGCAATTGCTTCTGCTGATCTCTCTGAACTCAGCCGCCCTTGGCATTGTGGCAGCAGATGCTGCTTCCCTCCCCCACCGGCTGAGACTGCATTGCCATTCAGGGGCGCATCTCCCCCCTTCCAAAGGCCTGATGCAAGCCAGCAGACTGCACTGCGTGGTACAGGCAAGGCCAAGAGCTAACAGAGAGCAGAGAAAGGGTGCCATTTCCTGCCCAAGCATGACCGTGACTGCTTCCCTCCCTCACGATGACTTTTTTTTTCTTTCTTTGAGAAGAGGTTGTATTTTAAGGTCTGCTGGAGTTTGCAGTCTCATGACTAATTGCATTGTGTGTAGGTGTTAGCTCGCATTCCAATAACCGAATGTTTTCAACCATCGCTTCCCTTAGGTTTTAAAAATTATGATTTGCTTTTAATGACTACCCTTCTTAATAGGGGTTACTCAAACCGGAAGGCAAATGCCATGTCGTCTCACAAGTCTTTGAAGCCAGACATGACGGAGGCAATTTGGAGAGATCTTAAAACATGTCAGGTAAACACAGGTGAATTTTAATGCATGATGTGCATTGATGTTTTTATCCTAGATAGTAACAGAGAGACTTTTGTCTAGCTCAGGAGGGATTATATCAGATTTTGGCTTGGGAGACAGGGTTTCTCACTTCTTATTGGCTGAGAAAAAGAAATGGAGCCATTATAAACAATATTGAAATATTAATCATACCTTCCATAATTAAACACCCCCTTTAAACATAGAAATTACACAATCTGTCTGCTACTTCATCTTTGACTGATGGTCTCCATGTACTGTTTCCTATAGGGCTGGAAGGAACTCCCTCTCGGCTTGGAATCAAACTTGAAACCCACTTTACCATTGCATTGCGGAGAGCCACCACCTGAGGGGCAGAATGTGACAGCGTCTTCTCTCCCACTTGGGGTCTGAGTTCTGGTAGCTGTGGGGAGAAGGTAGGAGCATCGGGACAGGAAATGGCTGAGATCCCAGCAAAGGTCAAGGGCAGCATGGAGGGAATGGCTGTCTCTCAGGCCTGATGCTGACAGCCTCTTCAAGGGAGTTCAGTGGTACACAGACAAGACTCAGAAATACCACCACCCCCCACCCACCCAAATAAAAGCCCAGCAAGGTCAGGAGCATTCAGGAGGGAGACAGCGCTCAGGTGGAGGTTCCGTCAGCACCATCACTTTGCAGTCAGCTTTCGACATTCAAGTGCACAGTCTGCCTCTAATTGGCAGGTGAAAGTGCTGCGAGGCGACACCAGGCTCTGGGAAGATAAGAGCAGAAATCATTGAGCTCCAGGTCTTCAGGCTTTGCCAGCACTGGGCCTCTCTGTTGCATCTCTGTTGCAGTGCCGGTCCTGCTGTGGCTGACCACACAGTCCACCAAGCAGACCTTGTGGGATTCTCCGTGGCCACCCAGGGGGCCCTCCTATGCCCAGGCCACTACCTCCTCGCACAATGTTGTCAGGGTCGCCTCCACTTTTACTCGTCAGCACTTATTTGGGAAAATAAAATCCAAACCATATCAGAAGGTATAGTGAGGCGTCCGCCTTTCCTTTCTCCTCCTCCCTGTCTCCTAGTCCCCCATGCGCTCTCCCTGGAGGCCATGACATGAAATAATTTGTTGGATCTCCTAACCAGAGATGTTCTCTCCCGTGAATGCTCTCTCTCTCTCTCTTTACACACACACACACACACACACACACACACACACACACACGGTGGGCGACATCCAGACGGTCATCCATGCAGACAGGCTTCGCTGGAGCTTTCAGAGCAGAGTCTGACTTGCTCCCTCAACTGCTAGGGGAAGACATCATGTTTGCTGAAGCAGAAGGTCTATGATGGGGAGAGAGACACTAGGGAAGATGGGCTGGTGCTTTGAAGCTGTGAAAATGGGTTTGATCAGGCCTGCTATCATGAGGATGACACCACACTGGGCACTGTTTTTGCTCTATTGTAGATAGAATCGCCATGAGTTGGAGTTAATTTGATGGAAGTTATCTACCTATCTATCATCATCTATCTTTATAACTATCTATAAGGGTAAGTTAAAGAAAAGCATTGATACAAAATTATACAAATTTTGGATCATAAGCAAAATGCCAGCCTAAGAAGCTATTGTTTCTAGACCTATTCCCACCAAAGTTTCTAAAAATGGTGTTTCCATTCACTAACACTTCCCCAAAGAATGCTGCACCCTGATTTACACCACAGCAAAATGGCAGGGGGGAATCCTTGAGGGACTCAAATTGTGTTCCCGTGAAATTCTTTTACTTTTAGTTTTTAGAACAAAATGAAGTCTAAAGGGGAGAGATTAAGCTGTATGGTGAATGGGGTAAGGTTCCCCCCAAATACTTGATAGACAGCCCTTGGTACCCTCTAAGAATGAGCAAGGGCATTGCAATGTAGTTGTTGGGTGCCATGGAGATGGTTCTGACCCATAGTACCTTCATGTACAATGGGACAAAACAACACTCAGTCCTGCACCATCTCCCCACTGCTCTTCTGTTTGAGTCCATTTGTCTAGAGCCTTCCTCATTTTCAACGTCCTTCTACCTGACCAGGGATTACACCTTCTCCAGGGACTGGTCTCTCCTGACATGTCTTTAGTATGTGAGATCACATACTTCTTCTGACATGTCTTTTGCATGTGAGATCACATAGTATGTGGTACCACATCTCCATCCTTGCCTTTAAGGAACATTCTGGCTGTAATTCCAGGACAGACCTGTATGTTATTTTGGCATTCTATGGTCCTTTTGATGTTATGTGCCAGCACCATACTTCAAATGCATCGATTTTTCTTGTATCTTCTTTATGCAATGTTCAACTTTCACATGCAAAGAGGTGATTGAAAATACCGTGGCTATCGCTTCTCGGCCTTTTGGCTAAGATCAAGTGTGAAAATACCGTGGCTTGGATTAGGCACACCTCAGTCTTCAAAGTAACCTTCTTGCTTTTCAAGACGTTTAAAGAGGTCTTATGCAGCAGATTTACCCAATGCAATGTGTCCTTTGATCTCTTCACTGCTGCTCCCATGAGCACTGGTTGTGGATCTAAGCAAGATGAAATCCTTGACAATTTTAATCTTTTCTCCACTTAGCATGATGTTACCTATTGGCCCGGTAAAGATTTTTGTTTTCTTTACAGTGAGCTGTAATCCACACTGAAGGCTGCAATCCTTGATGATATCCAGCAAGTGCTCTGAGTCCTCCTAACTTTCAGCAAGCAAGGATGTGGCATCTGCATGTTGCAGGTTATTAATAAGTTTTCCTCCAATTCTGATGTCAAGTTCTTTTTCATATAATCCAGCTTCTTTGATTATTTGCTCAGCATACGGATTGAACCAGGAGGGAGCCCTGATGGAGTAGTAACAAGCTGGGCTGATAACCATAAGGTCAGTAGTTCGAAACCTCCAGCCACTTTGAAGGAGAAAGTGGAGGCTTTCAAGTCCCATAAAGAGTTACAGTCTTGGAAACCCACAGAGGAAGTTCTACCCTGTTCTATAATACGGTCACTCTGAGTTGTAATAGACTTGATGGCAGTGATTGTTGTAAAAAACGGTGCAACTTTACTGGCTCTTTTCTCACTAATGCAGTTTTTAATTTTCTTTAAACTTCTTTAAACTAATAATCCCCAGTGATCATCTGTGTCCTTTGAAAAAAAAATTATTACGATTGTCTTTTGGGAGATCCCCCAAACAGTCACCGTAACCTTCTGAGCCAGCCTCTTTGCCTTGAATTTAAATGACCCAAGAGATCCTCCCAGAAGCCACTGTTTCTATCGGACATTTTTTGGAAAGTATGCTAATGACTCTAAGACAAATGTATTACTGAGAACACTTTTCTGCAGCTACCCAATGATCACAGTTCACCCACCCATTCACTGCTGTCAAGTCCATTCTGACTTGGAGTGAACTGACCTTGTGGGTTTCTGAGACTGTAGATCTTTACAGGAGCAGAAGCCTCATCTGGTGGCTTTGAATTGCTGACCTTGCGGTTAGTGGCCCAACATGTAACCCACGATACTACCAGGGCTCCTCTATTGAGAAACCCAGGCATGCATGAACTGGAACAATAGTAGCAATACTTTTTCAACTTACCCTCACACCTATGTATTTAAAATAAACCCACCCAAATCACAATTATCTACACTGTTGTCTGCGTTGCTATATTTCCTTATTGCTAGATCCTGGAAATAATTCCCCACAGAACTGACTTACTCAGCTAAAAATGACAGACACCACCACCCCACCCCCGCTTACAATTGAATCACAATGTGTTCAACCAGACCTTTCAGTGAGGGACGTTTGGTTTCCTTCTGATCTGTGCCAATGCTGCCATGGATGTCTTTGTATAAAGATCTGTAAGTATGAGGAGAGATTCCTGAAGCTTTAATTCCTGGAGGTGGACTATCTCGAAGAGCACACACATTTAGAATGTTGACAGACAGTGACACATTTCCCTCCAAATATTGCATCCGGTTACATCCTACCAAACATATATGAGCCTTGAAGGCATTATGTTAAATGAAAGAAGAGCGTCACAAAAGGTTTCATGTTTTACACTTTCAATTATATGAACTGCTCAGAACAGGCAAATCCAAAGAGGCAGAAAGTAGATTCACTGTTGTCAGGGGCTGAAGTAAACGTGACCGCTAATGAATATTGTTGTTGTTGTTGCTAGGTGCCATTGACTCAGTTCCGACTCTTAGCAACCCTGTGCACAACAGACACACTGCCCGGCCCCGCACCACTTTCACAATTGTTCCCATTTCTGAGCCACTGTGCCAATCTATCTTGCCAAGGGCCTTCCTCTTTTCAGAACCCCTCCGCTTTACCAAACATGATGTCCTTCTCCGGGGACTGGTCTCTCCTGACAACATGTCCATAGTATGTAAGATGATGTCTTACCATCGTTGCCTCTAAGGAGCACTCTGGTCTTACTTCTTCCAAGATGGATCAGTTTGTCCTTTTAGCAGTCAGTGATACATTCAATATTCTTTTCTAGCACCACAATTCAAATGCAGAAAATGCTGAAAACATATCCATTGCTTCAAAGCTAATACATAAGGGGTTTCTTTTGGGAATGATGAAAACGTTTGGAATTTAAATAGTGGTGGTGATTGTAAAATTCTGTAAATATTCGAAAACCCATTGACTCGTACACTCAACGTGATGCATTAAACCTCGGTAAAGCTATTATAAAAAATAAAGACTGTGGGTAGATGTTTTCTCCTCACTCTTGACAATGTACTCTACACAGTTTCATCAGCAGCATTCTAATCCTAACTGCCTTTCTCCATTTTTTCTAAAGGATGAGGTCCAAGGTGGAAATAAATAAAAAGGATCTAAAGGGGTCAACCAAGAGCCCTAGTATCCTAGTGGTTACAAATTGGGTTGCTAACTACAAGATCACCAGTTCGAAACCACCAGCCTCCCTGCCGGAGAATGGAGAGGCTTTCTACTCCCATAAAGACTTACAGTCTCTCAAACTCAGAAGAGAAGTTCTACCATGTCCTGTAAGGTCACTGTGATGGGCCTTGACTCGATGCAGTGAGTTTGTTGTGTTTATTTTAAAGGGGCCAACCTGGGATTTTAGGATTTCAGCTGCCAATTTAACCTTGGTAGAAATGACTCAGATGGCAACATGCGTAATAGTCAGGTTGTCACTAATTGCACATGAACTCAGAAGCCTTCAGAAGATAAGCAAGGAACGGACTCAAGTCTTTCAAAAGGCACGGTGGCCACAATTCTCCCAGTCTAAAGGACGAAGAGAGAGCCCTGCAGGGGGTGGATGAGCGCCCAGGCTGCCAGCTGGAAAGGCAGTGGTTTGAACCCACAAGTCATGCTGTGGGAGAAAACTGGGGGGTCTGCTTCTGAAAAGATGACAGCCTCGGGAGCACCCCCACAGGCCAGCTCTACTCTGTTCTTTGGGTCACTGTGAGTTGGAAGTAACTCCAACTCCATGGTAATGGGTTTGCCCTTTTGGTTCTTAAAAGATGAAGGACACATTTCTCCCAGCTGAAAAGATTTTGAACTTGCCTTCCATGGACTTAGTCAAGAATGTTTATGTTGAAAGCTGTTGAATGTAGAACCTTTTCCAATGATCTGCCTCTAGAATAAGTATGCTGGACACCCACAGGAGTTTAAAACAATGACAAAACAACAACAGCACAAAGCCCTCATTTTCCAGCAGTACATTCTGACAGAGTCGGGACTTTAAGACAATGAATCTTTATGGACATAGAAAGCCTTATCTTTCTCCTGTAGAGCAGCTGGTGGATTTGAACTGCTGGCCTTGTTGTTAGCAGCCGAATATCTAAGACCCTCTATGTGAAGGTATAAAACAAAACCCACTGCTGTCTAATTGATTCTGACTCAGACCAATCCTATCAGCCTTCTCAGACAGTCTAACTGCCCCATTGGGCCTCCAAGGCTGTGATCTTGCAGTCAAATGCCATACCCAATGCACCACCAGGGCCCCTTAAAGAAAGTCTACCAAACCCGCAACCATCACGTAGCTTCTGACTCATCGTGACCCTATCGATGGGCCGTGGTAGAATGGCCCATAGGCTTTGCGAGGTTGAAATCTTGCCAAAAGCAGACCACCGCATCTTTCTTGCCCTTAGAGTGGCTGATGTGTTAGAACCATGGACCTTTTGGTTAGCAAGTGAACACTGCACCCCTAAACTACCAGGGATCCTTCAAAAATAGAATCACCCCACCTCAAACAGCACCACCCCCCACCCACCCAAATAACTCCAGGGTTTCGGAGAGGCTGAAAAACCAGTGGCTGCTTGCCTCTCTTACAGCTACCTTGTATTTTCATTGAGAGGGGTTTACTTTGGATTCCATTTCACCCTGTCTCACCTCTCACCTCTAGATTAACCCTGCTAAATTCTTCTTTTTCTACGATGGCTTATATTTCGACCTTCCCGTGCCCTGTGGGATTAAAAGCTAAACACTCTTTAACAGGAGTAATCCCCTAAGTGGACACGTTCTGAGGTTGTCAGGCGTTTTATGGCAGGTGAGAGAAGAGAACGGGGAAGAAGTGATGAAAGTGGAGGAAACAGAAAGGCTAGCGGCTTTTCACCTTTGTAACAACTGATTGCGAAGGGGCTCAGCGAGCTAATATTTGCATGAAAATTCGCCTTTTCGGAATTCCCATGAGTTCACTCGTTTTCCCCTTCTCGGAGCAGCAGTTCCATGGAGCTTTACCAAGGAAAGCCTTGACATGAACGACCTATCCCAGCTTTTGTGGCCTTGGGAACAATGACCACAGTAACCACCACGAGCGCTTCCAAATAGGTGGACGCCGTGGCAGCCACTGGTCTCAGTATGCCGCTCATATTGGCTTGTTTGCGCTTCACAACAATCCAAGGGGAAAGGCACTATTGGCATCTCATTTTATAGACAAGGGAATTGAGACCCAGAGAAATTGTATCTACCGGCATCTAGACCGTGTTGGACACAAGACTCCGACCCACGCAGTCTGGGTCCCGAGTCTGTGCTCGGGTCAATAGACATGACTATGATCCAATGCCTGTGACAAAGGCACTTGACTCCATGTGTTTAGGCCAGCCCTCCTCCCATCTCCAAGTCAACCCTCATCTGGACTTGCAGAGGGTCCTAGTGCTCTGCACGTCGGTTCAGAGGCCGTGGCCTTGACCCATCTAGGAGCCTCTTCAGAGCTAGCTTCTTTTTCCTTTGGATGCCCCAACTCCTAGCACAGCAGCTGGATAGGTGTTTCCTACAGCTTTATTGAGTGGGTGTGTGCATAATCAAGCTGATAGAGACCTACCTTACTGAAGGCAAGAGGAGAATGGTGGAAGGAGAGGCTGTTTGGTTCCTAACGGCAACCCAACAGACCTGCTGAAGTCCTCCTCCTCCTTCGAATTGCTGACGGGTCGATCGTGACTTGTGGCAGTGCCATGTGATTCCTCGTAGAACTGTACTCCTTAGGGTTTCCATGTCAGAAGTAGATCGCCAGGCCTGTCTTCTAAAGCACCCCTGGGTGGGTTCGAACCCTCAACCTTTCTGTTAGCAGCCAAGGCTTATTGTTAGGGCCACCCAGAGATTCCATACCAAAGTCCTAAAATGAGACATGCTGTATTGCTAACGTCTTAATGAGACTGGGGCACAAAAAAGGGGGCACTCATTTTCAGTTTTGCTTGTTAACTCCGGGTTTCCTCAATGTATTACTGTAGGTTGAGTTACTCTGGAACCAGCCTCTGAGATGGTATTCAGAAAAAGCTCCAAAACTGACTGCTTTCGAGTTGATGAGACTCAAAGAGACCCTGTAGGGCAGGGTAGACCTGCCCATGTAGGTTTCCCTGGCTGTAACTCATTGTGGGAGTAGAAAGCCTCCTCTTTATCCCACAGTGGCTGGTGGATTTTAACTGCTGATCTTGCCATTGCCAGTCCAATGCGTACCCACTATGCCACCAGAGATGGCCTTGAGTAAGCAGGATATGTATTGAGGGGTGCCCTTGGGATTCACATCTGTGGAAGGGAGAGGAAGGAAATGGAACCAGACAGAGGACGAGTAGAGTGGTGTCATCACTTCAGCGGCTCTTGATCTAGCGTGACCTTTTACCTTGTACCAAGTATGGCCTTGTGGTCAGGCCTCCGTACTCCATAACGACCTAGTGACTGGGTATGGCTGCCAGGAAGGGCTTGACCTGGGTGGAGGTGCTCCCTGTGCTGGGTGATCATGGAAGGGGCTGACAGCTTAGGACTCTCTGCTGACGGTTCTCCCAGAAGCTGAGGCGATGGGTCCTTTGTTCCAGGGAGCTGTGGGTGCTGCGCCATTGTGTCCTCCACATGAACATTAGTTCAGCACGAGGGTCGCGGCAGCACCGGAGCCCAGCAGGGAGAGGACACTCATCTTTACAGAAAGAGAACGTTCCATCTCTTGAGCCAGATTTCCTTGTATTACTCTTGGCAGCTGCCCAGGGATCCTATGTCTGAGGAGGCTCTTTTGAAAAGATTTGCACACATGGCACCTCTGGATGCAATTCCTTTCGAAAAGCACTTCACCTCCAAGAGTTGAGCTTTGAATCAATGTCCTCATTTTGCTTCCTTAGAGGAAGCAACTTCCTGTCTCCTCCTTCGGATGAATTTTTCTTCTGTAGTTTTGACTTGACCCTACTTGCTCTCTGTTAATCTTTCCTTGATCTCTTTCCTATTGTCGTGGTTGCTGTTGCAAGGTGCTGTTGAGTTGGTTGTGAATTGCAGCAACCCTACGTACAACAGAGAAACCCCGCCCTCTGTATCAACCCGTCTCACCGAGGCTGTTCTCATTGTACAGTACGGTGTCCTTTTCCAGGGACCCATCTCGCCTGATAACATCCCAAACACATGAAATTGTGGCTTTTAAAGACCGAGTAGAACAGCCCCATAGGATGTCCAAAGTTGTAAGTCTTTACGGGAGCATACTGATATATTTTCCTCTCATGGGGTGGCTCATGGGTTTAAGCCATTGACCTTGTTGGTTAGGAGCTCAGCTCTTAATTGTTGTGCTACCATGGCTCCTTCTGTATAGAGTTAGCCCTAGAATATCATTATGTGCATAATGATAATGGTAATTGGGCGAGAGTAATCTGGTGACTGGGTACAAGATGGGCTGGGGCATCTAGATCTGGAAGCAGGTAGACCAGAAATTAGATGCAGTCTCAGGCAATGAAATGCCATTTAACACACCACAAGAAAGGTTCTTCTAGGAAACCTAATCAATACTTCTTACTCTGTGCTGTCCATTAGGTTGTATGGATAGGAAGTCTCCTGATGAGATGTGAGGAATGTGGTTGTGATATACAGAGTCACGAGTTCCCCCTGATCCCTGTGCATTTGCCCGCTGGTGAAAGGGACTTTGCATCTGTTATTAAGGATCCAGAGGTTGAGAAGATTCTTCTTGGTTATCAGATGGGTCCAACATAATCACAATGGACCTTATAACAGGAAGGCAGGAGTGTCAGAGGTCGGAAGAGGCAATGTGATGATAAAAGCAGAAGGCAGCACAGAGATGCAAGAATGGAAGCCGAGGTGATGTCCTGCTAGAAGGGGCCCACGACCCAGGGAATGCAGGGAACCTCTAGAAGTTCAGCAGAGCAAAACATTGATTTTCCTTTAGGAAAACTGATCCCCCAGGCAAGAATGAAGCCCTGTTGACAACTTGATGTTCATGCTGTAAGACCCATTATATAGCCTTTTGACCTCTAGAACTGTAAGAGACAGGCTTACCTTGATATCTGAGAGGAGGGTTTTCCTCCACTCCCTTCTGGAAGTTGAAATGACATACTATGAATGGACAGGAGAAAACTTTTAGGGCATTTCCATCCCCTCACTCTCCACAAGAAAAAAGAAAATTCTACCAAATCATACGAAATAACACACAGAATCTAAAATAGCACCATTCTGTCGTGTTCACAGACACGGTTCAAAGCTATCACTGTTGCCCGGACGCTGAGCTGATACCTATTCCAGCAGTCAGGTTGGTTTTTTGGGTTTGGGGCGTTGCTGGGGGAGGAGCTTGCCAGGGCTCCTTTCCTGCTCAGGAAGCACCAGTACTGCTGCATGCTAGCTCACTGCAGAGCAAACACGAGTCCTCCTTTAGCTTTTGGGCTTTTGCTTCAAAGTGAACATTCTCTTTGGATTTCTTCTAATACCTGAAGCTAAGGACTCATGCAAGCATGTGATCAAAGCAGAGTGAGGTAAACTTCTGAAAAGTGGGGGCACGTATAATGAGTTTGTATTGATTTAAGACAGCAAGTTTGTGATCGTTCATTACATCAGCCACAGGAAAGTAACACAGGAGTCTTTCCTCGTGGCTAAGCCACTTCCTTGTTGTGTGACTGCAAGAAATTTATTTAACTGCTCTTAGTCTCAATCTAGGATGACATGTTATATAAAGGGACATATTCAAAAAGTTTGTAGGAAAATATAGAATGAAAAGATAAGGGAATTTTTTCATAAGCTTTTTGAAGTTCCCTCTTATCTGTTATGTGACTATAACCTAACCAAGGAACCCAACCAGCTGCTGCTGATTCGGACTCATTGTGACCCTACTGGGCAGAGGACAACTGTCCCCTAGAGTTTCCAAGGCGACTACTGCATCTTCCTCCCACTGAGCTGGTGTGCTTGAATCACCACGCTTTCACACAGCTTACAAGCATTTTAGCCAAGGCACCACTAGGGCTTTGTGATTACTGAGCTAGATATGGCGAGATCACTTCCTAACTCTGAAAAGGGCTAGTAATGAGTTGTTTATAACTCCCAAAGTAGGTCAAAATTAGATAAGATCCATGAAAATTGTCAGCAAACATATGAAGAAATGCTCACAAGAAAAGCCCATTTGAGCGATGCAAATAAAAACAATCACGAGAAATCACCTTCACCGTATCTGAATTAATTCACTTCACTATATCTGTATTAATTCACTTTTTGATGCACTCTTTCTGAGGGCAAGTCTATTCACATCTCAGTCAATGGAGGGAATTCAGTGGAGGCTTACTCCTTGTGGGGAATCTGCAAATAAATTTTGGGCTTTCATCATCCTCCATGATCTTCTGCACACTGGGTACTCAGAATTTAAGCTCTAATACAATTCTCTCTTCTAATCCTGGATTTTATCATTTATAATCCCTGGATCACACAGCTTGGTGTGTTTCTGACATGTGGAATTAGCTGATATCTCACTTGTTTAAGATAAGCTGCTTGTTTTAAGACCCCAGACACCACTCTTTCTGATAGCATGGCACCATCTGATTTCTTTATCACACTTTTACTATAGAACTCACATTTTCTATGATCTCTTTACGAGGGTAAGTCTAGAGCAGGGCCACAGGTTAAGAACTGATTGATCCTGCCAGTAAAGTGGAATATAGTATATATATATATATATATATATATATATATATATATATCAGCAAATGCTTTAATTCCTCCTTACTTTCATCAAATAAGATTGTACCATCTACATATCAAAGGTTGTTACTAAGCCTTCCCACAATCTCATGCAGCATTTCCTTCATATAGTGTAGCTTCTAGAATTTTCTGCTCAGTATAGAGATTGAATAAATATGGTGAAAGGATACAACTCTGATACACATCTTTCTTAATTGTAAACTACTCAATAGTCCTATTCCTTGTACAGATTCCACACAACCACAATGAAGTATTCTGGAATTCCAACTCTTCTCAAGGCTATCCATAATTTACATTGATCCACGCAGTTGCATGTCTTTCTATAGTCAATAAAACAAGTAAACATCTTTCCGGTATTCTGTTTCACTCAAGATCCATCTGACATCAGCAGTCCCAATCCTTTGGCCATGTTCATTTCTGAATCCAGTATAAATTTCTGGCTGCTTCTTGTCTCTGTGCTGCTGGAAGAATTGTTAAACGAGCTTCAGCAAAACTTTGCTTGCACGTGATATTAATGCTATTGCTCCAAATTGTCCACATTTTGTTGGGTCACCTTCCTTTGGAATGTACATTCATGGATCTCTTCCAGTCAGCTGGCCAGGTGGCTATCTTCCAGATTTCTGAACTAAGGCAAGTGAGCGCTTCATTGGCTTATTAAAACATTTCTATCAGTACTCCATCAATCCCTGGAGATTTGTTTTTCACTCATGTCTTCAATGCAACTTGTGCTTCTTCCTTCAATACCATCAGTTCTTGATCATATGCTACCTCATAAAATGATCAGCTCTTTTTGGTACAGTGATTCTGAATTCCTTCTTTTGATGTCCCCTGCATCAGTCAATATTTTGCCCATAGAATCTTTAAATATCGCAATGCCAGGCTTGAGTTTTTTTGTTCAATTCTTTTATCTTGATACCTGCTGAGTATGTTCTTCTCTTTGGGTTTTCAGACTTCTGGGTCTTATAATCCTTAATCCTCTCAAGCTGCCCTTTGAAATATTCTGTTCAGCTCCTTCCCTTTATCATTTCTTCCATTTGTTTTAGCTGCTCTGTGATCAAGAACAAACGTCACAGTCATATATGACGACACTATTCTTGTCACTCGAACCTCACTTTTTAATGACTTTTTTCTTTTTTAAGGTATGATGTTCCTGATGCCATCCCATAGCTCACCATGCCTTTTGTCATTCTAGTTCAATGATTCAAATCTATTCTTGACTGTTCTAAAAATTCAGGTGGGATATAGTCAAGGTCATCTTTTGTATCTAGAACTCTGAATTCTCTGCCTACATTTGCTGAATTCTCTGGGCACATTTGCTGGTCCTAAATAACTCTGGTCCATTCTACACAAGGTTGCTTCAAAAAGTTTATGGACAAACTCCACTGTCTTTTTAATTCAATTTTCCCGCAAACTTTTGAAGTCCTCTCATAAAAGTAAACCAATATGTGAAACCCTAGGCCTGAGATGAGAGCTGAGGGCAAACATGCAACCTGGACATGCAGGCTGTGGGATCCAGACATATATGCATGAAGTTCCTGGTAATATGAACAGAGTTGGGGGTAAGAAGAGATATTGGAATTGTCCCATGAGCTTTTTGAAGGCCCCCTTTATTTTTGATGATAAGAACATCAACCATATTTTATTTAATGTGTGGCTTATAGGGAGCCCTGGTAGCATAGTAGTTAAGAGTTGGGTTGCAATTTGCATGGTTTGCAGTTCAAAACCACTAGCAGCTCTGCAGTAGATAAACTGGGCTTTCTACTCCGGTAAACAGTTATAGTCTAGAAAACCCACAGAGATTGTTATGAGTCAACATTGCTTCAATGGCAGTGAGATTTTGGAGTGTGATTTCTAGTTTGACTTGTAAATTAATATGTTTAGAAATATGTTATATGGGTTTCTATTTGCTCTGTTGCCAAAGAACTTGTAAATGTTTGGGGGTGTCTGATCATGCCCTAGTACTCCTCCTCATGGCTTAGCAACCCATGTCAATTAAGATTTCCTATCTAAACACAGGTACACCTCTCTTTTAGCAAATGCAATGATGGGACTCCAGCAAGCAAATGAGAGTTAAACATCATATTTACACAAGTCTCTGTTGATACTATGTGCTACCTTTACTAAAAGATCCTACTATGCAGAAAATCCCTTTGAATTATACCAAGCAATTGTCTGAACCAACCAATAAAAATTTATTCCACATGAAAAGATCTCACTTTTTTCAAGTGTTAGGGAAAATGTAATAACCCTTAATCACTGCAGGGAAAAAAAGTCAGTAAATTTAAATGTAAGGAGTGATATAAATATCATCTCATTTAGCACTTGTCAAGATGAGCAATATTAATATTTAATACATATATTGCAAAGTTTTTCAGTGTCATCGTTCACAATAAAAGCCCTAGCTATAGGTAGTAGCTAGTTTTAAAGAAGTGTGCTTTCCTGTGCCTATAAAGTATTGGTGCCACTCTGTACCAGGCAGCGGGAAGTCCAAGGTTAATATGACACGGCTTCTGAGGACATGCAAACCAGTAACTATATTAAAGAAGGAAAGTTGCTCTTTTTACCAGAAATCTATAAAAAAAGGACTCAAGGAGTTCACAGAAGGAAATGGCTCTTTTTTT
>NW_022111373.1:77993819-78007888 GCF_000313985.2 Echinops telfairi | reverse complement strand
CGCCCAATGGCACATGAACAAAGTGGACATGGTGGCAGGGATGGAAGTTATGCATGGGCGCAGCAACATGGACTTCCACTCACCAAGGCTGACTTGACCACTGCCACTGCTGAGTGCCTCATCTGCCAGCAACAGAAACCAACACTAAGTCCAAGATATGGGACCATTCCTTGGGGAAATCAACCAGCAATTTGGTAGCAGGTTGATTCCATAGGGGCCAGCATGTTGTTCTTACTGGAATAGATATCTATTCTGGATATGGATTTACTTTCCCTGCATGCAATGCTTCTGCCAAAACTACCATTCGTGGACTTGCAGAATGCCTCATTCACCGGCATGGCATCCCACATAGCATTGCTTCAGATCAAGGAACTCACTTCACAGCAGATGCAATGCGGCAATGGGCCCATTCCCATGGAATCTACTGGTCGTATCATGTTCCTCATCATACTGAAGCTGCTACCTTGACAGAAAGATGGAATGGGCTCCCAAAGACACAATTTTGGTGCCAGCTAGGTGGCAACAACTTGTGGGGCTGGAAATATGTTCTCTAGGAGGTTGTATATGCTCTAAATCAGCAGCCAATAAAAGGTGCTGCGTCTCCAATAGCCAGAATTCATGAGTCCAGGAACCAAGGGGTGGAAACTGGCATGGCACCACTCACTGTTACTTCTAGTGATCCACTTGTAGCATTTTTGCTTCCTGTCCCAGCAACCCTATGTGCTTCAGGCCTGGAGGTCCTGGTCCTGAAGGAAGGAACTCTCCCACCTGGAAACACAGCATGGATTCCACTGAACTGGCAGCAGAGAATGCCCCCTGGCCACTTTGAGCTTCTCATGCCTTTGGATCAATAGGCCAGGAAGGGTATCACTGTACTGAGTGGTGTGATTGATTCTGATTACCAAGGAGAAATTGGACTGGTGCTATATAATAGAGGTAAAGGAGAGTATGCCTGGAATGCAGGAGATCCCATAGGCCTTATCTTAGTACTACTTTGCCCTGTGATTAAAGTAAATGGCCAATTATAGCAACCCAATCCTGACAGGATGTCTAATGACCCAGACCTCTCAGGAATGAAGGTCTGGGTTATCCCACCAGGAAAAAAACCACAGCCAGCTGAGGTGCTTGCCAAGGGCAAAGGTACTACAGAATGGGTAGTAGAAGAAGGTAATCCTACCTATCAGTTATGACCACATGATCAATTGCAAAAGCAAGATTTGTGATTGTCAGTTTATTTGCTTTATATGTGCTTATTGAATATCTTTCCTTTGTTCACATATGATGAATCAGGTACAATTATACTCAGTGTGTTTTTATTTATATGTATGACAGATGTATGATGTTAAGTATAAGTGTGATTTTATTAATGTCTAGAAATTACATATATGGCTAAAGAATTGTGTACAGGGGCCAAGTTGGCAAAGGGTGGATTGTGATAGATAGGATTATGGTGCCAACCTGGCCAATAAAACACATGCAGGATTAATAAGGTTGCAGTTTAATTGAAGGGCAAAGAGATAAATGGCTCGGTGAGCCTCACCTTTCTGTCTCTTGCTGTCTGATGATTAGACCAGCGTGTGGCTACCTTAGCTAGTTCTCTGCCTCAACTTGCAATATAGACTACCCGTAGGACAACCACGCCATGGACTGTGTCACTATAGTTTGAGGTTCTTTTGAAACGTGCTTTGCCACACTGCTGGTGTATATATCACTTGAGTTGGGGACTGTTGGACCCTGACATCTAACTGACTGTTCATGACCTGCCCTGCTCTTTGCTATCTATGGCCAGATTGCCTGTATTGCTCTATAGAAGACTCAGCTGTCTGCTTCCTTGACTTGCACCCAGCAGCCCTTGTGAGTTGAAGGACTGCAAGTGTATTAACTGTCTCACGGAAGTGAGTTGAACTGAGCCATTTGTACTGCTCTGTGGACTGTTTATTTCTTATGTTGTATCTATCTATCTATCTATCTATCTATCTATCTATCTATCTATCTATCTATCATCATCATCATCATCATCATCTAATCATAAGTGTCCTGGTTTTGTTTCTCTAGAGAACCCTGTCTAACACAATACACACACATATGTGTCATATACATATGAATAGGTTGTGAGTGCACACTTAAATATACTGCCTTGAGCTGTAGTCAATTAATATAGCCCTTCTAGCCATAGATCCTTTGAGCCCTGGTAGTGTAGAGGTTATGCATTGGGCTGTGATACTTATGGCTGGCAGTTCAAAACCACCAGCAGGAAGGATGGTCTTTCTACGCCCATAAACAGTTACAGTCACAGAAATCCACAGGGAGTCTCTGTGAGTCAGCATTGACTCTATGACAGTGAAAGAGCCATCATCCTGTATGTGATGTAATCCTCGACTTTATACACCTATGGCTATGGTCCCATTTGAAAAGCATTCTCTACATAATGTGCAGGAAGAGGATTACAACTCAATGTAAAGAAGACCCAAATCTGGAAAACAGGACCAACAGGTAACATGATGACAAATGGAGAAAAAGTTAAAATTGTTAAAGATTTGGCTTTGCTTGGATCCACAATCAGTATTCATGGAAGCAGCAGTTGATAAAAAAAAAGACTGACACGTACTGATTGTGATAAGAGCTGTATGAACCCCCAATAAGATGATTAAAAAGAAGAAGAAACATGATAGAAAACAAAAAAGAAAGAAAAGGCACTGCTACAAAGTCGTAGAATATTTTATTAATTAAAAATATCAAAATATAAAGCTAGTGTTTCTCCATGTAACCTCCTGCTCCGTCTATAGAGTCCTCGGAGTCGTTTCCATTTCTCTAACTCTTCCCTGACAAGGTCTGTACTCTGACTGATCCCCTTTCCAGACAGCAGTTTGAGCATCATTCAGGGTCACAAATTGCATTTTTTAAAAATATCCTTTGAGTCTAGGCACAAAAATTTGTCTGCAGGGGAAAAAATCAAGGCTGTAAGTCACATGGGGTCAGGTCTCCCAAGATCTTTCTCTAGAACTCTTTTTACCCTTTGAAGAATGAGCAGGAGCAACCTTGTTCAGGAAAATTTTTCTCTGTGCTATTTCCTGGCCTTTTCTCAGCAATGCAGTTTTCAAATATTGTAAACTATTCTTCCTAATAAACCTGCATTGTTCTATGCCCTTTGATAAAATCTATCAAGATTATCCCTTTGGGTTCCCCCCGGTCACCATAACCTTCTGAGCTGACTTCTCACCTTGAACTTAACTGACCAAATAGTTCTGCTAAGAAGCCACTGTTTTGATTGGACTTGGCTCTCTGGGTCATGTTGGTAAGTCTAAGACTCATGTAGGTCACAATTTGTTCCATAAAGTTGTCTTCATTAGCTTCAATTTTGCTTAAACGGCTAATGGAATAGTCAGCTCTTTGGTATTCATCAGCTGAAAGGTTGTGGAGGCCAAAATGGAGTGGTGTGAGATCTCCACAGTGTCAATGGCAATTCTCTAGTCTTTTCCCACCAGCTTCTGGACTTCATTCAGAGTTTCTTCATTCGTCAAAGTTGAGGTCTTTCATCTTTGCTCATCTTTAAAATCTTCCCAACCATTGATTCACTTGAAAACTGTTGTTTTATGTGGGGGCAGACTCCCCAAAACTTGTCCCGTTAAGATAGCCACTAGTTACACTAGTTCAGAAATTTGTTAAAAATTTGATATTAGCCATTGCCTCAAAATAATTTATTTTCATGACACAAGTATTCTTTTTTTTGAAAGCGCCTTAATGAGACCAAAGCAAGTAGATCAGTGAGATAATTCAACTGTAGCCATCTACTGATAGCAGGCACCTGTTTAAACAGAGACTATGTGTAATAAACCCATGCATCTATGAACTGGGACACTAGAAGAAATATTTTTTATTTATTTTTATGAAGGAGGCAAGATTAAATCAAAAGGCATGGCAATCTTTAGGTAAATGTGTATGTGCATGTGTATATCAAACTCTACTCTTGGAGAATAATGTAGAATCATGTATATAAACATTTTTAAAAAGACTGTTAATTCCATAGACACTTTCCTTGGCATTAATGAAAGAGAAAGGCACATACTAATAAAAGCCATTGGGCAGTGAGCATTTAATTAAAGCTTTGGATATAGGAGGTGGAAAATGTTAAATGTTTTATTAGATAAAATAAGATGAGAGTCTTGATCATATTTGGAATTACTCATAATATAGTATGAGGAAATAGACTTTAAATGTTTTATTGGATAACACATAAAAACTCTGAAGACAAAAATCATTTCAGCGTTTTATCCAGAAGATTTCCCCAGTATATCTTATAGAAGTTAGTATCCCAGGAAAGACTATAGAGAGTTGTTTAGCTATTTGTGTAACACCAATAAGTTTGCAAATGCTTTTCTTTTGAAACTCTGTATAGTGCTGCTTGAATAGTTTTAATAATAAACTTTTAAGTCAGGTGATGGCGGCACAACATAATTAATGCCACTGGATTGTTTGTAGAAAAAAGAATATATATATATATTATATACACACATATATACATCTCACCACAATAAGACTTAAAAATAAAATGAAAAAATGAGTGCTTTAGTATTTAAACAATTACTGTATATCTCCTCTACTGTATTGTTACTGCTATTTCCTAACATCTCAGAAGTTGGAGCTGCCGGACACCAAAAACAGGAAGAAAGAAAAAAAACACCCAATTGTAGAAATAAGCATGTAGACTTTGGCTTTCACAAATAGAGATGAAAGAATCTCTGTTCAAGGATAGAGTGAGCACAAGGCACGTGGTCCGAGAAAGACAGGATAGCTATGTCCTGGCCAAGTCTTTCTCCAGTATATACAAAGGGGCTTCAAACATTCTTGGGACAACTCCATTATCTTTTAATTATATTTTTGGGTGAACTTTTTTAAAGCCCCCTGCTGTAAAAGAAGGGCGAACTCATCACATTTTATTTTGGTTCATCCATAGCTGTTTCCACTTAATGGTGATCTGAGTAACCTCCAAACCCAAGCCCATTGCTGTTCCATCACATAGCACAGATGGATTACAACAGGCTAACAAGGCTTCCAGGGAAGTAATCTTTACAAGGGCAGATGGTTAGAACTTTCTCCTGCGGAGCTTACTGGTGGATTTGAATTGCCAAAATTTTAATTACCTGTCCAATGTTTAACCAGTGTGCCTTCAGGGCTTTTTGGAGATCCTAGGAGACAAGGATTATGTGGCTATCTTGTAGAGGTATTGTAGAATACTTAATGCTCCATAGCATACTTAATCTATGCAACCCACTCCTCATCACCAATCGTCGACCCACCGGTCTACTGCTAATTAGACACGATCTTAGTGGTCTGTTGCTTCTGTAACAAATCGCCACACATTTAGTGGCTTCAGAGACGCATGAGTCATTATTTAGCATTCTGGCAGGATGGAGTTCTAAAATCCAGATTTCAGCTGGGCTGCATTTCACCTGGAAACACTAGGAGGAAATCTCTTTCCTTGCCTTTTCAGCTTCTAGAGGGTGCCTGCATTCCTTGTCTCGTGGCTCCATCTTCACAGCCAGCAGTATAGTGTTTTCTTTGACTCATTTGCCTCTTTTTTCCACTTACAAGAATCTTTATTATTACATTGGGTCTGCTTGGATAATCAAGGACAATCTTCATCTCAAAATCATCTGATTTGCAACCTTAATTAATTCTCCTTTATTATGTAATCAAACAGATTCCAGGAACTAGGGGGTGTGTATCTAAATATGTTAACAATGTTATTTTTTATACGAATGCATTTTATTTGATGAACTCTGTGGCCACAATATGTGAGAAAACAAAACCAGGGAGTTGATGCATTTAAATTATAGGGTTAATGAAGATATTCAATGTACCATGGATTTCTTACTGCCTAATACTGACCTTAAAATCCATTTGCATGTTACTGAATTCCCCCTTTATTTTCGAAACATGAAAAGGACCATTTGGTGTTATTATCATTTCATGTTGTTTGCCTGCCAACAGCTCCTGAGCTCTCCACTCAAACATCTTTAGGAACAGTCTCTGCTCTGTGTGCTTACAAATATGATTATTGTTAGCGTTTTTAATTATTTAACATTGATCAAGCACCAGCATGTGCTAAGTATTCCTCAAAACATACAATTAGTCATGGTTGATGCCTAAAGGGTTGACTATTTAAAATTAGACAGATCTAAAATTAGACAGATACTAACATCTGTATACATAGCAGTGCTTTGTACGACATCTATTCCAGACAAGTCAGATGTAGTGTTCCAGATTCAGTATTCTCCAAACACTTCTTGAATCCAATGAGACATAGAAATATACAGGTTCCAGAAAGTATATATTGAAATTTTATGAAGGCAGAAAATGAATATTGGATGCCACTTACAATAATTTTGTTTTGTTTTGTTTTTTACTTCTGAGGCAACTACATTAGATTTTTACTTCCAGATCTTCTGAAAAGCCTTTTTGTGTTCTGTGGTTAATAGGATTCTCCTATGAAAAGAAAATAGCTCATAAAAGAAGCCCAATATAAGCATTTAATTACTAAGGAGAATAAGATAGTTTTGAAAATTGACTCTGTGAATGACAAACCCAGCTCATAAAGACCTAAAATGATTTAGGAGGCTATTTCACACTACGATGCTTGAGCAAACAGGAAACATTTCTAAAGGTTGGAAGATTGAGTGAACCATTGTATTAATGGATTATAATGGTTGCTTGGCGTATGAAACATACGCACTCCTTGTTCTAAACTTACTCTAAAATGAATTTCCCTAGCAAGAAATTGCTCCATGCACCATTTACAAGGAAGGGGGTTAGTAGATACAATTCAATTCATTCACTTACCCTTAATAAATGAGAGAGAGGAGTATGTTAACAATGTTATTTTTTATACGAATGCATTTTATTTGATGAACTCTGTGGACACAATATGTGAGAAAACAAAACCAGGGAGCTGATGCATTTAAATTATAGGGTTACTGAAGATATTCAATGTACCATGGATTTCTAGAAGGACAAACCAATCTGTCTTGGAGGAAGTACAACCAGAATGATCTTTAGAAGCAAAAATGGTCAGATTTTGTCTCACTTCGGACCTATTATTAAGAAGGACCGATCCTTGGTGAAGTAGAGGGTTGGCAAAAAGGAGGAAGACCTTCTATGAGATGGATTGATACAATAATGAATTCAAATAACGTTTGTGAAGATAACATGGTCCCAGCCACATCTTATTTTACTTATTCGACAATACCTAACAACAACAAAACTAAGCATGCTGATGCCCTGAGCTAAAGCCAATCGCAAAAGTACAGCCCCGTTCGCCTCAGAGTCAGAATTAGAATCACAGTCACCGGTGACTGTCAGATATCTTCACCTTGAGGTTTGGGGTCTGCCTCTCACACCCCTGGCCTTCCTTCCATCCACTCAAGCATTGCCCGCATTTTGCTCATGCACCATAACGTTTCAGAACAGAAAAAGAAGGAGAACGTTTCTGTAATGTCACATAACTGTTGGTTCCCCCGAATTTTCTTTGCAAAGTGTCAGGCAGACTATGGAAAACATCCACCCCGAGTTGCAAGTGAAGGGCCGAAATCATAGTGTTCCCCAAAGAACAACGAAAGCTCTCCGCTGTCAGGATGATGGATGATGGATGATTGATGGATGATGGATGAGGACTTGACCTCATCTGGCTGACCCGGCCAATTAGCACTGTGGGTACAGGCTCTTCTCACCTCGGCGCTTCGAGCCACCCGGTCAAATGTTCCGCCAGGAGATGCTGGCCATGTGTACTTTCTAGGGTTTAGGACAGATTGTGACTGAAATTAGCATAACGTGGGTTTGCCCAACCATCTCTCCAGACTCCCCGTCGCAGATGGAGAAGCTGGAAGATGGCATCTCATTTCCAGGTATGGTGTTCTAGTTGGAAAGGGATTCTGCGGGCATTGCCCCCTCCTCATAGTTTGACTGATGGCTGTCTATGGTCATTCCAACCTCCCAAATCCATTTAAAATGTGTTTATTGACACCTCTATATGCTCACCCCTACCCCATGTGGACTATATAATGAGATGGCTTGGATTTAAAGTCAGTGCCACGATGTGTGATCTGCGTGGCCACTGGCAAGTCTTTAAGCCTCTCTCTGCCTTTGTTTCCTGTAAATGCCGGCAATGTGGGCACCCATTTGTAGGGTTTGCTTGAACTGTATCTCAAGTAATTTAGTGGTCTTTGTTCTTGGTTTCTGAGAGATCATTTTAACCTTTGGAAATGCCCAAATATTAGGATGCCTTTGTTATCTATAAGGTGTCCTCTGGTCCGTGGTTAAACAGTTGGTTCCAAACCTCTAGGCGCTCTGCTGAAACATGGCGTGGCAGTATGCTTCCAGAAAGATTACATCCTTGGGAACTCTATGGGGGTAGATCTACTCTGTCTTATAGGGTCACCACGAAGCCAAATCAATTCAATGGTAACAGTTTAGTTTATTGTGGACGGTTGGTTACCTACAGGTCTCAAGATCACACCTGAATGTTTATCCGAATGGCTTAGGGTATATGTGTGTGGATGGGGGATTGGGCTGGGAGGCGGGTCACAGGAAGTCTATGTAGTGATACCAACAGACTTCAGGGAGGTAGGTTGATTTAATCAATTGCGATTATGTCATGGAGCCCCAGTAAAGTCTTTGGATTCTCATGTTTTTTTGGGCTTCCTAGTTGGTGACAGACATGGATGCAAATGGAAGGGTAGTGCGAGATGGAAACTCTGTGTTGAGGGCCTATCTGTGTGTGTCTCTTAATTTATATCATTTTTTCTACAATGAAATGGTCATTATAAATATAATAATTTATATAAGTAGTATGTGTGTGGTTCTACTAAATAATCAACCTCAAGAGAAACAGGAGATCACTGAGCTCAGGTGTCTTCAGGTAGAGAGAACTCCAAATGCCCTCAGGTCCAAAGTGAGGAAGGTGTTGGGGAGACTTGGCAAGCTGAAGGACCATCCCCTTTAATGTGTGAGGCCTGATGCCACGTTGGGGGACTTGGGTCCGAGGAAGAAGGGCTGCAGGAGGAGCTGGTCGTGTTCAGAGTAGAAGATGAACAACTGAAAATGGGATGTCCAAGCAGACTTGATAGCATCTTAGGCAGTTCTTGGTTCTTAGTACAAGTATAATGTCATGAAGATTCCCAATGGGAACTTCTGTATGTCTATATATTCAACTGGTTCCCAAACTTATTTGGCCTATGCCTTTTCAGGAAAAAAAAAATGACTGAGCACACCCTGGCCATGAAAACTTTCAATACCATAGCTCATAATCTAGGATAAAGTATAGGTACCTGCTTTTGTCACATCCCCTGAATACTGTTCTCCAGGAGAGCAGTATTGGCCACTTTGGGAAACACTCATATATATCAATTAATCAGCTAGACTTACAATGGGTTAGTTTATTGAATTGTGCAAAGTAAAGGGAAAACACTTTTTCCTTATGTCTCTATTATCTGGAAGTCAGGCTTAAAATACACTTCAGAAGATAAGCCTTGACTCACCAAATATCTTTTGCTGGAATCTCTAAGGTTGTCTTAACAGAAATACAACATAAGCCATATATGCAACTTCAAATGATCTTGTAGCCACACCAAAATAAGAAAAAGAAACAGGTGAAATGAATTTTGACAAATCATTTTTTAACCCGATACATTAAAATGTATCATGTTAGCATATAATGAATATATAATGTATCAATGAGACATTTTAGATTTTTGGGGTACTGTTTTAGAAATCTAGTGTGTTCTTTCCATGTATAGGCCTCTCCATTCATGTTAGCTGCATTTTAAGTGCTCAGTAAACACAGGGGACCAGTGGCTACCATATTGGATAGCACTGACCTTCAGTTTGAATAAGATTTGATAATAAAAGAAAATAACATATACTGAAAAATGTTTTAGAAAAGAAACACAAATATTTTGGAGGATGCTGCATGTTACATAGTTTTCTAAAAGCAGAACACACCAAGAGTCCTTTTAGTAATCCCCTCTCCAATGGTTTTGAAAGAATAAAGGAAATCACAAATCTGGTCTGCCGACTTGCCTGACATGGTGATTAATTAAGACATATGGGTGAGCATGAAGCAAGATTTCCTCCTACAATCAGTCTTCCACTGACCTTCATTACGGACAAAGCATTTTTAATGGATGAAGCCTTCACCTTTAATAAGCCTTTACTCTGTTATTTCCTATGGAACCATTCATTAGATTAACAAAACAATGGTAGCTGGCTAATGACAGTGCTGTAGTCAGAACTCTAGGGATAGCCCCGTCCCCATTAGCGCCTCAAGGCAAAATGTCACTGGAGCCACCTTGTCCAATCCAGTCAGGAAGACTTTGACCTATAATTGCATTCACGGAGTTCAAGAGCTCAAAAGGTTACAGATGGGGTGGCTGGGCCCATGCTTTGCATCATCATGTCAGCTTTAGAAAAGGCTGTGTGAGTGCACAAATGAAGATTGATATGGGCACGAACGAGACCTATTTGTTTGGGGCTGCCAAGTGATATTCCTATTTGCCATTGATGGTTTTGTTGCCGTTGCAAACAGTCCTGAGAATCCTTGACTACCCTCCTCCAGGTGTTTCACCTTGTGTAGCCATGGGATAGTCATCCAAACCGAGAGATTAACGTGGGCTTTTCACTGTGGACTGAATTCCAGGCTTTATGTGGAATTGTGGGAAAAGTACGTATGTGTGAATCTCGGCAGGAAGAATTATATTAAAAACAAAACCAAACAGTGAAACCTCTATTGATTTGAAAAACAAAAAAGAATGAATATCGCTATTTGGGAATGAGTGGGACCAGGAATGAAAGACGACTTTAATGAAGCCATGTCCATGGAAGTGGCGTCATTCACTCCAGAAGGTGCCTGTCCGGCACAGACACACAGACTATTATTCTTTAGATGGAGATCAGAGGGCGTCGTGTCAAGGAAGACTTTCTTGGTTTTCCAGCAGTCATTAGTGTTCGCCTGGGAGAATAAGTCTTGCCAACACCTTCTGTACAGTATTACCTGGCATTCGGATGCCATCTGAGAGGAGGAAAGAGACTGGTGTTGGCTAGGAGCAATTATTATAGCCCTCTCCTCAGTTACTCATTGCCACCTCTCACCCATACGCTGGTGTGGTTTCAGAAAGCATCTCTGAAGATTGTCTGTATGAAGAGTTTGAATTATTGAAAGGAATCTGTGAATCTGGATGTTAGAGTAGACCAGCCTCTAACATTCATAGATGTCCATAGGAGCAATTGTACGGTTATAACATATAAAGATCATAGTAAAGTCATAGAAGATAGGAGAGAAAGTTAAATAAAAGAGTCAAACACATTTCATGGTAGTATGCTCACCTCTGGGATGGCCATGATCTCAGTATCCAGGTCCATGCAGAGAGGGAGGGTGGGGGTGGGGGCATCTGCCCTTTATTTCTGACCAAGGCCTACATATACTTGGGGGCATTCAAGTCCCCCTGATTACAAGTAACCCCATACGTCATAGGAAGGGGCTGTACAATAGGCATACGCATCACAGGAAGAGGATAAGCTAGGGGTGTACATACAATAGGAAGAGGAGGGATTAGGGGTACACATTTAACAAGATGGGGGGACCCTAGACTCAAGATGGCAGCCTAACCTTGGTCAACCTTGCCTCTGGGCTCTCCTTCAAGGGAACAATCCACTACCCTTATCAGAAGGGAGTGGGCCCTTCTTAGGGTGAGACAGACTATACAGTCTGATCGCTCTAGATGGCTGAGAACCCTCAGGGAGAATCACCACTAAGCAGGCTTGCCTTGGCCTCCAAGTGTACAGTCATTGACCATGTGTAGCAAGCAGCGTCTTAGGTTTGGCATATATTTGGGGAGACGACCTGGGGAAAACCCTTTGGCATCCCACATCTGAAATGATGTTCAGTTCAGGAATATTCTTGGATAACAGTTCAGTTAGGTAAAGGTATTATTACTCTAAAATGACTTGAAGGAGAAGTGGGTTTCTCCCATTTACTGTGATTTTAAGTTCAGTTGATATTATTTGGTGTTATCCTCAGAATATTCGGAGCGCCCTGGCTATTAGAACACGGAGACCCAGGATGGTAACACTCTGCGTTGTTGTTGGTGCCATCAAGTTGGTTCTCATCTGTAGTGATCCTGTGCCCAGCAGAGTGAAACCCTGCCCAGCCCGCACCATCCTCACAATTGTTCCTATGCTCAGACCATTGAGGTGGCCTTTGCGTCAATCCCTCTCCTTGAAGCCTTCCTCTTTTCCCACTGCTCCTGTACTTTACCAAGCCTGACGTCCTTCTCCAGGGACTAGCCTGTCCTGGCAACATGTCCAAAGTATGTAAGATGGAGTCTTGCCAGCCTTGCCTCTCAGGAGCCATCTCTTGATGATAAGAACTTGTGAGACCTGTGTCTGATTTAGTCTTCCCCATTCTTAGAGCCTCTGTGTCTGAGCCCCAGTATTTACCAGATTCTCAGTAAATGTTCTTGAATAGCAGGGTATAACTAACTATTGGGTAGCTAGATGCATGGATTAATGAGTGAGTTAACTGATAAATAATGCCTACTTACTGTGCTGAAGAGGTATAATAAAGAAGTATAAAGAAGGCCACAAATGATGGTGGTGGAAGGAGTCAAGTGCCATTAGAGGTGGAGAAGAAAGCATTGTTCATGTTCAAAGAAGGCGGGGTCATGAGGAGAGGTAAGCAGTACTTGAATGAAGTCCAGGCAGCCTACTGGTTAATTACTCAACTGCTACCCAAGAGGCCAGGTCAGTGCTTGGGAGCCACTAGCCACTCTATAGAATAAAGATGTCTGCTCTGTAAGGGTGACCATCTTGGAAATACTACAGGGTAGTTTTACTCGGGCCTATGAGATCGCTATGAGCTGGAATCAACTTGACCACAGTGGGTTGAAACAGTACTCAAGACCGTTCAGCAAAGAGGGTGGGATGGAAATCAGTGAGGCCAGTCCAACCAAAGGGGTCAGAGTGAACAAACAGAAAGGCGGGGAACCGAGACCACTCTGAGGGGTTCAGTTTGAATCCCTTTGGTGGCATGTGTGAGGGAGTAAAGGAAAATAAACGAGACTCTCCTGCTGGGTCCACATCACACAGCCACTTGAATGCCATGATTTGCTAATTTGGAAATGATAACCAAACTTCAAAACCAAATTCACACGGTGAACGCTGACTTATTCTACCTGATAGGACAGGGTCGAACCCTCCCTGTACATTTCTGCAACTGTGCTCTTTAGGGGAGTAGAAAGCTCCATCTTTCTCCTCTGCCACAGCTGTTGGTTTTGATCTTCACACCTTGCTGTTAGTAGTCCAGCGTATAATCACTATACCACCAGGGCTCTGGACACTGAGAAATCTCAAGGAAAATCTGCCTTTAGTTGGGGTTGGGGGTAGGGTGAGATAGGCTTGCTTTAGCACATCTTCCAAACATGCGATGAATTAGAGGCAAAGACTAGAAGTGGAAGGCAGGGGGAGGGAGTGTGTGACAATATAATTTGTCATTTAAGTTTTATGATGACAAATCAGAAAATCAGAACTTTCCTGTGTTTGCAATGTCAGAGTCTACGCCCTGCATGAATTCCTCTGCCTGCCCTACCCATACATGGAAAGAAAACCCCACCCATGTAGTTTTGTTAAACAAGCAATTAAAATAGAAGTAGCTTTAGATCTTTAAAAAAATTTTTTTTAATGATATTCAAGATAAAAGTTGGGTGATCAAGCTGACGTGAGGATCTCTGAGCCCAAGCTGAGCGGCCTTTGTGAAGGAGTGTGAATTCTGGACTGAGCTGCAGATGTACTGGCACAAGGAGCCCACAGGATAACAGGAGCACCTCCTGGGGGCAGACCTTTCTCAGTTACAGCAAAGACAAAGGTGCCTGAGTACCAATGGATGGCCTTTGTTTCCAGACTTCCCATTTGAATGGAACAACCCTTTACCCTTACCTTTCAAAATTCTTTTGAAAAGACACATGGCCTGTGGGGAGAGGAGGGGAGAGTGAAGCACATCCTTGCCCACCAGGCCTTGAGGA
>NW_022111373.1:77986666-77991905 GCF_000313985.2 Echinops telfairi | reverse complement strand
ATGCCAGGGGCTTAGGTGGAGAGCAAATGTTTTGAGAATGATGAGGGTAATGAATGTACAAATGTGCTTTACACAATTGATGTATGTGTGGATTGTGATAAGAGTTGTATGAGCCCCTAATAAAACGATTGAAAAAAGAAAGGAAGAAAGAAAAGACACATGGCCGTCCTTGGCTGGGAGCTTGGTGTCAAGTTCCCTTTATAGGACCCACCGCTGCTGCCCTTGCTGCCCTTGCTGCCTGCTGGGCTTGCTGGCTGTGAGTGGAAGTCCCTCTGTCCCAGCCCCTCGATGACTGGGTGTGAGGAGAGCAGAGATCGCAGCACTAATTGTTGGGTGGGCTGTGTTTGCACATCTGCGGTGGCCTTCAGAATTGAGTTTGGGACCAGAGCCAGGCGTCTCCCCCCATTCTTTTCGCTGTCACACCATTAAAGGAAATGAGATTATGGCACAGATCCACGTGACTCTGGCTAGGCAGGCTAGCCAGATATTGCAAAGATAATTCCATAGCCGCCCTGGCCCCTGACAATAATTACAATATGACCACAGGGGATCACCTTCTAATAGGCTTTTGTTCATTCAATTCAGAGTCTGTTGTGTGCTCTGAGTTTGGATAATTAAAGTTGTGTCTCAGAAGCCACATGTGGCACCTCCTAATTATGGAATCGCATCTAAGAGGAAGCTGAGGTGACTGACACCCCAGCCTGAGAGAAGAGCAGGGCCCGACAGGGAAGGAAAAGAAAAAAAAATCCCAGTCCTCTCATTTGGGACCAAGAGTATGGTGTTCACTCGATTTCATCAATTGCTTTATTTATTTTAAAACAAAAATGAGCCATTATAGCCCTTCCTGGTTCAATCCCTCACTCTCCTGAGGGACTTTTCTGACCTGACTCCTACTGCCTCTCAATCATGAATGGTCGCTGATCTGAGCAATGAATGGCTTCTTTAAACACCATAACGGTTTAATTATTTAATCATTTGCATGTTGAGTGATTTGCATCAAAGCAGGAAAGACCCATGTTGGAATTTGGCCTCAGATTTCCCCCTGTCTCTCACTGAAGAAAAGATTCCCAAAGGTGGACTCATGGAGGCCCTTGAGTTTTAGAGAACTGTGCACTGTGGAAAAGTTAGATTTGTTATTTCAAGGACACACTATTTGAAAAGAAAGCAACCCCCAGGATGGGATCTCATTCCTTGGGACCACATTTCCCAAGAGTCCCTGCCTGTCAAAGACGCAGAGTCTAAACTCCCCGTTCTGGGGTCGGCTGGCAAAGACATTCTCCTGCGGCTGTGAGTTGAGGCCCCATGAGTGTGTCCACAGGGCTTCTAAGTGCTGATTTTTTCCAGAAGTTGATCCTGAGGCACCTCTGGGTGGACTCAAATCTCCACAGTTTGTGTTAGCACCCAAGTGTGCTAACCATTTGCACCACCTTGGGCCTCCCTGTCTTGTCAATATGTGCCTTTTCGGCTCTGTAAGACCGTGTCCCAGATTTCCTAAAGACTGAATTTGCAAGAGATGACCATTCGACTCAGTTGAAAATAGGAAATGTGACCGTGAGATAGCTTTTATCTTAAATTATTAGACTGCTCAGAGGATTCTTGGAATATACTTCATAAGAGCTTTGAATTCCTGACCCTTCAAAGTAGAATGTTGTTTTCTGCTAACATAAAACATCTTTCCTCAAGGTTTTCCAGGTAGAGCACAAACCTCACATACAATCTCTCCTCCCCCCGCCCCCTGCAATGCTGTAGGCTCTTTTGAAGTGCAGAACATTTATTCTTGGCCCAACCTGGGAACAGCAATTGATATTC
The DNA here is from genome assembly GCF_000313985.2 of Echinops telfairi. Classification (NCBI taxonomy): domain Eukaryota; kingdom Metazoa; phylum Chordata; class Mammalia; order Afrosoricida; family Tenrecidae; genus Echinops; species Echinops telfairi. The sequence goes on along the minus strand of NW_022111373.1, from coordinate 77,990,096 downwards.
CAAATGCTGTCCTCGCTAAGCCTCTCCCTTCATGAAAATGAAACATATTTTGTGCTGAGCACCATATGGTGTTTGTGAAGAGTGGACGTGCAGATGCTTCCTAATTAAAGCATTCAAGTTTGTCACGGGTGAAGGCAGCCACAGACGGTTTGGGCTGGGTGTGTGGGTGGGGGGTGTGGTGGTGGCAGTTAGTGGGACGTAGGTGGTGAAGGATCCCAGGGAGGGGATGAAGTGGTAGGCTGACTCCCAGCTTTTTCAAACACACGCTCTGATTGGTCCTCAGGGAGCAGCTAATGGCAAGAGGCAGTTAATTTGAAGATAATTGAGAGATTTCTTTCCTGTCTTCACACAATAAAGCAAGGTGTCAGGCCTCAGCTGGCCCTCCACTCTGGCAGGCGGAGGAGGGGCTGGGTTCTATCTGTTAAAGCTGCCCCTCATTTTCAGTCTCATCCAAAGCCGGGAAGCGCCTTTCCTGTCCTGACAACCTCTCACACAATCCCAGATGCTCCCAACCCAAACCGCAGTCCTCCAGCCAATTCCCACTGATTGGGCCCCACCCCGCTTCCTTCGTGGAAGAGAGCACATCTGCATTAAAGGAGTTCTGGGGCTCAATAGGGTCGCTCTTTAGGAGCCAGAACTGACTGAATAGCAGTGAGTTGGCGAAATCTTTAAGGAGGCAGATTGCCACCACTGGTGGATTTGAACCTCCCACCTTCTGGTTGGCAGCCTAATGTTCCAACAAGAGTGCCACCTGGGTTCCTCCCCCTGGTTGCAAACAGGAGCTCTTGTATGAGGCGCAGTCTTCAACAAGGCTCACCAAGTACCTCTGCTGAAAAAGGGATGAGGCAACTCTTAACAAGTAAGGGACCTTTTCTTCGAAAGAGTCCCGCTCCCTCTGTCCTGCCTACGCCCTCAGCTCCGTTCAGCTCTCTTGTAGGGCAGACTGCTCACAAATTCTAGGGAAGCCTAAGTTGAGCGTGTTTTAAAACATTCAGATTTCCTCTTTAAGACATACGCACGACGGATTCCTAAAAATTAATATTATACAAATGTAAAAAGAAAAATTTGTGTGTGTGTCCCCCAACCACCCCTCCACCCCCCAAATCAGGACTGGGGCACTTAATGGTACCAAGGTCATATGCAGAACCTCGACAGGGAATGTTACAAAAGGACATTTGAGCACAGAAGAGTTAGTCCTTAACCCTAAGAAAAGAGTGAGTGGGCTGGGCACAGGCAACGAAGAGTGGTAGGGGGCAATCGCAGAGGAAAAGGCCAGTCAGGAGAAACTGAACTGGGCAATTAGTGCAAGACCGTTTGGGGTCATTAAAAGTAGCTGGACAGCTGGGTTGGCTAATCTGATTTAAAATGTTTTTGAAGTGAAATGCATTTTTCTGCTGTTATTCTGCCCTTACATATTAATATAAATACAAACCAAATATATGCGCAGATAGATGCGCATACATAAACATTCACACCTGTGGTCTATTACCTAAATTTGTATATAAATATTTTATATAAAGTTATATATTGTGATTATATATTTATATGTGTATTATAAATAAAAATAATTCATGGGAAAATGGAATTAAAGGGTAATGGACTTTTTTCACTGACTTTTTGAAATATATATATATATATATATATAACATGAATGTGTCTGGGTGTCTATGTGTCCTAACGTATTAGAGATAACTGATCTTTTCAAGCTCTGCTATGATAATGTTTGAAAAATCAGTTACCCATGAGGCTACCCTGGCTCACAGTGACCCAGTGTATAGTAAAAGGTGAGGCACAGAAGAGATGACTGAATCAGGCTGTCAGGTACAGTCTAAAATGAGACCACCTCAGATAATGGCATTGAAGCCCACTGGTAACCACTGTGCCACCAGGGCTTCTACGGAACTGAAGCTTTCATCACTGGGTGAGTTGGTCACGTCTGGCTCCTTCATTCCTTTGGGATGTTTTCTCCGAGGAAGGTCCTGCAGGCTTTCCCTGTTACTGCCTCTAGAAATAAACAAAAAAACAAATGAGCAATAACTTTTGGATATGTCGAGCCATTTCTGGAACTTAATTGTGAACATTTTCCAGACATACGTCAATCTACTTATGTGTAGAGGTGTATGTGTATACGTTCATGTCAAAATATAAACATGTGGTATCAGTGAGCAGTATAATTCCCCCTTGGTTACCTTAATGCTTTTAAAATTTCCTCTGTTTTCTGCAAAGGATCACATTTATGATTAAAGAAAAGATAATAGGCATAAGGCTAGATACACATTCGAAGACAACTTGTTGATAGCGCTGTTGAGTTAGGTCCTTATGAATGGCCACCAAAGGACCGGTTAGGAATCAGACCACTGCAATCCATGGGGTTTTCATTGGTTGACTTTCAGAAGTGGATCGCTAGGCTTTTTGTTTAAGTCAGTCTTCCTCTGGAAGTCTTACTGAAACCTGTTCAGCATCACAGCAACAGGCAAGGCTCCACTGAGAGACAGGTGATGGTTTCCCATGAGAGGCTTGACTAGGAATAGAGCCTAGGTCTCCCGTATGAAAAATGAGAGTTCTACCACTGAATCACTAATGCCTCAAAGACAGCTATAAAGCCCTAAAGAAATACATTGCCAAGTCCACTCCTCTGTGTACTATGAAAGACTATTAACAGACCGTGGACTATTATTGTTATATGCTTATACGGCTCATGGCCAGGGAGCTGATGCCAACTCAGATGGACCCTATAAGGGCAAAGTCGAACTCCCCCTGTGGGTCTCCAAGACGGGAACTCTCTCCCAGAGTAGAAAGCCTCATCTCCATGGGGCAGTTTGAACTGCTTAGCTTGTGGTTAGCACGCCGAAGTGTAACACACTGCACTGCCAGCCTTCCTATGTTTATAAGAGGATATGGAAAAACCAAATTTCCTCTTATTTAGTAGAATTGATAGGAGAGAAAATTAAAATCATCCAATAGTAAATCTATATATACCAAAACGAATACAACTTTTTTTGTACATCAGCAATAAAAGGTTAGAAAATAAAATGGAAATCTACACCACTGAGAAGGGCAGTAAAAGGCATAACATAAACTAGAAAACCTTAACAAGAAATGTGTGAGACCTACTGAAGTAAAATGATAAAACTTTAATGAGAGGTATGATTGAATACTCCCAAGTCTTATACTAAATGGAAATAGTGACCATTATAAATATACCAGTTGTTGCCAAGTTAACTTATGGTTGCAAGCCAAGTATAATTAAACGCTCAGATTTGGAGAAATCGACAAAATTATTTTTTTTAAGTGGTCGGTTGGTCTAAATGGTGAAGGACCAACTGCGGAAAAGTTGGAAGTGGAAAGTATTTCTTGCTCCAGTCAAGACGGTAGGTTACCATTGCCTGCTGGCTTCCTGAGCCAATGTCAACTCTGAACAACTACAGAA
>NW_022111373.1:77981479-77986500 GCF_000313985.2 Echinops telfairi | reverse complement strand
ACAGATAGAGAGAAAATGGAGTGAAGTGGTAGTGGGTGGCCCAGCAGGACACAAGGCAGCTATGATCACTTGAGTAAAGATAGGTTGGAGAAACAAAGTTCTCCCATATCGGCTCTGGAAAAATCACTATCTGTCTCAGGGTCATACAAATAGGCTCCATGACTCAGCTCACTGATAGCCCACTAACACCAGGACTGTAATAACTCTAGTGAGGGGGACTAGCTGATGAAAGGATATCTATTCTTTCTCCCCTTTTTTTCCAAGCCCCCAAATCTGGTCAATTGCCATATTTTAAAAATTATCTTCCTAAAACATTGCTTCTTTGAGTATACGAAAAAATGTTCAACTCAGGAAGAACCAGAAAAATGTAAAGTAAGCAATAATATTTCTTCATAATCATTAGAATGAGATAAATAAAATTACATAGCTAGATGTTACTACACTTTGGTGAGCATACAGACATGGTAAATTGCTCATGATATCATGGTCTCTGCCAGGAAATTCGGAAGAATGCTACTTGGCCAAATGACTGGAAGGGATGCGTATATGTAGCCATTCCAGGGAAAAGTGATTCAACAGAATTCTTAAATTACAGAAAAATATCATTACTGTCACATGAATGTAAAATTTTGCTAAAGATCATCTAGCAACACATCACAGAGGGCTGCTAGAGGTTCAGGTTGGGTTCAGAGGAGAACCTGGAATAAGACAGATCACTGCTGATGTCAGATGGATCTTGGCTGAAAGCAGAAAATGCCACAAAGATGTTTACTTGTGTTTTATTGACTGTGCCAAGGCATTAGATTGTGTGGATCATAACAAACTATGGTTAATCTTCAGAAGAAAAGGTATTCTAGAACAATTCTTTGTGTTCATGCTAAATGTGGTAGTTATATAATCTGTTGTCAATTTGAGACTATTAAGAGTGAAGGGGTGGAGTTTAGCCTGTCAATCATGCTGCAGCTTGATGACCTCATTTGGAGGTACTAGGAAGATAAATAGCTGGCGGGAGGCGGGACAAACATTCACTCCCTGCAAGACATTCCTGTTGACAAGCCACATGGAGATATGCTGATGGCAGCCAGAGCCTTGGAGTTGGAGGAGCCACATGGAGATGCACGCCAGTGCTGAGATGCTTCCACAACCACTGAATCTATGGGGTACCAGCCCCCACAATTGAAAGGATCCAAGGGGTGGTTGTGTAATTGATGTGTAAAATTAAAGAGACATCAGACAAGATAAAGCATGCAATTGCTCACCTCTGGGATTGCCATGATCTCAGCAGCCAGAACCACGCAGAGAGAGAGAGAGAGAATATATTTCTAACCAAGGCTTATATACACTTAGGAGGCATGCAAAACCCCCTAATTTCAGGTAACCACATACATAACAGGAAAGTGCTGTACAATAGACACACATGCAACAGGAAGGGGATGAGCTAGGGGTGTACACACAATAGGAAGGGGAGGCACTAGGGGCATATATGTGACAAGATGGGCAGACTCTAAAGTCAAGATGGCAGCCTAACCTTGATCCTCCTTGAGTTGCCTTGATCTTGTATTTGGGCTTTCCTTTAGGGGAACAATCCACTCTCATTACCAGCAGGGAATGGGCCCCACCTAAGGTGGGACAGACAGTAGAGTCTGAATGCTCTAGATAGCTGATAACCCTCAGGGAGAAAAACTCTAAACAGTTGACCTCCAAGTGTATAGTCATTGACCATGTGTTAGCAAGCAGCATCTTAGATTTGGCATATAATATGGGGGTAAACCTGGGGAATAACCTTTCTGTTTTCCACATGGATCCACAAGGCTTTGTACCCACCTGCCTGTGATCTTTCTGCGATCGGTGTCTTTGCATGTGTTGCGTGAATCTGAAGAGGAATTTACAGACTTACTGGATATATGGGCTAATATAGGATTAATGGACTTAATCTGGACTGGGCTTGGATGTTTTCTTAATGTACAATTACTCTTTATATAAAGCTCTTTCCTAAATACATATGAGTATCTATGAATTTGTTTCTCTTGTCTACCTAGACTAACACACTGAACTTGTACCTGGATCAAATCAGAAAAGGTGTGTACCAGGGTTGTATCCTCTCATCATCCTTATTCAACCTATATACTGAGTGAATAATTAGAGAAGCTGAATTATATGAAGAATAATGTGGCATCAGTATTGGAGGAAGATTTATTAACAACCTTTGATATGCAGGTGATACAATCTTGCTTTCTGAAAATGAGGTTGATTTGAAGCACTTGCAGATGCAGTTCAACGATTTTGGCCTTCAGCATGGATTACAACTCATGTACAGAAAATCCAAATCCTCAGAACTGGACCAATAGGCAATATCATAATAAATGGAGTAAAGATTAAAATTGTCATGGATTTTATCTTGTTTGAATCCACAATCAATGTTCATGAAAGTAGCAGTCACAAGAACAAAAGATGAGTTGCTTCTGTAAATCTGTTGCACAAGACCTCTAGAGTATTGAAAAGCAAGGATGTGATTCTGAGGATTAAGGTGTGCCTGACCCAAGCCATGATACTTTCAATTGCCTCATATTCATGAAATGAAAGTTGGACATGGAATAAGGAAGACCAAAGAATAATCAATGCATTTGAATTGTGGTGCTGGCAAAGAATACTGAACGTACCATGGACTGTTTAAAGGAGAAACCAATCAGCATCGGAGAAATAAGTCCAGCGTGCTTCCTTGAGGCAAGGATGAGAAGACTTTGTTACACACTTTGGACATGTTGGCAAGCGAGACCGGTCCCTGGAGAAGGACACCCTGTTTGGGAAAGTGGAGGGGCGGTGTAAAAGAGGAAAGGCCCCAACAAGACGAATTCATCCTGTGGCTGCACCGATGGGCTCCATCAGAGAAACCATTGTGAGGATGGTGCAGGATCCTGCTGTCTCATTCTGTTATACTCGGATGGGACTAGGAACTGGCTACACAGCACCTGACAGCAACGCCTAGCTGCAGATTAGCACATTGTAAGGATGTATCCTATAGTAATATTAGTTTGCTTTGAAGTTCATTACAATTAGCCCTAGTTATGAAGTCAGGCTCCTGCACACTGTACTTGTTTTGAGACGCGGAGTCCATGATTGGAATGGCTCCAGCTGGCATCGGGGCATAGTTTCCGTCCAAACCCTGCGCGTTATGACGTGTACTCTCGTTTAAGCTGTCCGGTTGAAACAAACAACGAAAGCAACACAGATGACCAAGTCAAAGAAATAGAATGCCTTTCTAGATATGCGACAACCCGGGAGCTTTTTTGTCTGTGTTTAACATTTAAAAGAGAAATAACGTGTGAATTGCAAGGCATAATATTTTTGTTTGGATCAGTGCAAATTTTAGTCCATGTATAAAAATAGTCTACCAATTTTAAGAATATGTTTAAAATTAAACTTTCATTTTCTTTGGTAATTAGCTAGTTTTTTAAACTTAACATATGAACCAAGATAGTAATGATCATTACTATGATGTTCATGTTTATGAAAATAACATTATTATATAGAGGAAAAGACTGTTAAAAATTTATTTGTTGCAGGTGTCTAAAACTCTAGGTATATCACTGTCTGGTGGGCTTGAAAGTTTCAAAACAAGGTTTGACATTTTCTTATAAAATTAAATATACACCACCTACTCTTGGCCTGACAATTTTAGTCCTAGGTATTTTTCCAAGAGAAATGAAAACATGTGTCTACACAAAGACTTGTACAAGTCTGCACGTAGTTTTCCTTGGAATAGCAAAAGGCTACACTGGAAAGCAGCCTTAAGTATTCAGTAACAGGAGGGTGATTTAACACATTGTGATCTAGTCCTGACATCAATTAGTTCTGACCAACATGCAAGCAAAGCAGTGGTACATGTGCCATATGAATGCGTATCACAGACATTGTTACGTGAAGTGTGGAAAGACAGAAACAAAGTGATGTGCATTGTGTGATTTCACTTATAGGAAGTTATAGAACAGGCATGCTGTTGTTTGGTTAGGCACTTTGGATGGATGCTAATTCGTGGTGAATCTTTGTACGACATTACGAAATGTCGCCGGCCCCGTGCCATCCTCACATTCGTTTTAAACGGTGTCAATTGATGCTATTGAGCAGCTGCCTCTTTTCACTGGCCCTCTACTTGCATTGGAGGGGATTGGAATTACCAAGGCTTGGGTCTGTGGCACGTTACTCCTCAAAGTGACATCCTTCACAGAGGAATGATCCAGGAAGCCAAGCTAGGATAGACGTGTAAGCAGAGGTGTGTCTGTATGTAAATACATTAATCCATAAAAACAAAGGTTTTGCCCTATGTACATATATTTATACGGCAATACACTGAGGTAGTGGATGGACTTCAGGCCTCTGCTGATACCCTCCCTCAATACAAGGACACTTTGCTCTAACAAATTGGCAATCTGAGATGCTCACCCTCCCGGTCCAATCGCTGAAGACGAAATGGGTGCATAAGCATTGTGGTGAAGAAGGCAAATGGTGCCCGGCTATTAAAAGAGATAGCAAGCATCTGGGGTCTTAAAGGCCTGAAGAGAAGCGGGCGGCCATTCAGCAGTGAAACAACAAGCCCACGTGGAAGAAGCACACCAGCCTGTGTGATCATGAGGTGTCATCAGGACCAGGTAACAGGCATCAGAAGACCCTTAACAAACAAACAAACAAACAAACAAAACCATATAGTTGAGAATGAGGGGGTTTGGAGCAGAGACCCAAAGCCCATCTGTATGTTGACAATTGAACATCCCCCACAGAGGGGTCACAGGGAAGGGATGAGTCACAGGGTGCAGTAAAGCACAGATGAAACACACAATAATCCTCTGGTTCCTTGAGGCTTCCTCACCCCCCACTACCATGACCCCAGTCCTGCCTCTCACTTCAGACTAGACTGGAGTACATGTACACAGGTGTAGAGAAGAGATAAGAGCTCACGACACATGCAGCCCAGGAGCAGGAATGGGAATAGCAATACCAGATGGATAGGGAAAGGGGGGAGGGAG
>NW_022111373.1:77957177-77980225 GCF_000313985.2 Echinops telfairi | reverse complement strand
TGGAGGTGGAAAGAACAGCTGAATGCCAGAAGGTGTCGATGCTGAAAGATGTGTCCATGGCTATTTAGTGGAGCTCATTCCAACTCGATTTCACGGGACAGTTAATAGACCGAAGGTCCCTCCAACTCCCATTTTCACTAGCCCAAGGCCAAGGAAGCTGACAGTAGGAAGATGAAGCGGTGAGGTGAAGCAGAGGCCAGTAGTGCGGCACAGTGAAGCAGGTGGTGGTGGTTCGCGGTGTAGTGATAAAAAGTGGTGGCGGGGATGGGGGGGTAGGTGTAGCATCTGGAGTGGGGGCAAGATAAGTGGATTTGCCTTTAGGCAGCAGACACAGCAAGGTGGGGTGGCACTGCAGCATGAAACAGTATGGCACAGTGACTTGGTCCACCTCAGTCCAGCACTGTCTAGGTGTTGGCTTGGCCCACAGGTAGCACAGTACATGTGTTGAGGCAGGGCAGCTAAATCAGGCAATGCTCTGGTCTCACCAGCAGAGAGAGAGAAGTGGGGCAGCCTCCACCACTTTTCTTGGTCATGCCTCCAAAGGAGGTCATCAAGCTGCAACCCGATTGACAAGACTAAATTGCATACATATCTTCTTATGGGTGCCATGTTGGCACAGAAAAACTATCACAGTGGAGGAGGTTGAATATACTGGGACAAACAAATCTGTCTTGGAAGAAGTACAGCCAGAGTTCTGTTTAGAAATGAGCAAGGATGGCCAGAGTTCATCTCAACTACTTTGGATATGTTATCAGGAGAGACCAGTCCATGGCAAAGGACATCATGGATGGAAAATAGCTGGGCACCAACAAAGATGAAGACCCTTGACAAGATGATTGATACAGATGACTTCAAAAATGGGTCCAACCCTAACAACAATTGTGAGGAGGGCACAGGACTGAGAAGTGTCTCGTTGTGCTGTGCCCAGTGTCGTGATGAATCAGAACCAACCAGATGGTACCTAACATCAAGAGCCATCCACTGGAGCCTCAACCTCGTACAAGTCCAGAGAAAGAGTGCAGAGAAAAGATATCTGCTTTAAACTCCCACGTCCAAAGGTGATAAATCACTTATGCTCACATTCTTTTGGGAAGAACAAGTCATATGGACCCACCTAGTTGCAGGAAACTAGACAATTTCATCCAGCAGAGTCTCCAGGAGAAGAGAAGAAAATTAGCAATCTCTTAGAGGCTTCCTTGCTTCTTAATGTCACCTCTCTTCCTTTTTAAGAGTGGGGTATTCAAAAACTAGTAAGCCTTGTTAAGGTAGGCAAGATGTGTCGTACCTTAACTAACGATACATAGGAGATGACTCTCTTTTTGTTGGGGGCTACCTGCATATCAGCATGTACTCTTCTACCCAGGGACATGCCATTCGTGCTAAATAATCTGCCACACTCTTCTCTCTTGAAGCCGTGTTTTTAAAGCAGAGGAAGAACAGACCAGGGTGTTCTCACAATTCATAACCAGAATTCCACTTTATTCTTCTGAATGTTTGTGATTGTTCTGCCCCACCTCTGTGGTGTCTGATGTCCCCGAAATTCAGATCTTCTCTGGCTCGATTTATCTGGAGCTTGAATCTTAGTTTTCCCAGGGGCATGGGTAAAGAGGTGGAGCAGTGGAGCTGAAAATCCAACCGTCCCATATTAAGACATCCATCCTTCTGTTTTCTGCCCTGCTTCAGACTCTTGCTTTCAGTAATACCTGTGGCCATCAGATCCTGGGCCTGCCACAGAGTGAAACAGCCTTCTTGGAATTCCTGTCATTGCAGGCCTAGGAGTTGTGGCCTTCTCTGCTCTGAAAGTGACTGCCTTGCATCTCTAGGTATTATCTCCTAAAGATTGATTGCAGGTTCTTATTTGCTCTTCCTAGTCTCTCATTCTATGGACCTGTAATTATACACTTTGGACATTTGCTCACCCTCCTTTTCAATGATGTTTGGAAGGGAGAGGATATAGACATATATGGTTGATACGCCAAGGAGCCCTGGAATATCGGAAGTTCGGACCCACCAGCTGCTCTGCAGGAGAAAGATGAGGTTTTCTGCTTCTGTAAAAGTTTACAGCCTCAGAAAACCACAGGTGCCATTCTACCGTGTCTTAAAGGGTCGCTATGAGTCAGAATCAACAACAATGGGTTTGGTCTGGCTTAGTACAAAACCAACCATAATTGAAATGTATCGATTCTTCTTCAGTCTTCCGTATTCAATGTCCCACTTTCACATGCACATGAGGCGGTTGAAAATAGTGGAGTCAAGCGCACCTTAGTTCTCAAAGGAACATCCTTGCTCTTCAACCTTTTAAAGAGGGTTTGTACAGCAGATTTACCCAAGGCAATGTGCCCATAGTTTGGACCGTGGAAGTCTGATTTTAGGGAGGCAACTTTAACCATGATACGACACAATCTGAGTATATGTAAATGCATGTGTCCTCATCTAACTCTTTTTAATACTTGTGTTTTATGTCTATTTATACGTGTGTGTTATTGAGGTAGTTAGTTTATTGTGCCAACCTGGCCGATAAACACATGTGGGATTAATTGAAGGGTGGAGGGATAAATGGTCAGTGAGCCTTGCCTTTTTAGCTCTCGGGTCTCTTGCTTTGTGATGGTCAGACCAACGTGCAGCTGCCTTAGCCAGTTCCCTGCTTCAGCTGGCAAGGCTCACTTTCTGCAAGACATCCCTGAGGAGAAGCCACATGGACATACCCCGATGCAGCCCTCGGTGCTGGAGCACCCGTGTGGAGACTCCTGCTAGTGCTGAGATGCTTACACACTCACTGACTCAGCTTTCCTCCTGCAGTTGGCATCATAGTGTGTGTTTTGTGAGATGGAGGAGGACTTTGTGGATTGGTGTTGGACATATGGGTTAATGTTGGACTTGTGGGCTTGGGCAGCACTGGGTGGGATGTTTCCTTGATGTACACTTCCCCTTTATATAAAACTATCTCTTATACATGAGTTTCTGTGGATTTGTTTCTCTAAAGTACCCAGACTAATAGAGTTATCGTCAAAAAATGCATAGAATCTTGAGCAATTTATAAAGAGCGGACAAGAAAGGAGCCTATGGGAGCTGTGACAAGAAAGATGAGAGGTGGCTGTACAATTGACCCCAACTCACTGCCCTGGAGTCGATTTCAGTTCCTCGTGAGTGAGCCCGTAGGTCAGAGGAGAACTGCCCCATAAGGTTCCCAAGGTCGTAAATCTTGACTGAAGCAGACGGCCTCATCTTTCTCTGTCAGAGCAGCTGGAATGTTCCTGCCTTTGACCTACCAGAATGCAGTCAAGCCCTTAATCGCCTGCCACCAGGGCTCCCAGTGATGCAACTACCAGGGTCTTTGCTTTCACCCACTTTGACTCATACCAATAAATAGTCTCCCAATTGGAACAGAGAACCTTGGGCTGCTGATTGCATTAGGATCTAGGAACACTCACACCTGTTCAGGTTTATGCTTTCTGACAGATTTAGAGGCTCAGTGTGGCCTTAGGTGTTTGTTTTGAGAAAAGTGGGTGGAGGAGGCTTTTTGCCAGTCAAGATGCATTAGAAGTTCATGGCAGCTGCCTAGGAGCTACCGCAATGTTTCCTACTAAAGATGAACAAACTACTTTTGACTTCCATGTATTTCCAGGGATGTAGGAGGTGTTTTTGTTTTCTTTTTGTTTTTTAATGGTGGTGTTCTTTACAGTCTATTGTTTTAGAGCCCTAATTAAACATTGCCACAGGCATAGTCTAACACTCTCCAAGGCTTTAGGAAAGAAAAATTTCAGTATTCAAGGTGGGATGATTGCCTTTAAAAGCTCACATCTTTTGAAGAGATGTTCTCGTATATAGGAATTATATCCTTGTGGCAGTTACATAATCTCCTGTCAACTTGAGCAAAGGGGTGGAGTCTAGCCTGTGCATCAGGTCATAGCCAATGATACCTCTGTGGGGGCATGGCCTTCTCCTGAGGTTTCTGGGAACTCCTGTTCTCCTTCCTAGAGGCTGGACATACACTCTCTGCTTCACATTCTGTTGACAAGCCACATGAAGCTATGCTGATGGCAGTCAGAGCCCTGGAGCTGGAGGAGCCACCTGGAGAGCTGTGCCAGTGCTGAGATGTTTCCACAAGACTTTTCACACACTGGTTTGCGATAGTCCTGATTTCAGCATCATTGCATGTGCTGCGTGAGACTATGAGGCATATGGGCTAATATTGGACGTATGGGCTAATATCGAACTTATGGACTTGATCTGGACTGGGTCAGGATATTTTCTTAATATACAATTAATCTTAGATATAAAACTCTCTCTTAAACACATATAGTGTCTCTGGATTTGTTTCTTTAGTCTACTCAGACTAACACATTCCTGGAGTACAGATGATATTCTAAATGCAATCCTTCTGAATGGTCACCCTGGGCGACATGTTCATCTGGAGATGGCACAGTTTGTCATAATGTCCCATTTAACCTGTGTAGTTTCCCTTTGTCCCTAGAGTACTCCCCAGGCTTCCTTATTTTCCCATGGATGCTTTACTGCGCCATAGTTCACATACCCTACAAACCACCCATGTAAAGTGTACAAATCAATCGTGCTTAATATAATCACAGAATTGTTCAAGCGATCAGTTTGGGGAGGTATCTGTCATTTTCAAAGGCAAAACAAAAGAAAAAATGGGAATGAGTCTAGTGCCCAGGTCTGTTTCTCAGACTGTTATTCAGACACCAAACAGGAGGCTCCTTGAAAAAAACTAATGATCGAAAGATGCAAGTAGAACCTATGTGAGACCAGCTTGGAACGTCTTGTAGCATGAGACACTAAAGCACCGCTCAAAAGGAAACCCATCCTCCCTTGAAAAGCTATACTGTACTAAAGTGACAGAGGATCCACGTGACAGATCGCCAGTCACCAAAACCAGTTACAAAGCATCAAACCGAATACATTATTCAGGACCGATTTGAGAAAACGGAATGTAAACTTACACTACAGAAACCACGAGATCTTACTGAAAGTAACAACAACAGCAACAACAGAAGCACAAGGCTCATTACCATGAAGCTGGAAAGAAAGTAAAGACATACATAAGTAGAACGGCATTCTGAGTTGATAGATTGGAAGACAATATTGTTAAGTGCAGTACTACAAGTTCAAGGCAATGCCTATCAAAATACCAGCTAATGTTCAGAAATGGAATGTTGTTGTCATTTTTGGGGTCTTTAAATTCATTTGGACTCCTAGTGACCCTATGCACAACAGAATGCAACACTACCAGGTGCCGCCCCAGCCTCACAATTGTTACGTTTGGGCCATTGTGGCAGCCAGTGTGTCAATCCATCTCCTTGAGGCCTTCCTATTTTTCCTGTCCCTCCACTTCACAAACATAATGCCATTGGCCAGGGATGACATGAAATTGAATGACTGATGCGACAATTCATGGGGAAATTAAAAGGACACAGAATAGCCTAAACAATCTTGCAAAAAGAAAGGAAGAATCAAACTTTCTAATTTCAAACTAACTACCAAAGCAAACAAAACCTGGGGGGTGTTGAGTGGCTTCTGACTCACGGCGACCATATAGGACAGATGAGAACGTTTCTAACGGGTCTCCACGTCTTGTAATCTAGAGAAGCAAACTTTCAGCTGAGCAGCAGCTAGATGGTGGGTTCCAACTATAGACATTTTAGTACACTACTGAATGCTTTAACCATGTTTCCACCAAGGAGCCTTTGAAGTAACTACAAAGTTACCGTAATCGACACTGTGTTACTGTTTTCGTTAGCTGCTGTCACGGAGGTTCTAACCATAGTGACCCTATGCACGACAGAATGCCACATCACCCCGCCTCGCACCATCCTCACAATGACTTTCATGTTTGAGCCCATCGTTGCAGCCACCGTGTCAATCCATCTCCTTGAGGACCTTCCTCTTTTTTGGTGCCCCTCTGCCTTACCAAACATGAGGTCCTTCTCCAGGGACTGGTCTCTCCTGACAACATGCCCAATGGACATGGGGCGAAGTGTTGTCATCCTTGCCTCTAATGAGTATTCTGCTTCTACTTCTTCTAGTACAGACTTGTTTGTTCTTTGGCCATCCTTAATACTTCCAATATTCTTCACCAACACAATAGTCCAAATGCATAACTTTTTCTTATTCAACGTCCAGTTTTGACAGGCATAGGAAGTGATTTAAAATGGCATACCTAAGTCCTCAAAGTAACACCTAGGCCTCTCAACACTTTAAAGTGTCTCGTGTGCAGCAGAGTTTCCCAATGCCATGCGTCCTTGATTGGTGGTTCCATGAGCACTGATTGGAGATCCAAGCGAGAAAAGATCATTGACAACTTCAGTCTTTTCCCATCCATCATACCGGTCCAGTCGGGAGGACGTTCCTCTTCTTCACACTGAGTTGTAATCCACCCTGAAGGCTGCGTGCTTCAGGCCCTCCTCATTTCCAGTAAGCAAGGTTGGGTCATCTGCATATCACAGGTTGTTCCTAGCCCTCCTCCAGTCCTGAGGATGCATTCTTCTTCACATAATCACTTTCTCTGATTACTTCCTCAGCATGCATACAGATTGAATAAGTATGGTGAAAGGATATAATCTTCACAGACACCTTTCCTTATTTTTAAACCATGCCTTAGTCTCTTGTTCTGTTCGCACAACTGCCTCTTGATCCCGGTACAGATTCCACATGAGCACCACGAAATGTTCTGGATTTTCCATTATTCGCAGGGCCAACTATAGTTTTTTGACTATTGCTTTATTGACTGTGCCAAGGCTTTGGACTGTGTGGATCAGAACAAACTCTGGAGTCTTTCTGTTCAGGTCTTGGTTTCGCCTTTGCTTCCATTTGCATGGGCTACTCTAGGGTTAAGAGCAAGTTGCAGAATCTCTTCTGACATCCGCTGCGATGTTTCCTTTCTTTCCAGTCTTCGGAATGGCCTTTTGCGTTGTGTGTGATGTTCTTGATGGCATTCCATAGCTAATCAAGTATTCTGTTATGAGTGTTTAATACATTGAATACGCTCTTGAAATTTGGGTGGGATGCATTCGAGGTTGTATTTTGGCTCTTGTGAACTTGTTTCCATTTTCTTCAACTTGAACTTATATATAAAGCAAGATTGTGGTTGCTGTCATTTGTTAGGAAGTCAGATTTGAAATCATGGTGATTCTGTGTATAACTGCTCCATACAGGTTCTGAGACTGTGCCTTTTGGAAGCAGGTCACTAGATCTGTTTTCCAAGGGCCTCTGAGTGCGTTCAAATGACTAACACTACTAACTTTTAGTTAGTAGTGAAGAACTTAACTATTTGCACTACCAGGAGCTTATAGATAGATAGAGCAGTGGGGAGAAATACAGAAAGAAACCCTCCTACTTAGAGAAGTTGATTTTTTCACAAGCACATCAAGACCATTCAAAGAGAAAGGAGCAGTCTTTTCAACCGATAATGCTAGGACAACAGATAATCACTCAGAAAAGGATGAAGTTTGAGCCTTACCTCACATCATGTAAGAACACATAGAACCGATTGCTACAAAATCATAGAAACCATTATTAAACAAAAGTATCAAAGTGTAAAACTATTATTTCTTGACACATTTCCCATTCAGCTCTTCACTTGTTGGAAGGCAGTGTTTCCATCACCCAAATCTCACCCTGCTGGGATAGTAGTTATCTATTGGGCTGCGATCCACAAGGTCAGCAGTTTGAAAACACCAGCCACTCCTGGGGAGAGAGGGGGACTTTCTTTCTAGTCCTGTGAACACATACAGTCTCAGAAACCCACAGGGGCAATTCTACCATGTTCGACAAGGGGGCCATGCACTCGATGGCAATGAGGTTTTTTGGTTTTGTTTTTAGAGTAAGTCTACGCCCCCCCCCCCACTCACCCCAATTGTCTGCTCTTTGATACACAGCAGTTTGGGCATCCTTAAATGACCCAAATGCTTGTTCCTTTTAGCTGATCTTTTCATTGAGGAACGAAAGACGTTTGGAGAGGGAAGATCAAGGCTTCAGGATGGAAGGGGTAAAGCTTCCCAAACGAATTCTCATAGGCCAATCTTGGGTACTCTTCAATGGATGAGCAAGTGCATTGTTGTTGTGGGGAAAAAATCCCTCAGTGTTACTAACGTCCCTGGCCTTTTCCTCACCAAAACCGTTTTTTTTAATCTTCATTCTTATAAGCCCCTGTGATTGTCCTGTGTCCTTTGAGAACACTGATTAAGATCACCCCTTTGGAGTACTAAAATATCATCATATGTTTATGGATGAACCTTTTGCCTGGAATTTAACTGGCCCATCAGATCTTCTTAGAAAATATTTTGAAGGGGCACTTGCTTGTTTGGAATATAATTCATGTACCATATCATTCAGTGGTTTAAATATTTTTAAAAAGATGTGCAATAATCAACACAATCAATTTGAGAATGTTTTCTTTATTGTACCCATTGTTATTGGCCCCCCCCCCCAACAACCTTCCCTGTCATAATGTTAAGGATTTATTAATCTACTTACTGTCTCTATGGATCACTTATCCTGGATTTCATATAAAGAAAACCATACCAAAAACACCCCAACAATTACAGCAAAATAGAACACACACACACACACACACACACACACACACACAAACCCCTCCCCGCCAAAAACGAAATCTGAGGGAGTGGGGGGAGAAGAGGAACTCATCACAAGGTTGGATATGTAGCCCACCCCCAGGGGGACAAATGACAGAAAGGTGGGTGAAGGGAGACAGTGGAAAGTGTACGACATGAAATAACAACAGCAATATATAATTGATCAAGGACTCACGAGGGTGGGGGTGGGGGTGGTAGATATATAATCGTTTGTCAATTTGAGGATTGAGAGTGTAGGGGTGGAGTCTAGGCTGTTAATCAAGATATGGCCAATGAGATCTCTGTGTGGGCATGGCCTTCTCCTAAGAATTCTAGGAAACCCTGATTTTCCTCCGTGGAGGCAGGAGCCACCTCCCTCTCTCTGCCACTCCCTGGGAGACACTGCAGCTGACAAGATACATAGAGCTACTCTAGTGCCCGGAGCTGGAGAAGCCATATGGACCTACCCTGATGCAACCAGACCTCTGAAGCCAGAGAAGCCACATAGAGACCCCTGCCAGCGCTGAGATGCTTACAATGCCACAAGATCCAAGACTTTCTACCCACTGGCCTGTGATTGTCCTGCATTCAGCGTCATTGCATGTGTTTTGTGAGCCTGAAGAGGATTTTATAGACTGGTCTCGGACATATAGGCTAATATCAGACTTATAGACTTGGACTGGATTGGGTTGGGATGCTTCCTTAATGTACAATTACCATTTATATAAAACTCTCTCTTGTACACAAATGAGTCTCTGAATTTGTTTCTCTAGTCTACCCAGAATAACACAACAAGTGTGGTAAGAGGATACAACCCTGACCCACACCTTTCCTGATCTCAAACCATGCAATATTCCCTTGTTCTGTTCACACAATTGCCTCTTAATCCATTTACAAGTTCTGAATGAGCACAATGAAGTATTTTGTAATTCCCTTTCTTCTCAAGGTTATCCATAGTTTATTATGCTCCATGCAGTTGAATGCCTTTGCATAGTCAATGTACCACACGTATCCATCTTCCTGGGATTCTCCGCTTTTGAATCCAGCCTGAACTTCTGGCAGCTCCTGTTGATGTTCTACTGCCGCTGTTGTTAGAGGATCTTAAGCTAATTGCTGCTTGTGTGTGATCATCAATGCTATTGTCCCATAGTTTGAGCTTCTGTTGGGTCACCTTCCTTTGGCATGGCCACACATATAGATCCCTTCCAGTCAGTTGCCCAAGAAGCTGTGAGTACTTTCAGTACTTCTTCAGTTTTCTGAAGCATCTCAGAAGCACTAAATTATCAAACTCTTAGAAGGAGAATAAGGCATAACTATTGGTGACATTGGATCAGAGAATGTCCCTCCCTCTATTTGTTTTACTGTAAGTTAGATGAAGGGAGAATGGCATCAAAAGCACATGCAACAACAATAAAATTGATCAACTGAACTTTATCCAAATTCCAAACTTTCCTACTTCTGAGGATATCAATGAAAACCATGGGAAGAAATGGAAGAAAATATTCGGAAATCAAATATCTGATACCAAAGAAAACAATTCAATTAACATTTGAGCATTAATAGATATTTTCCAGAAGAGATATTCAAAGAATAAAATACGTGAAAAGATACTAAGGTTCTTAGTCACTAGGGAAAATGGACATGAGAGTCACAGTGAAGTACACTTCACTTCCCCTAGAGTGGCTGCTATGAAAGAGACAGTGAAAGCACGCCTCCGGAGAACGTGCAGAGACCGAACCACCATACACTGCTCGTATCAATATAAAATAGTGCAGCCACCCTGGAAACCAATTTGGCAGGCTTTAAAGGAAATAAATATTTAATGATATCATCCATTAAAAGAGATAGTTTTACTTCTCCTTTCGTAATTTGGATGTCTTTTTATTTCTTTTTCTTGGTTAATTGATCTGGCGAGGACTTCCAGCGTGATATTGAATAGGCATGATGAAAGAGGGCATCCTTGTCTTGTTCAGATCGGAAAAGGAATGCTCTTAGGCTGTCTCCGTTGAGTACGGTGTTGGCTGTGGTTTTTCCATAAATGTCCTTTATTGAGCTGAACATTTTCTCTTCGCTTTGTGTCTGCTTGAGTGCTTTCATGGTGAAAAGTTACTGGGTTTTGTCAGAAGCCTTTTCTGAGCTAGATAAAATCACCACTTGGCTTTTTCCTTTGTTATATTAATGTGGCATATTACATTGATTTTCTGAAGTTGAGTCCTTCTTTGAATTCCTGTAATAAATCCCTCTTGATTATTGTATCTAATTATTTTACTATGTTCTTAGATGCAGTTTGACAATATTTTGCTGAGGATTTGTACATCTGTCTTCTTTAGAGGTATTGATCTGTAGTTTTCTTTCCCAATGCCTCTTCTTACAGATGATATGATTCTATATATAGAAGACCTCCAAAACCCATAAGAAAGCTATTTGAACTACTATGTTCTTCAGCATGTGGCAGAATGCAAGGTCAACACATGAAAATTAGGAGGATTTTTATGTACCAGCTTTGAGCATTCCAAAAAAAAATTTAAGCAAATAATTCCATTTATAATTGCACCTAAAAGAATGAAATACCAAGGGATGAATTTAATCAGGGAGGTGAAAGACTTGTACACCGGAAACTATAACATATTTCTGAAAGAAATTAAGGGTGATCTGGGATAATCCTTATCCCAGATAAATGGGATAAAGATTCCATGCTTATGGGTTGGAAGACAGTGTCATCAATATATCAACACTATCTAAAGCAACTTATAGATTCAATGCAATACCCAATCAACTTTCAACAGTTTTATTTGCAGAATTGGCAAATGCAAGTCTTCAATTTATTGGAATTGAGAAGAGTCCTGAATACCCAGAGCAACCTTGAAAAAGAACAGGGTAGGAGGAGTCACACGTCCCCATCTCAGAACACGTTGCAAAGCTACAGCAATAAAAAGAGTCTGGTCCTGGAAAAAATGGTAGACCTTTAGACCAGGAAGTGGAATTTAAAATCAAGGAATATTTACATATGTACATGTCATACAAATGTAATTATGTTATGTATATGGCATGTGCATATATAATTATATTAGTATACAATGATAGGGATGTAGGTCTAGGTACATATATTTATAGGTTAAGTATAAGGTAGCAGATGGACATTGGGCCTCTACTCAAGTCCTCCCTCAACACAAGAACACTTTATTCTAATAACCTGGCATTCTGTGATGCTCACCTTTCTGACATGATGGGTGCATAAGCTAATGTGGTGAAGAAAGCTGATGGTGCTCAGCTATTACAAGTTATAGCATCTGGGGTTTTAAAAACTTGAATTTAAACAAGTGGCCATCTAGCAGGGAAGCAACAAAGCTCACATGTGTGAGCACATGTGTGATCACGCGCTGTTGATGGGATCAGGTATCAGGCATAAGAAGACTCCAAACAAACAACCATTCCGATGCAAATGAGGGGGATACAAAGGGAGACCCAAAGCCCATCTATAGACAATTGGATATCCCCTCACTGAAGGGTCACAAGTAAGGGACGAGCCATCCCGGTGCAGCATAGCACTGATGAAGCACACAACATTCCTCTAATACATTAATGCTTCCTCCACCCCCACCCCTCCCTACTATCATGACCCCAGTTCCATCTTACAGATCTGGCTAGACCAGAGCACTTACACTGTTACAGATAAAGGGCTTTTGATACACAGAATCCAGGACAGGTGAACCCCTCAGGACCAGTAATGAGCGTAGTGATACCATTAGGGTAGGGGAAGGTGTGGGGAGAAGCAGGAGAAAAGGGGAGCTGATCATAGTGATCAACGTATCCAACCCCCCCCCCCATCAATGGGACAAACAACAGAAACATGGGTGAAGGGAGATAACAGATGGTATAAAATATGAAAATAAAAATAATTAATAAATTATCAAGGGTTCATGAGGGTGGGGGAGGGAGGGGAGAAAAGAGGTGCTGAGACCAAGGGCTCAAGTAAAAAGAAAATGTTTTGGAAATTATGATGGCAACATATGTACAAATGTGCTTGATGCAATTGATTGTATGGCTTATTGTAAGAGCTGTAAGAGCCCCCAATAAAATGATTTATTAAAATAAATTAAAATAAGCGCTAATGGGAAGCCAAAAATAAAATCCAGAAATAAGCACATATGTCTGTTGTCAAAAATGGTGAGAAAGCCATCCAATAATAACCTCTTGTTTAAGTAGTGCCGGAACAGCGGGATTGTGCATGTAAAAGAAGGAAGCTCAAAATGGACGAACTACCTAAATGCACCACACAAAGCATAAAGCTCTTAGGAAAACCATAGGGCAATGCTTCAGGAGCTAGTCTTTAACAACAGATTCTTAAATACGACACCAAAAACATAAGAAACAAAAATCCAAAATAAAGGAATGGACTCTCATCAAAATGAAAAACCTCGATATACCAAAGGACTTGACTAAGGGGAGAGGGGAGAGGCAATCCCTTCTACTTGGTCACCCCCACCCCCACCAGGCCTTCTTCCACATGCTGTGGATGGGTAGGAGGAGAGTGGGCAGTGGCTCATATACTGTAGATTCTTGTTGTTCAAATCAAGATTTAGTGCTGTTTCTTGAATAAATGTTCCTTCATCTGCTGCCTGCCCTTCATACATTTAAAAGAAGATGTAAATACAAAAACCATATACACACACATGCAGAGCGCCTCAAATTGTAATTACACAAGATCATTACAAAGCTAAAGTTTACTTTCTTTAGCGTTCATAGAAACTTTAAATGGTCGCATTTAAAAATAATTTTCACTGGTTACGGTTTTACTGTCGAGTGGTTCTATTGGGCTCCTCGTATTTCCATTCTAAAATCCCCCAATGTTCTTGCCCTGGGCCTGATCCATAGCTAACTTTCTGAATTCTCTGGCATCCAATAGTTTGTCTCCCCAAATCTAGTGTTCCTGTATGACACGCTGATGCCTGTCCAGTCTGGTACAAACCTAGACACTCTCAGGAGCATGAGAGGGGGCCTTCCTGGAGGGAGGTCTCGGTCCAGGCTGAACAGGGTCCACTCAGCTTGCTCTGCCTGTCGATAGACCATTCCCAGTGTGTTTGCTGGGCTTAGTGATTAGGTCCCCAAGAAACAAGCAGCACCGAGTCTGTGAATCCAGGGACAAGAACCCCTTCAACTGAGGTAACCTGCAAGAGCTCTATCTTGTCTGCTCCAAATTAACCAACCGAATTCAGTAGAACTTTTTTTTTTTCATGAACTCTAGAACATGAGATGTTTATTAATACAGTGTGTGTCTAACCTTTTTTAGGTTGAATACTTTCAGGCTCATTTTTTAAAAACGGGCGTGGAAAGGTTAGTAAATATGAATAAAGATATAGATTGACAAGGAGAGTGACCAGACAGGAATATTAAAGATTCATGATGGGTGGTAAATATTACAATGTCTCCTTTTGAAAACAAACCAAGCAGTTTGGACTCTCATGCATTTCTAGGGGGCCTTGGGTGCTGTTTTCTTTACATCTTAGTGTTCCTGTGCTGTAATTAAAGAGTGCCATACACACACGTTATTGTTCTCCAAAATAAAGAACACTTTGTTCTTTATTTTTATCATCTGGAAATTTCGATGATATTGGCTTGTACATTTAAAAGATTTTATATATATATATATAATATGTGTATGGCTTGTACATTTAAAAGATTATATATATATGTGTGTATGTTTTTTGTGTATATATATATACAAAAAACATACACACACAAAGCACATCAAGTTCACAGTTTCACAATATTATTGTTCAGACAAGGCGAATGTTTAGTTTCTTTTTAACTAAAGCCTCTTTTAAAAATGGCTCTGACTCATGGCGACCTTTCGTACAATAGAAGGAAACGTCCATTGGTGTTCCTACGTCTGAGCCCACTGAGTCCTGGTGGTGGAGAGGTGACTTACTGGATTTTGACCTGCGGGGCCGGCAGTTCAAAGTCACCATCAGCTCCTTAGGAGAGAGATGGGGCGTTCTACTCCGTATAGGGTCTCGGAAACCCACCAGGACTCAGCGTTGACTCAATGGCAGTGGGTTGGGTCTGAGCGCACGGTGGCAGCGGCTGTGTCGATCCACCTCCTTGTGGGGCTTCCTGTTTCTCAGACTCGACAAAAATTGTGTGTCAGGAAAAGGACTGAAGTCTGAAACAAGATGTCACACATCAGGTAGAAATTTGACCTCATGCTTAATCTATTGGGATAAAAATTCAAATTGGGTGTTCGAAGGTGCACTCAGAATTCTCTTCTAACTCGTTACACCAGACAACTGGAAACACGGGAACCTCAGAGATTAGAGAGGAAATGACGAGCTCCGCCCCTTCCTGCCACGCGGCCTTCACGTGGGTAGCTGCAGGTCCAGAGCGTCTCTTCTTTGCACGGTCAGGATCAGCGAGAGGGAGCACACGGCCCCAGCTTACTTCAAAGAGAAGTACGTGGGGTGCCTGCGGGGTCCTTGCGTCAGCAGGGAGAGAAGCAGGGTTCAAAGGGACCCGTCGCTTTCAGGCGATTGCTGATCATGTTATCATTTCCAAGTTTAAGAGCAGCTTTCTGGGGCAGGCCTGTCGAGGCTCCCAAGGGCCGGCTGCCCCCGGAGCCTTTTGCGTCTGCAAACCCCCAGCATTGGTTTTTGTAGTTGTCTCTTGCTTTCAAGCACGGGTCTCAAGGACAGTTGTGAAGTTTGCAAACATGTCACATCAGGCAACTCATAGTTATGAATTTAGTCCTACACCTCTCTGGTCAGCCTTACACCTGGTTTCCAAGGTGTCATCTGTAAATATTTGTGTTTCACACCCTATTCCAAAACACCAAACCCTCTGCTATTGAATCCATGTGACCCCTAGCGAACCCTTCCGAGCCTCCTAGGCTGTAAGTGTTCATGGCAGTAGAAAGCCCTTTCTTTCTCCCGAGGAGCTGCTGGTGGTTTTGAACTACCCACGATGAGGATCGCAGCCCAACTCGATATCACTACATCACCCACTCTATCTGTATTAAGAGTTGGGTTAGTGAGTTATACATTGGCTGGCTAACCACAAGTTCAGCAGTTTGAAACCACCAGCTGCTCCTAGGGAGAAAGATGAGGTTTTCTACTCTCCTGAAGATTTACAGTCTCAGAAACTCAAAAGGGAACCATTCGACCCTGTCCTACAAGGCTGCTATGAGTCAGAATCACTTGACAGAAATGAGCTCCGTGCCTCTTCTTCCTGGTCAACCTTACATATGCTTCCTGCTTCCCCCTCTGAGAACAGGATCACGTTTCAAGGAAGTGGAAGTACTTAGCAGGCTCGCCCTCTATTGAAAAGAAAGAAAAGAGCTGTTTGAAAACCGAGCTTAAGTAAATGTAATAGGGAACCTGCATGCCCCCCCAGCCCTCAATGTAATGGCAACTGTCCTTACTCATCTCTAGCTTGCTTAACAAGTTCTGCCAGTGACCTTCTAAGTGATAGATAGGGTTTGGCTTTGGTTTGCGTTTTGTTTTGTGCTTTTGCTTACCTAATCTGGCCCTTGTTAGAGGATCTAAATAACTGGACTAGACAAGGGTGCAGAATGGCGAAACCCAAGAAGCAATGGGTTTGGAAATGCCTTGGCCTAAGGGGAGGACAGAGCACAATTGTTTCCCTATGGGCCTCATCGTCTTTCCTGGCCTCACCCGTGTCGGACCCCCAGCTCTAGCACTGGCAATTGGAAGGCCCCGTCCGGCTGTTTCTCCAGCTCTTCTCTCATCTAAATTCAATAAGAAGGCACATTGGGGGGGGGCTATAAGATCTGTTTTCTTGGTGGCTGCCAAAAGGGTCAGGCAATCCAACCCAGAAGTGTTTGGGGAGTTAATGCCCATGGGGTGCATTTTCATAAATGACCAAGAGGAGACAGGAGAGAGTCAGCAGAGAAACGTTCTAGTCTCCCCCTGATGCATGTTTCTGGAGTAGGTTTCTCATACAGCTTGTTGGAGACAACCTGTGCTCAGCGAGCATGTGCCATGGCAGTGGTGTAAGCCGTGTCTTGGCACCTTGGTTTCTTTACTTCCCTCCCCTCCGCTCTTGCTTCCCTGTGATTGTACTTCCAAGAAAGCATTAGCACTTTAACACGTGCCCTGGGTGTTTTCATCCCCCTGATGGTGCAGTGGTTAGCATTGCGTTGCTGACCTCAAAGTCTGCAGGACAAATCTGCAGGAAAAAGATGGGGCTTTCTACCCCCTAAGAACATTGCGGGCTCGGACATTCACAGGGGGCAGTTCTATCCTGCCCTATAGAGTCGCTATGAGTCGGAATCCACTCGATGGCAGTGCGCGGGAAGCCCTGTAACGACACACCTGAAATCTTCCAGCCTGTTCCAAGTAATGTCTCCTTATCTCTATGCACATTGGGATATTTGGTCAAAACATTTGATCCCTTCCATTGTTTTTATCTTCAGATAATGCTAGAAGTAGGATATATAAATTCAGCCCTTCAGCTCTGTGTTCCATATCTGTCTTTGATTTGAGAAACCATAGTGGTGTAATGGTTGCACATTGGGCTGCAACCCTCCTGGTCAGCAGTTCGAAACCACCAGCAGCTACGTGGGAGAAAGACTGGGCTTTCTACTCCCATAAACAGGTATGGTCTCAGAAACAAGGGGTTGCTATGAGTCAGCCTTGACTGGGTGGCAGCAAATTTAGTCTGTGGGTGTTCATTGATAGACTGACCTAGTTTTCCAACAAACCTGAATTCTCTGCTTTTGTGTTCCTTGCTTCTCTGCCTGGAAAATTTGACTTCCCACTAAAGTCTAGTTGAACTTCACCTTCGGGGTGAAGCCTTTCTGAACCCTTCAGCTGATGCCACCCTGCCAGTATTTATTACCTCACGCATCCTGGAAGACGTACCTCCTATTCTTGTGAGTTGGATACAAGGTGACCATGAGTTCTCCCTTTTCCTATTCAGTCTTACTGATGTTTTTATCTGCAGGGCTGACCCACGACAGGGGCTCCTACTGTTTACTGAATGGAGGTAGTTTCACTTCTCTTTTCCACAGCCGTCACGGCTGCATCCACCCCAGCCCAGACAGGACCTTGGACAGGCCAGTGGCGTCTTAGACTCCTTACTGGCACACTCCTTCTGTCAGTGCAATATACATACTACTCCCAGGCTGGTCTTCCTAAACATCTCTTTGCATCCTTTCAACCCTAGACTTCCAATAGCTATCAGAGAGAGGGAGTATAACCCAGAGAAGAGACACATGCAGAAAGTGCAGTCGTTGTTGTTACTAGTTGTTGTCAAGGCATCTCTAACTCATGTGGTGAGCCTACGGACAACTGAGTGGAACGTGGCCCAGTTCGGCACCATCTCCACGGATATTAGTATATCCCTGGACCTTGTTGCAGCCATTATGTCTTTTGAACGCTTTTGAACCTAGGAGGCTCCTCTTCTAGGATTATATCAAATAAGGCTGTTTGGTGATCCATAGGATTTTTATTAGCTAATTTTTGGAAATAGATTGCCAGACCTTTCTTCTGAGTCTGTTGTAATCCAGATGCTCCACAGAAACCTGTTCACCACAGATGATAATTTAAATAGCATTTGCAATACCAGTAACAGAACTTCCAGTATCTTGGCAGCATTTAAGACAACTTGCCGGATGGAGGGTGTTAACTATCATGCTATTTTTGTTGCTGCTTCACGCACTGTCAAGTTCATTCTGACTCATAGCCACCGCACACAGAGCAGAATAAAGCACTGCATGGTCCTTCGTAACAGCAGATATAATTGAGCCCATTGTTGCTGCGTCAATCCATCTCATTGACACCAACCACAAGGTCCTTCTCCAGGGACTGGTCCCTCACGACAAGGTGCCCAAAGTACATGAGATGCAGCCTTACCAGCCTCACTTCCAAGGAGTATTCTGACTTCTCCCAAGATGTTTGGGTCCTTCTCTGACCGTCCACTGTAGAGTCAACATTCTTCTCCAACACTGCCATTCCAGTGGGTCCATTCTCCTCTCCTCTTGCTCCACCGTCCAGCTTCTGCATCTTTCTGAGGTGCCTAAAATGACCGTACCTTGACTCAGGTGTACCTTGGTCACCAGTACTAATACTTGGGATGTCAGAGACATCATCACTGACAGAAATAGCTGTTTCTTGTGTTCATGGTACAGTTCAACCTAAGGCCTGTATACACTGACACAGACTCCGGTCAGCTCTTAATTCAACCTGCTTAATTGTCCCTTTCATTGGAAAAACTCCTGACCCTCCCTCCCACCCCCCTCCCCTGTGCCTATCTGAATCCTGTCTCTATTTCAGTCTCCTGCCGTCACAGACCCTTTGGAGTTGTGATCAGGTAGATCCCCCTGATCGCAATGGTTATAGCACCAGACTCTACCAAACAGTTTTCTAGGCTTGAGATCTGTTGACGCTGCCCTTTCTTTTCTCAATAAGACCATAGCTGTCTGAGAGCAGGAGCTACACGTGGTATCTCTTTAATAATCCTGCTAATGCCCAGGCAAGTAGAGACTTAACAAATACTAGTTGATGGATTCATTGCTATAGAAATCAGCCTGGCCAAGTGGAAGAGGTACAAAAAGTTAATGATCAAATTATTTCTGGTTATTTCGAAGAAAATTCAGATGCCAGACCATTAGACTTTAAATGAAACTAAAGAAATTTAGGGGGTTTTACTCATGTTAGCTTACAAAGGAAAAACCCCACAGCATACACACTTTTCTATAGCCCCAGAAGCAGAAGTACTACTTACTATACGTTATAATAGTTTATTAAGACATTCTCCAGCTCCGTGTCCCATAGTATGCTATGAATCTTCATAGCAGCCAAGATACATTTTTTTCCAATTAACTGTTCTTTTTTGCTTTACTGGCAGTTCGTTTTACTACGAGTCATTTTTCTATGTCAAACACTTTCATTAGTTAGAATGAAAAAATCCTCTGATTAAAATCTAAATTGGCTCAAGTAACTGTGATCTTATGGTCTACTCTTTACAGCGACATAATTTATGTGGCAAATTGTCACATCAGGACTTTCAGCCCATTTTCTCTCTCCTAAAGGGTTTAGAACACCTGGAGTCTTGAACCAAATATTCACAATCTGGGAGCTATCACACACCTGGTGTCATGAGTTTTAAGACTAGCGGTCGACCATGGAATGTATTTTCAACATAATTTAACTTTTGAGCAATTCCAAAAGACAGGCACACAATTTCTTTCCTGCTGGTTGCCTTCCCACCCCAGCTGGTTATTTAAATAAATTTAATGCTCATCTTAAAACTCACTCCATGTGATAGATGCTCTGTCACGATCCAGAAGAAACCAATTAATTTTGAATATATAAATGATAACCCTCTGTGGCTTAAATATGCTTGTCTTTCTCTATGATTTGCAAAAACCTTTCTGATGCTAGACCTTTAAAGGTAGGGACTGAAAACACAGAAAAATTCACGTCGCGTACTAACAAGGAAAAGGAAGAAAAAAAATTTGAGCCACAGACTAAGTAGTTGATAAATCTGATTCCCATTTGATGTCTCAGGTGGGTGAACTAATAAGCTCCATAAAAAATTTATAAGACGTCAGGGATATTTGAATTATAACTAAAGCCAAGAGAACAAAGGTAGTGAAAATGGGGAGCATTTATGAGCTAGGAATAAGAGTTACTCTGGCGTATTGTTTTCAGGTTCAGTGTGCAGGGGTCAGACAGAGTAGCTGGCCCTATTGCTATTCTCTGCAGACTGAAATTGGCCGCCTCGGGCAAAGGTCACCTCATGGTATCAATTATTTGCTGCTAC
This sequence comes from Echinops telfairi, assembly GCF_000313985.2. NCBI lineage: Eukaryota > Metazoa > Chordata > Mammalia > Afrosoricida > Tenrecidae > Echinops > Echinops telfairi. Next base: position 77,959,853 of record NW_022111373.1, on the reverse strand, counting down.
CTGGAAATTTTAATTTCATGCACGGCAGTAGATCTCTTTTCTTCTCTAGCATGAATGGCACATGTCCCTGATAGGTAACAAGAATAACTCATTTCCTCAGAGCCATTCGACTCCAGAAGCTTCTCCGTTCAGAAAGGGCTCCACAGCGTGCTAGCTTAGGGGAAAGACCGCCTGTACTAACTTGCTGGGGGAATGGAATAAAACCTCCCCCTTTGCCTTCTTCTTAACCTTCTAAGATGTTGTTTGGTTTCTGGTCTGCAGTGGAGTCAATTGAAGCTTTGTGTGCCATTGATACTCGGGTTAGCAGAGATTCCTCAAGGGAACTCCTCAAGGAAAGAAGTATCTAAGGCAATCATAAACAGCAAGGTTGGATTTTCAAACAACAGGGATTTGGCTGAGGGAAAAATGTGTAGTGGGCTTATTTTTGCATGAAGATACTATAAAATAATCCCCATTCCCCCACCCTCTTGCTCTCTCTTAAATGATAGTCTCTGGAACGATGAGGTAAAAGTTGCATCCAATAATCAGATTAATATTACACCTGGAGCTGATAGAAATATTCCCAACTGAGAAACAAAGGAAACAATGAGGAGCAAATCCTTTCCATTTGGTCTCCTCCATTATGCACTTGGGCAAGAGCTGGAAGAACGAGACTACAAAACTGCCCCAAATCCTCAATGGCAAATGACCAAAGGGAGACATTTAAAATTGACCCTCATAAAAAAAAATAATTTTATTGGGGGCTCGTACAACTCTTATCACAATCCATCCATCCATCCATCCATCCATCCATCCATCCATCCATCCATCCATCCATCCATCCATTGTGTCAAGCACATTTGTACATTTGTTGCCATCATCATTCGCAAATCATTTTCTTTCTACTTGAGTCCTTGGTATCAGCTCCTCTCTTTCCCCCCTAAACTTGACCTTCATTTTTATTACCTTTGTTTCCTTGACTTTAGTTCTAATTTTTTAAAAGTTCCTATTGGTTTTCTACACAATGCAAAGAAAGAATAAATTGTCACAACCTCTCATCTTTTTTAGGATGCAGGAACAATGGGCCATCTGAGGAGAGCTGGCCTTGCCAGAGGAAACAAGGATATTTCCTGCTGGGGGTCAGGAGGTCTCAAATTATACTATCCCTTTAGATACAAAAGGTCATGTCTGACTCTTCTCCCCCATGCTTAGAAATAAGTGAACTAACTAATCATTAGTTGATTTTGACTGAGTAATAACCGTCATTTCTTATTTAAATGATTTTCTAAAATGCAATTGAGTAAAATAATGAATGCTCCCCAAACAACATAAAAGATAAAGAAAGAAATCCTTAGGGCGACAAAGGGAAATGATGTGTCCTGATCATTTAAGCCTACCCATGGAGGAAGACATGCTCGGCTTTCTAGTGTAGCTCTCCTGTTTTGTATGAGCCCCCAATAAAACGACTAAAAAAAAAAATTAGGACTCAAGAACTAGCGCGACCTTCTCCACCTCACATAGTCACCTAGAAGCAGAATTGTTAGTAAAATCCACACTTCTTAAACCCAGGACACATTGGCTGTCAAAATCAATAATTATCATGCATCATTACTACTGAATAAAATTAAAGTTCTGAGTCTACTCTGATACAAAATCAGTAAACAAGAAGATTAACTAAAAGGAAGAGAAAGAACAATCTTTCATTAACTAGAATGCCTGCCTATAGATATCTAAGAATGAGGGAATTATAAAATTAGCCAATGGGTGCCAAAACTCAAAAATGATAGATTTTAATGAGAAATATATTTTAATCACCACCAATTATAAGTAAAGAGGAAGAATAACTTTACGAGGAAGAAATCTTATGAACACTACTAACCCAGTCATAAAAGTTAACATGATCAAACCAAGTGATTCAATATTGAACTAAACTCACATGCCTCCTGAGCTGCTACACTGTGACAGGTACCCCATCACTTCTGTGGTAATCCTAACATTTAGCCATAAAGAAACATGGGACAAGTCAAATTACGTGCTATAAAATAATAGGCATATATGCTTAAAATAGGTCAAGTTTAAGAAAGACTGGACTATTAAAGATAAAAAATTCTCTGAATGGAGATGAGAACAGAATGGTCCTCATTTAGATTCATGGTCCCAAATTAGATTCAAGGGGTGGCGGGGAGCTTTAAAGGACACTGTTGGAATATTTGATGAAATTTTAATAAGGGATGTGGATTAGGTAACAGTATTCTGTTAATGTTAAATTTTCTGATTTTGATGATTGTACTGGTTGTATGAGAAAAAACTGTATACTTAAGAAAGAAGAGAAGGCTTCAAAACATGTGGGAAAATGGAATTGAAAAGTAATGACATTTTCCCATGAACTTTTTTTATTCATTTTATTAGTGATTACAGATATCATTCCATAGTTCAATCACATCAAACGGTATTGTGCAATTGCTACCACAATCAGTTTAAAAACATTTTCTTTATTCTTACACTCCTTAGTATCCCCTTATCCCCTCCATCCCCACTCCTCCACCTCACTCCCTAAGAACCCTTATTTGGTTGATTGATTGATTGATTGATTGCCATATCTTACACCAGCCAATATATCCATTCACATACAATTCTGTTGTTCTCTCCTCTGGAGTAGAGCTATACAGTCTGATGATTGATGTTATCAGCACCGCC